>NC_089598.1:17925949-18567156 GCF_019320115.1 Miscanthus floridulus
TAGCACTACATCTCCAGGGTCCTCGTCATCAACCATTTCATTGTCTACTTCCATGGCGGTCGTCACACCGGGTAAGACTATCTCAAAGCTCCCTTGTAGCCCATCTGCTTGATAGAACTCTCCATCATATGTGTTTGTGTCGAAGGTGTAATCTTCATCGTTTGGAACAGGTAGTTTACCGTGCGAAGATACCTGGTGCACAATAGACCAACCCTTAAGATGGTCTTTGTCTTGGCACGCGTATGGCGTATGATACACCTGCACGGCCTGTTGAGCCACAATATAGACATCTTTTCCTTTATAGACGGAATCATGCCTAATCTCGACTAGCCCAAGATGAGGGGTCCGTCTCGTTCGTCCAGGATCAAACCAGTGGCACTTGAATATGACAGGAGTAAGAGGTACCCGGCCCTCATATTCAAGTTCATAGATCTCCTCAATTATTCCATAGTATTCGACTGCCATTAGTGCCCGGCGTAAAAACTTGGCTGTTGGTGGTTTTCTGACCGGGCCGAGTCTGCTCGTGTCTTGACGTGTGGAAGCGATATCCGTTCACGTCATAACCGGTATATGACTTCACCCTTAACTTGAAGCCAGTTTGCAACCTGTCTCAACTCATCACTCATGGACGCATTGGTTTGCGCCTGCAAGCTCAAGCATGATACATCGTTATACTATTGGAACGTACGAGCTACTAAGGAATATCGACGAACGTACGACCTTTTGTTTGAACCAAGAAATGAAATCAGGCCTCCCAGCTCCCGCACCCTCTGAAAGAAGGGTATCATGTTCGTGCGGGGTAGGATCCCTTGATTGATGCCACTCTTGACGAACAAATTCCCTGTACCAAAGAGAATCAATGGGGTTCGATACAGAATAGTGACGTCATATTGAAACAAGTTCGTTGAGAACTTACTTAATGAATGGCGCAACCTCGACAAGGTTGGTGAACACATATAGCGTGATTCTGCGCCACTCTTCTGGATCCAATCTCTTGGGGGTCGATCCACTTGCGCTGCCTAGTTGGCATTTGAAAAGGCTGAGGGTCGATTCAACTTCGCCAGCATTGTAACGAGGGGGTGGATTATGCTTGCTAGGAAGGTTCGGCTTGTAGTAGGATGTCGTGAAGTTTGCAACCTCCTCCCGAATGCTTGCCTCTGCAATGGAAGCCTCAATTCTGGCTTTATTTGTACATTTCTTGCGAAGAGTCTTTAGACATCGCTCGATTGGATAGCACCAATGGGCCTGCACGGGCCCCCCCAACCGTGCCTCGGTCGGGAGGTGCACAATCAGATGCTGCATCGGCAAGAAGAAGCCGGGTGGAAAGATCTTCTCAAGCTCACAGACCAACTCAGGTGCCATAGTTTCCAATTCTATAATGACGGTCGAAGATAGCTCCTTGGCACAAAGCTGGCGAAAGAAGTAGCTCAACTTTGCCAGCACTAGCCAGACATGCTCAGGGACATAGCCTCGAACCATCGACGGAAGTATCCGCTCAATCCATATGTGGTAGTCATGACTCTTCATCCTGTTGACTCACAGAGTCTCTAAGTTCACTCCCCTGCTCAGATTCGCTGCATACCCATCAGGGTACATTAAATTCTTGATCCATCGAAGTACTTCCCTCCTTTGATCGATTTTCAAGACATAGGGGGCCCTAGGCCTTCTCCACTGCTTTCCTGTTGCAGGAGGCCGCATCTCTAGGTTTGGCCTATCGCACAACAGTCGCCAGGTCCACTCTAGCCTTAGGGTTGTCCTTAGACTTGTCAGTGTCCATGAGCGTTGCCCAAAGTGCCTCGGTGATATTCTTTTCAGTGTGCATGACATCAATGTTATGGGGTAGTAGGAGGTCATCGAAATAGGGGAGCCTCGTCAAGCCGGACTTATGAGTCCACATATGTTGCTCACCATATCCCACGAAACCACCATCTTCGTTGGGCACGAGAGCATCTATCTGAGCACTGAACCTCCACCCTAGTCCTCAAGCGTGGTCTAGGGTCCGTCACTTTGACACCTTTCGTAAAGCTCTTGACGTCTTCTCTGAATGGATGGTCAAGAGGGAGGAATTGACGATGTTTGTCGAACGACGAATACTTGCCACCCTTCTTCAACCATATGAACCTCACTAGCTTCCTTGCATATTGGGCATGGGAACTTCCCCTGAACACACCAGGCGCACATTAACCCGTACTGCTAGGAAGTCGTGCAGGGAGTAGTGGTACCAGACGTGCATTTTGAAGCTAGTCTTCGTAGCTCGGTCGTATGTCCACACCCCTTTGACCCAAGCATCGATCAACTCATCTATCATAGGCTCCATGAAGACACCCATATTACTCCCCGGGTGTCCAGGGATTATCAACGATAGGAACACGGTATGCCGTTGAAAGGAGACGCCGGGGGGAGATTCAGGGGGATGACGAACATGGGCCAACATGTGTATGGTGCAGCCATCATGCCATATGGATTGAACCCATCTGTTGCCAGCACGACACGTACATTACTGAGCCTCCTCTGCTTTGAGAGGATGCTACGAATTGAAGTACTTCCATGCATCAGCATCGGATGGATGTACCATCTTCTCAGGATTGTACCGTGTGCCTGTTTTTGTGCCATGTCATCTGTTTAGCGGATTCCTCGGTCATGAATAGCCGTTGGAGCCTCGGCAGGAACGGAAGGTGTCATAGGACTCTCATGGGGATCTTAAGCTGCCTCTTCTGGCCATCGCCTGAGTCTACCTCCACGTACCTAGAGGATTTACACTTCGAGCAGTACTTTGCATCCGCGTGTTCTTTCCTAAATAGGACGCACCCCTTCGGACACACATGTATCTTGTCATACGGCATCTTAAGTGCAAGAAGGAGCTTCTCTGACTCGTACAAGTTCTTCGGCATAATGTGTGTCTTCGGTAGCATATCGCTCCACACGGCCACCATCTTGTCGAAGCCTTCTCGACTTAGGTTTAACTCGGCCTTCAACCCCATTACGCGACCAATGGCATCCAGCTGAGAAACATTAGTATGATCGTGAAGGGGTCTCTAGTGCCGAGTCCAACATCAGGTAGAAGGCATCTGCGGCAGCCTCCATCTCCTCCTTGTCACGTCCTTCAGCGAACTAAGCTTGGTGCGTGTCATCCAGCATGTCTGCTACCCCGGCATCATCATCGAAAGCCTCGAGCCGTGGTCTCACCACCTCCTCCCTGATACGATCGGCTTCACCATGGTGGATCCACCGGTGGTAGCCCGGAGTAAATCCAAACTTCACAATATGTTTACCCATGGTTAACCTATCTTTCCTTCTTCTGTTGTCACAACCGCTGCACGGACAAACCACTAGAGAATGGCCTCCAGCACTCTCGCCAAATGCATGCTGTAAGAATTCTTCGACCTTGACTATAAACAGCAAGTCATAATCGTGCTCGTCTCTCCGGAGCATGTACATCCACTCACGGTCCTCCATCCTTTAATAGACGTATCAGCACATATGAGTCACCATCAATTGCATCTACGCGGTGTCCCTACTCTCTAATAGGTGAGGATAGGTCCTAATCCCACCCGCGGATTCGTAGATGAGGTTAGTTTCCATGCTCCGCTCCTATCCGAGACAGAATTTCGGCAGCACCTCCCCGCTGTTCTCCCGATACACGTCCTGCAAGGGAGAGTGTGTATCCGGAGAACAACAGGGGGTGATGCCGAAACACCATCTCAGACCAGAGCGGACCATGGAAACTAACCCATCTACGCATCCGCGGGCTGTCCAAAAAACGTGGATAATCCGAAACAGAAACGCTCGTAGATATGCAAAGACCTGCATAACTCCGACCGTATCTCTTTCGGGTAGGAGACGCCTAACTGGGATCAGCGACCTAAGACCATGATATGGATAGAGGGGTTATACCTAGGGTGCCGGTGAGGTTAGGCTAGCGGGGCTATGGCGAGTCGGTGCAGTGGCGCCGCGACGCGGTGCAGGCAGACCCGCAACGCTGACGAAGACAATCGGGGTCACCTGAGGTCCCTCCACCGGGGCCTCTTCCTGCATAAAAAGGCAATACATTAGTGACAATTGAAAATTTCGGCAGAACCTCCCCTACACGGGGAGGTTTCGAAAACCTACAAAAAAGATCGGCACGAAGGCCAACATCCACAAACAACGGCTCGATGGCCGAAAACCACATACAACAACTATTACTACTAACAAGGGCTCGATGGCCGACATCCATTGCATGATTTGAATAGAAAGGGAAGGGCGAACCTAGTGTGCTCGTCGACGGTGGGCGGAGTCGGGAGCGGGGCGCCTGGGCACGGCACCACCGCTAACGAGGCGTGGACAGCAGCCGGGGCTCCTCCTCCCTTCTTCCTCCTCCCTTCTCCTCTCCACCTCCCTTCTCCTTCTTCCTCCTCCCTTCTCCTCTCCTCCCTCCCTTCTTCCTTCTTCCTTCTTCCTCCTCCCTTCTCCCTTCTTCCTCCTCTTCTCTTCCTCCTCTTCTCTCCCTCCTCCCCTGCTCCTCCTACCTCCCCTGCTCCTACGGGCGGCGCGGCTAGGGAAGGGACGGCCGGGACACGGCCGCCGCTGCCGGAAATGGCCGGCCGGCACCAGCCAGCCACCTCTGGGTGGCCGAGGCGAGGGGGCCAGGCTGCGGGGAGCTGCCGGGGCGGGGCGCGGCCGGCGACGGGGGTGGGCGCGGCGGGCGCGGCCGGCGACGGGCGCGAGGGCGGGGCTCGCCGGCGGCGGCGATTCGCCGGCGAGGGCGCGGCCGCGGCGGGGGTGGGCGCGGGGGAGCAGGCGGGTGGCTGGGGGCGTGACTTAGGGTTGGGCCGCGCGGGGGTTGGGCCGGTGGGCTTTTAGTGCCCAGTTTTTTTTATTTCAACTTTGCCAAGTGCCCTCCATGGCAACTCGGCAAAATATTTTTTTATTTTGGGCCCAAATTTTTTTCTGGGGCCTTGTGACAGTATTTCAAACTATATTTTAAAATTTGGGGTAATTTTGACTTTTTTTGATATATTTCATTAGTTTATTTCGTTTCGTCGAATTTTTCGGGATATTTCAAATTTGAACTGCAGGTATATGGAATAATGGATTTTGGTCATCCAAAAATTGATACTCATGATATTTAGGGTATGTTTAGGCCGTATCCAGGAACTCACGTAAAATCTCGAGCATCTCGTTGACGTAACATGTCGAGGTACTTGCCGGAAATGTGATTTTAAATTATATAAAATGCAAACGTAGTCCGAAAATCACGAAACTTGTCGAGGCGTCGTGTTATCGCATGTGGAGGCTGTGGTAAAAAATTGAGAAGGTTTCGTGCAAGTTGTGACGTCGGATGCCAAAAACCCAGACATCTCCACATGGGATTAAATTGCAAGATCTTTTTTAGGTAAACAGAGAATATATGAAAAAATTTAGGAGTTAAGAATGCTTTTTTTCGAGAGCATGTCTCTGTGACACGTATTTCATTGAGTAGAAGCAGAGTTAGACTGGTTACAACATCCTAAGTAATTCATAGATTACCGTGATGGAAGCCAACACAACCCAAATAAACCTAACTTAAATTGCATTACATGAAAGTTTTGCACTCAATTGGGCAGGTGCCAACGAGACTAGTAAGCCTCCTCGAATATACACTCGAACCCCGCCACATCGAACTTTGTAAGCGCTCGAAGTGCGGCCTTTTTTACGGAGTCGAGTGGGCCCTGAAATGTCTGCAGGAAGTCTGTCACTACCTGGGTATCCGACGAAATTAAATCTGAATTCCAGTCGTCAATTAGCATTTGACAACTGCTTGTCACAACGAAATACTAATAAATCATTTATGCCTTGTTTGAATGTAGTCGGATTCGCATCAATTCATATGTATTGGGATGAATTGGAGTGGAACTTAAACTAAATTCTACTCCAACACATATGGATTGAGGTGAATTCAATAACATCGAGGGAAATTGTTGGTTGAATTACCATGTGAACGAGTACAAGATGGGAAACTTACCATTGAAATTTGAAAGTTGGGTCAAATGATGGGCACGGTAGATTAGACTTCGTTCACGTGCTGTTTCGATCCGTGCAGCTCCAGTGGTTTGCTACTCTACGATCTTATTCTTTCTGGCTCCTGTGGTCGCCTGTGGGAAACGTTTGAAACAGTACCGTCGCCTTCTATCGGTCACTCCACCCCTAATTAGCATCTCCATCATATCTCTGTCACCTTTAATTTTAATATGTCCGCCGTATACTTGACTAGTTCCTTTGCCCCTCTATACGAGTCAATTAGCAATATCTGCACAAATGTATCACTATAACTTTTCTCAAGGGGAAAGGGATATTAATAAGTTGGCACAGTACATCTCTAAATTATAAAAAAAACTAAAAAATAAGAAAATACAATATTCTATCTAGGTCCTTTCATAATCTTCTTCGTTAGTGTAGACAATACAAGATTTGACATTCTAGAACTAGATTGGAACTCATGTGAACCAATAAAAGAACATCAATGGTTGCATCAACGCAAGTATTTTTTTGAACCGTGGATACATCAACATGTTGTTTGTAGACAAAATTAAAATCATTTGCTACCAAAGTATATTTCATAATCAGTCTACCAATACTTACTAAAATTAAGTTGCCAGTTTGCAACTCTCTTTTAGGAGTTAACGGTATAAGGATCAAAGTTAAAAATATTTAACTTTTACATTGTCCCAATCCTTAAAACCCGAATTCAAGTTCCTAAATTCCAAGTTTCTTCGCAAATTCCTTACATATACGTCCGCACTATGATCCTCAAAAGATCTCACGATTCGACTCCGAATATTGTGGAGCTATGCTACAAGTGGACTAGCGTAATAATTCAGAATTTAGTTTTCATATCTAACGACTAGCGTATTAGTACAAGGAAACCATGCATTAACGACGTGCATAATCAGGAGGAGTCACGTCGGTACAGCTTGGACGACGAGGCGGTGCCCCGGCCTCTGCCGCCTTAAATAATCGCACGCGCGCGCACACACCCAACCGCGAGCTCCATCCACGCTGACGCGTCGTTACACCATGAACGCACTGCAGATCGCGTATAAGTATGTCGCCAGTGCGTCGGCCACGGCACACGGTGCAACGTGCAAGAGACGATCGAGCGTAAACTGTAAACACAGCACATGGCGGCGTCGTTGTCCATGGTGGCGTGGCCACTAACGGTCGTGTCCCTGCTTGTAGCGTCGGCGGCGATAATGAACGGCGGCGGCGGCGGCGGCGGCGGCGAGCAGGCGCAGCCGATTGTGCCGGCGGTCATCTCGTTCGGCGACTCCACCATCGACGTCGGCAACAACAACTACCTGCCCGGCGCGGTGTTCAAGGCCGACTACGCGCCGTACGGGCAGGACTTCTTGCGCCACGAGGCCACCGGCCGCTTCTCCGACGGCAAGATCGTCACCGACATCACCGGTTTGCTATGCTACCACCACGCATGATGCCTACTCTGTAGACTGTAGTGATTAGGACGGCGGCTGTGTGTGATGGACGAGTTCGTTCTGTTCATCTGTTGGGTTGTTTGTTGCAGCTGAAACACTCGGCTTCCAGAGCTACGCGCCGCCGTACCTCAGCCCGCAGGCGTCGGGGAAGAACCTGCTCATCGGCGCCAACTTCGCCTCCGCGGCGTCCAGCTACTACGACGACACGGCGGCCATGTATGTAAGTACCATACATACATATATGTTTGTGTATATATATGTAAAATTATTGCTACAACAAGCAATTTTTAGCAGGATACGATAGATGTTGTTGCTTGTTGAGGCTATCTGCTAGTGACGGTTAGGTGTATGTTTGGTGCCTGCTTGTGCACACGTGCAGGACGCGATCACGCTGACCCAGCAGCTCAAGTACTACAAGGAGTACCAGTCGAAGCTGGCCGCGGTGGCCGGGCACGCCAAGGCTCGCGCCATCCTCGCCGACGCGCTCTACGTTGTCAGCACGGGCACCGGCGACTTCCTCCAGAACTACTACCACAACGCCTCCCTGTCCCGCCGCTACAATGTCGACGAGTACTGCGATCCTCCTCGTCGGCATCTTCTCCGACTTCGCCAACGTACGTCATCCGGATCAGAGACGGCCGGCCAGCCGCCATCCTAGCTTGCTTCGTGTTGAACGCGCGCGATCGAATATGTGTTGCAGGAGCTGTACAGACTGGGCGCGCGGCGGATCGGCGTCACGTCTATGCCGCCGCTGGGCTGCCTGCCGGCGTCCATCAGGCTGTACGGCGAGGGCAAGGACGCGTGCGTGCCAAGGCTCAACCGTGACGCCGAGACCTTCAACGAGAAGCTGAACGCCACCGTCAAGGCGCTCAAGAGACGGCACGCTCACCTCAAGATCGGCCATCTTCGACATCTACACGCCCCTCCGCGAACTCGCCCAAGACCCGGCCGCTTATGGTACGTGTTCGATAATGTCGTGATCACGCCATGGTGATAGCTACTAACATATATGACCATCGATGTGCGTCGCCGCCGTTTATTTAGGTTTCGCGAACGCGAGGGATACGTGCTGCCGGACAGGGACGGCCAAGACGAGGGTGTACCTCTGCAATCCGACGACGGCCGGAGCATGCCGGAACGCCAGCAGCTACGTGTTCTTCGACGCCGTCCACCCGTCGGAGGCTGCCAACGTCTTCATGGCGGAGTCCATGATCGAGGCGGGCATCGAGCTGGTTACCTAGGAATAATGGCGTCAATAAATTAATAGACGACAGCTGCAGATGCCGCAGCTGACAGACGGCAGACCGTAGACATGTGTCTCTTCTCATCTGTTTCCATGTTCCATCGAACAAAACTACAGTGTCTGGGATAGCCTGTGAAATTGCACCGTCGGCCGGTCGGCCCTGCCGTTTTCGTAATGTTGATAATCATATATGCATGACATCTGTAGCCGCTCATCAGTTTCCTATTCCATCCATGAAAACAACAGTGTCTTGAATAGCCTGTGAAATTGTACCGTGGCCTACCATTTTTTTGTAATACTGTTAATCATATACTATGTGTTTTCCTATATATAAATAATACATCTGTAAACAAGTACTAGTGGGTGGTGTGTCCTAATGATCGTGATTTTCTCTTGATTTTTCATATGCAAGTCTTTTATATATATATATATATATATATATATATATATATATATATATATATATATATATATATATATATATATATATATATATATATATATATATATATATAGGGAGAGACTATTCGGTAGCCGGCTACAAAATAAGTTATTCTGTAGCCACCTCCATTTACTATAATTTTATACACTAATTTACGATAATGTCAATACATATTTACGATAGTTGGGTTACTATAACACATGGGGATATTTACCATAACGTTACAGTAAACCACTTAGTAAATTAACATAGTAATTATCGTAACTCAAAGTAGCTACATAATAAGTTATTTTGTAGCCAGCTATAGGATAGTAGTTCTATATATATATATATATATATATATATATATATATATATATATATATATATATATATATATATACACGAAAAATTCTACTTAACCCTCCACCTTTCATACTTGGTCTACTTCACACCCCAACTATGAAACCGTCTGTTTTACTCCCCGAACTTTTCAAAACCGTCTATTTTACCCCCTGGGCGGTTTTTGACAGCGGTTTGCTACAGCAACATCGGGATCTGCTACAGTAACGGTGGTTGCTACAGTAGCGGTGTTTTGAATTTTTTTTACTTCTTTTCGGTGCATTTTTGAAAAATCACAGTAAATCATAGAAAAATCATAAAATACAAAATCTAATTTTGTTGGACTCAACATGAGTAGATTTATATAGTGAATATATAATACGGTATGCTTTATTACAAAATTTTTACTGTAGCCTTAGATTAATTGGAAAATCTAATTTTGTCTGTAATTAATTAGAATAATTCATAGCTGCAGCTTCTATGGTTCAATTGTGGTGAAATTTTTATGGTACGCTAATTATTGTATGCTTGAACTATAATAAAAATTTCGTACTCATTGGACTATGTATAACTTAGTTATAGATAAATTCTAATTAATTACAGATAAAATTGGATTTTTCAATTAATCTAAAGCTACAAAAAAATTTGTACTAAAGCATACCGTATTATATATTCACTGTGTAGATCTACTCATGTGGAGTCCAATAAAATTAGATTTTTTATTTTATGATTTTTCTATGATTTTTCAAAAATTCACCGAAAATAAATAAAAAAAAGGAATTCAAAACCATCGGAACTGTAGCAAACCCACCGTCACTGTAGCAGCCCCGCTGTTACTGTAGCAAAACCGCTGTCGAAAACCTCCCAGGGGGTAAAATAGACGGTTTTGGAAAGTTTATGGGGTAAAACAGACAGTTTCATAGTTGGGGTGAAGTAGACCAAGTATGAAAGGTGTGAGGTTAAGAGTAGACTTTTTCCTATATATATAGAGAGAGAGAGAACTACTATCATATAGCTGGCTACAAAATAACTTATTCTGTAGCCACTTTGAGTTACGATAATTACTATGTTAATTTACGAAATTATCATAACTACTTACTAAGTGGTTTACTATAACGTTATGGTAAATATCTCTGTGTGTTATAGTAACCCAACTATCGTAAATATGTATTGACATTATCGTAAATTAGTATATAAAATTATCGTAAATGGAGGTGGCTACAGAATAACTTATTTTGTAGCTAGCTACTGAATATACTCTCTGTGTGTGTGTGTATATATATATATATATATATATATATATATATATATATACACGGTAAGGCTATTCTGTAGCCTGGCCACGTAATAACTTATTCTATGGTCACCTTGATTTACGATAATATTTGTACCAATTTACGATAATGACAATACATATTTACGATACATGGGTTATTATAATTCAAGATGATACTTACCATAATGCCATAGTAAATCACTTATGAGAGAGTTACCATAATCTCGTAAATTAGTATAGTAATTATCGTAACTCAAAGTGGCCACAAAATAACTTATTCTACAGCCAGCTACAGAACAGTACGTCTATATATATATGGTGCATTTTATATACTTTCAGGAGTAGTTACTTCCATAATCAATAAATTACGTTGCGTATGTGTACATATTAATATTAAGATACTCCAGATCTTTACTATGTGAAAAAAATTCAAAAAAACACATATTTTTTAATATATTATATAATATTATGATAGTAGCATATAAAATAAGTATAACCATATACTCTAAGTATACATACATACTTGTCATACATAGTACCATAGATGGTCTAGTATGATGATATACTCCATCTACATACACTTCATCGGGCCATATACGCCCTTAATCTAGAGATATACACATGCGAGTAACTACTCCCTAAAAGTAGGAAATCATTTCCCTATATATATAGAACTACTACCCTGTAGCTGGCTATAAAATAACTTATTCTGTAGCCACTTTAAGTTACGATAATTACTATGTTAATTTACAAGATTATAGTAACTCCTTACTAAGTGATTTACTATAACGTTATGGTAAATATCCCCATGTGTTATAGTAACCCAACTATCGCAAATATATATTGATATTATCGTAAATTAGTATATAAAATTATCGTAAATAGAGGTAGCTACAAAATAATTTATTTTGTAGCTGGCTACTGAATACTGATAGCTGTCAGATGCGGGAGTTCTATCCTCCTAGCAATGTTATGGGGCATTAACATTATAATAAAATATATTAAATTATCACAAGATTTGAAGTGCTCGACAAACTAATAACAGATACACTGGAATTGTCAATCCAATAACTGACTATATTTACTAACAAAGTGTAGTCAGCATTTTCAACTTCGGCCATGTTTAGATCACTCAAAATCCAAACTTTGGCACTATGCAAAAAGAAGATTCCCCGTCACATCAAATTTGCGGTACATGCATGGAGTACTAAATGTTGACGAAATCAAAAACTAATTGCACAGTTTGGTTGTACTTTACGAGACGAACATTTTGAGCCTAATTAGTCAACAATAGGACAATTATTACCGAATAAAAACAAAACGGCACGGTAGCTACAGTGTCGCTACAGTGATTTGGGCGGCACCGATCCGGTGCAACTAAACACGGCCTTCGTATTTTGACGATGGATTCATACAGTCTGAAACGCAACAACCAACGATGAACTACATACAGCAAAGCCGTAAACTGACTAGCTGCAAGCCTGCAACACCCAAAACAGCCTACAGGAGTACAGGTATATATCAAATCCAGCAGCTGAAATTAATGCTGATGTCCTAAGGAAACACAATTTATTCGCTTGCATTAACTCAAAAGGAAAATAACACGTTACCTGCAGATACTTTGTGCTCCGGTGTCTCAACTAGCAGTGGGAAAGGGCAGTGTTCAGAGTAGACTATTCTTTCCCAGAACCCATACCGTATTTAGCTTGTTCGCTTGTTGGTTTCAGTCAGAGTTTATCAGTCAGCCAACAGTGTTTTTCACTCAAAACAAACTAGCATCAACCGGGCTTATCAGCCCAGAAACCATCCAGCGAATATATCGTACATGCTGCTTTCGCATAAGAAGCATGTTCCACTGTTCCCGGTGTTAAGAATATCCAATAGGATCACATGACCGCAATATCTGGTTGATTGATATCTTCTGAAGATTGGTTGTGCGCTCAGGCTTGGATTGCGGGTGAAGACAAGTATCACGGCTTCGGTTAGATAGGATAGGTATCTCCTGGTTGATGTAATCTTGTGATGTAATCTAAAGTTACCAAAGTAGTTAGCTTTTTCTTGTTGTACAAGTTATACCGCCACGCCAGGGGCTCTTCCTGGCTATATTAACATGAAGCCGTGAGCCTAAGAGAGCATCATGTTCCAACCATTTTCACATGGTATCAGAGCTAGATTAGTCCGCAATATTCTCGATGGCTTCCTCTTCCGCGCTTCAACAATCGTTCTCTCTGATCGATTGTCCCGTCATCGAGAAGCTGGGCAAAGGGAATTTTCCCCTATGGAGCGCCCAGGTGTTGTTTGCTCTTCGCGGTGCGCAGATAGCACACTATCTCGAGCCCACATTGTGGTGCCGACGAAGCATATCCCCAAGGCGGACGACAAGCCGACTGAGCTCATCCCCAACCCTGAGTATGAAATTTGGGTTGCGAAGGACCAACAGATCGTTAACTATCTGCTCTCCAATATCTCCAAGGAGATCCAGGTGCAAGTCTCCAATTGCACCACATCGGTCAAGATCTGGAAAGTGATCTCAGAGATGACAGCTTCCCAATCTCGGAGTCGTATCATCAACACGCGCATGGCGTTGGCCACAGCGTAGAAGGGCTCGTCTACAATCGCCGACTACTTCAACAAGATGAAATCTCTTGCTGACGACATGGCGGCCGTCAGCAAACATCTTGAAGATGAAGAGATCATCTCCTATGTACTAGCCGGACTTGACATGGATTTTAATCCAATTGTCTCGGTTGTCGTGGCACGCACGGAGCCGCTGTCTTTGGGTGAGCTCTACACCCAGCTAGTGAGCTGGGAACAGCGGATGGATCTCCTGCACGGTGGATCTGGTTCATCTGCTAACATGGCTACACGTGGAGGCCGTGGCGGTTTCAACCACGGCGGTGGTGGCCGAGGACGCAGGCGCGGCCGCAACCATGGCAACAACAACAACAGCGGGTGCCCCCGGCAGAACTACAACGGCGATAAACCCATCTGCCAGCTCTGCGGCAAGGAGGGCCACACCGGACTCTGCTACTTCAAGCGTTTTGACGCTTCCTTCATCGGCCCACTAGAGCAATCCTGATCTACCTCCTCTGCATCATATGGGATCGACACCAACTGGTACACCGACACTGGTGCTACCGACCACATCACGGGAGAGCTGGAGAAGCTCACCGTGAGGGACAAGTACCATGAAAACAACAAGGTTCATGCTGCTAATGGCGCAGGTATGAGAATCAATCAAATTGGTTGAAGTTTTGTTCGTACCCCAAATCAAAATCTCGTCCTAAACAATGTTCTTTATGTTCCTGAAGCTAATAAAAGCCTTGCATCTGTTCATCGTTTTACATCTGATAACCATGCTTTTATTGAATATCATCCTAACTATTTTTTGATTAAGGACTAGGCGACGAAGAAAACCATCCTTAGAGGGGAATGTGAAGGCGACCTCTACCCGTTGAAGTATAGGCCGTCATCGAATAAAGGGGCGTTTAGTGCTGTCAAGTCTCCTTTGTCCAGGTGGCATAGTTGTCTCGGCCACCCTTCTTTTGCAGTCGTTCAGCAAGTCCTTAGCAAAAATAGTATTTCCTTTGTTGACGATTTGAATAAAGAAACTATTTGTGATGCTTGCCAAAAGGGCAAAAGTCATCGGCTACCCTATCCTAGATCCACGAGTATCTCATTGAGTCTCTTAGAACTTGTGTTTTTTGATGTATGGGGTCATGCGCCCACTTCTGTTGGCAAAACAGTTATTACATTAGCTTCATTGATGATTTCAGCAAGTTTACATGGATTTATTTGCTTCATCATAAATCTGAAGTTTTTCAAAAATTTCATGAATTCCAAGCTATGGTTGAACGCCAATTTGATAGAAAAGTTCTCGCTATGCAAACTGACTGGGGAGTGGAATATCAAAAGTTGAATGCCTTCTTTCAGCACATTGGCATCTCGCATCATGTCTCATGCCCTTATGCACATCAACAAAATGGCTCCGCTGAACGCAAACATCGCCATATTGTTGAAGTAGGTCTCTCGCTTTTAGCCCATGCTTCTATGCCTTTAAAATTTTGGGATGAAGCTTTCATCACTGCCACCTATCTTATTAATCGCCTCCCTAGTAAAATTATCAATAACCAAACTCCTCTTGAATGCCTATTTCATCAAACACTAGACTACTCTCTTCGTACTTTTGGCTGCGCATGCTGGACAAATCTACGGCCTTATAATGCTCGCAAGTTACAATTCCGCTGTAAACGTTGTGTCTTCCTAGGATACAGTAACATACATAAGGGGTTCAAGTGTCTGGATGTCAATGAAGGGCGTGTCTATATTTCCTGAGATGTGGTCTTCGATGAACACGTCTTCCCCTTCGCCGAACTCCACCCAAACGCCGATGCTCGATTACGATCTGAAATTCTCCTCCTTCCTCCAACTTTGACAAATCCTTCACATGATTTTGGAGACAACAATTCTTCAGATCATTTTGATAATGATTCCTTGCATACTAACCCTATGTTTAAGCGTGCAACACATGAAAAAAATTTGGTGTCAAACGAACTAAATCTGGCTGGAAACGGGCGTCATTTCATGCTCCCTGAGCAATTTCCCATTATGGCAGAAACAGGTGGCGATCCCTAGGCTAATTCACATGCACCTTCCACTGCGGAGCCGATAGGATCGGTCTTGGATCCGGCGGTGTCAGCTCCTACGCTCGTGACGAACGCGCCAGCTCCACCGACATCCTCTCCGTGTGCGCCACCTGTCTCAAACTCGCCTCGCCTGGCTCCACGGACGGGGGGGGGGGGCAGGATATTTCAACTAGTGGTGGAGAATCTCCCTTGGGTCCGCCGCTCGCTGGATCTTCTGCGCCAGCCACAGATCAACCCACCGAATCTTCTGCGCCAGCCACAGATCAACCCATCGGATCTTCTACATCGCCTGCAACACCGGCTTTCGAGCGGCCCACCACACGTCTACAACAAGGTATACGCAAACCAAAAATTTATACTGATGGAACTATTCGATATGGTCAGTTAGTAGCCACCACTGAAGGTCCTATTGATTTGCAACATGCCTTAGTCGATAATAATTGGAAGCGTGCTATGGATGTTGAATTTGATGCATTGATCAGGAATAAAACTTGACATCTAGTTCCACATCAAAAAGGTAAAAATGTGATAGATTGCAAGTGGGTCTATAAAATCAAAAGATCAGATGGGAAAATTGACATATAAGGCACGCCTAGTAGCAAAGGGGTTCAAACAACGATATGGCATTGATTATGAGGATACTTTTAGTCCTGTTGTGAAAGCAGCCACAATTCGTCTTGTGCTCTCTCTAGCTATGTCTAAGGATTGGTGTTTGAGGCAACTCGATGTTCAGAACGCTTTCTTGTATGGTTTCCTTGAAGAAGAGGTATACATGAAACAGTCGTCAGGTTATGAAGATAAGACCAAACCACATCACTTATGTAAACTTGACAGACCCCTGTATGGTTTAAAACAAGCACCACAGGCCTGGTATTCTAGGTTGTGTGGTAAACTTCAGAGTCTAGGCTTTGTTCCCTCCAAAGCTGACACATCATTATTCTTTTATCGGAAAGAAAATCATATCATCTTTATGCTTGTATATGTTGATGATATAATTGTGGCCAGTTCATTATAGGAAGCAGTGGATGCTCTTCTCCGAGATTTAGAGAAGGACTTTGCAATCAAAGATCTCGGGAACCTTCACTATTTTCTTGGCATACAGGTTCAAAGAAAGAAAGGTGAATTGCTTTTGACACAGGAACGGTATGCTTCTGATATCCTCAAGAGAGTTAATATGCAGCTGTGTAAACCCGTCAAAACACCTCTTAATACTATCGAAAAGCTTCTAGTCACTAGTGGCACTCGGTTAGGAGTGGACTCAACCAGATACAGGAGCATTGTTGGAGCTCTCCAGTATCTCACCCTCACATGACCAGATCTGTCTTTTTTGGTCAACAAAGTTTGTCAATTTCTTCACTCGCCGATGACCGTTCATTGGAAAGCTATGAAGAGAATATTGAGATATGTACAAGGAACAATCGGCCTAAGGTTAAAAAATAGAAAATCTAACTCTATGCTTGTAAGTGCTTTTTCAGATGTTGATTGGGTCGGTTGCCCTGATGACAGACGATCTACAGACGGCTTTGCTGTATTCCTAGGTTGCAACCTAGTGTCATGGTGTGCAAGAAAACAACCTACGGTTTCAAGATCAAATACAGAAGCTGAATACAAGTCTTTGGCCAACGCTACTGCAGAGGTAATGTGGATACAAAAATTACTTGATGAGTTAGGTATTCCACATCCTTTGACAGCATGTTTATGGTGTGATAATCTTGGCGCAAAGTACCTATCGGCTAACCCTGTATTTCATGCACGCACCAAGCATATAGAGATCGATTTTTATTTTGTGCGCGAACAAGTTGCAGCAAAGCGCCTAGACATCAGATTCATCAGCACTACGGATCAGATAGTCGATGGCTTCACTAAGCCTCTTCCAGAGAAGCAAATGGTCATGTTCAGAGACAATCTCAACCTCGCTGATAAGTTATGATTGAGGGGGATGTTAAGGATATCCAATAGGATCACATGACCACAATATCTGGTTGATTGATGGTTGATTGATATCTCTTGAAGATTGGTTGTGCGCTCAGGCTTGGATTACGGGTGAAGGCAAGTATCACGGCTTCGGTTAGATATGATAGGTATCTCCTGATTGATGTAATCTTGTGATGTAATCTAGAGTTACCAAAGTAGTTAGCTTCTTCTTGTTGTACAAGTTGTACCGCCACACCAGGGGCTATTCCTGGCTATATTAACACGAAGCCGTGAGCCTAAGAGGACATCACGTTCCAACCATTTTCACACCTGGAAAGAGGTTAAGGATTCGTTAACAGAAACATGTATAGCCGAGTGAGAGCGAGAAGAAATGAAAACCTGGAACACTGAAATACAGGTCAGACAAACCAGTTCAATCATGCACGTACTTGATGTTTCCTTTCCTCTTCATGGGAATGAGGTCGACCTTGAAGTGAATAAAAGAAGTGCAACCAAAGCACCATCACCAGCATTACGATTATCTGGTTTGGGTGTCTGAACTAAGAGTTAGCCATGTAAACCTTGAACCCTGAAAATAGAAACCAACTATTAAAAAGTGGGGACATGAATAACATTAGGACGTGATAAACCTTAGTCCTTAACGACTACGAACAATAGTTAGCATTCATGACTTTGAGCAAGAGGTGCGATTATTAAATTTCTTGTCGGTTCAAGCTGATGGCTGGTCCACTATTAATGGCTCCTCAGACGGCAGTGACGCAGTGCAGCATGTGTGGAGACATGAACAGTTACTGGAATCAGGGCAAAGAAAGAGAAATGTAGCAAGGAATTGGGTCGGCAGAAATTTGACACTAATCCGCAACTTCACAGAGCCCTTGTTTAGTTCGCGAAATTTGGATTTTGGGGCTACTGTAGCACATTCGTTTTTATTTGGCAAATAGTGTCCAAACATTGACTAATTAGGCTTAAAACGTTCGTCTCGCAATTTCCCACCAAACTGTGCAATTAGTTTTTTCTTTTCGTCTACATTTAATGCTCCATGCACGGGCCGCAAACATTCGATGTGACAGGTACTGTAGCAACTTTTTGGATTTTGGGGTCCAACTAAACAAGGGCAAAGTTTAATTTCTTTTACGTAAGTTCTAAACTACCATATGCAATTTCATGTTAGCAAAGTTGAAGATGTAGCCAGGAAAATCCTACGTTCCCAGAACAAATTCTCCAGTCTGGCAAGGCAAAATTAAAACTAGTAAATCAACTCAACTTGTCTCGGTTGTTATGTTTGAATCCAATACATTAAGATTCCTTCAATATGTTTTGGCTCCTGTCCTCTCCATGTGATGTTAGATGTCACTAGCTTGGAGCAAGTATGAATGTAAGGAAATAAGTTATAGTAACACTTGCAAAGAGAAAAAGGTGTAAAATAACTTGTTCCTCAAAAGCAATTTGATATTTTAATGTTCACATGAACAGCTCAAAAGCTTTCATATTGCAACAACAAGCACCATTTGTAGTAAGTCCATTCCGAAAAAATAAGTTGGCCAAGTAACCTTAGACTTTGCAATCAGAAACATAGTCGACAGGTTGCACTGTAAAAGCTCTTGACAGTAAATTACTGTGGAAACTGGAAAGTTCCAGGTTGGAGCCAGTAGCAACATTTGCCAGTAATTTACGCCCTGGAATAACTTAAAAATTATAGCTAACTTAAAGTAATATCTGGAATATGTACAAATATGAGAGAGAGCACGGACAAGTGAAGTAGTAAAAGTTGACTGGAATTACTGTATGGGTTATAGCTTGGGCTATTAGCATTACTGTATGGGCTATTACGCCCTGGGCTTGCGGCTGAGTGCGCCTGTAGGCGCCCCTTGGGGTTTTATGGTAGATGATCTTGGTTTAGACAAGGATCACAGTTGATTGGGTGTTTCTATAAACCCTTGATAATCCTTGCCTATATATATTGTACTCATTTGGTACCTCCATAATCAATCTACCAAGTTTTCCCGAGCCATCTCTTCTTTCATGGTATTACGAGTCTGGGTATTCACCCCGATTCCACCTCCGCTGCCCTAGCGCGCCTTTTCCCCTTAGCTGCGCTCCTCCCCAGCGCGCCCTCCCCTCGGCTGCGCTTCTCCCACCCATCTACGTCGGCTTCCCTGTGCTGCGATGTCTGGGACTCCTCCCCCCTCTCCCAAATCGGCAGCCGCCGCCGCTGCCTCCAAGGCTGCCGTCCCCACGGTATCCAACCTGGACTCCGATGCCCAGGCCAAGGCTGCTGCCGCCGCCAAAGTTGTTGCCGAGCGCTTTGGAGCGCAATGCCGCCCTCGCGCGCGCCGCCGCAACTGAGAAGGAAGCCCAGACCGCCGCTTTGGAGCTCGACGCCGCCGCCGCCCGCGCTCGCGACGCCCTGGCACGCGCCGTGCAGGAACGCTCCGCCGCTGGTGCACCCGCGGACGGGGACGATGAGGACGACCTCTCCGATCACGCCTCCGACCACAATGACAACACTGATCTGCATCAAGCCCTCCTTCTACAAGAGGCTGCTGCAATCGCCAACCTCCTCTCCCAGGCTGTTGCGGTCCAGAACATCCGCAATCTTGTCACGGTTGTTCTCGACCTCAACGCCGGCAATTTCAATCGGTGGCGCGATCAGTTCCTCCTCATCGTTGGGAAGTATTCCCTTCAACACCATGTCATGCAGGACTTACCGGCACATGGTTTCCCTGACTGGCAGCGCATGGATTGCGTTGTCAAGTCATGGATCCTCTGCACCATCTCCGATGACCTCGCCGCGACGATCTCAGCGCGCAACTCCACTGCTCGCGACACTTGGCGCGCCGTGGAGTCCCAGATCTTCAATAACCGCGAGACACGTGCCCTCCTCCTCGACGCCAAGCTCTGCAACTTCGTTCAAGGTGATCTGTCCATCACCGATTACTGCAAGGAGCTCAAGCACATGGTGGACACGCTTGGTGACTTAGGTGAAGTCGTCACTGAACGCACCCTCATCCTCAACCTCATTCGCGGTCTAAATGAGCGCTTCAAGACCGTCGACATGCATCTCCGGCGAGGGCGCCCCTTTCCCATGTTCCTGGACGCGAAGGCTAACCTCCTCCTGGAGGAGCTGACGATGGAGAACACGTCGTCATCTCAATCGACAGCTGAAAGGTCCTAATGGCTAGAGGGGGGGTGAATAGCCTAATAAAAATTTCTACAACAACACTTAACAAAATAGTTAGACAATTATGAGGCGAAGCAAGTGTTGCGCTAGCCTACTCAAAATGCAAGCCACCTACCACAATTCTAGTTTAGATAGTGTCGATTCACACAAGAGCTATGACACTACCCTATGTTAGTGTGCTCTCAAAGGCTAACTAAAGAGCCACACCAACCAAGCATGCAAGCTCTCACAACTAGCTACACTAAAGAGCTTGTCAACTAGTTTGCGATAAAGTAAAGAGAGTGATCAAGAGGGTTATACCGCCATGTAGATGAAAGAACTAATCAATCACGAAGATGAATAACAATGAAGACCAATCACCTCGGAATCAATGATGAACACAATGATTTTTACCGAGGTTCACTTGCTTGCCGGCAAGCTAGTCCTCGTTGTGGCGATTCACTCACTTGGAGGTTCACGCGCTAATTGGCTTCACACGTCAAACCCTCAATAGGGTGCCGCACAACCAACACAAGATGAGGATCACACAAGCCACGAGCAATCCACTAGAGTACCTTTTGGCGCTCCGCCGGGGAAAGGTCAAGAACCCCTCACAATCACCACGATCGGAGCCGGAGACAATCACCACCTCCGCTCAACGATCCTCGCTGCTCCAAGCTGTCTAGGTGGCGGCAACCACCAAGAGTAACAAGCGAAATCCACAGCAAAACACGAACACCAAGTGCCTCTAGATGCAATCACTCAAGCAATGCACTTGGATCACTCCCAATCTCACTATAATGATGAATCAATGATGGAGATGAGTGGGAGGACTTTGGCTAGGCTCACAAGGTTGCTATGTCAATGAAAATGGCCAAAGATGTGAGCCATAGCCGGCCATGGGGCTTAAATAGAAGCCCCCATGAAATAGAGCCGTTATACCCCTTCACTGGGCACACTGCGCTCTGACCGGACGCACCGGTCCAACTGACCGGACCCTGGACTCAGCGTCCGGTCCACTGATGGACGCCACGTGTCACTAGCTTCAAACGTTGTTCGTCAGATTTCAACGGCTACGAAGTTGACCGGACGCTCCGGCAAAACTAACCGGACGCTAGAGCCTCAGCGTCCGGTCGAGTACAGTAAGGGTCTAAAACCGATTTTCCTCGATCGGACGCGTTCGGTCCACCTCGACCGGACACAGCCCAGCGTCTGGTGGTAAACCCTACCCACTGTACCGCCAAGTCAGCGTGACCGGACATAGGCAGTCAGTGTCCGGTGCTTTTGGATCCAGCGTCCGGTCACTTGACCGAAACGCATGTCCTCTGCTGCCACTGACCGGACGCTCCGGTCCAACCGAGTCCAGCGTCTGGTCACTCACAGTGACCTCCGTCTTTTCTGTCTAGGGCGCCGGTAGCACCGTCGGACTGTCCACACTCTACGGGCGGACACTTCGCCGGTGGAGTTTCTTACCCTTGCACCCAAACTTCACCACCCTTGATCAAGTGTGCCAACCACCAAGTGTATCACCTTGTGCACATGTGTTAGCATATTTTCACAAATATTTTCAAGGGTGTTAGCACTCCACTAGATCCTAAATGCATATGCAGTGAGTTAGAGCATCTAGTGGCACTTTGATAACCGCATTCCGATACGAGTTTCACCCCTCTTAACAGTATGGCTATCAAACCTAAATGTGATCACACTCTCTAAGTGTCTTGATCACCAAAACAAAATAGCTCCTACAAAATATACCTTTGCCTTGAGCTTTTTATTTTTCTCTTTCTTCTTTTCAAGTCGAAGCACTTGATCATCACCATGCCATCATCATCATGCTATGATCTTCATTTGCTTCACCACTTGGAGTGTGCTACCTATCTCATGATCACTTGATAAACTAGGTTAACACTTAGGGTTTCATCAATTCACCAAAACCAAACTAGAGCTTTCAACAGCACTCACCGCTTCCACCACTACGTCAGCCCTGTCCCGTCCTCCTATTGTTAAGCAGCCTATAGCCTCCAGCGCAGGCTCCGAGGGTGGCTCTGCTCCCTCCAAGAACCGCCGCGGAAAACGCGGCGGCTGGTGCGACGGCGCTGGTGGTAAACCGGCGCCCACTGGCACACAGCCAGGTGCCCAGTCCAGCGCACCCTTTGGTGGACAGGGCACGCCATGGCCCTCCTTCTACCGCTCGTGGGCCGGGGCCATCCAAATGTGGCCTGGACCACAGCCTGGGCAACGACCTCCACTTGCGCCACTGCTTGGCACCCCTCAGCATGCTCTGCTGGCCCAACAGCCTCTTCAACAGCATGTTGTGCCTGCCCCGGTCCTGGAGAATGCCAGGTCTTTGACTGCACCACCCCTCGGCTACTACCAGCCGCACACTGGACTTTCTACATGGGATCAACAATCTCTGGCATCGACATTCAGCACCATGACGCTGCAGTAGCCACAAAACAACAATGACTGGTACTTCGATTCAGGTGCAACCTCTCACATGTCATCACATTCCAATTCGCTTTCACATACTACTCCCTCGCGGTATCCTACTCCATCGTCCATTGTTGTCGGTAACGGATCCTTACTCCCCGTTACATCCACTGGCTCTATAGTTATTTCATCATCTTTACGTCTTAATAATGTGCAGGTTTCCCCACAACTTATTAAGAACCTAATTTCTATTTGCTAGTTCACTATTGATAACAATTGTTCTGTTGAGTTTGATCCAACTGGGTGTTCTGTGAAGGATCTTCTGTCTCGGAACGTGATCGTCAGGTGCAATAGCTCCAGACCGTTGTACCCTCTCCGGCTGCCAGCTGCTCAATCCTTGGTCACCGCCACCGAGTCTTCACTTTGGCATCGCCGCCTCGATCATCCTGGACACGAGGCCCTCTCCAAGCTTGCGTTGAGTCTTCCTACTTGTCATCATGATATTACTACTGTCTGTCATGCATGTCAATTAGGTCATCATGTGGGTCTTCCATTTCATTTGTCAACTTCTCGAGCATCCAATAAATTTGATCTGATACATTGTGATATGTGGACATCACCTGTTCTTAGTGTCTCGGGCTATAAATATTACTTGGCTATTCTTGATGATTGTTCACATTATTTATGGACGTTTCCTCTGAAGTTGAAATCTGACGCTTTTCTGACAATCGCTCACTTTTTTGCCCTTGTGTCCACTCAGTTCGGCACCACCATCAAGGTATTTCAGTGCGACAACGGTCGTGAGTTTGACAACTCTAGCTCCCGCACATTCTTCCTTACCCATGGTGTTCGCCTCCGCATGTCGTGCCCATACACTTCTGCTGAGAACGGTAAGGCCAAGGGCATCATTCGTTCCATTAACAATGTGACTCGCTCCCTACTGTTCTAGGCTTTCCTCCCACCCTCATTCTGGGTCGAAGCTATGCAGACAGCCACATATCTCATTAACATCTTGCCCACCAAAACGCTGAGCTCATCCACCCCACACTTTGCCCTCTTCGACACGACGCCCTCCTATGATCACCTACACGTTTTTGGCTGCACTTGTTATCCCAACTTGTTCGCCACAGCTCCCCACAAACTTTCCCCTCGATCCACCTTGTGTGTCTTCCTGGGATATTCAGCCCATCTTAAAGGATACCGCTGCCTTGATCTCTCTTCCAATAGAGTTATCATCTCTCGTCACGTCGTCTTTGACGAGTCAGCATTCCCCTATGCTAAGCGTGCCTCCACTCCATCACCTGCAGACTTTGATTTTTTGGACATTACTGACTATATGTCGGCTCCCATCAGACCAGCACATAAGTTTCTATCTGCAGGCACTGGTCCTTCAACACCCGCACAGCCACGTGCGGTTGCGGCTGACACCGATGATTACCTGGCTGGTTCAGCAGCGCTTGATGCGCTCCACCAGTTGCGCCTGCCTCGCCTTCGCCCGCACAACCACGTGCGGCTACGATGTCACCATCGTCTGCACGGCCACGTGCGGCACCGACTTCTTCGACCTCGCTGTCACCTGTAGCTTTGGCCGAGCCGCGCGGACCCTCGTCCGGTTTCCCACCGCTGCCTGTCCTCCCGATGCCCGCAGTCCGTCATGTGTACATGCGCCGTGAGTGCCAAGCTGCTGTTCAGCTAGCTGCTGCCCCTACACCGTGCTGGGAGGGCCCAACTGCTGCCTGGCCAGCTGCTGAGCGCCCAGCTGTTGTCCAGACAGACGCTGCACCTGCGTCGCTGCCCAAGGGTGCTGTTGTTGTCCCCCCAGTGATCAACCAGCACCCCATGGCCATGCACGCGAAGACTGGCTTCCAGATTCCTGCTCTCTATCATGCTACGCCACTGTCTCCAGTGCCCAAGACCTTCCGCAACGCACTCGCCGATCCGAATTGGCGTGCTGCTATGGAGGAAGAACATGCTGCTCTTCTCCAAAACCACACATGGGATCTTGTTCCTCGCCCCCCCTCAGGCTAATGTGGTCACCGGAAAGTGGATTTTCAAGCACAAGTTCAACGCCGACGGGTCACTTGAGCGGTACAAGGCACGCTGGGTCCTTCGCGGCTTCACTCAGCGGCCTGGCGTGGATTTTTCAGAGACTTTCAGTCCAGTTATGAAGCCTGCCACAGTTCGCACCGTGCTTTCTCCGGCTTTGTCTCACCAGTGGCCCGTGCACCAGCTTGATGTGAAGAATGCCTTCCTACATGGCAATTTGTCAGAGACAGTGTATTGTGTACAGTCGTCTGGTTTTGAGGATCCCACCCACCCGGACTTCGTGTGTCAGCTCAACAAGTCCTTGTATGGGTTGAAGCAGGCTCCTCGTGCTTGGTACAGTCGGTTCGCCACTTTTCTGTTGTCTCTCGGGTTTGTCGAAGCCAAGTCAGACACCTCGCTCTTCATCTACCGGCGCGGCTCAGATATTGCATATCTCCTCCTGTATGTGGATGACATATTCCTCACAGCCTCCTCCTCGGGTCTCCTTCGGCGGATCATTTCGGCCCTCCAATAGGAGTTCTCAATGAAGGATCTTGGCAAACTGCATCCCTTTCTCGGTATGCATGTTCAGCAGTGTGGTGACGGTCTCTTCCTTTCGCAGCGGCAGTACACGCTGGATATCTTGGACCGTGCTGGGATGGCTGAGTGTAAGCCGTGTTCTACTCCAGTCAACACAAACCCCAAGGTTGCAGCGGCTGATGGAACAGATTATCGAAGTCTTGCTGGCGCATTACAGTATCTGACCTTCACCCGGCCTGACATCGCTTATGCTGTCCAGCAAGTCTGCCTTCACATGCATGACCCACGGGAACCACACTTGGCGGCACTCAAGCGCATCCTTCGTTATGTTCGGGGCACTCTCCACTTAGGTCTACTGTTGCGGCCATCTCCTGCCACTGATCTTGTGGTCTACACTGACGCTGATTGGGCTGGTTGCCCTAACACGCGCAAGTCCACCTCGGGCTACGCAGTGTTCCTCGGTGATAATCTCGTCTCCTGGTCATCCAAGCGTCAGAATACAGTCTCCAGATCCAGTGCTGAAGCTGAGTACCGCGCGGTGGCCAACGGTGTTGCTGAGGCCTCTTGATATGTCCTCATTGATATTTGATTGTGAAGATAGATGTCATCGTTACTGGCATGATCTTTTGTGATATGCTCCAATCAAAGCCCATCTCTCAGCAGTACCAATGCAGCAGCCTAAGAAACCATCATTACTGGCATGATCTTTTGTTTTTATTTGTGCTTCATTTGACCCCAGAACCTGCCCAGTGCTTGTGTACCGCAGAAGGATGTCACAGTTCTGCTCGTTAACACAACTAGATGATACAAGCAATACTCCTAAAGGAATCCACTGATGCAACAGGTTAAAGTACGAGGGATGGAGGTCCGATACTTTTCCAACTTGCACTTGAGGAAAGGCAGTTGTCCTACAACATTTTACACAGCGATCATCAAATTCTTTAACCAGGGAGCTTACAGTGTTTATTGGCACATGGAATTTCTCTGAATTCGCAGCTGTGGGTATTCGCAGTTTCCTCCTATGATTCACAGTACTTTGGTAGCTTAGGCACTTTTTATTGTTCCTAGCCCAAGAATGTGATATTTCCAAAATATTGTTTGATAGCACCTCGCATTGATCATCATTAGAAGGGCATAGCACCCAAGAAAGGTAAAAGGCTGCCCTCTGAACAAGACTGACATCACTTATTGATTCAGCAGTTATCTCTTTGGATAATGTTTCTGATAAATAATCTTGTGAGCCTTCTCTGTGGAAAAGTAAAGCAGTTGCAAAACTGAACCAGACGCGGAAATTAATAATCATGTACCTGCAGAACCACAGTTATATCAGGTGCAGTTAACTTCTGTCATACAAATGCTAAACATCTAGCTGTATTGCATATTTGAAAACACATACCAAGCAGAATTGTATTTTACCAATCCCTTCGATGGTTGTACTTGTAAGTTTTTCTGCGAAGAGCATCTAGTTCTTGTGCTGTCCAAGTGAACCAAGGCACTGATATAAGAAACTAGGTCCAAAAAACCTTTACAAGATAAGGGTCCAGTTAGTATCGCAAGCAAGTCACTTTGTTGGCTTGGGAAGTAAGCATGTGAAAAGGGGAATCTCTGCCCCAATTCTATGGATATTCCCCATGACATAGGCTTGAGAAGAATGTCTAATGCCAACAATACCAATGCATTGTGAAGTTCTACCACAGAACCCAAACCCCTGCACAAATAAAGGATGAATAAAGAGATTTTACAAGAAGCAGTCCTTAAACAGCGAGCCCACAATGTATAACTAGTTCAGACAATATATAGAGATGTGTAAATGTAACATCCATAATAGTGTTGTTGGTAAAATATCATTTAGGGCTACAGAAAGCAAGGATACCAAAAAAAAAAAACCCCTAAAAATTCAGTCAAATTTATTTCTTTGAAAAATGTAAGATCAAAATTGGAATTAAAAATTAAGTGACAAATGTGGAATAAGTTTGGTACTGTTCATTGAATGAAATCTGTTTCAAACCACTTTCCTAAGATAACTTTAATCCACTGCCTGTTTGGTGCATTCCTAATTTAGTCATGTCGGAGTTTCTGAAATAACTATATGGTGGACTGCCACGATGTGGCAAGCCACTCTTAACCTTTGCTGCTCTGCAGTTCTATTTGTAAGATTAAAAGTATGTGTAGAAGCCCACTAACCGCGACCGGGACACATCAAACCCAGTGCAAACAACAGTATAGGGCATTTCATATGAGTGTTTGAGGTGTGAACTTACGTTGCTAGAAACCAGAAGTGTAATAGTGATCTCATCCCCATAAATATTGTTGGGGAGCAAACCAGGTGTCGGGTACTACGATAAGGGGTCCCCTAAGCAACAATCGAAAAATTCGCTTAGACCCCGTCAAAAATCAAAGCCAAGGGACAACTATTGGCTAAACCCCGGCCATGTCCGAGGCCACCTACTCTCCGCCTCGCTAGAGGCCTCGCACGGAAGGCCTCGGACGGCCTACCGAATTTCCGCCTCGCTCGAGGTCTCACACGAAAGGCCTCGGCTGGGGATCCGATTCTCCGTCTCGCCCGAGGCCCCGCGTGTACGGCCTCGGACGAGACGTCGAATCTCCGTCCCGCTCGAAGCCGGCTCGGCAATAACCCCGTCGCCTCTGCCTTGACCGATCTCCCCAACAGAGCATCACGACCAATTAATGCGACCAACCACTCCCGCGATATCAGCCGAACGACGGCTCGACACAGCGGAGTGGCCGACGAGACGCCAGTCACATCGAAGCCATGCCATCCAGGACCGGAAAGGGCAGGGGTTACTGGCCGCTGTGCTTAGCACTGTGCCCACGACTGACACCCATACCGCACTATGCTACCTAACCCCTGCTCCAGGAACAGCGCGGCGTGGGGAGTCCTGGGTTACTATAGCCTCGGAATCAGTGTACAGGACCAACCGCTCCCTCCACGCCTCGGCATTCTACTTTAGGGTCTCGACAACCTCGGGATTTGCGCCCGCCGAGCCCCTCCACGATGGCTCGGCCTCGGCACCAACTAAGCCTTGGCTCTTCACGCGGTCAACACACAGCAACCAGCACGTCACTTGCCAGGCCCTGCGTCAAGCCATCACTGGAGCTCCCACGTCGCGTAGGATCGGATGTGACCGGCGCGTTGCTCCATCATTTCAAGGGCAGGACCACTCCATCAACCATGCCACCACAGTAACATGCTACAGGGCTCGGACATGCCGCCTCTGTTCGCACGACGTCATGTAGCTAACATATGTATCATCCCTGTCCCCCCTTTTACTATAAAAGGGAGGGACCGGGGCCGTTTCTAGGGATGACCAGTTCAGGCTCATGAGCTCACAAGGTAGACAAACACACGCTCGATACTTTATAACACGCACTCTTCCCCACTGCTGGAGATCAACATCTCAAGCAATCCACACCGCCCCACACCGAGACCTGGGACCAGCTCCCTCTCTCACCCTGCTTGTAACCCCCTACTACAAGCACTTCGGTGCAAGGAATACAAGATCGATTTCTCAGACTAGATGTAGGGCACCTATTGCCTGAACCAGTATAAACCTTGTCTCTTTGCATCACCATCCGGAATTATGAGCACGTAGTACATTTTTACTAGTTGGTCGAGGAACCACCGGTCCGAAACACCGAGAGTTGGCGCGCTAGGTAGGGGGATTCTGTGTGTCAGCTTCATCATCCTAACAAGTTCCGGATGGCAGACCCCGTACAACCACTGCGTCTCGGCACGGTGATCTGGTTCGGGAGCCTAGAGTTCATGTCTCTAGGATGTGAGTACGATATGGTACTCCTCACGCCGCGAGCCCCACCAACCGACGACAACATCACGCATTAGTAGCCCGAGCGCAGACGGCGCCCGGGCGGCCGCTCTCGTTGCACTCGCCAGGCACGACGCGAGCGGGGCGGCCCCGGCACCGCGCAAGCTCTGGGTGACGCGTCGCACTCCACCGGTATCCCACGCCTAGCTGTTGGCACAAGGTCCCTGGTCAGGGACCTGTCTAGCCTGAGCCTGAACAAGGGAAAAATGCCGGTGGCGCACAATGATGCCCCGTCCTCGAGCCCTGCCCGCCACCTCCTGAGGAGTCGACTTCGGCAGAGCAAAGCCCGGCGATGGTACCATCCCCGTACCCCTTTGGGTTGAGAAATGCCACCGCCACCTATGCTTCCGCCTACGTTTCTGCTCACGCAGAGCCCTCAGGACGCCATCAACGCTTCGCCCTCGACTTTGGCACCATGACTTTGACTCACACCCACGCTGACTCCTCAGAGGAGGACGAGGCATGGGCCGGAGCGGACTTCTCTGGACTTTGTGACCCTGAAGCCCTGCGCCGCTACCTGGCCATGAGCGACTACTACTTCGGCTACTCCTACTATGACGATGAAGGCACTTACGATCCTACTCGTGAGTGCTTCCATGTCGGACTTGAGATGCCGAGCATGAGCGATGAGGACGAGGGGGCAGGCAACCGTTCCCCGCTTCGCCCGGGAGCAGGCGATGCCACACCATCACGCACTGTCCCACCGGCAGCGCGGAACGGAAACCTTGCCCCCGGACAACTTCGGCGCCCAGACCTAGAATAGCTCCAAGAGTTTCCAGCCAAGGTCGAACAAGACCGACTCCTTCTGCAGTAGCTCCGAGACACTCTCGAGCAGGAGTAGCAAGGTCGCGGCGATTGTGGAGGAGCCCGACGGAGGGCCCGCGATGTCCACCACCGCATTAACGACAACGAAGGGGGTGAGCAACCCCCAATTTTCAATTGCGCTAGCCAAAACGTCGCGGCTGCGGCGATGCTAGTCCGAACGATGCTCGAGCCCTCTACCACGGAGGGGCGACGGGTCCGCGGCGAGCTCCGAGATCTCCTCAAGACCACCGTGGTGCAGCAGGCCGAGAGTTCCGCCTCCCGACGGCGCGAAGGCGCCTCAGACCTTCCCACGGCACCGCTTTGGTAGGATAGGGAGGCCTCGGTTCGTCCTGAGCTCGCTCGGGCACCGATAATCAACAGGGTCCCCTTGCTGCACGATCGCCTCGGCAACCAACGTGAGGCGCAGGATGACCACAAGGTGGTCAGTAGGCGATGGCGCCACGACAATGAGGGGCCCGCCCGGGGCTTCTATCCGCACCGAGGAGGCCGCTACGACAGTGGGGAGGACCGCGGTCCTTCTCCTAAGCCACCTGGCCCTCGAGTTTTTAGCAAAGCAATCCGCGTTGCTCATTTCTCGGCCCGGTTTTGGCAACGGGCCAACCTCATGAAGTACAGCGGTGAGACTAATCCCAAACTTTGGTTGGCTGATTACCACCTGGCTTGTCAGCTAGGCGGCACAGACGATGACCTGCTCATCATCCGCAACCTCCCGTTGTTCCTGTTAGACTCAGCACTAGCCTAGCTCGAACACCTCCCTCCCTCATAGATCCACGACTGGCGCGACTTGGTAAGGGTCTTTGTTGGGAACTTTTAGGGCACATACGTGCGCCTTGGGAACTCTTGGGACCTCAAAAGTTATTGCCAGGGCCCGGATGAGTCTCTTCGAGACTTCATCCGGTGCTTCTCCAAGAAATGCACTGAGTTGCCAAGCATTGGCAACTCGAAAATTGTCCAAGCTTTCCTTTCTGGCACCACCTGCCGAGACCTAGTCTGAGAGTTGGGCCGGAACATGCCGACCTCAGCGAACGCGCTCCTCGACATCGCCACCAACTTCGCCTCGGGTGAAGAGGCCGTTGGGGCCATCTTCCTCGACAACGACGCCAAGGAGAAGCGGAGGGACGAGGCCCTCGAGGCCTCAGCTCCCCACCTCCCCAAGAAAAAGAAGAAGGGTTGCCAGGGGAAGCAAGAAGTCCTCAAGGCTGGCCTAGTCACGGCCGTAGAGCGCAAGAATCCCCGAGGCCCCAAAGGCCCTGGGCTCTTCGACGACATGCTTAAGAAACCCTGCCCTTACCACCAGGGCCCGGTGAAGCATGCCCTCGAGGAGTGCACCATGCTCCAGCATTACTATGCCAAGCTCGGGCTCCTAGACAACGATGCCAAGGGGAGGGGGCACCGGCGATAGGGACGACGATAAGGACGACAGTTTCCCCGAGGTGCACAACGCATTCATGATCTTCGGCGGACCTTCAGTGTGCCTCATGGCATGCCAGCGGAAGAGGGAGCACCGGGAGGTCTTCTCGGTGAAGGTGGCCGCTCCCCAGTACCTCAACTGGTCTCAGGAGGCAATCACCTTTGACCAGGACGACCATCCCGATTATGTCCCAAATCCTAGGCAGTACCCACTTGTCGTCGACCCCATCATCGGCAACACCCGGCTCACTAAGGTATTGATGGACGGAGGCAGCGGCCTCAACATCCTCTACGCCAACACCCTAGAACTCCTGGAGCTCGACCAGTCGCAGCTCCGGGGTGGCGCCGCGTCTTTCCACGGCATTGTGCCGGGGAAACGCACGCGACCCCTTGGGCGCGTCGACCTGCCCGTCTGCTTCGGTACTCCCACCAACTACCACAAGGAGGTCCTCACCTTCAAGGTGGTTGGGTTCAAGGGAACTTACCAGTTACCATGCCATCCTAGGGCAGCCGTGCTATGCCAAGTTCATGGCGGTCCCCAACTACACGTACCTCAAGCTCAAGATGTCGGGCCCCAATGGTGTCATCACTATCGAGTCCACGTACGAGCATGCAAACGACTGCGACGTCGAGTGCATCGAGTACACCGAGGCTATCATAGAAGCTGAGACCCTCATCGTTAACCTCGACCAACTCGGTAGCAAGGCGCCTGACTCCAAGCATCGCGCTAGGACTTTTGAGCCCACGGAGGCCATCAAGCTTATCCCGGTCGACCCCACCTGCCACGATGATCAGACGCTGAGGATCAGCGCCATCCTCAACATCAAATAGGAAGCCATGCTCGTTGACTTTCTTCATGCGAATGCTGACATGTTCGCATGGAGTCCCTCGGACATGCCGGGCATACCGAGGGAGGTCGCCGAGCATGCCTTAGACATCCGGGCCGGCTCCAGACCGGTGAAGCAACGTCTATGCCGATTCGATGAGGAAAAGCGCAGGGCCATCGGTGAGGAGGTATAGAAGCTGTTGGTGGCTGGGTTCATCAAAGAAGTATCCCACCCGGAGTGGTTAACTAATCCCGTATTAGTTAAGAAGAAAAATAGGAAGTGGAGAATGTGTGTAGACTGCATCGGTCTAAACAAAGCATATCCAAAAGTCCCTTTCCCATTACCCCGAATCGACCAAATCATCGACTCCACTGCGGGATGTGAAACCCTAACCTTCCTTGATGCATATTCCGGTTACCATCAGATCAAGATGAAAGAGTCTGACTAGCTCGTGACTTCTTTCATCACACCATTTGGCATGAACTGTTATGTGACTATGCCGTTCGGCCTCAGAAATGCAGGAGCCACATACCAGTGGTGCATGACCCATGTCTTTAGTGAGCACATCGGGCGGACCGTTGAGGCCTACGTGGACGACATTGTGGTCAAGTCTAGGAAGACCAGTAATCTCGTCAGCGACTTGGGAGTAGCCTTCAGATGCCTCAGGGAAAAGGGCATCAAGCTTAACCCTAAAAAGTGTGTCTTCGGGGCCCCCCGAGGCATGCTTTTAGGATTCATAGTCTCGGAACGCGGCATCAAGGCCAACCCAGAGAAGGTCTCGATCGTGATCAACATGGGGCCGATTCGAGACCTCAAGGGAGTATAGAGGATTATGGGATGCCTTGCGGCCCTGAGCCGCTTCATCTCGCGCCTTGGCGAAAAAGGCTTGCCTCTGTATCACCTCTTGAGGAAATCAGAACGCTTTTCTTGGACCCTCGAGGCTGAAGAAGCCCTCGCCAAACTCAAGGCATTGCTCACCAATCCTCTCGTCCTGGTACCACCAGCCAAGGGTGAGGCTCTCTTGCTCTACGTCATTGCAACGACCCAAGTGGTCAGCGTGGCTATAGTAGTTGAAAGGCAGGAAGAGGGGCATGCTCTACCCATCCAATGACCTATTTACTTCATCAGCAAAGTACTCTTAGAGACCAAAACACGCTACCCCCACATCCAGAAACTAATCTACGCCGTAGTCTTGGCTCGACGCAAGCTGCGTCACTACTTCGAATCCCACTCGGTAACCGTGGTGTCGTCTTTCCCCCTAGGGGAGATAATCCATAACCGGGAGACCTTGGGTAGGATAGCCAAGTGGGCCATCAAACTCATGGGGGAGGCTCTATCCTTTGTGCCTCAGAAAGCAATCAAGTCTCAGGTCTTGGTCGATTTTGTGGCAGAGTGGATCGACATCCAATTGCCACCTGCCCAAGTCCAGGTGGAATGCTGGACCATATACTTCGATGGGTCCCTGATGAAGACCGGGGCGGGTGCAGGTCTACTCTTCATCTCACCCCTCGGAGTACACATGTGCTACATGATTCGGCTCCACTTCGCCGCCTCCAACAACGCAGCCAAGTATGAAGCCCTCGTCAATGGCTTCCAAATCACCGTCGAACTTGGAGTACGGCGTCTCGACGTACGGGGCGATTCGCAGCTCGTTGTCGATCAAGTGATGAAGGAGTCGAACTACCATGACCTCAAAATGGAGGCATACTACAAGCTGGTACATCGCCTTGAAGACAAGTTCGATGGTCTCGAACTCAACCACATCGCGTGCAAATTCAACGAGGTCGCGGACGAACTAGCAAAGATGGCGTCGGCGTGGGCTCCGGTTCCCCCAAACGTCTTCGTCAAAGACCTCCACAAACCTTCCATCGACTGTGCCTTGGCGATGGAGGAGGCCCCAGCGGTCGAGCCCCCTGCAGGGCTCGGGGCCCCCTCTGTCGCCGAGACTCCTTCGGCTGAGCCCGAGGTCATGGAAGTTAACACGGAGCCTCCCGAAGCCAACCAGGGCACGGACTGGCGAGTCCCGTTCCTTGATTGCCTCGTCCGAGGAGAGCTTCCCACTAATAGGACCGAAGCCTGGTGGCTTGCTCGGCGAGCCAAGACTTATGTTCTCAGTGACGGCGAATTATACAGGCGAAGCCCATCTGGCGTCCTCCAACGATGCATCACTACCGAGGCAGGTCGAGCCCTACTTTGGGACTTGCACGTGGGAGCCTGCGGGCACCATGCGGCACCTCGGACGCTCGTCGGAAATGCCTTCCACCAAGGGTTCTACTGGCCAATAGCGGTTGCTGATGCCACCAAGCTCGTACGCTCCTGCGAGGGGTGCCAGTACTACGCACGGCAGACGCACCTCCTGACTCAAGCCCTCCAAACCATCCCTATCACATGGTCGTTCGCCATGTGGGGGCTCGACATGGTTGGGCCTCTACAGAAGGCCCCCGAGGGCTACACCCATCTGCTGGTAGCAATCGATAAGTTGTCCAAGTGGATCGAGGCACATCCGATCAATCGAATCAAGTCCGAGCAAGCGGTGCTGTTATTCACCGATATCATCCACAGGTTCGGGGTTCCGAACACCATCATCACCGACAATGGGACACAATTCACCGGCCAAAAATTCCTGATGTTCTGTGATGACCACCACATCTGTGTGGCCTAGTTGGCCGTAGGACACCCTAGGACAAATGGCCAAGTAGAGCGTGCCAACGGCATGATCCTACAAGGCCTCAAACCAAGAATATACAACCAATTGAAGAAATTTGGCAAGAAATGGCTTGCCGAACTCCCTTCGGTCATCTGGAGTCTGAGGAACACCCCAAGCTGAGCCACGGGGTTCACACCGTTCTTCCTAGTCTACGGAGCCGAGGCCATCCACCCCACTGACTTGGAATATAGTTCTCCGAGGCTACAGACCTACAACGAGCAAAGTAACCGCACCACCCACGAAGACGCCCACGACCAACTGGAGGAAGCCCGAGATGTTGCGCTGCTACATTTGGCCAAGTATCAGCAAGCCCTGCGACGCTACCAAGCCCGGCGCATTCGAAGCTGAGACCTGAAGGTGGGCGACCTGGTGCTGAGCCTGAGGCAGAGCAACAAGGGCCGCCACAATCTCACCCCGTCGTGGGAAGGACCATACATCATCGCCCAAGTGCTGAAGCCCGGAACCAACAAGCTAGCCAACAAGAAGGGCAAAATCCTCACCAACACTTGGAACATAGAACATCTACGTCGCTTCTACCCTTAAATTTCCAAGCATTGTATACATTGTTTCTCGAAATACAATTAAGAAGCGTTCTTTAGTTGTCCTAATTTTTCGAGAAACCCCCTAGGCCCATCAAGGGCCTCAGCGATACGATAACTCCATTAGGGAGACTCGGCTCTGCCTTTGTAAAACCGAGCCTCCCTTAGGGGCTAGAAGGGGGGGACTCCCCCCTAACTCCCACGCACCATTTTTTAGTCATTTTTTGAAAAAAAAAACTACGCCAAACTCTCTATCACGCTCTGACAAGTCAATTGTAAAAGACCTAAGGACCGAAAGTCTGTCTCAGGGCCAAAAGGTCAGCCGAGTCGCGAGACGGCCTACGCCTCCGGGCTATGGCACTCCCTCACCACCTTTTCGCCCTAGGGACAGCTTAGGCTCCGAGGAAGTCGTTTGCAAGTGATATGCTTAGAAACAAGACAGAGGGTAGACGCTCGGAAATACAACAAAGAAAAACGATTAAGAAGCATAGACGCATAAGTATTTCAAAAAGGCCTCGATAGGCCACCAGCGTTATGATATGGTAATATAATCCCTAATTTATTTACATGGCCTCTTGGGCCCAGGTCAGGGCTCGGGGTCTCCAGCATCGGTGGACGGTGGGAGAGGGATCACCTCCTCTTCAAACAGCCTGGCCAGCGCCGTGCCGGGGCCCTCAGCTGCCTCCATCAGCTTTGCGACCTCCTCGTCGGCCTCCTCGTCATCCTCGGGCAAGACATAGCCATCGTGACCTCGGGCGTAGTGCGAGGAGATGACGGCCAGGGCACGCTTGACGCCCGCGTGTAGTGCCCCCTAGAGTCGCTCACGCACTTGGCCGCTCAACGCGACCAAGCGGCTCTTAAGGGAGCTACCTGACTAGGCCCTCTCAACCTCCAGGGCCTCGCATATGGTACAGGTGGCACTCTTCAGCGCGTTGTGCTCCCCGATCTCAGCCTCAAGTGTAACAACCCAAAAATCCACACACCAAAAATCACAACTACAAATTTTTGTTTTGACCCCATGCAATGTTGAGTGCCATGTGTAGGAGCCAACCCTAGGTATTGCATGTAAGTATAATCTAAGTAGTCATTTTCATAACCATATCATGACCCATGTCATATATGAGTGTTTAAATCCCCAACACGTAAAACCTTGCATGCATAATTATTATTGTAACATGTGATTTGGACTTTCATTGCTTATGTGATATGTGACTAACTTCTTTAATAATTGATAAACCTTCAAACAATTAATACTCAACTCAAAGGATAAAATAAAGAAAAGAGGGAGGCAGCAGCTTAGCCCAGCCGAAGCCTCGCCTGCCCTTCCACGTGCGTAGCCCATGAAGCCGGCCTAGCATCGCTGCCCACACGCGCACAGCCACTGACGAGCCAGGCCTGCTCATCAGCCATCACACGTCGCACACAGCCACATCATGCCAAGCGCCTGACGACCTGACCCCGCTTGTCAGCACAGTAGCGTCTTCTTCCCCTCGCCCACGCATTCTCCCCACGTGATCAGGAGCCGACCAGCGTGGCAGCGCATGGGCCTAGGGTCACGCACATTGCATGACCCTATTTCCCTTGCGCCGCGCCTACACTACCGCACGCAAACCGTCGGATGCGCCGCACGCATCACCACCGCCCGATCGTTGTCCGCCATTGGAACCCTTGGAGCTCGGCTATAAAAAGCCAACATCCATGAGACCTAACCCTCAGCCCATTCACCACCGCCGCTGGTGGCATAGCACCACACAGCGTTAAGCCGAGAGAGAGGGAGGAGGGAGAAGCAAGGTGGAGAAGGAAGCCGCTGTGGGGAGGACCTCGCTAGAGCGAGGAGCGCCGCCCCGATCAGCTACAGCGACGTAGCTGCTCGGCATGGCACTACATCACCTCATCATAGCCTCGCCTCGCCACCACACTGCCACCCTACTGCCATGAACCCAATGGTGAGCCATCTTGCTGAGACCACCTCCCTAGCCAAATGGAACGTGCACCGCCATGATAGAAACATGGCTGAAGCTTCGAGCTCTGGCCTAGCCCAACTGGTTACCGAGGGAGACTGCCATGGCCATGCTTGCTGAGACCAAGTATGTGCCATGCGTGCTACCATCAGCCAAAAGGAGGACCCTAGCCATGACGTTGTACATCGAAACAGGAGCACACATGCACGAGCATGCTCACCATGGCCGAGAGCACAACCATGGCGAGACCACCACGTCTTCTACGTCGCAGTAAAAAGCGATGTTGACACCCCGACTGGCACCGCCATGATGAGAGACACACCATGCCCATCTTAGCCAAGGAAGAAGCCCACTAGAGCCCTGCGTTGCCGCACCGCACCTCGTCGGAGCGCCACTGCCTCTGTTTTGCCCCCACCACCATGGTTGGAGCCACTAGGAGCACCAGGAGCTCCTTCAACACACCCACCATGGCCGTAGAAGCACTGTGGAGCCCACACGCTCCTCCAACTAGACTCTCGCTATCACTGTAGCCCTGTCCATACATACCGACGATCCCATGTCGCCGTTCACCGTGGCCGGGACTCTAGGAAGCCCCAGCCACCACCTTGACCCCACCGTTGCACTTGCCGAGGCTTGGCGATGCTTTTGCCTACCTTAATTGAACACCAATGCCATGGGTAAGGCTCGCTGGTGACCTCATCGCCGACGGAAGCCCTGTCGGGAAAGAGTAGGGGATTTTCCCCTCGTCGACCATGTCTCGAGCAGCTCCGCCAAGCACCGACCACGACCACGTTGACCACGTCCCGAGCAGCTCAGCCAAGCACTGACCATGACCACATCGACCATGTCCCGAGCAGGTCCATCGAGCACCGACCACGACCACGTCGACCACGTCCCGAGCAGCTCCGCCGAGCCCCGACCACGACTATGTCGTGCACGTGAACCAAACCCTGGGAAGGAGTAAGTGGACCAAGTCCTTCATAGACCGGCTCTACAGTCTATGGACCAACACAGGCGGGTTCACCATGAGCCATGCCTCGCCTGCGCCCGTGGACCATGGGCCGTTAGTGGCCTAGTAAGACGATGTGGCCGCACCAGCGCGCGCCACGTGGTGGGCCAAAGCCCAGCCCATATCTAGGCCCAACCAGCCTAGTTTCGAGGCCTGGCCTATATTGACCATTGACTGGTCAATGTTGATCGTTGACCAGGGCCACATGTCAGTGATCCAAGAGCCCCTGGTCCCACCTGTCAGTAGCTGATGACGTAGATGACGTCATGCTGGCGTCATGATGACGTCGACGGAACCCCACCTATCAGTACATAACCGAGACGATGACATCATGCTAATGTCGTACTGACTAATGTTAGCATGCCACATGGACCAGTCATAGCGTGACACGTGTCAGCCCTGAATTAATCAACCTTTATCATTTTCAGAAATGATTGAAACTTCGGAAATTCATAACTAATTCATGCGAACTCAGAAAAATACAAGACCAGGACTAAAATTCATCTAAAATCGAGCTCTACGCAATGAACCCATGTTTGAGTGCATTTGGCTCTTTTTGAATTTCCATTGCTTTTGTGCTATTCTATAGACGTCGCTAATGCGACTATAATACGATCATTTGTAGACTCAGAGGAGAACTAGACGGACGAGGACCGAGAGTACCGTGAGGAGTACGAAGATGACTTCACTGAAGGTGCCACATCCTACCCAATCTCATAGCACCTATTACGCTCAAGTTTGGTGATCTTATCTTCAAGCTGTTCTGAATGAATGCTACTTTTGATTCCACCAATACGGCGATGTAATAATTTATGTAATTCTGCACTTTATGTACTCTGATATTATCATTGTATGGATGTGGTATTCGACTGAAATTTAGGTAATATGATCTACAAACGGTCTTATTACACTTCAACTCTGTGGATTTCCCTTCATTGAAATCAGGTCACTTCAGTTGGTATCAGAGCCATACTTGACCATAGGACGAAACCCTCCGAAATGGACGATAGAATAGGACATGAACATCCCTTCTTTCGGTTATATACTGACCCTGCATTCACTTTGATGCAAGGCTTACCTATTATTGACCTGCTAACACCTGTTCCTTAAAACATGCAGATGGCACGAACGTCGACTGGCCGCCTCTAGGACCGCTACCTCTAGACCACGCCAAGCTTACCTTCGACCTACGTGAGCTTAGGGGTTTTACACCAACCCTCTTCTGAGTTCTCGTCATGTTAGGAGTCCCTGATGAGCTTATCAAGGTCACCTGCATCGGAAAGCCAGCTCAGGAAGGAGGAATCGAAGGACCGATTATCACCTCAGTCGAGTTTCTAGCTAGCACTACCTTACCTTCTGTCCTAGCTTTCACCGAGTTGACTATAGAGGACATAGTCGAGGAGGGACTATGAGCTATCTCACACAAGGCACTTCGTAGAGTGATAAGGGACCACTACGAGCACCTAAAGACGACAGAGTTCCGCCTACTTCCCTAAGCCCTCGACCTCAGCCTTACCCCTAGTGAGCAGAGTTTCATAGCCAGTAGGGTTATCTTTGCTGAGGAGGACAGATGCCTTCACATCTTAGCTATTCACCTACTAGAGCAGGATAGGTACGTGACCTAGCTGGAGCAGAGGAGACGTCAGGATCAGGCCCTTCTGTGGGAGTACTAGGAGCGAGACTCACATGGAGCACAGGAGCGAGCTAGTCTGTTTGAGGCAGTTGCCAAGCTATAGGACGAGCTCAACCGTCGTGAAGAAGTCCATAGAGCTGAGGTCGTTGACTTATAGGACAAAGCCGCTGACCTAGGCAACAGGAACTGCTATCTTGATAGCAAGGTCTTGGAGTTGCAGAGGGAGTTGGATGACAAGAAGGCCAAGTTCAATGCAGAGGAGATAAAGAGAGGTCCAAGGGGATTGATATACTAAAAATCCAATCCCGGAACAAGACCATGACTCAGGATCTAGAGGAGCTTAGGAAGAAGGCCGTTCGTAGCCAGGGTCACCTGATCAAGGCACTCAGGCAGAATGAGTACCTACAGGACAAGTGTGAGAGGACTTGGTAGGCTTAGCAAAAGTCTGATAAGAAGTGCCTCAGGAAGATGAAGGGTATGTGGGATCAGCTACCCAAGGAGATTCGTAGCAAGACGAAGCCTAGGATAGAGGAGTTTGAGTTAGCCCCGACTCACCTCAACCTAGATGCCTGCCCTACCCTACCTGGAGCCAAGCCTACTGAGGAGCTCGCTAAGGCCTTGAAGTACGTGTCCCGACTCCATAAGTCTGACGAGGAGATCGAGATCGAGAATAGTCATAGTCCAGCTGTGGTGTACGAGCTAGAGTAGATGACCTTGCGTGGTCATAAGTCATGTCAGTGGCTTCCATAAGTTGTACCCCATGATGTACCCCTTATGAGATGTAATATGAGTCACTATGCGTAGTACGATTCTCGTGAGTCTCTAAGTATAGCTACTGGAGATGATGCTATGTAATAAAACCCATGTAATGAATGTTTTGGATCTTATTGCATCTTATGAATCTTATTGCTTGTTTGTAATGAGTGTTGGATAGTATAAATGTTTTTCTTTAAAATTGTAAAAATCATGTAATCATACTGAATTATAAGCACTTATGGCACAAACACTAAAAATCCTATGATCCGTGTTACAGATGCCGAACCGCCGATCTGCTCGCCTAATAAACCGTGGACGTACGCCCACCCCCGAACTAGTCGAACCAAATGGGGGGTGTTGTGGCAACAACCGTGGCCGTGGCCATGGCTGTGGCCGTGGATGTGGAGGGATACCCTTCAACCTAGAGAATACCCCGCCGCTTGATGAGGAGAACATTCCGCCGCCACCACCACTGACCCTGGCAGAGGTGATGGCGCAATAGACCCAACTTCTTACAGCTCTTATTAACAGAGCAAACCGTCGCCAGGGAGGTCAACAGAATGACTTCCAAAGGAAGCTAGAAGGATTTCTGAAGCTAAGGCCACCTACCTATGATGGCACCGACCCTGACCCACTTGTATCTGATGACTAGCTCAAGGAGATGGAGAAGAAGCTTGACCTCACTACTTTCACCGACGATGAGTGTGTTGGAGCTGCCACACACCAACTCACAGGTGCAACATGCGCCTAGTGGGACAGTTTCAGTGATTCCCATGAGGACCCTGCCAATATCTCGTGGGACGAGTTCACCGAAGCATTCATTGAGTATCACATTCCCAAGGGCATTATGGAGGCCAAAGCCGAGGAGTTCCGCAACATCAAGATGGGAAAGGACAGGGTGACAGAGTACACCACCCGCTTCACCAACCTTCTACGCTATGCACCTTCCTATGTTGTGAACTCTGAGAAGGAGAAGTTGTACTATTACCGCAAGGGACTTAACCCGCACATCAAGTTGAAGTTTGGCAGTATTAAGAGTAACACGCTGCATGCTCTGGTGGATCGCTACATCTAGATTGAGAAGGACCGTGCTGAAGCTGGAGAGGAGTACAGGGAGAGGAAGCGTAAGCCTAAGGAGTCCTTCCATGGCTATGATCGCAAAAGGTTCCATAGAGATGCACCATCCAGGGAACGCTCTTGCCACAACAAGGATGACAACCGTGGATCGAGTAGGGGTAATGGAGGCTACACCACCAAATACTCCTGCCCTGCTCAAGATCGATACACCCGGGACTGATATGCTCAGGACCGCAACACTTAGGACCATTTCAACCATTCCCGCTCAGCAAATGAATGCTCAGCATAGAACTGCTCTACACTAGGCACTGGAAACTGGAAGGCACCCGTGCCAACCCCTACCGGTAGTGCGCCTTTCACCTGCTTCGCTTGTGGCCAACCGGGTCACAAAGCCACTGAGTGCCCTCAGAACTCAGCCGCTCAGATGTCTCAGTTCAAGGGATCTGCTACTCATGGACGTCTCAACCATCTGGACATCGAGGAAGCACAAGCTGCCCCTGACGTTGTGTATGGTATGTTTTTAGTTAATGGCAATACTGCATTAGTTCTATTTGACTCTGGAGCAACTTGTTCTTACATATCATCCAAATTTGCATGAGAGCATGACTTACCTATAACCCCACGTGGAAAGCCTATTATTACTAGTTCACCTTTAGGAGACCTAAAGTGCACCCACATCTATAAGGGAGTGAGTCTTACCATTGAAGGTCTTGTCTTTGACGCCGACCTAACCCTGTTACCTTCCACAAACCTAGATGTCATCTTAGGTATGGATTGGCTAACCATTCACTGAGGCATCATATCATGTTCACCTAGATACGTCTAAGTGACCCACCCATTGGGCCAAGTTATTAGATGTGAACCTCAGTCCGGAAAGTCCACTTCTATCCTATGTGCCCTTAAAGCCAGTTCAGAATCACAAAAAGATGAGAAAACAGTTCATGATGTGCTTGTGGTTAGAGACTATCCCGATGTATTCCCTGAAGAATTACCGGGTATGCCACTAGACCGTGATGTGGAGTTCATCATTGATCTCTTACAAGAAATAGGACCCATTGCCAAGAGACCCTATCGCATGTCAGTTGATGAACTGGCTGAGCTCAAGAAACAACTTGATGAGCTCATCTCGAAGGGATATATCAGACCTAGTGCTTCACCCTAGGGATCCCCCGTTCTGTTTGTTAAGAAGAAGGATGGTTCGATGAGAATGTGCATTGATTACCAGAACTTGAACGTAGTTACCATCAAGAACAAGTACCCCCTACCAACGATTGATGATTTGCTTGATCAGCTTCGAGGTGCCAAGTATTTCTCTAAGATTGATCTTAGATCTGGCTATCATCAGATGAAGATTTGAGAGAGTGACATCCCGAAGACAGCTTTTGTGACTAGATATGGGCAGTTTGAGTTCACTGTGGTGTCCTTTGGACTCACGAATGCTCCTGCATACTTCATGAATATGATGCATAAGGTTTTCATGAATGAACTAGATAAGTTCGTGGTAGCATTCATTGATGACATCCTTGTTTATTCACCCACCGCTGAAGAACACGAACATCATCTGAGAACTGTGCTTGAGAAACTAGCCCAACATCAGCTCTACGCAAAGTTTAGCAAATGCGAGTTTTGGCTATAGAAAGTTGCCTTCTTAGGCCATGTACTATCAATTGAAGGTGTTGCAATTGACCCAACCAAGATTGAAGCTATGAAAGAGTGGGATCAACCCTATAATGTGACAGAAATCAGAAGTTTCTTGGGATTGGCCGGATATTATCGTCGATTCATCAAAAACTTCTCCAAGATAGCTCGTCCAATGACCAACCTTCTGAAGAAGACTAATGAGTTTAAATGGATGCCCGAGTGTGAATAGAGCTTCTAGGAATTAAAACAGAAGCTTACCACAACTCATGTGCTAGCATTGCCTGATATTAGCAAAGATTTCATGGTCTATTGTGATGCATCCCATCAAGGACTTGGTTGTGTACTGATGCAAGATGGAAGAGTGATAGCATATGCGTCTCGACAGTTGAAAGAACACGAGAATCGTTACCCTACTCATGATCTTGAGTTAGCAGCAGTTGTGCATGCCTTGAAGATCTAGAGGCACTACTTGATAGGCAACAAGTGTGATATCTACAACGATCACAAGAGCTTGAAGTACTTTTTCACTCAAGAAGATTTGAATATGAGGCAACGCCGATAGCTAGAATTGATCAAGGACTATGACCTAGAAATTCACTACCATCCGGGAAAAGCTAATGTAGTTGCAGATGCTCTCAGTCGCAAGAGTTACTGTCACACTTTGATCACTGAATCCGTACCACCTGAGCTCAAGGAAGAGAATGAAGATTTCCAACTTGAGATACTACCACAAGGCTTGTTGAATGAGCTCCGCATATAGTATGATCTCATAGATCGCATCCGTCGAGCTCAGAAAAGTTGTGAAGAAATCGAATATCTCCATGGTCTGATGAAACTAGGCTATAAGACCAACCACTAGGAAGATGGACAAGGAACCATCTGGTTCAAGAACATAATCTATGTTCCATCTGACCCATTGCTACGAGAGGAAATTCTGTCAGAAGCTCACAATTCCAAGTAATGTATCCACCCTAGAGGTTCAAAGATGTATCAAGACTTGAAGAAACACTTTTAGTGGAAAGGCATGAAGACAGACATTGCGGGACATGTGGCACGGTGTGACACCTATAATAGAGTCAAGGCTAAACATCAAAGGCCTGCAGGATTGTTGAAGCCTCTTGACATTCCCAAGTGGAAATGGGAGAGCATATCCATGGATTTCATAGTTGGATTACCCCGTTCACAGAAAGGCAATGTTCCATCTGGGTGATTATTGATCGTTTGACCAAGATTGCTCACTTTGTACTAGTTAAGACCAAGACTGATGCCGAAAAGTTAGCAGATCTATATGTTGAGCATATTCTCAGACTGCATGGAGCTCCCTCTAGTATTGTATCTGATCATGGTCCTTAGTTTATGTCCCAATTCTGGGAAGCCCTGCACAAGTCCATTGGAACCAAACTTGATTTCAGTACCGCATATCACCCACAGACAGATGGACAGATAGAACGAGTAAATTAAATCTTAGAAGACATGCTTTGCGCTAGTGTACTGAATTATGGCTCTGATTGGGAGAAATACCTACCCTATGCAGAGTTCTCTTACAACAATAGCTACCAAGCCAGTATCAAGATGTCGCTATTTGAAGCTCTGTATGGCAGACCTTGTAAGACACCTTTGATGTGGTCTCAACCAGGGGAAAGATCGTTCATTAATTCCGCTAAGATCCAAGATGCAGAAGGAGTTGCTCAAGTGAAGGAGAATTTGAGGATTGCTCAAAGTCGATACAAGAGCTATGCTGACAAAAGAAGAATAGAACTTGAGTTCAATGTGGGAGACTTCGTCTATCTCAAGGTATCCCCGCTACGTGGAACTGTCAGATTCCATGTGAAAGAAAAGCTTGCCCCTAGATTTATTGGACCATATAAGATCCGTAAAAGGATTGGAAAGCTCGTCTACAAACTTGAGCTACAAGACAAATTGGTGGGTGTGCATCCTGTATTCTATGTATCACAGCTACGCAAGTGTTTGAGAGTGCCCGATGAAGTAGTTCCAACTGATACACTTGACATTCAAGACACTCTCGAGTATAAAGAACATCCTATCAGAATTCTAGGTAGAGACACCAAAAAGACCCGAAGCAAAACTATTCCTATGTGCAAGATCTAATGGAGCAATCACACTGAGAGAGAAGCAACATGGGAGAAAGAGTTTGACCTTCGGCTACAATATCCTTATCTCTTCGAAGAGCACGTTACGCTTTAATCTCGGGGATGAGATTCTATTAAGGGGGTAGGACTGTAACAACCCAAAAATCCACACACCAAAAATCACAACTACAAATTTTTGTTTTGACCCCATGCAATGCTGAGTGCCATGTGTAGGAGCCAACCCTAGGTATTGCATGTAAGTATAACCTAAGTAGTCATTTTCATAACCATATCATGACCCATGTCATATATGAGTGTTTAAATCCCCAACACGTAAAACCTTGCATGCATAATTATTATTGTAACATGTGATTTGGACTTTCATTGCTTATGTGATACGTGACTAACTTCTTTAATAATTGATAAACCTTCAAACAATTAATACTCAACTCAAAGGATAAAATAAAGAAAAGAGGGAGGCAGCAGCTCAGCCCAGCCAAAGCCTCGCCTGCCCTTCCACGCGCGTAGCCCACGAAGCCAGCCCAGCATCGCCGCCCGCACATGCACAGCCATTGACGAGCCAGGCCCGCTCATCAGCCATCACACGCCGCACGTAGCCACATCACGCCAAGCGCCTGACGACCCGACCCCGCTTGTTAGCACATTAGCGTCTTCTTCCCGTTGCCCACGCATTCTCCCCACACGACCGGGAGCCGACCAGCGTGGTAGGCGTGGGCCTGGGGTCACGCACATCGCATGACCCTATTTCCCTTGCGCCGTGCCTATGCTACCGCACGCAAACCATCGGATGCGCCGCATGCATCACCATCGCTCGATCGTCGTCAGCCATTGGAGCCCTTGGAGCTCGGCTATAAAAAGCCAACATTAGTGAGCCCTAACCCTCAGCCTATTCACCACCGCCATTGGTGGCACATCACCACATAGCGTCAAGCCGAGAGAGAGGGAGGAGGGAGAAGCAAGGTAGAGAAGGAAGCCGCTGCGGGGAGGACCTCGCCGGAGCCAGGAGCGCCGCCCCGATTAGCTACAACGACATAGCTACTCGGCATGGCACTGCATCACCTCATCACGGCCTCACCTCACCACCGCACTGCCACCCTACCACCACGAACCCTACGGTGAGCCATCTTGCTGAGACCACCTCTCTAGCCAAATGGAACATGCACCGCCACGATCGAAACATGGCGGAAGCTTTGAGCTCTGGCCTAGCCCAACTGGTTAGCTAGGGAGACCACCATGGCCACACTTGTCGAGACCCAAGACACGCCGTGCGCACTGCCATCAGCCAAAAGGAGGACCCTAGCCATGACGCTGTACATCGGAACAGGAGCACACATGCACGAGCACGCTCACCATGGCCGAGAGTACAACCATGGCGAGACCACCATGTCTTCTACGTCGTGGTAAAAAGCGACGTTGACACCCTGACTAGCACCGCCCTGACGAGAGACACACCGTGCCCATCTTAGCCAAGGAAGAAGCCCACCGGAGCCCTGTGTTGCCGCACCGCACCTCGTCGGAGCGCCACCACCTCTGTTTTGCCCCACCACTGTGGCCAGAGCCACTAGGAGCACCAGGAGCTCCTTCAACACACCCACCATGGTCGTAGAAGCACCATGGAGCCCACACACTCCTCCAACTAGACTCTCGCTACCACTGCAGCCTGTCCATGCATACCGATGAACCCACGCCGCCGTTCACCATGGCCATGACCCTAGGAAGCCCCAGCCGCCACCTTGACCCCACCGTTGCACTTGCCGAGGCTTGGCGATGCTTTTGCCTACCTTAATTGAACACCAGCGCCGTAGGTAAGGCTCGTCGGTGACCTCACCGCCGGCAGAAGCCCTGTCGGGAAAGAGTAGGGGATTTTCCCCTCATTGACCACGTCCCAAGCAGCTCTGCCGAGCACTGACCATGACCACATCAACCACGTCCCGAGCAGCTCAGCCGAGCACTGACCATGACCACGTCGACCACGTCCTGAGCAGGTCCGCCGAGCACCGACCTTGACCACGTCGACCACATCCCGAGCAGCTCCGCCGAGCCCCGACCACGACCACGTCGTGCACGTGAACCAAACCCTGGGAAGGAGTAAGTGGACCAAGTCCTTTATAGACCGGCTCTGCGGTCTATGGACCAATGCAGGTGGGTTCACCATGAGCCATGCCTCACCTGCGCCCGTGGACCATGGCCTGTTAGTGGCCCAGTAAGACGATGTGGCCGCACCAGCGCGCGCCACATGGCGGGCCAAAGCCCAGCCCGTATCTAGGCCCAACCGCCTAGTTTCGAGGCCCAGCCTATATTGACCATTGACCAGTCAACGTTGATCGTTGATCGGGGCCACATGTCAGTGATCCAAGAGCCCCTGTCCCACCTGCCAGTAGCTGATGACGTAGATGACATCATGCTGGCGTCATGATGATGTCGGCGGAACCCCACCTATCAGTACAGAACTAAGACGATGACATCATGCTGATGTCATACTCACTAATGTCAGCATGCCACGTGGACCAGTCACAGCGTGACACATGTCAGCCCTGAATTAATCAGCCTTTATCATTTTTAGAAATGATTGAAACTTTAGAAATTCATAACTAATTCATGCGAACTCAGAAAAATACAAGACCAGGACCAAAATTCATCTAAAATCAAGCTCTATGTAATGAACCCATATTTGAGTGCATTTGGTTCTTTTTGAATTTCCATTGCTTTTGTGCTATTCTATAGACATCGCTAACGCGACTATAATACGATCGTTTGTAGACTCGGAGGAGAACCAGACGAACAAGGACCGAGAGTACCGTGAGGAGTACGGAGACGACTTCACTGAAGGTGCCACATCCCACCCAATCTCATAGCACCTATTACGCATGGCTAATATAGAACTGCTATTGCTTTACTTACTGTTATATTCACACTATGATAGGACTTGCATGGTAGTATGCTTACTTGATGGCCTTTATCTTGATGCAACCTTACCTCTGCTTACCCTGCTATTAGGCTAGACACATGCTTGCTGCTATATTTCATTGCTTATTACTTCTACTACACTTGTACTACACTGATGCGTGGTGGAAACTGGAGATATCTGGACTATGGGGAGAGTGATGCTTGTGTGACTTGGGTGCGTGGAGGGTGAGGGTTGTGTTGACCAAGTTGGAGTATACGACGAGCCTAGGGCAAGTCTTGCCATGTGGTGCTACCTGGGCACCCCTAGAAATGGATACCTGTGCTGGGTAAATGGTATATGAGGTGGCCCTGGGTGTGAACCTATGATGGGGGGAGCCCGGGGTGGAGGTGCTGTGGTGGCACGATAAATGGAAACCCTGATGAAGACATTCTGGCTTGGTCATCCCTAAGGACTTACTAGTACTCAGATTCACCAGAAAGCCTTATGTACCACTCACCCTATATGGTGCAGGACGGCCGGACTACTTGGTAGGATATTGCCACTACTGCTAGGTTGATAGCGGACAGTGTAAGGAGGTATGGGGCATGGAGGATTTCCCCCACACCCTTCTGAGACTTCATGGAGACCTTGTGGACTCGGCTCATGACTCACAGTTTCAGCCACCCCAGACTAGACTTGGGGTGTACTAGGGCTGAATGGTAGAGTGGCATTATCCTAGGCTAGCAAGCGGCCGAAATTAGCCCAGTTGATGACGATCAGCGAGGAAGGCGGATATTGTGGTTATGTAAAACCTCTACAGAGTGTATGGTTGATCGATCGATACATATGCTGACTTGTCGGCTATGGACCTTTCCTAGGTTTCGCTTAAACTAGATAGTGAGATGAGTCCTTCTCTTCTTCCCCTAGGAGAGAGTGTCGGTCGTAGCCAGGGGCTATAGGCCATGAGACAGTGCCGAGAGGGAGTTGGCCTATCGACTGAGCGATGGTATGGTGATGATGTGGAGATGGTGGTATATCGATCCTAGGATCGAAACCTAGCTCTAGACAGAAATGGGGTGGAATGGGTGTGGGAGTGGTGTTCAAACTTGACCAACTATTATTATATACTTGATATGCTAAAACATAGGAAACCCTAGCCTTATAGGTTCTTTTTGATTATATCCAACTTGCATCCAATTTCCACAAAGCAATGCTCATAGGGTGGGAGTGGCCAGTACAAATCGTACTGATAAATTTTGGCACACAGGTTCTGCTGAGGAGTATAGCTCCGAGGAGTTTGACGGTTGAGGGGTTCATTCCTATGCTCGAGTTTGGCGATCTTATCTTCAAGCTGTTCTGAATGAATGCTACTTTTGATTCCGCCAATGCGGCGATGTAATAATTTATGTAATTTCGCACTTTATGTACTCTAATATTATCATTGTATAGATGTGGTATTCGACTGGAATTTGGGTAATATGATCTACAAACGGTCTTATTACACTTCGACTCTGTGGATTTCCCTTCGTGGAAATCAGGTCGCTTCATCAAGCACCGCCTACACCACGACAGAGGCCTCGGCTGCCCGGGTGACCTCCTTCTCCAACTCTGTGCCAAGAGGAAATGGAATGGGGTTGAGCGCAAAGGGAAACAAGCCAAATAGGGGCAGAAGCCTATGGGACTCACCCTCAGCCTTCTCCTCCCAGCGCTGGGCCTCGACCCGAGAGGCCTCGACTTTCTCCTTCCAGCGCTGGGCCTCGACTCGAGAGGCCTCGGCCTTCTCCTTATAGCCCTAGACTTCGACCCGAGAAGCCTCAGTCGCCATGGAAGCCTCTTTCTCTAGCTCTGCACCACGCTAGGGAGTTGGGAGTCGAACACAAGAAAAACAAATAAAATAAAGGGAACAGGACTCACCCTCGACCTTTCCCTTCTAGACCACAGCCTCAGTCTGGAAGGCCTCAGCCACCTCGAGGGCCTCTGCTAGGGAGCCTTTCATCAGCAGGTGCGCACCCTGCTCCACCCCTAGCTGCCCAGTGAGGGCCTTGGCAGAGGTCGTTGCTTCTTCAGCCCAAGACCAAAAGGTGTCCCGATCGTCGGCCACCCGGATCAGCTCCTCCTCCAGCTCCTTGACCTGCGCCGTCAAAGGGGCGACCTGCTCCTGAGCCATGGCCGCCTTGGCCTTCATATCGACACAGCGAAGGTGGAGGTCATCTACCTCCGCGCTCCACACCGACAGAAGCTCGTTGGCATCAGCAAGCAAGCCCTTCTGCCGCTGGAGCTGGTCCTAGACGTCCCTCTCCCATCGGAGGAACAATGACTTCCCGAGGGACTGGGTCTCGAGCTCCTAGATAGGCAAAACAGGGGTCATTCACTACGAGAAAACTCAGAAAAAGACAACACCACATGAGAAAAGAAGGCGCAAAACTAGGCGACCTCGGACAGATCGTCGACCACGACGGACAGCGCTGTCCGTAGTGACCGCTCCGCCAGCTAGCGGTATTGCTCGAAGGTGTCCTAGCACCCCCCTCGACCGCGTCCTCAAGGGCAAATAGAGGCTCCCCTTCAGGATCGTCCCGGCTCTACCACAAGACACGTGGGTGATCCCAACTGCAGGGCTCGGGCCGTACCCGCACAAGGGCTGAGCTTCCCTCACCCGAGGTCAGAGCTGGCTCCTTCATGGTGCCAGCCACCTCGACGTCGACCACCTCATTCGCCCGGGAAGTATCGTCGGAGGAGACTGAATGGACCTCTGCTTCCTAGGCGCTCTCCTGCAACGGCGGTGGGCCTTGGACCGGCGGCGGTATTGAGGCTTGTCCTGCCTCCACCTCCACTTCCTAGGCCGCTGGCTTTGCCGCGCTCACACCGGCTCCTGCCACCCTGGCCTCGGTGGTCCTGGGCACCTCGGCCTCTATCGCCTCAACCTCAGAAGTCCGGGGGGCCTCTGTCTCACCCTCGGTGGCCTCGACAACTGAGGGCGCCTCGGCCCCATCTGACTCGCGGGCCTCGGCCTCATGGGGCGTAGACATTTCCTCCCCCACTCGCTCCATGGCCGCCCTGGTAACCTCCCCCTGGGTGACCAGCTCCTTCGAGTCGACCTCACCGAGGCCCCGCCACGTTGTACAGCGGCCTATGCCTCCACCACCTGATGAGCGGTGGAGCCCATGCTCACCTTGAGCGACTTAAGCGGTGCCAGGGCAGGCACCTCCGCCTTACGCTTCCGGCTGAATGCAAAACACCCACTTGGTCAGCATACGACCATAAAGCAAGCGGGAAATGATGCGAACTCCATCGTAAAAACACTCACCTCGAGCAGGGGGGCAACCGCTTCGGCACTGCGACCTGCCTCTACAACAGCGGTGGCGGCGGTGGTGGCATGGCCCCCGTATCCGTTAGTGCCAGCCGGCCCTCGCTGGACTCCGACACCCCCTCGGTCCTCTACGGGGGCAGTTGTGTAGCCCCCGCCGCCACCTACTCCACCTTTGTTGTTGAGCCCACCGGGCTGACGGTGCATTTTCCCAACGCCCGCGCCTCAGGCATGTCGGCCTCGGCCCTAGGGCGGGTGATCACCGGCCTCGAGGCGTCTCCACCTCCTCCTGGAAGCGCCGAGCTGCTCGCCGACACCCCGAGCACTATCTCCCCAATGTTGGGGAGATGGTCCAGGGGACCTCGCCCCATCTTGCTCTCGTCATCTCCATCCGAAGCATCCATCGACAGTGACGGCGATGGGGATGCCTCTAACGGGAGACCGTCCTGCCTCTGCTACCGGTGGCGCTTCTCCAGTCTCTCGTGCACAAGGATCTTCCTCGTATGCTTTGCCTCCTTGACGTCCTTTCGCCTCTTATGCGCCTTGGCGTGTGCCCGGTTCACCGCCCGCCGCGCTGCGTCCTCCGGGGTGGTGGAGGCGCTGTGGCGGGGAGGCTCGCACGTCTCTCATCCCCTATAGGAACGGCGAACGCAAATAAAGAACCGGAAAATGGTAAGGGACGAGGAGGCCTCGGGGGCCGCAGCAGCATGTGACTTACTAAAGAAAGGTACCCCTACAATGGGCGCATCATGAACGGGGTCAGACCACCGATCTTCAGCCACCCCTCCATCGTCTCTCTCACCCGACGAAGAATCTCCTCGTCAGAGAGGATGGAGGCGGACATCCGGATACCCTTGATCAGCTCGTTTGGTCTCATCTTGAACAGGCACCGGCGCTGAGCCATCAGCGGCAGCACCCTCCGATGGTGGAAGGCCGCCACAACCACAGCGGTCGTGAGGCCATGGCCACGTAGCCTCTCCAGTCCCTCCAGGAGCGGCTGCAACTTGGGCTGATCCCCCTTCGGGACGCCATACTTCCACTTCTCCGGATAGCTCTCCACGATCCGCCCGGTGTAGGGGGGAAGTCCACCGTTGTCGTTGCAGAGGTAGAACCAGCTGGTGTACTAGCGGCGATTGGTTGACATGAGCTGGGCTAGGATGTAAGGCTGCTGACGGTCTTGGCACACTTAGAGAGTGCAGCCGCCGGCCCTCACCGCCTTCCTCATGCCCGTCATGCCCGTCGGCTTGGTGGTATGCCCCGCCCGGAAGAGGTGGAGCCATAGCTCCCAATGGGGGCAATCCCCAGATACCCCTCGCAGACGGCAATGAAGATGGCCGCCTACGCGACGGAGTTGGGGTTGAAGTTGTGGAGCTCCACGCCATAGTAGTGTGGGAGCGCCCGCATGAACCGGTCCGCCGGCAGGCTGAGACCGCGCTCGTGGAAGGACACGAAGCTCACAACATAGCCATCATGCAGCCTCAGCTCTAGCTCGCCCGATGGAGCAACCCACTCCGGCCTGTTGGGGTCGGTAACCGGATGGAGAAGGCCGTCGTCGACAAGCGACTGGAGCGTCTCCGCGGATACGTCGGACTGACCCCAAGCGTCCGCCTCAATGACGACAGTGCCAGCCTTGAGTGCGGTGGGGAAAGCAACTACGACCGTAAGCCTCTCTCTCTCTCTCTCTGCTTCGCCCTTCTCCTTTCTTCTCCCCGGGACTCTCTATTCCTAGCAACAGCCCGAGGGTGGCAAAGGCGAATGCAGGCAAGGTAAGGAGGGGAGGGGCGAGGCTTGTTGCGTATTTATGCGGGAAGGAGGCAAAACGGATGGGCGACAAAATCGGGGAAGTTTCCCTTAAATCTAATACAGTTAATCCAGATCCGATGTTACCGCCCATGTACCCACCTTTTCCTCATTAAATTGCGTGAACAGTTATGTTCCATCCGCTGACATGGCGTTGCGTTCGACCGCTGCAGTGGCAGGCGTCGTTCCGCCTCCCCGAGAAAATCGCCTCAAAAGGCGTGCCTACCGTTGTCAAACCGGTGGGGGGAGGAATATCCCCCACCTGATTCCTTTTAGACGAAGGAACTGGGCGCCAAGCCTGTTACGGTCTAGGGGTTCGAAGGCTAGGCCCCCAAGAGTTTTGATAGTCACCCCAGGGTAATAGAGTCAGGGACGACTATGGGCAAGCCCATACGAGGCCGAGACCCAAGCAAGCGAAACGCTTGGGATGCCCTAAGTCGTGTCTGAGACCAGCAGAGAGGTCTTCGAATAGGATCCCATCGTAGGGAGGCACCGAGCCACTAGGGCTCATCGAATGGCCCTGGCACCCACTAGAGAAACCCTCTGGTACTCTTGGAGTGTGTCTTTGGACTGCTAGCCAACCCCTATCGAATGGGGCATGGGCCTCCACTCGGACTTACCCGATAACAGCTCACCGAAAGTGCCATCGCTCGCGCCCATCGAGGGTAGCCTGGCATATTCCACCCCTCCTTCCGAACAAAAAGGATGCGTGAGGGCCGTACAAAAAGCTAGGGGAACCCCTAATGGCCCTCTCACTCCGTGCAGAGGCTAGGGGGCTCTTCCTGCAACCTTGCCGAGACCCAGCGACCCAGGCTCGCACTCGAGGGGACTCGGCAAATAACCCCTCCTTCTGAACGAAAAGGATGCGCAAGGGTCATACAAAAAGCTAGGGGAACTCCTGATGGCCCTCTCGCTCTGTGCAGAGGCTAGGGGGCTCTTCCTGCAACCTTGCCGAGACCCAGCGACCTAGGCTCGCACTCAAAGGGCCTCGGCAAACAACCCCTCCGTCCGAACAGAAAGGACGCGCGAGGGTCACACCAAAAGCCAGGGGAACCCCAGACGGCCCTCTCGCTCTGTGCAAAGGCTAGGGGGCTCTTCCTGCAACTTCACTGAGACCCAGCGACCTAGGCTCGCACTCAAGGGGGCTCAGCGAACAACCCCTCTGTCTGAACGAAAAGAATGCGCGAGGGTCGCACAAAAAGCTAGGAGAACCCCCGACCGCCTTCTCGCTCCATGCGGAGGCTCGGGGGCTCTTCCTGCACCTAGGACGAAGACAAGCGACCCGAGCTCGCGCTCAAAGGCCTAGAAAAATGCGAAAAAGGGCATCGAGCCCGTTATAGTCTAGGGTTCGATGGCTAGGCCCCCGAGGGTTTCGACAGCCGCCCCAGGACAGTAGAGTTAGGGACAACTATGGGCAAGCCCATGCATGGCCAAGGCCCGAGCAAACGATTGCTCGAGACGCCCTAAGTCGTGTCCGAGACCGGCATGGAGGTCTCTGAATGGGATCCCACCGTAGGGAGGCACCGAGCCACTGGGGCCCATCGAACGGCCCCGGCACCCACTAGAGAAGTCCTCTGGTACTCTTGGAGTGTGTCTCTAGACCGCTAGCCGACCCCTATCGAACAGGGCATAGGCCTCCACTTGGACTTACCCGATAATAGCTCACCGGAGGTGTCACTGCTCGCGCCCACCGAGGGTAGCATGACATCCTCCACCCCTCCTTTCGAACAAAAAGGATGCGTGAGGGCCGCACAAAAAGCCAGGGGAACCTCTGACGGCCCACTCGCTCCATGCAGAGGCTAGGGGGCTCTTCCTGCAACCTTGCCGAGGCTCAGCGACCCGAACTCGCACTCATGGGCTCAACAAATGCAATAAAACCCCTCTCACGACGTAAGAAAAGCCCCTGGAGGAATAAATCCACTCCTCTAGGGCCTCGGGGGCTACACCCGGTGGGTGCGCTCGCGCGCATCCAGCAAGGCCTCGAGTACGAAACACTATCCCGCCAGGAGCTGCTGCGAGCCGAGCCTCGTCAAAACCTCAAAGAGAGCGCTCACACTCTCCCTGAGGCTCGGAGGCTACTATCAGGTACTACTATAAGGGGTCCCCTAAGCAACAATCGAAAAACTCGCTTAGACCCCGTAAAAAATCAAAGCCAAGGGACAACTATTGGCTAAACCCCGGCCATGTCCGAGGCCACCTACTCTCCGTCTCGCTAGAGGCCTCGCACGAAAGGTCTCGGACGGCCTACCGAATTTCTGCCTCGCTCGAGGTCTCACGCGAAAGGCCTCGGCCGAGGATCCGATTCTCCATCTCGCCCGAGGCCCCGCGTGTACGGCCTCGGACGAGACACCGAATCTCCGTCCCGCTCGAAGCCGGCTCGGCAATAACTCCGTCGCCTCTACCTCGACCGATCTCCCCAACAGAGCATCACGACCAATTAATGCGACCAACCACTCCCGCGATATCAACCGAACGATAGCTCGACACAGCGGAGTGGCCGGCGAGATGCCAGTCACATCGAAGCCATGCCGTCCAGGACCGGATAGGGCAGGGGTTACCGGCTGTTGTGCTTAGCACTGTGCCCACGACTGACACCCATACCGTACTATGCTACCTAACCCCTGCTCCAGGAACAGCGTGGCGTGGGGAGTCCCAGGTTAATATAGCCTCAGAATCAGTATACAGGACCAATCACTCCCTCCACGCCTCGGCAGTCTACTTCAGGGTCTCGACAACCTTGGGATTCGCGCCCGTCGAGCCCCTCCACGACGGCTCGGCCTCGGCACCAACTAAGCCTTGGCTCTTCACGCGGTCAACACACAGCAACCAGCACGTCGCTTGCCAGGCCCTGCGTCAAGCCATCACTGGAGCTCCCACGTCGCGTAGGATCGGATGTGACCGGCGCGTTGCTCCAGTACTTCAAGGGCAGGACCACTCCATCAACCATGCCGCCACAATAACAGGCTACAGGGCTCGGATATGCCGCCTCTGTTCGCACGACGCCACGTAGCTAACACATGTATCATCCCTGTCCCCCCCCTTTTACTATAAAAGGGAGGGACCGGGGCCGTTTCTAGGGACGACCAGTTCAGGCTCACGAGCTCACAAGGTAGACAAACACACACTCAACACTTTGTAACGCGCACTCTTCCCCACTGCTGGAGATCAATATCTCAAGCAATCCACACCGCTCCACGCCGAGACCTGAGACCAGCCCCCTCTCTCACCCTGCTTGTAACCCCCTACTACAAGCACTTCGGTGCAAGGAATACAAGATCGATTTCTCAGACTGGATGTAGGGCACCTATTGCCTGAACTAATATAAACCTTGTCTCTTTGCATCACCATCCAAAATTAGTAGCACGCAGTACATTTTTACTAGTTGATCGAGGAACCGCCGGTCCGAAACACCGACACCAGGCAAATTATAATGATACGCCATTCCATCCTATTATACAATTCCTTTCTCAGGCAAAGCAAGGGTCTTCTAATTACCTCCTGGAGCATCGCTGAGAGATCATGCCTAATAATTGATGGATCAAGATGCCATAAAAGCAACCTACCACGGACAGAAGATATAACTAAATCAGTATACTCCATGCAGTGACAACAAAGATACACTTAAGCATAATTATAGAAAGCAGATGCTTAAAAGTCCATACAGTGACAACAAAGATACACTTAAGCATAATTAAGATGGTACTGCCTGTCAGTGTACTACAGATAAAAATAAAGTATAGTGGTTTGCTGGTGAGCAACAACACTACAGAGCAGGGGCGGAGACAGGGCCGGTGCTGATGTTCAATGATAATATTATTTTGGTAGCTCAGTGCAACTATTGTTGGATTGGTTTGACTTATAAGTCAAGTATTATTGGCTAGTTTGGTGTGAGAGAAAAATACTGTTCGTTGGCTGATAAGCCATAACTTATAAGCCAAATACGACCAAACGAACGGGCTATATATTATACATAGAATTGAATATGCGTTAATCATATATAAGACCTGCAGTGTACTTAGCACCCCTCTTGGTTAAGTTCTGGCTCCGCCCCCACTACAAAGATTATTATCCAGTAAGCACAAAATTGCACTCAAGATACCCCTTCGCACTTTACAAGCACTCCTCAAATTCCAAATGTAAGTTGTTTTAGAATCTGTGTTGGTCAAACACTCAAACTTCTTAAAATTCTCACCATCAATATATAAACAGCTATTAAGACTCAGAACACAAACTTGATATTACTACACTTCTCAATCCTCATTATAAATCCTTTCACAATTTGTAATTACTTTTTTCTAAAATAACATATTTTCACATAAATCATTAGTCAAAGTGTCAGATTAGAGACCATGGCAATGTCCTAAATGACTTACTTTGGAATCAGAGGGACTGTTTCCGATTCCTACTACATGTTTGCAGCAAAGAAATGGTGTACACTTAATAATAGCACATAAACTACAATACCAGCACATCTTTTACTTCCTTAAATCTTACTTTTATTAATAGCACACGATGATCCACAAGTAATTGCTGCAAGTATACTGCATACCTCAGTGGGATTGAGTGGTCACTAGGAAGGACATGATTGGAAGGATGGTTTATTAACTCCGCAGCAATCAGCAATTGTTCCCATATGAGATACTCTTTCTCTCTCTTCCTTGTAATACATGCCCTCGTTTAGTTCATCCAAACTCATGAAAAGTGCACTATGTAGAAATAAGATTTTCCGTTACATCAAACTTGCGGTACATGCATAAAGTACTAAATATAGACAAAATCAAAAACTAATTGCACAGTTTGCTTTAACTTTGCGAGACGAATCTTTTGAACCTAATTAGTCAATGTTTGGACAATAATTCACAAATACAAACTAAATGCTACAGTAGAGAATTTTCACTGTACAAAATGCCCAACTAAACAGCGCCATGGTAAAGGGAAAAGACACTGGTAGTGAGGGGATAGCACGACCGTTTTCGCAACAGCATACAACAGATTATAAGAATGCCTTCCATCTACATTGAAGAAATAAAAGTGTCAACATTAACAAAAAACAGATAATCAACCTACAGGGAGAAAATATCATTTATAAGCTGATCTCTCAACTGTTAAACTGCTCACAAGTACTCCTAAACATTATGAATGTCACATCATCTGGCCACAGCATTGATGAGCACTTCCTGTGACATTAGACATGCCTGATTGCAACGTGTGTCGGACGAGAGCCCTGTTAAATATATATATATATATATATATATACGGCCGTTCCACAGGCCAAAACCACTCAGCACTGCACCTAGCACCACGAAATACTAAATAATACTGAAACATGACTCCTTAACGATACTGAATTCTGTTCAGTATAGCAGTTTGGTGTAGAATATTATTCTACACCTAGATGTAGAATAGCGCGTGTATATATATATATATATAACTAGGGAGAGTATATTCAGTAGCCAGCTACAAAATAAGTTATTTTTTAGCCACCTCCATTTACGATAATTTTATATACTAATTTACGACAATGTCAATACATATTTACGATAGTTGGATTACTATAACACACGGAGATATTTACCATAACGTTATAGTAAACCACTTAGTAAGGAGTTACTGTAATATCGTAAATTAACATAGTAATTATCGTAACTCAACGTGGCTACCAAATAAATTATTTTGTAGCCAAAACCAGCAAGGAGAGAGCAGCGCTGGCGGGTGCCACCACCAGATATTCTAAAAATTAACAGCGACGGTGCTTTTGTACAAGAAACAATGAAGGGCGGTTGGGGATTTGTGGCCAGGGACCATCAAGGTGAAGCGGTCATAGCAGGAGCAGGCCGGATTGCAGCTGTACCGGACGTGCTGACTGCTGAAGCATCCGCTTGCGCCAAAGCCCTGCAGGCGGCAACAGACTTTGGTATTTCTCGGATTCAATTGGGAATGGATTCTTCGATCCTAAAGCAGGCTCTTCTCACGCCATCGTTGGACCTGGCGGCTAGCGGGATGTTGATTAGGGATATTCGGGATCTTCTTCATGAGCATTTTGTTCGTAACAATGATATCATTCTTATTCCTAGAACGTGTAACTTAGTAGCGCATGAGCTAACAAGGTTGGGGATGAGTTGGGACCGGGGCGATTCTTGCATCTAGACAAGCCCCCTCCTAGAATTTGTAAAAAGCTTGGTGGCTCGCGATTCTGTCGAGTCTTCGGTTTCAATAACAAGACCATAGTGCTAGGTTAGAAGTTTAAAAAAAGAGCTGCTAGTATACCTCTTTCAGGTATGTTTAGTTCGGCTCTGGTAGAGCCGTAGCCATGCCAAACAAGCCCTTCTCTCTTAAAAAATTACTTCTCCTTTTGTTCTCTCTTTAAAAAACAAGAGCTCCTCTAGGTTCTGATCTTTTGTTTGACAGAGATCTGAATTTTTGGTGTAATCACGTTGCTAGCGATTTGGGCAACATAGAGACCAATGCCCAATGGAAGTCTTTTTTCCAGTTCAAAAATTAAAAAGAAAAAGGATTGCCCAAGCTTTGTGCTCCATGCATCTGATGTTTGAACAGCACTGGCTCATCAAGTCATCATCAATTCATCATTACATAAGGAGCATGCCCAAAAAAACAAAGAGATACAACCAGTGGCACAGTAAAACTTACAATGTTCTACAGTTTGAGATACTTCAGTTATACAGATGCTGATGTAAATCACTAGGATTTTAGGCATGAAACTGCACAAGACCTTCAGGATCTTCCTATGCAAACAGCATATGGCAGGCGCATTGCACCCAGAATGTGGCACAGCAGAAATCAGGTTATTCATAGAATGTGACTAGCATTCAGCAACCGAAACTGTTGCACGGCACAAAATCATACTTAGGGGAAAACTCGATTGTCATTCTTATTCCCAAGATAAAAATACATGGAGCATGAAAAATTGCTCCCGTAACTTATTGACTATGGCATCCTTCTCTTTTGAACCTCTGGAGAGGCAATTTCATACTGCTCGACCAATCCATGGGTCATATCATTTTGTTTCTGCCTTTGAAGCGTCTTCTTTTCCGTCTTTTCCGGATATAGCAGCTGATGCTGCAGCTGTCACAGCTGCAGCTGCTGCACCAATCTTGACACCTCCTGCAGCTTTCATCGCCCCACCGATCTTCGCAAATGCTGCTACCCCACCAACTAGGGCAGCACGCAGAGCTACCATCGGTCTGACCTCCATGGTATATTCCTGAAGTAGTTAGAACATACATGAGCAATTTCAGCACAGTTTAACAGAAGCTTCACCCTTGTCAAATACATTCAAGGAAGCAAAATGTTAATATTTTCCCCAGCATTTCAGTGATAACTTACAGATGAAAGAGCAGTAAAGATCACAGGACCTACATTATTTTCACTGCCATTGTGTTATCTTTTAGCCATCGTGCCATTATCCAAACATTCAGAAACACCATTCTGTTATTTCATAGAGAACTACCTAATCTCTCAAGAGTCTTGTCGTGATTGTGGAGCTGAATTGAACAGATGGCTAGATACAGGCTAACCAAGGAACTGCTTGAATAGAATAAAATTGATTCCCATTTGTGCATAGATGATCTAACAGGCGCTTTGTGCAGAGGATTCAAGAATCGGAGGTCAGAGAAGCCTTGAAAAGGATGAAAGGGGGCAAAGCGATGGGCCCTGATAGTATCCCAATCAAGGTGTGGAGATGTCTCGGGGATATAGCTATAGTATGGCTAACCAAGATGTTCAACAATATCTTTCGATCGAACAAGATACCTGAAGAGTGGAGAAGAAGCATATTGGTACTAATCTACAAGAACAAGGGAGATATCCAAAGTTGTACTAATTATCAGGGAATTAAGTTGATAAGCCACACCATGAAGTTATGGGAGAGAGTCATCGAGCAGCGCCTGCGAGGAACGACGCAGATATCAACAAACCAATTTGGTTTCATGCCCGGAAGGTCAACCACAGAAACAATCTTCTTAATAAGACAGGTTATGGAGCGGTTTATAGAGCAGAAGAAGGACCACCACTTGGTTTTCATTGACTTGGAGAAGGCTTATGACAAAATACCAAGAAATATTACGTGGTGGTCATTGGACAAACATAAAGTCCCATCAAAGTATGTGACTCTCATCAAGGACATGTACAACAATGTTGTGACTAATATTCAAACAAACGATGGTAACACAGATTACTTCCCGATTAAAATTGGACTTCATCAAGGGTCAACCTTAAGCCCGTATCTCTTTGCCTTGGTAATGGATGAGGTTACCAACAACATACAAGGGGATATCCCTTGGTGTATGTTGTTCGCAGATGATGTAATGTTAGTGGACGAAAGACAGGAGGGAGTAAATAGGAAACTAGAGTTATGGCGGCAGACCCTTGAGTCTAAAGGTTTTAGATTGAGCAGAACTAAAACCGAATACATGAGATGCGACTTTGGCGGAGTTGTATAGGAGGAGGGAGATGTGAGTTTGGAAGGTCAAGTAGTGCCTAAGAAGGATACCTTTTGGTATCTGGGATCGATGCTACAGAGGGATGGAGATATTGATGTGGACGTTAGTCATAGAATCAAAGCAAGGTGGATCAGGTGGCGATAAGCTTCTGGCATTCTCTGTGACTAGAGGGTACCACAAAAGCTAAAAGGCAAGTTCTATAGAACGGCGATTAGACTGGCTATGTTGTATGGAGCAGAATGTTGGCCTACAAAGATTCAACATGTTTAACAACTGAGTATTGCAGAAATGCGTATGTGTGCGATGGATTTGCGGTCACACAAGAATGGACCGAGTTCGGAACGATGATATACGTGATCGCCTAGAGGTAGCACCAATTGAAAAAAAGCTTGTCCAACATCGGTTGAGGTAGTTTGGCCATGTCCAAATAAGACCTCCAGAGGCACCAGTGCATTGTGGAGTCCTAAACCAAGCTAATAATATGAGGAGAGGTAGAGGAAAACCAAAATTGACATAGAGGAGACAATAAAAAGATATTTGAAAGCTTGGGATATACCTAAAGATCTATGTTTGAATAGGAGTACTTGGAAAGCAGCTATTGAAGTGCCAGAACCGTGACTTGGGGCTCTTTGTGGGTTTCAACTCTAGCCTACCCCAACTTGCTTGGAACTAAAAGGCAATGTTGTTGTTGTTGTTGTTGTTGTGCATAGATGATCTAAGTCCTACCTTATCTTGCATTGTTATAGACCTGAATAATGTGAAATACACTGGGGAACTTAACACGAAAGAAGATACTAGCCGTTCATCCGTGCCATTAATAAATGAAGTACATAGGTAACTAAACTAGAGTAGAAGGCTTAGTCAGTTTTTGCTCAGGAGTCAGGGTTACTAACCAAACTACAACCTTACCTGTTCCCCTACATTCTTCTTTTCCTAGAGTACCAGGGCAAGGTACCCCAACAACATCTCACAAACTGAGATCAAAACAGTACGAAAAAAATCCTTGTAGGGGTAGAGAACTGCAAGCTGATCTGCCTCCAGCCAGGGGCGGACCCAGTAAAGAGCATGGATGCACACGCGTACACTCGATAATTTTTTGTTAAAAAAAATCGAAGCTACTATGTATACATTTGCTACTATATCAGATCCGATTGCAAATAGCCAAATAGCTTAGGTTAGGCTTTAGGTGCTCGGATTCGCACAGCGGTAAGGGAGGAGAAGGGAGCATACCTGGTGGGTGCTCGGTGCCGGGGAAGGGTCCGACGAAGAGCTGGACACCTGGCGTAGGGCGCCGGCGCCGGCGGTAGCCCAATCGTCGCCGAGAGAGAGCAAGCGGGGAGAACAGTCGGGGACTAGGGGGGCTGTTCGGCCGTAGGGGAGCGCACCCGCAGACACGGGCCTTGTGCTGGGGCATATGGGCCGTTCCTTTTCCAAACAGTTCTTTTGCAGTTTTTTCTTCTTTTTATTATCATTTCTTTAATTCTTCTTGATGCGTATTTCATATTTTTTTTCATTCACAGAACACTGCCGATAGTTAATGAGCATTGGTTTAAAATTATCAGAATTGCAATAGTATTTATTTGAACATTGCAAATAAGAAAAAGAAACCTTTTTTTTTGCTAGGGTGAAACTTTTTTTTCTTGGATAAAGCTTGAAACATGCTTCTGCTCAACATTTTTCTTGCAATAATTTTTTAGCTAGAAACATTTTCCTTGTGAATCCAGAACCATTTTCTTATGAACCTAGACCATTTTTTTTTTGTCATATGACCAATTGATTATGAATACGAGAGGTTGTTTCTCTTTAGGGGCCGTTTGGATCCCTTCATTTTGAAGGAATTGAAATCTACATAATGGATTAGGCTATTTGGCTTGAAATTTGACATTCCATAACATTCGTAAGCTCACAAATAAACATATCTCAAATTCATATGGTGGGAGATGGAAATGAATTCTATAGATCATTATGCGATAATTCTATTCTCCAACTTATAGCACACTCTTCAACTCACTTCCCTACAATAGAAATGCAACATATAAGTATGTCCCTTGTATACCTAGCAATAAATATACAAATATATTCTATATATAATTATATTAGCTTAATTAATCTATGCCTAAATTGTAATTATTAAAATGAATTCAATTCTAAGAATCCAAACGGGCCCTAAGAAAAACAACATTTTTTAGCTTCATTGGAAAATGTTCTTTGAGAAAGTAGAGTCTACATATATTTAAATGGGTATTATTTTATTAGTTTATATCTTTTATTGTAGGAAAATACAATGGAATCATAATTTTGTTTGGACACAATGACTTCTTATGTCTTGAGTTTTCTTTGGTCCATGCGATGACTTTAGTGATGACCTAGATTCCTCTTCTTACGGTCTTGTTTAGTTGCACTCTATTTACTTTAATCCACATGTATTGGAGTGGATTGTGATAAAAAATTAACTAATTTTTTTAATGATTTTGCCGTCTAAGAAGGAAGGCATTAGTATAGCTCTTGGGGTGTTACTTGTAATTGCATATTCGAGGTCTATCTTTTTCTATTAAAGACAATACTATTTTTTTAACTACTGCAAAATTAAAATTAATCCAATCGAAACTTAACGCAAAACTAAGACAAGATCCATGTTACATTTTTTTGGCTCATTATTTTATTTTTACTTCTGTGATTGTGTTTTTTAAAGTTAACTTGTCATATGCTATCTCGTTCTAAAGTGTATGCACCACCTTTGGTTTTTGTATACTTTGACCAAGTTTATAAAAATACACCAGCATCTATAGCATCAAATAAACGCACTTGAAAACCTATTTCATGTTGGATTCACAACTATTTTTGACGCTATGGATGTTGCAATTTTAAAAATTAATTAAAACTATATAAGTTTAACTTAAAACAAAACTAAAACACTTATTTTGGATTGATTGAGTACCAATTTTATGAGTACAACCATACCACAGATAGCTCTTCTAAGTGTTTTTAGCGAATTACAAATTTATCTAAACGAAATTTATCTCTTTTTAGTATTTTTTATAAAAAACTGCAAGGTTTAGGAGGATTTGCGCGCCCTTTTTCTCTTTTTCTTCAGATATAATCTATATCTAATAATAAAAAGGCAAAATTTCTCTCCACCTATTTTTTGTCCGGCCATCCCTTAACTAACTTTATGAACGTGGAAATCCGCCTATAGCCCTTCTATTTATATAACTAGGAATCCTAATCTAATTAGATCTCTCCGATTTGTGGTGAATAGGAATAGGAATCTTAATCAAATAGAAAAATTATAATAATATGAATAACTAGGAATCTTAATCCAATTAGATATTTCCAACTCCGAGTAACCGAAATAGAAATCTTAATCCAAATACAAAAATATAAGAATAGAAATTAGAAATCTAATCAAGAGTATTATTTTTTTCTGCCCTCCTATATCTTTTTATACGTTGGTTTTGTGCCTCCGTACAATCTGCATTTGCCGTTTCAAATTCTGGTTTGTCTTCTTATCCATACGTGTCTGTTTCAAATTCCTTCTTTGTTCTTCTATGTTGTTTCCGTTTCTATCTATGGAAGTCAGATTTCTTTCCACATGTTCCTCGGCTCGGTTAGTTTTTAGATAAAAAAAAATGACAACGTGTATAGTCATGTGCTCTCCTCTGTCCAACCAGCTTATACAGCCACAACGTTCCAAGGCACAAAAACTTACCGTGGAGATGCTAGGGGAAGAGGAATAAATTATTAGCACCGTAAAAAAGATTTATACTACGAATAATAAATCTATATCTATATCAAAATTTCACTCCATGCATCCTTTTCTTTAATCTTTTCTTAACTCAGTGAACGTGGAGTTCAGCTTGATACAAGTCCTTGAGATAACGCAGATAGTTAATTATCTATCCTAATCAAATAAATCTTTCTGATTTTCTAATAAATAATCATCAAATGTTTTTTTCATAGTGTTCATTTCTGAAAGTGCAATCAAACTCTAATTGTGGGTTTTGGTGATAATGACCACGCAATTAGAGAACTAATGAGATTTATCGAGATGGCAAGCAGAGAATTTTATATTCGAGCATGCTACACGAAACGGAAGAGCCACCAATTACAAATGTTGATGGCTTCAAACTCAAAGGAGGTTTAAATTCTTTTATATATTGAATTTGAGTATAGAAAAAGCCATACTATAAAGGGGGACACAATATTTAAGTTAACACGTGCTATCAAGTGCTCAAACATATACATGCATCCTTAGATTTACAATCAAGACAGCTTAAACTTCACTCTTAGCCTTATTGTCTTGACTGGTGCGACACTGTCACACTTAAGTCGCAGCATTGCCACGACTTAAGTAACCGTTGGGGCTTATGGGGTATTTATACCCATCCCCTTTCTCCCCAACGGCTATCTTCTTCCTCCTGCTCATTTCAGCACGTCCAAAACAGAAAAGGAGCGCTCTCTCTCTCCCTCCATTAGTGACCTTGAGTCATCAAGCAAATCCATTGATTTCCCCATCAATCATTGAGAGAAAATGGTCCAAAACTTAATTAGAGAGCAGCTCCATTGATTCCCCAACTCGAAAGGGCGCTTGGTTCACGTTTTAGCCGGCGGTTGTGTTTGTTACGCTTGGAGCTTGGCTCCTAGCCGACTAGAGTGTCGCTCATGGAACTTACCAACTTGTGTGACAGTCATGGGAGGTTTGTTATCATCTCTTGAAACTAGTATACTCACCCTTTATCTCAAGAGTTAAGTCTCTTGACTTGAGAACGGGAAAAGGTTGAAAAGCCCTAAGCCTTAGTGGCTAACCTCAACAACGTGGAGGTTGGCAAGCCTTGGTGGCGAGCCGAACCATGGGATAAATTATTGTGTCACTTGTGTTTGATTTACATTACATGCATTTTATATTGTTGATTGAGGTAATTTCTAAGGTTCTTAGTCGATCTACTTGTGTGTGGTGTTTCTATAACTTCTAGCTCTTGATCTGTTACTATCATACCTGCAGTAGGCTGAGAAATTTCTCTGATCTAAGTTTTCGTTCACTGATTTTGAACTGTGACTCAAAGTTATCTGCAGATGCGGTAGTGCCGCTGTTCTGGTCCGGCAGTACAGCAGTCCGGCAGTGCCGCCCTCCAGAGCGGCACTGCCGTAGGGTAAATTTGATAAAAGTTTAAGTGCTTGTTTTGATAGGTCTATTCACCTCCCCTCTAGGCCAATCAGAGATCCTACAATTTCTGTTTCCGCTCGTTCCATTGTTTGATCAGTCGTCATATGTTTTTTTTGTCTCTTTTAGTTTTTCCCTTTCCGGTTTCCTTTTTCACTTAATTTAGTTTTTTTATTGTCATCTGTCTTTTCTTTTCCTCTTTTTTACGTCTGTTTTTTTTGTTTTGTTATTTTTTCTTTTCATGTTTTCACCTTCTTTTTTCTCACAAAGTTTCTGTCTTCTTCGAGTTTTCTTTCCATAGTTTTGTATTTGTTTCAAGTGTACCTCTCATTTTGATTTCTTACCTGTGCTTTTATCTCTAATACTAAAATACTTGGTCGTATTTCTTTTTTAATGTGTATCTTTGTTTTGAACAAATATCTTCACCACTAATTTGTTGTTTCCATTGAATCTTTTGCTCTTGTTACATTCGTGTATCTGCTTCGTAACTAATGTTTTTATCATTAGTTTTGTCTTTGTGCGGACGCAGAGGTAACTTCATTCGGCTCCCTCTCTCAGGTCTTAACCTGTTGAAAGCTCTAGTTTGGTTTTGGTGAATTGATAAAACCCTAAGTGCTAACCTAGTTCATCAAGTGATCATGAGATAGATAGCACACTTCAAGTAGAGAAGCAAATGAAGATCATAACATGACAATGGTGATAGCATGGAGATGATCAAGGGCTTAAACTTGAAGAGAAGAAAGAGAAAAACAAAAAGCTCAAGGCAAAGGTATAACTTGTAGGAGCTATTTTGTTTTGGTGATCAAGACACTTAGAGAGTGTGATCACATTTAGGTTTGATAGCCGTACTATTAAGAGGGGTGAAACTCGTATCGGAATGCGGTTATCAAAGTGCCACTAGATGCTCTAACTTATTGCATATGCATTTAGGATCTAGTGGAGTGCTAACACCCTTGATAACATTTGTGAAAATATGCTAACTCATGTGCACAAGGTGTTTGCAGGGTTGAGATGGGTTTGGGTCCCTCTCTCCCTCCCGCCGAGCTTGCGAGACGGGATTCGGCGCTTTTAGGAAAATGAAATGTCTATTTTCTATTGCGCCGGATGCAAAATTCTTGGTGGTTGGCACATTTGAGCAAGGGTGAAGAAGTTAGAGTTGAAATGGAGTTGGTAGAAATGATGCTGGCGTCAGTCTACTGACCGGACGCTGGGTCACTCAGCGACCGGACGCTGAAAGGCTACGTCCGGTCGAGCTGTCAGACGGCACAGTAGGTAGGGTTGAGCACCGGACGCTGGTCTGCGTCCGATCAAGGTGGACCGGACGCGTCCGGTCGAAAAAACATGCCTCGGGGAGCTTACTGGAAACGACCGGACGCTGGGGCTTCAGCGTCCGGTCAGTTTTGACCGGAGAGTCCGGTCAGCTTCGTAGCCGTTGGAATCTGACGAACAGCGTTTGAAGGTGATGACACGTGGCGTCCATCGGGCGACCGGACGCTGAGGGACAGCGTCCGGTCAGTATGACCGGAGCGTCCGGTCAGAGCACGTTTTGCCCAGTGAAGGGGTATAACGACTCTATTTGATTGGGGCTCTATTTATAGCCCCATGGCCGGCTGTGGCTCATATCTTTAGCCATTTTCATCGACATAGCAACCTTGTGAGCTAAGCCAAAGCCCTCCCACTCATCTACATCATTGATTCATCATCATAGTGAGATTGGGAGTGATCCAAGTGCATTGCTTGAGTGATTACATCTAGAGGCACTTAGTGATCGTGGTTTGCTGCGGATTTTGCTTGTTACTCTTGGTGGTTGCCGCCACCTAGACGGCTTGGAGCAGCAAGGATCGTCGAGCGGAGGTGGTGATTGTCTCTGGCTCCGATCGTGGTGATTGTGAGGGGTTCTTGACCTTTCCCCGGCGGAGCGCCAAAATATACTCTAGTGGATTGCTCGTGGCTTGTGTGATCCTCGTCTTGTGTTGGTTGTGCGGCACCCTATTGAGGGTTTGGCATGTGAAGCCAATTAGCGCGTGAACCTCCAAGTGAGTGAATCGCCACAACGAGGACTAACTTGCCGGCAAGCAAGTGAACCTCGGTAAAAAATCATTGTGTTCATCATTGATTCCGAGGTGATTGGTCATCATTGTTATTCATCTTCGTGATTGATTGGTTCATTTATCTACACGGCGGTATAACCCTCTTGATCACTCTCTTTACTTTACCGCAAACTAGTTGACAAGCTCTTTAGTATAGCTAGTTGTGAGAGCTTGCATGCTTGGTTGGTGTGGCTCTTTAGTTAGCCTTTGAGAGCACACTAACATAGGGTAGTGTCATTGCTCTTGTGTGAATTAACACTATCTAAACTAGAATTGTGGTAGATGGCGTGCATTTTGAGTAGGCTAGCGCAACACTCGCTTTGCCTCATAATTGTCTAACTATTTGGTTAAGTGTTGTTGTAGAAATTTTTATTAGGCTATTCACCCCCCCTCTAGCCATTAGGACCTTTCACCTGTTCCACCTTGAGTCTCATTAGTGCGCAATGGATCGTCATATACCTATGACCCTATAAGAATGGTAGCCCTTAAGATCGAGGGCGTAGGAGAACGATAACGATGAGGCAAGGAAGAAGATACATCAAGCAAACTGAAATTATGAGACCAACTATTGGACAGACCGATAGTGGAGCAATCGATTGACCATCACGTGATTCTACTCCTCCTTGTCATGCTGACCTCCATCAACTATTGTGTCGTCTCGTACACTGATGGAATAATTAATCTCCCATGCATGCCGCTCCTCTCGATCATTAAGGGCACCATAAGAGTTGCACACTCGGTCAACCGTGCCCGTCTAGATCCACACGTACAAGGGTGTCGTGCCACCCCATCGCACCGTTGCACAATGCTAGCCTATGTCTTATCGGTGTTTGGCACATCGCCGTCCTAGGTTGCATGGCATAGCCTGATAACACTAGGTGCGCGTGCTGCCATGGCCTCTATGCCTACACATGGTTTCACTGTGCAGCTGCACTTGCCATCGATAACACAATAATTGTTTTCCGTTGCAAGGCACACGCATATTTGCTAGTAGTAATAAAGATTCCAAAATAGTCAAGGACATAACACAATTTGCATGTGAATTATTCTTATTCCCCTCAGGGTAAATTGGGTGGCATTGCTAGTTTCGCACACATCCAAGGTCTGAAACGAAAAACACACGAGCCTCTTGCCCGAGCCGCCTCCCACTCCCACTCCCACTCCCACCCTTCTTATACCCGGGAGACTAGGGTTTTAGTGGCCTCATTTCTCTCTCTTCTCCCGCCGCCCAGCTCCGCGCCCCTTCTCTCTCCTTGGCGGCGCCGCGGCGATCAAGAAGAATCCATTATGGGCGGCGCGAAGGAAACCCTTGATATGTCCGACCTCAACGCCTCCCTCCCCGCGGCCGCTGCAGGTAACCGCCCGCTCCGCCGACACCGTATCGCATACGCTCGCCCTTGAGTTCGCCCCTAATCGATCCGCGTTGTATTTGTGGTTTGCCTGTAGCCCTCAGCGCCGAGGACCGCGCCGGCCTCGTCAATGCCCTTAAGGTACGCCGATTTGGGATTTGGGTTATAGGCTTCTGTAATTTTCTTGCATGCCTTTTGTTCATGTGTTGTCTGATTCCGTTGCAGGATAAGCTGCAGAGCCTGGCGGGCCAGCACGCCGATGTGCTAGAGTCGCTTTCGCCCAATGTTAGGAAGCGTGTTGAGTTTTTGAGAGAGATCCAGGTTGACCAGACTGTTCCCTTCTTCGCTTTCCACTTCTATACAAATCTGATATGAACTCTTTGAGCTGACAACTACTTGTGAACATCATCTGAATGTGGTATCCCTTTTCAGGTTTAGCTTATTTTCTCTCATTGTCTTTTAGAATGAACTGATGATACACAATTCCCTTAGTTATAATGTTAGCCTGAGTGTTTGTCCCGGTTCTTTGAGGCTATGATGAAGGACTACAATTTGTTGATTTGATGGATTGACCAGACTGCCTTTTGTTGACCATAGGTGTAGTTATTAGACAACATCTGGATGATCTCTGAACCTGTAGGACATCTGTATTCAGTTGCTTCTTCTGCATTGTTCTGATTGATGATAAAACTACTGAACTGGCCTTTACTCCTGGGTCAGGAGAGCACATGTGATCAATTTTTAATAACTACAATAGTTAGAGATTTTAGCTGGTCCCATGGAGTTGGTTACGAATAAATCACATAAGATTATATGTAGAGTGGATCATTCCATTTGAATCAGTTAAGCCAAAATCCCTCTGGTGTATTGTGTATATTGTCGACTGTTAATAACATCCCACACACCACTCATTCCCATCAGTCGTCACTAAGTTCAAAGAAATGTTCAGTTGTTCAATCTTTGCATTTGTATTTACCTTGACCTTTAATATGATAAAATGCCTAAACTGGTGTCAGGTTTTGTTTGGTTTAGTAAGAAACCTATTACACAGTACCACTGTTATGTGGATAGAGGTGTGGGTGTCGATGTCTAATTCGAGTTCGTGTGTCTGATTTAGCAATTTTTCTTGGGACGTGCCAAATATACCACTTGTAATCTGACATGGGTGCCTGGGTAACAGTGTAACATGCGTTCATAATTTTGGGTGTTGATGTGTCAAGGAAGGATACATAATTTCTAGCAGAAGACAATCAAGGAGGACATGCACATGAAACATCATGTGACCTGAACTATGTTGTAGGCTGCCATTCAAATTGCAATACCAATGCATGGAAACACCTAGGCCTAATGCCGATCATGGGGATGAGGGGAACAAGGCTTGATATATTATTTTATATATATATATATATATATATATATATATATATATATATATATATATATATATATATATATATATATATATATATAAAACTACTGTTCTGTAGCTGGCCATAGAATAACTTATTCTGTAGCCACTTTGAGTTACGATAATTACTATATTAATTTACGAGATTATAGTAACTCCTTACTAAGTGGTTTACTATAACGTTATGGTAAATATTCCCATGTGTTATAGTAACCCAACTATCGTAAATATGCATTGACATTATGGTAAATTAGTATATAAAATTATGGTAAATAGAGGTGGCTACAGAATAACTTATTTTGTAGCCGGCTGTTGAATAGCCTCTCCCTATATATACATATATATATGTATGTATGTATATATATAGGTTTGCAAACAGTGAAGGCACATCATTCGTATTTTTCATCTTCTCTTAGATTTGTTTGTGCAATGAAGGAGTGATTCATTTCCATTGTATTCAGTGATATCCTATGCAAGACCTTTTATTTCCATTTTTGTTACATTATTGGGGAGCCAAATTTTGCAATGTAGTATATAAAATCTTCTATTTTCTTTATAACTTGAAAGCATTTCAGTGCAATGCCATTTTGTGTGCTTCCTTTTAACAACTAATTGTGATAACCTATCTAAACTATGTCAAAGGCCAGTTGCCGAGCCTTTTCCTTTCTTGGTTTCCAAGCATAAAATTTCTTGTTTGTTTCTTTTTCTGCCCTTGAAAGTGTGAAGCCTGCTTGGGGGCACAAACCCTTCTCACTCTGTTCCCTTAGCCTGCACTTACCATCATGATTGGAACTGAATTCTTTCAAACTTTTTTCTTGGTAATAATGTAGAGCCAACACGATGAGATTGAGGCCAAGTTTTTTGAAGAGCGAGCTGCACTTGAGGCAAAGTACCAGAAGCTTTATGAACCTTTGTACACAAAGGTACACTAGTTTTTTTCTTTCTGTTTATACTATTTCATCTATTTTTTGAAAACATCTAGTTTGTGGTGTGTCCTTTTTTGTGCAAATTGCTGGTGTCACCTGTTTTATTTTATTTCATCAGAGGTATGACATTGTAAATGGAGTAGTGGAGGTAGATGGTGTCAGTGATGAACCGACCGGTGAGAATGCTGCTGAGGGAAAAGAACCAGATGGTATAAAACTGAACTTGGAACTCTTGTTTAGTTCCCATTCTGAATGACTGATTTGTATTTAAACCATTTTTCAGCTAAAGGAGTTCCAGATTTTTGGCTTACTGCTATGAAAACAAACGAAGTTTTGTCTGAGGAGGTAAGTAATTTGACTGCCCTTCTTTCTGTGTTGTTTTCTTTCAATACATTGTTCTATGATACTGACAAGATTTCTGCTTAAAGATCCAAGAGCGTGATGAAGCCGCTTTGAAATATCTAAAAGATATCAAGTGGTCTAGAATCGAGGATCCTAAGGGTTTCAAGCTGGAGTTTTTCTTTGATACAAACCCATTCTTCAAGAATTCTGTCCTGACAAAAACTTACCACATGGTTGATGAAGATGACCCAATTTTGGAGAAAGCTATTGGGTTGGTGTTTTGTATTCTCTTTTTCCTCTGTAGGATGCTGTCGCTTTGTTCTTCTGTATCGCTGCATGTTTGTGCATGGCTTACTGAACACATTGTGTTTGCAGAACTGAAATCGAGTGGTATCCTGGGAAAAACGTAACACAGAAGATTCTAAAAAAGAAACCAAAGAAAGGTTCAAAGAATACGAAGCCTATTACTAAAACTGAGGACTGTGAGAGTTTCTTCAACTTTTTCAATCCCCCACAGGTCCCTGAAGATGATGAGGACATTGATGAAGACACTGTACGTCTAAGATCTGTTGTTGACTTTTTTTTTAGTTGTCACGTTTCGTATTGCTCCATAGTGAACTGCATTCAATGTTCTATGTAGGCTGATGAGCTGCAGGGTCAAATGGAGCATGATTATGACATCGGGTAAGTGCAGTTTGCTTCCATTTCCCAAGCAATTTTGAATCCATCGCCTGCTTATAGTATTCCTGTCTATTATATCGCTCATGTACTGATATATTACTGAAATTGGTTTTCAGGACCACCATAAGGGATAAAATTATCCCTCATGCTGTTTCCTGGTTTACTGGGGAGGCTGTGCAAGGTGAGGATTTTGCTGACTTGGGCGACGATGATGAGGATGATGATGAAGACGACGACGATGATGAGGATGAAGAAGAGGATGAGGACGAGGATGAGGAAGAGGACGAGGATGAGGAAGAAAGCAAGCCAGCAAGGAAGGTAGGTTTGCTTGACCTGCAATCTGTTTAAATATGGGAATTGAACCTTTCCTCTTGCTAATACATACATTTCATTTCTAATTGTCTGAACAGTCGGGATCCGGTCGCAAACATAAGGTACATGATCAGAAATTCTCACGCTGAACTGAATTGTCCCTATATACCTATTTTCTTATTTTCCAGGTATTGTACCAATGCACATATCTAACTAATGGTGTGTTACAGGTACCACAGAAGGTGTCGCAAGGAAATGCCGAACAACCAGCAGAGTGCAAGCAGCAGTAAACTGGCTGGTTGCCATTTCCGGCCTGTTGCTGTTGGTGTTTGGTTGATGCAGTATTTTCCATTGAGCTGCCTAGAGGTTATGTCGGTGGTTTTATGCGCAGGCCAGATGTTGATGTTGATATGGTTTTTATTAGGTGGTGAGGGTGTTGTCTGGAGCACTTTGTGCTGCGTTGGTGGATGGAATATTGGTTTGCTACTTGTCTGCTAGTGTCTTGGGGTTTCAGCTATGTGCAATCGGATGATATTATATGGTTGTGTAATTAACTTTGCTAGCGTGCTGGAGTCGAACATTTTGGATTATTTCAAATTGTGAGTTTGATGATGATTTTGACAGCACTTGTTAACTTGACGTTGATGACTCTATCTTGTCAACTTGGCGGTGAACGGTGACGAGGACAGAAGGAAGACACCAATTACGTGCCTTGCTTTCGAGCTGTGCATTATCCACATGGCTCTCGAGGGCTAAATCTGGACGTCTATGGAGGTGTATAGCTAATTTAATCATAGTGTGTAGAACTTCCATCTTCAGGAGTTTCGGACAATTGCAGTTGTTGTCAGCATCCAATGGCGTACGATGATTGGAGCATTATTATTCACATGGTTCTTTGAGGGCTAAATCTGGGCATCCATGGAGGTGTATAGCCAACTTAAGCATAGGGTGTAGAACTTCCACCTTGTGGAGTGTTGGACACTCTTGCGGTTGTCAGCATCCGATGCCATCGTCTTATTTTCAGCCATAATTGCAAGATTAATCAATTCATTGAAATCCTTGAAGTGAGGTCATAGACAACCTCTCTTGAAGCCTCAAGCTCAACCCGTTCTTGTTTCTAATGCACTCTTGAAGCCTCAAGTTCAATCCATTCTTGAATCTAATGCACTTGAACTGCCTCAAGCTCAACCCTTTTTTTGTATCTAATGCACTTGATCTTATCAGTGGACACGTCTAGTGGGGAGGGCATGGATCTTTTCTTTATTTTTTTTAGATTGCTATATCAAAAGCAAATGTGGTTATGTAGATATTGTACATGGTTGGTATTGGTGACTTCTGAATATAATATGATAATGCTCCTATCAGGACGCCCGTCCGTGACTACATCCAGACGCGGCTCCCCAGGAGCGGGCTCCAAACAAAAAACAAATCCCCATTCGGACGGACGCCTCCCACCGCTCACTCCAACACGCGCCGCTTGCCCTCGCTTCCTCCTCCCCATTCTTATCCCTTCCACGCTCGCGCCCTACCCCACCCCGACACGCGGCCATGGTGAAAGTGCATTTGCCCCCTATGTGGTTTTTGGTGTATTGATGGCATTCAAATTAGGGACTAATGAGATCTTAATGAGATATATTGCAGCTTTAGTCCCTTGAAAGTTTTAAAAGATTTGATCTAAGATAAAATGGTATCCCTCAGTTCTTCTAGTGCAAAAAGCGGACGAACCCAAAGCGCTTTCCAAAGCTTTTGTGTTTTGTTTTGGGTTTAAGCATGTCGTACTATAAAGAGGGATGTAAGTTTAGGTGGACTGAGGAAGATAGAGTGCTTAAGCATAAAAATAAAATCAAAAGAGAGACACAAAGTCACCTCACGAACACTAGTTTGTGGACTTTTGGTAGTCGGAAGTCCCGACGTTTGGTGCCGGAAGTCCCGGCGCTTGCCAACTTAGCCGCAGCCCACCTACGCACCTTTGCCCGACGGAAGTCCTGACGGGAGTCGGGAGTTCCGGGTGCCGGAAGTCCCGGCTCCCACCGGAAGTCCTGACGCTTTGGGACTTAGTTGCCTGGCTCGCTATGTCTGTCAGGAGTCCCGACGGAAGTCGGAAGTCCCGGTAATAGCCGAGAGTTCCGACGATATGCGAGCAAGCCCAGTGGACTGTCTGCGTGAACAGTGTTTTGCGTTGAGCCGGAAGTTCCAGCGATTTGTGTCGGAACTTCCGACTCAGATCTAAACGGTTGGATTTGCCTTTGAGTATAAATAGCTCTCTACTCTCTTCTAACCGGGACCACTTGTTCATTGCTGACCAACCTTCGTCCAAAATAGCTCCCAAGCATTCAAGGCTCCCCTCTCCTCTCCTCTTTGTTCCAATCTTCGATTGCCCTAGGGTTTTAAGTGAAAGGAGAGTGGATTGAGTGATAGAATCACTTTGACAAGCTTGAGCACTTGATTTCTTCATCAAGCCGGTTGGATTTATGTCTATTACTCTTGGGTTCTTGGAACCCTAGCCGGCTAGGCGTCGCCCAAGAGCTTCCATTTTGTGAAAGAGCCTTGAGAAGTTTGTATTACCCTCAATTTCTTAGTGAAAAGCTCAAGTAACATTTATGGTTGCTTTGAGAGAGGTAAGGAGGTGGAAGAGACTCCGACCTTTGTGGTCACCTCAACAACGAGGATGTAGGAGCTCCTTTGTGGAGTTGCTGAACCTTGGGATAAATTCTTGTGGCCCGCGTGCTTGTTGTTGTTGTAATTTGTGCTATCATATTTGTTCTTGTTGGCTTGTCTTCCTCCCCATCTCTCCTCTTAGGGTTTGGACTCGATCTACGAAGTGGTGAACTTCTGGCGTCAAAGGAGCAACCCCAACACTTCATCTTGCCACTAGGGAGTAGGGTTGTAAGATATCTTTCACTCAAAGTTCATTTTAGCACTTGTAGTGCTATTCTCGTAGGTCACGGAACTCCCCGCTGTTTGCGTTGGAACTTCCGGCTGCCGAAAGTTCTAGCCCAAACTGCCGGGACTTCCGACTATCATCGACATTTGACTTTGAGATTATGCAGAAATTAGATACGCCTATTCACCCCCTCCTCTAGGCATTATTTAGATGCTTTCACACGGCTACCTCCTTTGCCGGTGGCGGCGCCCTCACCCACCCCGGCGTGTGCGCTCCACCACCCTAGCGTCCTCCTCCTCCACCTCGGCGGCTCCTTCCCCCACCCCAGCAGCCTCCTCTCCCACCCCAGCGGCACCCCTCCCCTACCTCGGCATCCTCACCCACCGGGAGCGCCCAACGCCCGTGGATCCGGTAGCCCTCTCTCCCGCCCTGGCGAGATCCATGGAGCACGAGCGAGATCCATGGAGGTGGCTCGCGCGGTGTTGTAGGGGAGTGGATGGCTCTCCCCCACCCTAGCGCAGTGTGGTGCCCTCCCCACCGCTCCCGGCGACGCCCTCTCTCACCCTGGCGACCGAGCTCCCCCCACCCCACCCCACCCCACCCCACCGCAGCGGCCGGAATCGATCGGTCTAGCCTTCCCCTTTCCTATGTAGCATATGTATGTTTCAAGTATTTCAGGCGTTTCAGATGTATGTTGCATTTGTTTTCATATGGATGTTGCACATGTTGCAATTGTTTCAGAGGCATGTTGCAAGCGTTATTTCGAGTGTTTCAGATGTTTTAGAGGTATGTTTCATCTGTGTTTTTCGAATGCATATTGCAAGTGTGTTTATCTAGATGTTGCATATGTTTCACACATATGTTGCATGTATTTTATTTGCATATGATTGCAATGGGTTTCAAGTGTTTTTAGGTGAAGTGTTTCAGAAGCATGCTTCAAGTGTTTCAATTGTCTTCAGATGTATGTTGCAACTGTTGTATTTGAATGTCTCAAAAGTTTATTGGGTGTTGCATCTCTCCTCCCCACCTTCTGCTGCATCGTCTTAGTGTGTCCTCTTCTCAACGCCGACAGAGTATCCATACGACGCCACTGCTAGGTCCTTCCGAATCGGAGACGCCACATGCCCTTCCCCTCTTATCGCTCGGGCGACGCAGGCCCCACGTGTAGCACGAAACGGCGTGCAACACGCGGGTGTCCGTCCAGACATCCGGAGACCGGCACTACCGAATATAATATACACATCCGTACAAGAGCACACAAGTCATTGGTTGGCTATTATAATGTAGCGTAGGCACTAGAAGTACTCGTGATCATTCAGAACCAAATTTCACAGAAAAAAGTCTCCTTACCCAAGAAATACAACCCTCATAATAAATATCTGGAAGGTGATTTGGTAAACATTAATATTTGGAAGGTCACGCAAGAAATAGAGTAAGCATGGAAGTGCATGAGTGTTGTACAAAAGCCTATCAACAGTTAGCCAAAAAAAAAAAGCTCACCACGAAAAATCTTTAAACATCGTCTATGCTCAACATTAAACCTGATATCTGCACATATGCCATCTGAGTATAACCATTGAACACTGAGGCATCCAATCTTGCTAGACTGATTTTTCGAAACAAGCCGTAGCGACCATCTTCAATGATTGGGTCAACCGCACGTGCTGGGTCGTACCTTGTTTGATGTGTTAAGGATGGACCAGCAACAGGAGGAAGCTCCCAATACAAATCCATCACAGATTCCACGAGCCTACCGTTCTGAAAATGCTCTTTGTGCGAGATGGCCTTATTACTATGGTTGAAATTGTCTCGCATGTAACCTTTAACACCCCACCATGCATCATCCTTTCCACATAGATCATCTATCTCCACAGCCTTCTCCCAGAACTTCTTCCGTTTAAATCTTAATCTTGCCTCATCACTATCCCAAAAGCAGCTATGTCCACCACCTGGATGCAAGAGAATGTGGTGATTATATTTTGCAATTATGGTTCACTATCACTATGTTCTTTTAGAATAATACTATGCTTTTATCACAAGGAATCTTCAGGCTACAGAACATATCACAATATGTGCGCAAACAAATAGTACAGATTAATAAAAACCCTTTGCTCCATAACAGGTAATCTATGAATCTTAGATAGGTGAGCAAAGGGGAAACAAATACATTCCTCTATGGGCAATGTTGACAAATACATTCCTTGTCATTAACTAAAAGAAGATGCAGATCTGATGTATGATTGATCACAGATCTGTTGCACAGTGGATCTGTTGTACTATGGACATTTATTTAGAGTCTAAGCAGTCCACCGAGTCTAAGGTGACAAGCCACAAACCTCTGATGTATGATTGATCACAGATCTGCCTCAAGGAATAATGGTCACCTGTACCAGTATCATAGTTGTCCTCAAATATGAGATGCCTGAATCCAGCCTTTAGCGCTTGCTTTAACCTATGCATAATATGTTTTAAACAAAAGTATTAAAGCGAAAAAATTAATTGCTTGATTTCTCGTCACTTCCATGCTTAGGATTTGGTGACAAAAAAGAGCAGTAAGCAAACACTAAAAAACATGGGACATGGAATCAGAATTACAGTTTACCACGATCAAGATAAAAACAAACAGAAAAGTTTTATGAATAGATTTTACCTTTTCAACTCACTTTGATGGTCATCAAAGAAAACAAGCACCTTAGCGGGATCAGAAATGCCATGATTTCTCAATAGTTTTCCCCAATCAACGCTTCCAAAATCAACAAAATCCTTCCCAGCGAGGTAAGAGCAGTTTCCATCAACATATGCAGGTCCCTTCTTAAGATATTTCTCAGGGTGCCTGGGAGAGAGTGATATAATCCTAGTATTTGGCATGGCCTTTCGCAAAACCCAAGTAGAGTGCCCCTTGAAAGCACCACTCTCAATCATCAGATCCGGTTTAAGCCAGCGAGCCATAAACCAAAGCCCAAAACTGTGGTCAAAGCCCATTCCATACATATTATTCTTGATGGGGCGTGTCTCATATATTGGTACAAATTCTTCTAATCCATTAAGTAGGTCTTTAGACGTCCATTCCACAGTCTTCCCTGTTTTTGATCTGCCTTTTGTGATGGAGAAAAAGGATAAGATATTGGCATCCCATATAATGTAAGTTTAATGTATCAAATAAACTGACACTGAGGAAATTATGGGTGGCATCATCGAAAAAAAAAAACTCACTTCAGAATTCACAGCATGAACAACCTACTAGCATAAATAACTGTTCATTACAGCCAACAAGTCTGTTTCTAGAGGAATACCAAGTAAGTGCCAATAGTTATGGACTGACGTTTTGAAGAAAAATCAGTGGGTTATACGTAGCCAGTTGGCCCTTACAAATTATCAAACTGTGCTCTGTTCACTTGAACTTATCATAGTACAGTGTTTTTCTCTTAAAAAAAACAGCATCAGCCGACTTATCATCAGAAAAAAAAAAAATCGGCCGAGGTTTCAAACGATAGTACCAGACTACCAGGCAGCATTTCAGCTGAATCTATGGAATGACTAAGCGAATTACCTATACAGAAAAGTACTAAGAAACAGAACAATCAGACACTCAGACAGAAGGCAGATTAGTTTGGTATGTGAGGATTATTTTTTCCCCAGACGAATCGATTAGGTTGGCAAAGTACGAAGAAGAACCAGAGTGCTTGAACGAAGCAACCCGATCTCTCTCTCTGAAAGAAAGGAAGCAAGCAACAGGCAACAGCGGCGCGAGTGCTTACACCAGGGGACGCCGAGGGAGCCAAAGTCGGAGGCCGCGGCGGCGTCGGGGAGGGCGAGGGAGCGCGCATCGAGGCGCGGCGGCGCGCAGTCGATGCTGGGGCGGGCGCGGCCCCAAAGGAAGGCAGCGACGGCGACGGTGAGAAGGAGCAGCAGGGAGACGACCGCGCGATGGGAGGAGTGCAGGCGGGTGTAGGCGGCGGCGACGACGAAGCCGGGGTGCGCCTTCCGGGTCTTGGACTCGTCGCCGCCGTCCCCGCCACCGCCGGCGGCGGCGGCGGAGGCGGAGGCGGAGGAGCAAGACGTCGCGCCGGCCGCGCGGGCGGAGAGGCCAATGTCGTGCATGCCGACGGGACGGTGAGGAGACAGATCGGGGGGAAAGTTTCTCGGTGGTGAGAAAATTGCTAAAACAGGACTCCCAAACATGTGCCTTTGCTAAAATAGGACTCTTAACGTTGGCTTTGCTCAGATAGGACTCGAAACGTTGTCACTTTGTTATAATGACATTTTGACACTTTTAATCACATTTGTCATCTCAAATACATGTATTTTGCCTTGAGCTGACTATTTTGCCCTTAGGCCTTTAAAACACGTGTATAGGTGGGCTGCTGGCCGCTGCCTGGGCTGGATGGCCGGCCGCCTGGCCATGGCTTGGCTGGCCATGGCTTGGGCTGGCTGGCTGCCGCCTGGGCATGGCTGGCCGTGGCCTGGGCTTGCTGGCCGCTGCCTGTACAGTGTAGTACGTACTACATGTACAGTGTAGTACGGAACAAACAAGACTGCCTCGTATACGTACTGCATGCATGCATATGATTAGAATACCAGAAGGGCAATACAGTCAATATGAGAAAATACATGTATTTGAGTTTTGGAATATGATTAAAAGTTGTCAAAATGTCATTATAACAAAGTCACAACGTTTCGAGTCCTATTTTAGCAAAGCCAACGTTAGGAGTCCTATTTTAGCAAAGGCACATGTTTGGGAGTCCTATTTTAGTAATTTTCTCCTCGGTGGTGGACTGGTGGTGGAAGATTGGCCGGGCTCGAGTGCGCTGTAACTGTGCGCGAGTGGGAGTGGAAGAAAATTGGTTATCTCCACTCCTAAAAATTCCTAAAAGGCCGGTGAGGGTCTCGCGCCTCCTCCACTGGTTCGCACTCGCCGCCGCCGCCACCGCCACCGCCCGCTTCCGTATCTACCAAGCGAGGAAGCGGCGCGAGGAGCTGAGGAGAAGAACCCCTACGCGGCGTGCCTTGCACTTGGCTGTCGCCGCCTCTCAGTTTTGGCCAACGCCCGAACTAGGACGAGATGGGGGCCAGTTGTCTGTCAAGGTGGACGTGGACAGGTAGAGCTCTCTTTCTTTCGGATTCGTTCTCATGTTGTAAAATAATCTCTTGGTTATGAACTGGCATATATAAATTAACCACATGAGTTTGGATAACTGCTGAATGCTGATGTTATCTATCATGGCAAAAGAGCAATTGTGGATTAAAGGGAGGTTGGTCACTAGAATGAATTTGCTCAAAGTTTCAGACTTGCGGTAAACTAAAATACTTTGTTTAGGTAATGCCCTTGAGTCAACCATTCAACCTTCTGCGGGTAAACTAGAATGAATTTGCTCAAAGTTTCAGACTTGCAAAGGTGATGTCTTCTCCCTTCTTCTGAACTTTGCACTGGTTCATCAGGTTTGTTAAATGTTTGATAGCCTAGTCAATGTTTGGTCCGTTAATAAGTGATATGGGACAAGTATCTATTAAAACGTCCTATTCGCTTGAACTTATTAGCCTGCCTTATCAGCCATGGTACAATATTTTTCTCTCACAACAAAAACAGCATCAGCTGACTTATCAGACGCAAAAACCATCTGCCGAACAACTCAAAAAACTTGTTTGGTCAATACGTTGATTAAAGATTATGTACTACCATGCTTCTCCTACTTTAGGACGGGGAAGTGCCATGTGAAAAAACAACCACTTTGCAAGGGAGGCTGAAGTAGCAACACAGGGTGATGGAAACGAACTGCAGTTTCACATGTACAATTGCTTAATGTAAGCATGAGTCAAATAGCCACGCTCGCTAGTGGTGTTGAGTTTGACCTGGTTACTTTAAAAAAAGCTGAAAAAATATTTATTTATTTTTCTTGTTCACTGCAAAATTTTTACCTTCCTTTTAAAAAATATATTGTTGTTCCTTAGGCGATGAAAAAACAAAACGTGCGCTGCCTAAAAAAATTAAAAATAACGCAAACCTGCAAATCTTTGTGAACTGGGCCCCCAACATGCGGCCAACTGAACGCTGCGTCCCGATGGGCCGTTGTCACGTTCACGGCTGGGCCCGACTAACCGCACGGCTCGCCTCGCCGCCGGCACTCGGCAAGTCTGCGCAGACGACGACGAGAGGGGGCGAGATGGAGGCGGCGCTGCGCGGGATCAGGGCGAAGCTGACGGAGCACCGGGAGAAGGTGGTCAGCGCCCTGCTGCTGGGCTCGTTCGTGGTGCTGGGGTGGCGGTCGTCAGAGCAGCAGCGCGAGATCGAGGGCCTGTTGGCCAAGAAGCGCTCCCTCCGAGCCACCAACGCCTCCATGTCCGCCGCCATGTGGGCCTGGCGGGAGGAGCTCTTCTCCCTCGCCGCCGCGCCCTCGTCCCCAATCTCCCTGTCCCGGCTCCGCCACATCTACGGCGAGGAGGAGCCCGCACCGCCCGCGCCCAAGCTGCCAGGTGGGTACCCCCAGTGCTCGCCGCAGTGATCTGATTGGTGTGGTAGATAATTTGATACTGTATATTTTTTCTTGTAGAACATACTATTCCGGTAAAATTTCATGTTTGATTGGCATGGAAACGTATAGTAGTTACAATTCAGAACTTCATTTAGTTTGCAATCCCGTCCATACCGAATTGTTATACGATCTAGTAGGTTGAAATGCCACTAAGCTAGTGAGATTTTGCTGTTCTATAAGTGTGGAGATTATGCTCTGCACTTGACAGGCCAAGGTGCTTTGCTGCACTAGTATGATGCCATTCTCTATACTGTACTGAATTTACAATTTTCTGCGTGAAGAGTGTATGTAGGGACTTAACAACACATCATATAATGCCAAAATTCCGACCTGCAAATCAGTTTGTGGGTTGCACACTTGCTCTCTTGGAGCCATATGTGAGAGAATTGCTTATAAGTTACAGTTTTGCCATTTGCTTACCATCTTATCCATTTGAAGTTTCGTTTCCTGTCCAGTTAGCATATTTGGGTTCCATGATTCTGTTATAAAAAAAAAAAGCTTAGGCTATATTGTCACCCAGATTGAATGAGATTACATAAGAAGCACGAAATGCACATCAAGGGTTTATTGTAGCTGCAATTCTGCAAATGTACGGTTATGCTCTTTTCCTTGTTCATGTATTAGGCACCTTCATTCATATTGTACTAACAGTCTTATACTGGTTGGTTTTTTTAAAAAAGTCTAATATTGGTACTTAACAATGTGATGTGCAGAATGGATTTATTCTTTGTCAAAACTGAAATTATCATGCAGTCCATGTCTCAATGGTAGATGTTCTGGTTGTCCATGTTCTCTGTTTTATTTGCTCTGAGAGAAGAGAAGTAGCAACTTAATATGCATTGGAGGTGTGGAGTATGCATATTTGTTCTTTTGTTAGTAAGGTATTATAAATTCACAATTTGTCCATCAACCATTCCTTATCTGTATATGTTGGCATGGCTTTACCATAAGAGTCCCTTAACAAGTGTGCAGTGAGGTGATTTGATTATCCTTCTCAGCTTCTTGAACTAGAAATCTTTGGCTCGCAACATCACATGTGCATTTTCTTTCCAAAACAAAAGCGTCACATGTACATTGCTTGTGGCAAGTACTTGCGAAAATGAGCAGCTCACTAATTTTGCATCTGAATTTTGAATGCATCATGGCTGTAGTAAAATTGTTGGCCTTTTCAATATGCAGGATCAAATGCTGGGGAGGAATCGATCTCCATAGCCTGAACTTTTTCGCACCTTTCCAATCGAGTGTGCCGTGTATAGCATGGCCGGCTTCCTGAAGGCTAGGATGCTTTGTTAGATAATCATGAGTAGTTCTGCACTGGATTGCAAATAATTTTCATGGACCTAGCGTAAGGAACAAGTGGTGTGACTGGTGTCTCAGGTCTGGCTTTTCAAAGTTGTACTGTGGACTGACATAAAGGAACAGTCAGTACTGTGGACTGACATAATGGTGAGCTTAAGGCTCTAGATATTTTGTAATTCAAATTCAAATGCTGTGCTTCAACTTTCAAGCAAAGTCGACTGTCAATGGACAAAAGAAATAAACAACAAAACGTACACGATTTTAAATGAACGTGCCAGCCATGCAGGAAACGACGAAGCTGCAGGCATAACTGTGCTTGTCTGCAGATGTTGCATCCCCGCCTCGGAGTGCTTATGTTTTGCATCGTTTTAGCACAGAAAACCTCATAACCGGTGAACTTAGGCGCTCCATGCCTCCATATCCTGAGAATTTCCATGGAAATGCTAACTGTTTGAAGGCGACGTTTTGGATAGTTGAGACTTGAGAGCACATTGGATAGCAACATGCACTCATCCTGAATTAAAAAAATGCGCTCAGCCTGTGAAATACTTAGGGGTGGATGCAGACTTAGCCTGAAGGAGAGACTTCATCTTCAACCTTCAGCCTCCAGCCCCTCCTATCTTCTATGCATTCAAAAACGAAGCAGGGCTCACGGAGGGGCTTTAGGGCTTGCAGTGGGCAGGAGGAGCTCAGGCCCACCGCCCACCCGCTGGATCCATGCTCCTAACTAGGTAACACTACTTGTTTATTAGGTAATCGTACTTACTTTTGTATAAAGTATAGTCTTGCAGATGAAATAGAGTAGTGCTAGGAGTCAGTAGATCGAGATAGCTGAAGAGCAACACACTGTTCGCTCTTCCGTTTCACTGAGAAAGAACTAAAAGAGCAAGAAGAGAGCATGGAGGAAGGGGCAGGGAGGAGAGGGATCCCTTCGCTGCTGAAATCACCGGTGCCGGCTGAAACTGAAGCCGCTTCTCTGCAGCAGGAGCACATCGCCTCTGATATTACTCAGGTGAGGCCATCTAGTCTCTCTGTCCTGGGCTCCTGGCATCGGTTTCCACTTTTTTTCAGTTTATTTTCTTGCTTGTTTGCATTTTTTTTTGTGAAGATTTATTTCCATGTATTTTAGTGTTGGTTTGAACTGCCATATACATATGTATCAACCCCAGTTTCCCTGCAGCTTGTAGGATGGACGCCACTGATAGAACTGAAGAGAATAGCTGAGAAGGACAACGTCAACGCCCGGATTGTTGGCAAGCTGGAGTGCTACCAGCCCCTCTGCTCCGTCAAGGACCGCAGCGCTCTGAGGTATTATCTAGGGTTTGAACTCGTGTCATGTTGAAGCTACTCGCTGATGCAAACATTACTATCCAGTCTCTATCAGAAAGTAATCCATGTTATTTCATTGGTCCATTACCAATGGCCGGCACTGTGACTGATGTTCTTCACAGAATGATTGAAGATGCAGAGGAGAAAGGGCTGATCTCGCCTGGCATCACAACACTGGTTGAGCCGACGAGCGGCAATATGGGCATAGGTCTGGCGTACATTGCTTTGACCAGAGGTTACAGATTCGTTGCAGTCATGCCTGCCGAGTACTCACTTGACAAGCAGATCTTGCTGAGGTACCTGGGAGCCGATTTGGTGTTAACTGGTAAGGATTGCAGCTATGGAGCACATACTGTCATCTTGAGCCTTGAGACCAATGTCAAAAATGGAGTAGTGCATTTGATGCCTGTTTAGTTTTCGCATTTGCAGGACTGGCTTATATTACGAATTCTTATCCAATGCTATGCTGTTTTCAGATCCTACGCTTGGCTTTCAGGGACAACTTGACAAGGTGGAACAGCTCAAGAAAGAAATACCCAATGTGCATGTTCTTGACCAGTTTGCAAACGCAGCAAATCCTGAAGCACACTTTAAATGGACTGGTACCTATCTTTACAAAGGACCATCTAATCACATAAGAGTGATAAATGAACTTACCTATGAAACATTAGCAGCATTTTTTTTATCCGGATCAGAAAATGTCTTGTTGTATGATACATCACCTCTGTCCATTTGCACTTAGGACCTGAGATTTGGAAGGATACAGCAGGCAAAGTAGACATCTTTGTGGCCGGTTCAGGCACAGGAGGTACTGTTTCTGGTGTTGGCAAATACTTGAAGATGAAGAACCCAGCTGTGAAGGTCATTTGTGTTGAGCCTTCTGAGAGTCCAGTTATTTCAGGTAAACTGCTAGCCCTGCAATCATGTAAAGTTGTAAACATAAAATACCTCATCGAATCATAAAATGCTACAAGAAATAAAAAAGACTAAAAAAATCTAAATTGGTCACTTGCAATGATTTTGCTACACGAGTTAAATTGATTTGATAATAGCTTTGCTGATTTTGTTACAGGTGGCAAGCCTTCTAGGCATAAAATTCAGGGAGTCGGCCCAGGATTTGTGCCCAAGAACTTGGACACCTCAATCACTGATGAGATCATTACAGTAACTGCAGAAGATGCAATGGCAAACGCTAGGAGGTTGGCCAGGGAAGAGGGCCTACTAGTTGGCATATCATCTGGAGCAAATCTGGCAGCTTGCCTGAAGGTTAGCACTATCGCGAACTCTTTAATTTTTCTGACTGGATGTAGTTCCATGCATTCTTTCGTATCTTTGCTCACCTTACCTTATATTTTAAATAAATCAAATGCATTTTTAGGTGGCATCAAGACAAGAGAACAAAGGGAAGATGATTGTCACTGTGTTTCCTAGTGGTGGCGAGAGATACATGAACTCCGATCTCTTTGCAGCTATAAGAGAGGAATGCATCGCCATGACCTTCTGATCTTGACGCTTGTGCAGATCTGGTGATCTGTTATTCTCGGCATGTAATAAACTTTAGTATCATTGATCCATCCAATCCAACAAGTTGCTGAGGCGGGCGGGGTTCAAGATTTGGGACCTGCTGGCAGAAGATTGCTACGCATGTGCATTCCATTAACAGGAAAGACATGTTCTTGGCTAGGGACCTTTACAGCCTTTTGAGGATTGATGTAGTTGGTCGTGCTTGTTTGCTTCCTAGTTTCCATATTTCTTGGCCACGGAATTTCAGCAAAGAATTGTACCAGAAATTATAAACTGAGAGATGCAAATTTTCTATCTTGGATCTAAGTGTCATGTTTGAAAAAAATAACCACTTGGCCTCTGAATAAATACATTAACTCACCTCAGTTTACTTCATTTATTTGCCGGAATTGCAGTTTGCATCTTGTTTTGAGTTCTAGCAAAGCCAAGACGCACCTCCTTTAACAAAGTAGTCATAACCGATGGACAATTAACCAGGCCCGTGTTCCAAATGTGGACTGACTATTTCATTTGTCTCGTGCTGCGACTCACTGTCGACGAGCAACGGAGGAAAGCCCACTTCCGAGCCACCGTTGTACCTGTCACAGTGTCACCTCAGCTTAGTGTTTAGCACCACCTCGCTAATCTACACTCCACAACACCAGCTTAAATACTCGTCCAGACCGCCCATTCTCCCCGAGCTCACTAGCGAGAGCTGCCGTCTGGGCTTTTTTGGGCCTGTGGTGGTGTGCCTGTCTCTTCTGGGCTTTGGGGCGGCAGGAATGGCGGACCACCATTTTTATTATCCAGTAAGCTCTATTTCTTTTTTTCTTCCTATTTCTTTTTTTATCCAGTTAGCTCTATTGCTTCCTATTTATTTAACCTCTAATTTCTTACCAGGCTTGGGGGTGTTTGGTTCCATGGACTAAATTTTAGTCCATGTCATATCGGACGTTCGGATACTATTTAGGAGAATTAAATATGAGTTAATTATAAAGCTAATTATACAGATGGAGACTAATTTACGAGACGAATTTATTAAGCCTAATTAATTCGTCATTAACACATATTTACTGTAGCGCCACATTGTCAAATCATGGTCAATTAGGCTTAAAAAATTCGTCTCGCAAATTAGCCACAATCTGTGCAATTAGTTATTTTTTTCATTTATATTTAATACTCCATGCATGTGTCCAAACATCCGATAAGATAGGAACTAAAATTTTTCCTGCACGTAACCAAACACCCCCTTAGCTAACATGATAAGCCTTGTAAAAATAAGCATCAGTCAAAGGGTAGACAGGGTCATGTGCCTCAGTGGAAGTGCAGACACAAATATTTTGCGATCCCGCAAAGTAGTCTTCAGTACCTGCCTGTTTCTGCCAATGAGAAGAAGCCAAGCAACATGAGGGAAGCAAGCAGTAGCATTCATGTTGATGTTGGAGGAAGAGCAGAATGGGAATATTCCTTCTCTTCTCTAGTCAAGTGAAGGTGGTGTTGGGCTTGCAGCATGTAACTGTCTGTATCTGGTTTGGTTTATTAGTTAGTTAATAGTGTTTTTTTCTTCTACTAAATCAGTTAGTAGTATTTTTAGTCATGGGTTTATAAGCCAATCCTGCCGAAACGAACCGAGGCACACAATGACTGATGTCTCATTTAGTTTTCAGTTTGACCGATCTCTTTCGTGCACGTCATTTAGATCTTTGCTTCTTCAAATCTATCCAGACTGAGGCTAAACTAGTTGGACATAATAAGCTCATTTAATGCTTCATTTAGATCGTGCACGTAATTTGGCTAAACCAGTAGCTTCATTTAGATCGTGCACGTAATTTGGCTACGGTAGCATTTTCGTTTTTATTTAATAATTAGTATTCAATTATAAACTAATTAGGTTTAAAATGTTCGTCTCGCGATTTTTAATCAAACTGTACAATTAGTTTTTTTTTCCATCTATATTTAATGCTCTATACACGTATCGCAAGATTTAACGTGATGACTACTGTAGCACCTTTTAGAAAAACTTTTTGTTGTCATGGGTTAGAGTGGGGCTGCAGCTACAAGCCTACAACAAATATCTCCGAGCTGCAGGGTACAGTCGTCCCTGTCTGCCTACTCCCTCCTCCAGCTTCAGAGAAGCGAATCCAAGAAGCAGCAGGAGTGTCGACCTGGAGCAGCAGCCATGGATGGCGAGGAGGTTGGCAGGAGGGGTATTCCTTCTCTGCTGAAGCTATCTTCCTCCTCCATTGATGGTCTTCTGACATCACTCAGGTGAGATCTTCTATCCTCTCTTGTCATCCAATCTTTTTGGTTCTATGCTACTGGTGGAATAAGGTGAAATGAGAGAGTGATTGTTCTTGTGCAACAATTTCCTCAGCTCATAGGATGGACACCACTGATCGAACTGAAGCGAATCACCAGCAAGGCTGGGATTGATGCGCGGATCGTTGGCAAGATCGAGGCTTACCAGCCGCTTTGCTCCATCAAGGATCGCTCTGCTTTGAGGTACCATCTTTTCCATCCAGAGACCTGTATTTGTTTATGCTAATCCAAATAGTTTTTTTTCTCTCTCCCGAGAAAGGATGGCGAAAACTTTTCCATTGCGGTTGTGTTATTATTAGAAGATAATAAGATTCAGCTAACATCTGTGTTGACACTTCCTTGTTCCTTCTGTTTTCTTCTGAAGAATGACATAAGATGCACACCTGTGCTGACACTTACCTTCCATTTTTCTTCTGAAGAATGATAGAAGATGCAGAGGAGAGGGGATTGATTTCACCTGGAGTCACAACACTAGTCGAGCCGACGAGCGGTAACATGGGGTTAGGATTGGTTCTATTTGCTATTCAGAAGGGTTACAGGCTCATTGCAGTTATGCCAGCTAAATATTCGCTTGACAAGCAGATCTTGTTGAGATTCATGGGTGCTGAGCTGCACTTAACTGGTACGATTAGTTGAAGAAAGTTATGGCATCACCTTAATTGCTTTTTTTCAGTCATATTCCCTTGATTAAGGAATTTTATGGGTGACCTTCTTCCTTTGGGTGTAACGTATATGCAGATCCGGCCCTTGGTTTTCCGGGCATGTTTGACAAAGTTGAACAGCTCCGAAAACAACTGCCAAATGTACATGTTCTGAATCAAGTTACGAATAAAGCAAATTCTGAAGCCCACTTCAGATTGACCGGTATGGATAGAATATGTGTTCAAATCATGCTTATATCTCGGTAAACAGGAGTTAGCTGCTGTCCTTTTTATGTATGGATATAACAGGAGTTAGCTACCGTGGAATAGTATTTTTATGTATGCATTTATATGGAAGTCCTGTTTCTTGCTTCTAACACATGCTAATAGGGGTATAAATGGTACCGATATTTCTAGACCGACCGTCATGCTATGCTAGTGCAAATATCATTGTATCAGAAATTCAGAACCTGAATCCTTTGTGCAACATGTTACTCTTCAGGGCCCTGTTGCCGTCATAGTTTAGAAACCCACCAAAATCGTGGGCACTATTAGAATATTGTATTCTACTAGGGCAGTAACAATTATTGGTCAGGATTTGTATTACTAAACCAATTCTGCTGGTACTGTTGTAGCTTAATACTATGTTGTTACTACATGGTGTCATGACACCTTGCCTACTGTTTACAAACACAGGACCTGAGATCTGGAAGGACACAGCAGGCAAGGTGGACATATTTGTTGCCGGTTCAGGCACAGGAGGCACTGTTTCTGGTGTTGGAAAGTATCTGAAGATGCAAAATCCAGGCGTCAAGATCATCTGTGTTGAGCCTGCAGAAAGCCCAGTGATTTCAGGTAGTATTACACAAATGTAGAAACAGCAGTTAATTCAAAATAATCTTTTGGAAGCCTTGACTCTTGAGCAGTGTGGCTTAACAAAATACAATATTTGCTATAAGAATCACAAACTCTAAAACTGTATCTGCACATTGATAGCATTGGTATTCTTCAGGTGGCGCGCCTGGCAAGCATAAAATCCAGGGAGTAGGGCCAGGATTTATACCTGAAGTCCTGGACACCTCGGTCATCGACGAGACTGTCACCGTGACCACTGAGGAGGCCATGGTGAACGCGAGGAGGCTGGCCAAGGAAGAGGGCCTGCTTGTGGGCATTTCTTCCGGAGCAAACCTGGCAGCTTGCTTGAAGGTTCAGACACACATCCTAGCTAACTGACTCTTCTTCTCGCATTTCAATTCCCTGCCTGAAGGTTCATACAGTGATCCTTCGAGTGTTTCTTCAGGTCGCTTCGAGAGAGGAGAACAGGGGCAAGATGATCGTCACCGTATTCCCGAGTGGTGGCGAGAGATACATGAACTCCGACCTCTTTGCAGATGTACGAGAGGAGTGCATCGCCATGAAATTTTGATCTCCCCTTTATTTTGGAAGATAGCACTGCACTTTGGACTGAAAAACACTGAAAACCCAGGAATTGGGACTTTGGGAGCCATACTGTCAGCAGTCTCCACACAAACATATTTCTGGGACTTGGTACTCGTATCTTCGAGTAAATGACACTGTGGAGGCAAACAGGTTTTACAGCTTATCATACAATGAACGTATAGGAGTATTCTATAAAAATAACTCCTGTTATTTGAAAGTAATGGTAGGAGCTCTGTCCTTCAATTAAGGTAGGAAATAGAGGTTTTTATGTACAAATCGTCATTTCAGGACTCAGCCGGGAAAATGACGGAACACAACAAAACTCACTGAGGAGTTTCTAAGCCAGTCTATGTATGACCCTCTTTCTTAACATAATGTCTTCCCTCACTCTTGAAGCAGTCTGTAACGCCGTTTCCGACACATTATTGAAAATCCGTCTGTTCCGTTCCTTCCATATGTTCCAGAAAGTGTAGGTCGCCATTCTGTTAAAGCGCCTTCGCTCTTCCTTGGGTACCTTCTTTGCGGCCTCCTCCCACCAGTCGTGAATGTGCAAGGGGTCATGCTGTGGCTGTGGGAGATGTATATCAAAGTGCTCCCAGTCCAAGATTTGGTTCCACACTGCTTTGGCGTATGGGCATAGAAGTGATAGGTGCAGTCCAGTCTCCAAGGGTCCGTCACAGAGAACGCAGCGTTCCTTACGTGGCCATCCTCTTCTTTACAAGTTGTCTGCTGTTAGGATTTTGTCCTGAATGAGAATCCACACAAAGACTTTGCATTTATTTTTAGTGTGTGCCTTCCAAATTTGGTTGTTCCTGAACCTCCCATAGGTGCCGCTGAGCTGAATACGGTAAGCTGATCGAGTGGAATAGCAGCAGTTCGACGTCCATTTCCAAGTGATCGAGTCACGTACACCTGGGAGCAACATTTTGAATTCTGATCCATAGAGAGACGAACTCTTCTATATGGGTAGCAGTGGTGATCTTTCCCCTTAGTGAGTGTATCCGGTTATTGTTTTGAAGCTCCTGTTGTACCGTCTTGTTTTTTCTGGTGACTAGGAGGAACAAGTGTGGCGCCAAGTTTCTGGGTGCTAGTGCTACTCCCTCTAGCCAGCTGCTGTGCCAGAACCTGGCTTTTGCGCCATCTCCAATTGTGACCACGGTCAACAAGTCGAAGAGTAGCCGATTTGCATCATTACATGGGAGTTGGGAGCCCGCCCACGGCTTTGACTCGTCTACCCATTCTTGCCACAACCAATGAAGTCGGAGAGCTCTCCCGAATTTCTCCAGATCAGGCACCCTCAAGCCGCCCAGGTCTTTTGGTCGGGTCACCGTTGGCCAATTTACCAGGCAGTGGCTGCCATTTGCGTTCTCAACACCTTTCCAAAAGACAGATCTTTTGATTTTGTCTATTTTCTTTCTTGCCTAAGCCGCCAGAAGAAACACAGTGAGGTGATAAGTCGGCATGGAAAAAAGAACCGCCGAGCGTCAGGCGACCTGCTTTGTTGAGCCATCTCCCCTTCCAGGCGGGGGAGCCTCTGGCCAATGCGCCCAATCAGGGGCTGCACATGCACCTTTTGAATGGACCTGTATGGAGCTGGAGTCCCAGATAACGGCAGGGGAAGGCCCCTGGTTCCAGCAAAGGAGGAAAGCACCCTGTAGTCTTTGTCATTACACACATGCCATAGAAAATTAGGCATGCACTTGGCCCATCTCTTTTCCTGCTTCTGCACATAAGCTATGGAAAACATATCGAAGCCCGGACAGCAGCCGGACTTCAAACTTACAAGCAAATAAAGAATTCTCCACAGGCCTGGAATTTTAGAAGCAGCTCAAAACAGAAGGCATCCGGTGGTTACAACGGCCTTTTGTGATCATGCTTAGAAAACACATCAAGTTCTTGCGCACATCATGTGAAACCATAAACCCAGAATGCATAGTATGGCATATAAAAAGAGAAGTCGTATAAACAGTACCGTGCTACTTATCCATCATACACAGGCTATAAAAATCCAAATATGTTGAGAGAAATTCCTACTTCTCAAAATCACAAGATTAATCAAAATGCAAATAAACAAGTTCAAGCCTTCGATTTTAGAACATTTTGTTTCGTTATTTAATGGATTTATTTCCAGATAGAAATGTTCTCTATATATGACAAACCAATTTCTTTAATCCTAGGTGGCCAAGTTAAGATGCCAGCATAGAAGGGTGATTCTCTCTCTCTCTCTCTGTGTGCGGTGGGGGGTGGGGGGTGGGGGTGGGGGGGGGGGGGGGGGGGGGGGCATGCAAGAACAACAAATTAGTCCTCTGTGAAACCTTCTCCCTTACTATTTGCCATCGATTTTCAGTGTTTTATCTCATCCACTTAAGGCCAAACAGACAACCATCTTTGGTGCATGGGCAGAGCTCCATGGCACCAAAACATTCCTTAGAAATCAAGGATATTTTGTTGTCACTTGCAAGTTGCAACACTGGCATTACAAAATTGTCTCATACTGTAGAAAGTTTCTTCTCAGTAGCAATTTGGCCACTAACTGAAAGTACTAGTTTAGGTTCAGAGAAGTAATGTACAATGCAAACATCAGTACAAGTAAAAGTAAACAACTCAGCTAAAAACGAAACAGGGAAGTGCCAAACAAGTATCAGTGACTAGTGTATAGGTAAAACAATGGTTGAAATAGAACATCTTGGGCAAGCACGGTTAGAGAAAAGGGAAAGCTAATCCTGTCAAAGTTGAAAGTCCCAGTAATTAGGTAATTACAAGGACCTAGCAGAAGAACAACTATGTTAAGCACTTAAACTTCAGCCAAGTGTGAGGCAGAAGCGACTGACAAACATGTGCAGTGAGGCTTCAAAATAAGCCAAACTAAGGCTGGACAAAATACTCGCGGCTCGCCAACTCGCTTGACTCGTGGCCGGCTCAGCTCAGCTCGACTTGGCTCATTTTAACTTTTTCGCGAGTTGAGCTGGAAGTCTAGCTCGCTATTTTAACGAGCCAGCTCGCGAGCTGAAACGAGCTGAGGCCTATCAGCCCACGACCATGAATCCAGAAGATGATGATGCTGACCTAGAAGTGTACACATATTCTATTGGTATGTAATCCTTATTTTCAGCTGTTTCATATGAATTTTAATTTTATAATTGTTGTGGTACTTAAATGTTGATTTTATGAATTGTTTTCCAGGGAGAAGATGATGATGTTGACATTGAATTTGTGGCGAGCCAACTCGAGCTTGGTAACGAGCCGAGCCAAGCTACCCCTCTAGCTCGTAATATTAACAAGCCGAGCCGAGCCGAGCCGAACTGGCTCGATATCCAGCCCTAAAGCCAAACCAGTTCCTTCATAGATAACCAAAACATAACTTGAGCAATGCTAGTCAAACATCACTAGTGGTTCAATTGCAGGAACCAAGAACTGAGAAAGAGTGCACCATGAGTTGCAGTTCTACCATCTGCCTAGAAAATATAATGGATTTAAACATTTCATTCAAGATGTCATAATTAGACTCCAGAGGGCACAAGGGCAGCACGAGCTGTGACATAAGCATGTACTAGCCCAGAAACAGAGTCCTTGTGACGGTCTATGAACTTCAATCTGAATTTCTGCTCTCCAATTTGAGCTAATCTGCAAAAATTGCTATTCATCAATCCCTTTGCCCGCAGGATCTTCATGGCACAATATCGGGGCACTAGCCGCTTCTCTAGGCTGTATGTGAGCAGGGAAGGATTTTGCAGAATGTACTGCGGCTCCAGTCCAACCTCGTTGTTCAAGAACTGGATCTTGGGGAGAAGGCACTCATCAGATAGTCCTAGAATGCTTGGCGTCTTGGACACAGCAAAGGCAGCTTCGCTCTCAGAGCAACCAAGACTCCTCTTCAGAAACTCGAGCGTGGCAGCATTCTTCTCTTTGTTGGTACGGGACATCGCTGCTACCATGTGCTTGAACATGGGCGATCCGCGGGACACCCCAAGGTCTTCTGCGCGCAGCAGGAAATCCTTGACGCGCTCTGGTTGGAACCCAATCAGCCACGGGCAATAGGAACACATCTGGGCAATATCTCGAGACGTTAGACCGCACTGGCGAAACTGCGCGAAGTTAGGCTTGATCACCCTATCAAGGTCCAAGGTTAGGATGCTCTTGCTCCCCTTCATGACGGCTAGGACCGGCTCGAGCGAGCCGAAGGAGGAGATCAAGAACTCGAGGTTGGGACAGACGTCGCCGGAACGGAGCTTCCGGGAGCCGACCAAGAGGAAGCGTGAGATCTGCGGAGCGGACAGGCCGATGCGGTCACGGAGAGCGAGGAGGCGGGGCCCGATCTTGTTTACACAGGAGCGGAGGATCAGCGGGTCCGCGGCGACGACGGCGGCGATGTCGGCGCGGGAGACGCCGGCGCTGGAGAGCAGGGCGAGGACGGCGTCGGGGTTGGAGGCGGAGTTGAGGCGGGAGCTCCTAAGCTCCTCGAATGGTTTCCCGGCTTCTCTGGATGCCTCCTCGAGCGCTTGCTTGGACGCCTTGCGGGCTTGCGCTGGGCTGAGGCCGCAGGCGGCCACGAGGTAGTCCTCGAGGGAGAAGGGGGCGGCCGCGGAGGCGGAGAGGAGGCACGCGCGGTGGCGGTGGATGGGAGAGAGCAGCGGGGACGCGGCGCGGAGGTGAGGGAGGAGGTGGTTTCGGAGGTGCAGCATCGCGGCGGTGCAGCGGGCTAGCGCGGCGGCGCGGTGAGTCGGAGGTGCAGTACCGTACTACATACTGAAGGCTGAAGCCTTGGACGCTCGAGTGGGCTGGGCGGTGCCTACTGCCTATTGGTCCAGCAGCACGAGGGCCCTGCCCTTGCGACGGAGGTGCGAGGAAACGGGCCTCAAATAGAGGGAGAGCAGGAGAGAGAGACCCAGTGGAAACCGAGCGCATGTTTAGCCCGGCCCGTGGAGGAGAGCACGAGGCGTTGCGCGTGTGGCCCGTGACAATTCGAAAGGGCCCAGGTGGGAACAGAAAGCACCGTGCGTGGTGAGCAGTCGCGTTCCGCGGTATGGATCTTTTTGTCCCACCTCGGAAGAGGAGAGTCGGTGAGGCAGGGGGAAGCGAGTACAAGAAGCGGGGACGGGCGACCTGTAGAAACCATCTTTGCGCTTGGGGCAATGACGCAGCTTATGAGGTCATACCGAGGCGCGTCAATTGCTGGTTGAAAACTATTTCCAAACCCCCTCTTTGGCCCACTGGGCCACTGAGAATTTCTGGAAGGGCTCCTTCTCTTCGGAGAAGGGAAAGCCCTACGAATCAATTAAAGGTTTATTAGTAATCAAATAAAGGTTATGTGGTTAATTTCGGAATCAGGTGGATTGGATCGGTTGGCTATTGGCTGAGTTAATTTGTACTTAGTTGGGTCGGGTGACCTTGTTCAAATCTATTTGTAAATAAAATCTTGTTAATATTTTTTTATAAATCTGATTAAATTAAAAAATAACTTAAACCTAGAACGATGGGTTTTTAGAACGGAAGATGTACATCAAATATGGTACTAATCAGCAATGCAAGGTGATGACCTGGTTGATCATTTCGTCTTCGGTTTTGCTCAGCTTTTGGCTATTGTAGCACTTTCGTTTATATTTGGAAAAAATTGTCCAATTATGGACTATCTAGGCTTAAAAGATTCGTCTCGTCAATTACAGGCAAACTGTGCAAGAATTTTAAAAATTTTTGGTTTTTAGGTGGGACCTAAACAGGGCTTTGTCAGCTGATCCTTCCATCTCTTCTTCCGAGGTCTTCCGCCTTGGTTCCAGCGAAGTCAGAGCTCAGAAGTCGTCAGAACCCATCAAAACATGTGGCTGCGGCTGCCAAATGGACATCCTTTGGTTGAAACCTGACATTAAACAAGGCCTCGTTTAGATGCTGAAAAAATTTCAACCCGATGAATAGTACCACTTTCGTTTTATTTGACAAATATTGTCCAATCGTGGACCAACTAGGCTTAAAAGATTCATCTCGTGATTTCCAATTAAACTGTGTAATTAGTTATTTTTTTTACCTACATTTAATACTCCATACAAGCGGCTAAAAATTGATGTGATGGAAAGAGAGTGAAAAAACTTGGAATTTTGGTGGCATCTAAACAAGGCCCAATTATGCAGGCCGTCAGAACCCATCAATTATGCAGGCCTGCCAAATGGACATCCTTTACCAATCGCAATTCGCGGCCTTGTTTAGTTCCCTTCAAAGTTCCAAGTTTTTTCATTCTCTCTACCACATTAATTTTTGGACGCTTGTATAGAGTATTAAATGTAGGTAAAAAAAATAACTAATTGCATAGTTTAGTTGGAAATCACGATATGAATCTTTTAAGCTTAGTTGGTCCACGATTGAACAATATTTACCAAATAAGATGAAAGTGCTACTATTCATCGGTTTGAAATTTTCTTCAATCTAAACAAGGCCCGCAAACCTCCAATCCAGAAACATTTGCAAATTTATTAGACTGACATGGACACCGGTGGTCGTGGACTGGACCGTATTACTACAATTTACTTCGTAATAGCCTATAAAAAAAATCAGCAAGTGCAGCTGCTAAAAGAGTCTCCGCGGCTCGCAAGAGGCAATCTTCAGTCTTCAGTCTTCACTGACAGCACGCTGTGAGAGGCCAAGAAACGCTCGGTAGTTTGGACTTTGGAGCAGCATCAATGGCGGGAGAGGAGGCCGGGAGGAGGGGGATTCCCTCTCTCCTCAACCCGTCGTCCGCTTGCAGCGAAGGGCAGCAGGAGCACATCGCCTCTGATGTCACGCAGGTCGTCAGCCCCTCCCCCCCTCATGTTCTCTTCCTCCTCTCTCGCTCTCGTCTTCGTGCTTGCCTTTTGGTTTTGGGGGCGCCATGAGAGATTAACTGTTCGTGTGGGACGATTCCTTCAGCTCATCGGCTGGACACCTCTGATCGAGCTCAAGCGAATTGCCAGCAAGGAAGGGGTAGATGCCCGGATCGTCGGCAAGGTCGAGGCGTACCAGCCACTCTGCTCCGTCAAGGATCGCAGCGCTTTGAGGTCTGACATTTTTTTTCCTCCTCTTTTTTTTTTTCCTCAACTGGGGTTAGGGAGCTCAGATGGAACTCTGACCAGTTTTAGTTATCCTGTTTCTCCATCATCTGATTCGATTTTTAGCTGAGAAATAGCAAACTGGGAAGAGGGAACACAAAGTCAACTGGCAGGCAATCTCGTGTCTGTCCTGCACGTGTCTCCCAACTTCACACATGTATGGCCTGCATTTTTGCCATGTTCAGAAACACTAGACTATTTGATGGTCCTAGACTTTCTGGATCTAATGCTGTATCTAACTAATTGTTCCTCTGTTATATGATTGCACTAGCACACTTTCTAGATTTATGCTGTAGCCAACTAATTTTTTCCATATTGTTTCTCTGTTATATGATTGTACTACCACAGACTGCACAGTAACATTTCTATTTTCTTCTGAAGAATGATTGAAGATGCAGAGGAGAGGGGGTTGATTTCACCTGGTGTCACAACACTTGTCGAGCCGACAAGCGGCAACTTGGGGTTAGGATTAGTACTCATTGCTCTTCGCAAAGGTTACAGGTTCGTTGCAGTTATGCCAGGTCAATACTCGCTCGATAAGCAGATCCTGCTGAGATACATGGGTGCAGAGTTGTATTTAACAGGTGAGACAATTTCTACGATCGAAGCTACTGTAGCACCTTGTTTGACTTTTCATTTCGGATGCTACTTGCATGCTGCAGTGGCAGTGTAAATTCAGTGGAATTGTATGGGTGAACTACTCATCCATGAGTGTGACATGCAGATCCAGCCCTTGGATTCCCGGGCATAGATGCGAAGGTTGAGGAGCTCAAAAAAGAATTGCCCAATGTACATGTTCTTGATCAATTCAAGAACAAAGCAAATCCTGAAGCACATATTAGATGGACTGGTATGGTTACTGAATGAGTTTGGATACGCTGTTTTTATTTCAGTATACATTAGTTAGCTTACGGAGACGATTTTTCCCCCCCTGAAATCTATACTTTCTCGATGTTTCAACTTGCAAAATTATGCTATGCACTCTTTTAAATTCTTTCCTTCTCACATGACGACAATGCAAATCTCATAACCTGATTGCCTGCACCGTGTTTATTGACCCTGATGTCATCGATAGTTCAAAAACCAAAGGGTTGCACCGAACATCCTGTACACTTCAAGGGCTCTGTCCTATTTAATGTACTTTGTTGGAACTGGTGCAGGTGACAATGTCGTTTCTACATGCTATCATAATAAATTGCATGTTATTGGCGTGTACTGATATACAGGACCTGAGATTTGGAAGGACACTGCTGGCAAGGTGGACATATTTGTAGCTGGTTCGGGATCAGGAGGTACAGTATCTGGTGTTGGGAAGTATCTGAAGATGCAGAACCCCAGTATCAAGATCATCTGTGTTGAGCCTGCAGAGAGTCCAGTTGTTTCAGGTAGTACTAGTACACCATTCAGAACCATCAATTAGGTTAATATATGATCTTTGGAGTGAATGATCGTGGTACATATAGGAAGTTAGGGAGCCAGAAGAAAATGCACTATATTGAGTGCTTCTATGCTCCCAGAAAGTATTCCTAAGTAGCTAACATTTCTTTAGAGATACCTCAGTTTCCATTATAGTTGTCCCCTATTGATGGCCCATCAGTTTTCAGCAAGTCAAAAGCTCTAACCAATTATTAGGCACAGTGGAATTTCACTACATGAGTTTTAGTCAGGGATAAACATAGTTGTATGACCCATACTGTATATACTTCTAGAGCATAGAGTACTTTCTACTTTGTTTGGATGATCACAGAGCAATGTTTTCTGCACTGAACAATAGCAATCCATGTGCACATTGAATGATAATGACATAGTAAATTCTGTCCTTCAGGTGGCGAACCAGGCAAACACAAAATCCAGGGAATAGGACCAGGATTTCTACCTGAAGTACTGGACACCTCAGTTATTGATGAGGCTGTCACAGTGACCACTGATGAGGCGATGGTGCACGCTAGGAGGCTGGCCAGGGAAGAGGGCCTTCTTGTGGGCATATCATCTGGAGCGAACTTGGCTGCTTGCTTGAAGGTTTGCAACAATCCTAATAAAATCTCTTCCATTAATTGTTATTTCCCATTCTGAATTTTTTTAGTAAACCTTGAAATGGGCACCTTTAGGTCGCATCGAGAGAAGAAAACAAGGGGAAGATGATTGTCACCATGTTTCCAAGTGGGGGCGAGAGATACATGAACTCTGACCTGTTTGCCGCTGCTAGAGAGGAGTGTATTGCCATGACATTTTGATCTTGTTCAGTCGTTCAGAAGAGGGCTATGGGCTATTTTCCACGTAACGGTCGGCATGTGTTACATATAGCTGATATTCGGTCATACCACAATGAATTGTGTGCTTTTGCTACGGAATTTGTACTCAACGAATATGTATGAATTAACTAGAGAAATGGACAACAAACTAATGTGTTCTAGGATTATTTAAAAATTTAGTTTATCCTATAATTTGCTAAACATATGGCCAACACAAACTGCCTCCGAATTAGTATGATGCCTTTTTTATAAGAAAGAAAGAAAGGAACATGTGCGGTGTATCTTTATCTTCATATGGTATTTGTTTACTTTGTACATTTATATTTTTTCCCCGAAGGGGGAAGGGATTCTATTAAATCAAGAGATAACAATTATATGCATGTCCATCCAAGTCTCTGGACAATAAGAAAGATACAACAGAGTAAATTCAGAGGCCCCTAATGTCATTCTTCACCCCTAATTCCTGTTTGTAATGATTGCCTGGTTCGATATATCGAAACTCAGGGATGCACAGAAAAGGACCTTGGAAACACTCCAATTCATTTCCAGTTAATGTCATTAACAATTGGCTAGTTCTGATATATCGAGACTCAAGGATGCACATGCCCCGAACCTTGGAAACACAACATTATCCAACGCCATGGGAATGTCCCTTACGCATTTGACATTGAAAGTATGAAGATGTCCAAGAGGGTCGGCAAATTAGGCTAATGTAAAATTTTCTTGGAAATGAACCTATCACCTATCCAAATTCACCTATTGTGCCTAACAAGTGCTATATTCCTACTGCATAAGGTTTTACATCCTAAGTTCCAACCTTACTCTAACATGATAATTATAAGAATATAAAATGCACACAAGTAAATGAGGAAAGTAAAGAGGGTTAGAAGCACATATAATTTTTTTTTCAAGGTATCGAAGAGTCGACACTCCGCACTAGTTCTCGTTGGAGCACTCGCGCAAGGGTCTTACTTCCCCTTGATCGACGCATGGCCAAGTTCTCTCTATTGGTTGATCCTCAAGAATGGTGGATCACTGCAACCGTGTACATCTTCTTGGGCCTCTCGCAGACACCAATGAGAGATTACTAAGAGCCACACCACCTAGATGATACCGATCACCAAGAGTAACAAGCACAAACTCTCACATGACCAACCTAGCCTAGTGAGAAGAGTGGATGTACACTTGCTACTCTCTAAGTACTAATGGAGTCCTTAATATTCAATTAATACTTCCTACCCACTCTAATAGGCCAAATCACTCTCTTAAACTCAAGTATGTCTAACTCTCAGTACCTCCCCCTTGGGGTTGTCAGAGTTTGAGTCCCAAGGGACTCACTCTTTATTTGTGGCTTCGACCGCAGTGATCAAGGGGGAAAAACTCCCTCATCTGCCCCATATACAAAGCACAGGTCTATGGCCAGCTTATCTCATGGAGCTGCAGTGCCGCTGTGTATGGGTAGAGCAGAGATTCGAGGGTTTTCTCGATTTGCATGAGAAGATTTTCTTCTTAAGCCGGATAACCCAGGGCTGTCTAGCCACCGCGGATCGAGTTTTTTTTAAACTCAAGTATGTCTAACTAGCTACCCTAGCTTCCAAGACACCTAAAATGCATGAGGATGGAGTGTATATATATGTCAAGCACCCAAAACTAGCCCGAAAACCAATCACCGGTGATTTCATCTCCTCTCAGCCAGCACACGTCTCAGTTGCATCACTCCGGTGTCTACACCAGAACTATTTCTTGAACAGACGAAGAAAACCCTATCCAAACAATGTTCTATAGCTTTGGTGGTTTTTGCGGTGCCCAAACCGGAGATCTCTCATGCCTACAAAAATAGTGTAAACTCTTGCAATTCAACTCCATTGAGTTCGGCTTTGGGTTTCAATCATCTTTGGGCTCCATCTGAGGAACCTAGTGCTAGTTTTCACAAGTGTACATCACATGCACTCACTTAGGTCAAGCTACCCATTCATACCCCTCTTCATAGTATGAGTGTATGACCAAATGAGAGAATAAGAACCTAAACTGCTCTAAATGTTTCTTAATGTCAAAAAACACTTAGAACTAGCTCGCCCTTAGCCTTTAGACACATCCTTTGAAAACCGATCAAATTCATCATTAAGGGAATGAAAACCACAAGAGCCCAGTCAATATACATCATTATTTTGACCTCACTAAGAAATGGCATTGCAAAACACACGCTAGTCACAATGATTATATCGTCATTAATTGCCAAAACGAGTTAGGGGCCTAGATGTTTTTAATCTCCCCCTTAGGGCATCCGTAATGGTTAGAGCTAGTTATCGGCTCTAAGCCAACTTCTCCAATAGTGCTAACTTTTAGCACAAAATTTTTAACATAGATAGCCCCACATGACACTCTCACGTAACCTTGAAATATGTGCAAAAGCTTAGCTCTTGATCAAGAGCTAGCTTTTTTCTCTCTTCTATTAAAATATAAAAAAATACTTAGAGCTAGCTTAAGAGTCGATTGTTGGAGCGGCCCTTATCTCACTAATTGTCCTTATCTCACATGCTCTGACCAGTCATTCTCCTGCTTTGACGTCGTGCATCTAAACCTAAGGGCCTGAATATGGAGAAGTGATTCACCCCTAGCCAGGCTTTCATAAAATGACCTGTGTCTGTTTGGTTCTGTAAAGCCCTCCTAGCAAGGCCCAAGCTAGCCACCCAAGGACTGTTATCCATGCTTGCTGGAAACGCTCGCCCCCTCCGTTTCCAACAAGCCAGGCTTAGCCAGCGCTCCCATCACCTCACCTCCCCCTCACCGAGCTCGCCCCACGCACCTCCACCACCACCGCCCCCGCGCACCTCCACTGAGCTTGCGCCACCGCTCCTCCATAACCACCGTCCTGCCCGAGCTCGCCTCACCTCACCTCTGCCACCACCGGTCGTCGGGCGCCACCGCTCCTACACCACCACCGCCCAGCCTAAGCTCGTGCCGCCGCTCCTTCTCCACCACCTCCCCGCCCGAGCTCCCCTCACCTCACCTCCGCCACCACCGAGCACGAGGTCCGTGTCACGACGGCGGGAACTTGCAGCGATGGGCAAGGTGAGGGGCATGGTGCACTACAGCAGACGCGTGCTTTGCCGAGTGCAATTGCACTCGGCAAAGAAGGCTTTGCACTCGGCAAAGAGCTGTCGGCATATCCCTTCACGGCAAAGGCTTCTTTGCCGAGTGCTTTTTGTCGGGCACTCGGCAAAGCCTTTGCCGAGTGCCGAAAAAGCACTCGGCAAAGATTTACACTCGGCAAAATGAAAATGCGAAAAAACCAAAAAATAATAGTAAAATTTTTCAAATTTTTTTTTCGAGGGAGGCCGCCACCCGCCAGCGCCCGCCCATCTTTATCAAAGTCGGTGCATTTTTTGCGCTAAATTCGCGGCTAACGCGGCCGGCGGGCCGGCGAGATTCGAACTCACGACCTCTCCCTCGCGTGTCTGCTGCTCTACCACTGCACTACACTGTCACTTGTGTCTAGATTCCGTTATCTATCCTCATATATTATACTAAACCGAGAGTAAATTGCTTGTTTGAGGCCCTAAACGAATTCAAATCAAAAAGTGGTCAACTACAAAGTTTTATAACTTTTCGAGATCTACAATTTTCATTTAGGAAGTTTTTCCATCCGATGTCGTTTGAAAAATTCGAATTTCAAATTTGAGAGATTCAAACGTAGTTTTGCATGATAAGATGATTTCAAATCAAAAAGTTGTCAACTACATAGTTTCATAACTTTTGGAGATCTACAATTTTCGTTTAGGAAGTTTTTCCATCCGAAGTCTTTTGAAAAATTCAAATTTTAAAATTTTCAAATTCAAACGTCGTTTTTGCATGACAAGATGATTTCAAATCAAAATGTTGCCAACTACAAAATTTTATAACTTCTCAAGATCTACAAAGTTTATTTTGGTCATTTGTTTATCCGACATAGTGGTAGTAATATTGCTCACAAATCTTATATATATCTCTTCTACTTTCATGAAACTAATATGAGAGATGTAGATTTTATGAACAACGTTATTGTCGCTTTGTCAAATGAAGAAATGATCAAAATAAACTTTGTAGATCTTGAGAAGTTATAGACCTTTGTAGTTGAAAAGTTTTTCATTTGAATTCATTTAGGGCCTCAAAAATTGCTTTGAAAAACTGATTTGCCGAGGAAAAAAAATACACACGACAAAATGCCTTTTTGTCGAGTGCCAAAACAAAGGCACTCGGTAAAATATATATTTGCCGAGTGCCAGAAAAAGGCACTCGGCAAAGACGCATTTTGCCGTGTGCCGAAAAATAGCACTCGATAAAATACATATTTGTCGAGTGCCAGAAAAAAGGCACTCGGCAAAGACGTATTTTGCCGTGTACCGAAAAATAGCACTCGGCAAAATACATATTTGCCGAGTGAAAAAAAAGCACTCAGTAAAGACGCATTTTATCGAGTGTTTTTTTTTGTCGAGTGTATTTTATTTGGCACTCGATAAAGACCGTTTTTACCGAGTGTCCGGTAAAATATACTCGGCAAAGACTCCGACATTCGGCGAAGTGCCGGTTTTCGCTAGTGGCGTCAGGCGAGTTAGGACTACCGTCACCGGGCGGGATTTGGAGGAGACGATGCTTCACCAGCGGCCGGCCCTGCTAGCGGAGACGAGGCGAGAGATTCGCTGCCGAATCGGCTTCCTCCACCTCCCAATCGGACTTTCCCGCCGATGAATCGGCCTCCTCCTCCACCGAATAGGCGCCGAATCAGGCTTCCACCGCTGTCGAATCTTCCTTCCCCGCCACTACCAAAGCAGAGAAGATGGAGGTGAGCTAACCTTAGCAAAGAAGCGTCTGGCAACCAAATAAGATCTGGCCAAGCCAGCTTGTCTAGAACAGAGCAACCAAACAAGTGCTGGTTGCCTGGGTGATTTTGCTAGCCAGGCTTAGTAGAGAAAGTGAACCAAACACACCCAGGGCTTGTTTAGATCCGAAAATTTTGGCAAAATGGTACTGTAGCAGTTTTCGTTGTTATTTGGCAATTAGTGTCCAATCATAGTCTAATTAGGCTTAAAAGATTCGTCTCGTGGATTTCGTCTAAACTGTGTAATTAGTTTTATTTTTTATTTATATTTAATGCTTCATGCATGCGTCCAAAGATTCGATGTAACGAGGAATCTTGAAAAATTTTGTAAATTTTTTTGCATCTAAACTGGAGCCCATATGAACCAGGCTCCGAGGTGTGCAGAGTGAAATGAAACGTTAGTTTCCATAACAAATAATAAAACGTCATCTCGACATGGACACTGCCACACTGGTGGTGAACTTGACTGTATTTCTCTAATGTAGCATATTAAAAATTATTTTATTTGTTTCAAATAATGGCAATGCTCTCTATCGAGCGATCGGCCAGCCGAACGGGATGGACCCACCTATCCCCGCCTCGCGTCCCCACCCGCGCCTCGTGCCACGCGCTGCGCGCCACTCACGCCTCCCGCTCGGACTCGAGTTGTGCACAGCTGACGTCTGACCTCCGTGCTGTGGCATCGAGCTCTGTGCCGACGTCAAGCTCCGCGTCAACGAGCGCGGAGCATCCATTGGAGGGCAACAAGTAGGTGAGCACTTGTTGTAACCATATGTTTCATATGTTTCAGATGTATGTTGCATATGTTCATCTAGATATTGTAAAAGTAGGTCTGATGTTGCATATATTGCAATGACTATACACATATATTGCAAGTGTATGTTTAAATGTTTCAGCTGTTTCAAATGTATGTTACAAGTGTTTTATCTAGATGTTGCATATATTGCAATGGCTATACACGTATGTTGCAAGTGTATGTTTCAAATGTTTCAGCTCTTTCAAATGTATGTTGCAAGTGTTTTATCTGGATGTTGCATATGTTGCAATGCCTATACACAAATGTTGCAAACGTATATTATAAATGTTCATCTGTTTTGACGTATGTTGCAGCAAATGTTTTATGTTGCAAGTGTTTCATGAACAGTTGCGGCAAGGGGGCACAAGCAAAGATGGTCCCCTTGGGTGCAGCGGTTCCCGTGTGTACGCGGGAAGCAAAGTGAGCGTGACAACAGGCACGGAGCACAAAGCTGAATCCATGGACGTGGTTGCCGGCGCGGAGCACGAAGCTGTATCTATGGACAGTTAGCAGGCATGGAGCACGAGGTAAAGTGGAGCACAGAGCTACATCCATAAGCGGGCACATGGCATAAGACGACGAAGCGAAGCTACATCCCTAGTAAAGATGGCAACGGTTACATACCCGTTGGGTACGACTAACCCATACCTGTGCTCGCAAAGAAAAATCAGCCTGTTAGATTGGCTGGTTCGTATCGTTGCTGGTTCGTAAAGAAGTACTGCTGGCTGGTTTGTATGAGAGAAAAATACTATTCTAACTAAAAAATTTACGATTATTTACGATAAGCCATGCCCGTTAAAAAAACCGATACCCACGGGCAGTTACAAATGTGCGCCTCTACCCCCGAGCGGAGAACGGGTAACTCGCGTTGGCAGTCAAAATTGGTTCGCTCAGCATGGTGGGATTAATTTGCGCTAGCAGTTTGCTGTGGCTGCGTTGCTGTGGTAGAATAGTAGAGTGGTACATGGGCTAGCACGCATAGCCCACTAGCTGTTGTGTAGGTTGCAACTCATTTGCAAAATTCCAGACAAGAGAAGGTGCGGTTGGTTGTTCGTATTATTGCTGGATCGTGAAGAAGTATTATTGGTTGATTTATATGAGAAAAAAATATTATTTCAACTAAAAATTTACAATCGTTTATGACAAGCAACAGTCAAACCAACATGTTGAAAGTCTGTAAGCGTACTAGAGAAATCGAAAGAGCATTAAGGTGGTCACGTTCATTTATTATCTTTTCTATTTTATTTTTTTCTTTATAGTTTTTTTTACTTTTGAACTCTAAACAACTAAATAATAGTCTTCATTTCTTTTTCTATGGGCAGTATATATACCAAACAAAAGTAAAATATGTGCCAAGACGAAGGGTGAGTAAGGGTATTGTGGACTGATATGATATGCAGCCCGATCGGCTGGGGCTGGCTAGCTGGGCTAGCTGGCCAGCCCCCTCACATGGATACTATTCATATGAACCAGTCAGCAGTATTTCTGTCTCACATAAACAAACCAGCAATGATACGAACCAGCCAACCGAACAGGCTGATGGTTACTATGATGGATCAGATTTAAAAACCCATGGGTTTGCGGGTTTGGATGCTACGACCCCAGACCCGTGCCCATAAACTCGCTGGGTCTAGACTTTTGCCCATTAATAAACCCAAGAGTAGAAAAATTGGCCCATACTCTTACCCTAGTAAGGTAAAAACCCATTGGGTTTTGGGTACTCGTTGCCATGTTTGATCCATAGGTATCCTGAGGATATCATTATTGAAAATGAACGGGCAGCGAGCGCGGGCGTCTAGACGTCCGGGCGCTATAGTCTCTATCAAAATAACTCTACATCTCATTTTTTTACTAGTAAAAACCTTTTAAATTTGACCAACCATAGAACCAAAATTACTAATAATTTATGATACGTGACAAGCAGTCGGTTGAGACTTTTAGAGTGCACGTGCGGTTGAAACTCAGTTAAATTTATTAGAAAAAAAACTATATGTAGTTATTTTAGAACGCATGAGCGGTAAGCAGTCTTGGGTTCAGACTTCAGAGTGCACGTGCGGCTGGTAAAGACTCTTCTTGCGGCTCGCAAGAGGCAAGCTTCAGTCATCACTCATCAGTCTTCACTGACAGCACGCTGCGACTGCGAGAGTCCAAGAAACGCTGCTGCGTCCATGGCGGGAGTCGGGAGAGGAGGCCGAGAGGAGGGGGAATCCCTCTCTGCTCTATCCATCATCGTACGCTTGCAGCGAAGGGCAGCAGGAGTACATCGTCTCTGATGTCACGCAGGTCAGGCCCCTTGTGTTGTCGTCTTTGTTTTCTCTCTTTCGTCTTCCTGCTTGCCTTTTGGGCTTAATAAGGTGCCATGAGAGATTCACTGTTCGTGAGCCACGATTCCTTCAGCTCATTGGGTGGACACCTCTGATCGAGCTCAAGCGAATCACTGGCAAAGAAGGGGTAGATGCCCGGATCATCGGCAAGGTCGAGGCGTACTAGCCTCTCTGCTCTGTCAAGGATCGCTGCGCTTTGAGGTCTGACCTTTTTTCCTCTTTTTTCACAACTGGTTAGGGAATTCAGATGGAACTCTGACAAGTTTTAGCACAGACTGCACAGTAACATTTCTATTTTCTTCTGAAGAATGGTTGAAGATGCAGAGGAGAGGGGGTTGATTTCACCTGGTGTCACGACACTCGTCGAGCCGACAGGCGGTAACATGGGGTTGGCATTAGTCCTCATTGCTATTCGCAAGGGTTACAGGTTCGTTGCAGTTATGCCAGGTCAATACTCGCTCGATAAGCAGATCCTGTTGAGGTACATGGGTGCAGAGTTGTATTTAACAGGTAAGATAATTTCCAGGAAGCTACTGAAGCACCTTGTATTACAAGTGGCAGTGTAAATTCAGTGGAATTAATATTTGTATGGGCGAACTGCCCTTGAGTGTGACATATGCAGATCCAACCCTTGGGTTCCTGGGTGTAAATGCGAAGGTTGAGCAGCTCAAAAAAGAATTGCCCAATGTACATGTTCTTGATCAGTTCTCGAACAAAGCAAATACTGAAGCACATATTAGATGGACTGGTATGGTTACCGAATGAGTTTGGATATGATGTTTTTATTTCAGTACACATGAGTAAGCTTATGCAGACGTCAGACGAACTCATTTCTCCTGAAATTTATTACAGAGTAGTGATAGTTAGTAGTTTCTATCCTATTTAAATATACTTTGCTGGAACTGGTACAGGTGACAATGTTGTTTCTACTTCTACATGCTATCATAATACATTGCATGTTGTTGATGTGTACTGATTGATATACAGGGCCTGAGATTTGGAAGGACACTGCTGGCAAGGTGGACATATTTGTAGCTGCTTCAGGCACAGGAGGTACGGTATCTGGTGTTGGGAAGTATCTGAAGATGCAAAACCCCAGTATCAAGATCATCTGTGTTGAGCCTGCAGAGAGTCCAGTTGTTTCAGGTACTATACCATTCAGAAACATCAATTATCATCAATTAATCCAGTAGCTAACTAGGTTTCCTTCTTGGGAGATGTTTGAGGCTGCTCGCTTAGAACATCGACCGCGTGTAAGGTTTGAACTCTAATCCTCTTAATGAAAAACGGGTTGACACCCGGTCACGAAAAATTATCATCAATTAGGTTAGTATGATCTTTGGAACGAATGATCTTGGTATATATAGGAAGTTACGCAGAGAAAAAAGGTGTTATATTGACTGCTATGCGCTCAGGAAGTATTCCTTTAAGTAGCTAATGTTTCTTTAGAGATACTTCATTTTCCATTCCGGCCTGTTTGGATCCTTATAATTGAAATCCATTCCAAGAATCACAATTTCGCATGTGGAACGTACTTGTGTGCTATTGACATGGGGGACGATACTTGTGTGTTGCACTACTGCAGGCTGCTGGTGAGCGAGCCGAAGAGCATGTGGTACAAGTTGCAAAGCAGAAACAGAGCGTGGGGCTCGACAAAATTTATTTCTCTCTCAGCCTGTGAATTTAAGATGAGTCTAAACTTTGGAAAGTTGTGGAATGTCAAATTCCAAATCAAATAGTCTGGTCTGTGAACTAGTTTCCAATTCAGCAAATGAAAGGATCCAAAAATGCCGTTATAGTTCTTCTGTATTGATGGCCCATCAATTTTCCGGTTTAAAGTCAAATGCTCTATGCCTATTATCAGGCACAGTTGGACTAGCACAGAGCGACGTTTTCTGCACTGAACAATAACAATCCATTTCCACACTGAATGATAATGACATAGTATTGCTGTCCTTCAGGTGGTGAACCAGGCAAACACAAAATTCAGGGAATAGGACCAGGATTTGTACCTGAAGTACTGGACAGATCAGTTATCGATGAGGTTGTCACAGTGACAACTGAGGAGGCGATGGTGAACGCGAGGAGGTTGGCTAGGGAAGAGGGCCTTCTTGTGGGCATATCATCTGGAGCGAACTTGGCAGCTTGCTTGAAGGTTTACAACAATCCTAACTAATTTCTTCCATTAATTGTTACTCCCTCCATTCTAAATTAAAAGTCGTTTTGGATTTTCTAATACATAGCTTTTGCTATGTACTTAGCCTATGCCTAGATACATGGTAAAAGCAATATATAAAAAAAAAACAAAGCATCTTCAGAGGGAGTATTTCTATTCTGATTTTTTTTAGTAAACCTTGAAATGAATGTACCTTTAGGCTGCAGAGAGAGACGAAAATAAGGGGAAGATGATTGTCACCATGTTTCCAACCGGGGGCGAGAGATACATGAACTCTGACCTGTTTGCTGCTGTTAGAGAGGAGTGTATTGCCATGACATTTTGATCCTATATTCAGAAGAGGGCCGTGGGATATTTTCCATGTAACGGTCGGCATGTGTTGCATGTAGCTGATATTGGGTCATACCGCCATGAATTGCGTGATTTTGCTACAGAATTTATACTCAAGGAAAATGTATGAATTAACTGGACGAGAAATGGACAACGAACTAATGTGTCCCAGGATTAAAAATTTTAAAACTCTAGAAAATAGACAACGATCTAAGGAGTCCCATGATTATTTCAAAAGTTGGTTGATCGTATAATTTGCTAAACCAACACAAACTGCCTCCGAATTGTATGACGTTTTATTTTTTTTTAAAAAGGAAAGAAAAACAGATGTGCAGTTCGTGAATCTTTATCTTCATACGGTATTTATTCACTCTGTACATTTATAAATCTTTTTTTTGAAATGGAAGAGAACAATTATATGCTTGTTTACATCAAGTCTCTGGACAATAAAAAAGATACACTAGAGTAAATTTAGAGTTTTCTAATAATATTCTTCACCTCCAATCCATTTCTCCTCAGGATAAAACATTGGCAACAGCTAATAAGATCAAAATGAACGCCAAAATCTAGATTCATGACACCATAATTCTTGTTCTGTCTTTTTTTAATACTTATGTGTTCTAAAGTTCTAGTCCATGCAGAACACGGATCGATGACTAGTTAATTAACTACTCTCTTCATTCCAAATTATGGTCAGTTTGGCTTTGTTCTAAGTTAAACAACTTCTCTCTAACTTTAACTAAGTCTATAAAAAGGTGCCAACATTAGAACACCAAATTAATGTCTTGACAGTTCACTTACTGGTATTCTAGATGTCATTATATTTATATATTTCTATAGACTTGCATTGGTGGTATACTAGATGCTATTATATATTTCTATAGTCTCTTAGTTAATCACAACAGCGTGCGTTCCACCGTCTAGCGGTGCCTTGTGTTCGTGTTTACCCCATCGCTAATGGCATCTCGCCGTGATGTGATGTCGGACGTGTAAAACTCTCTAACTCCTTCTTAATGAAACACGTGCTAAGCACGTTCTGAAAAAAAATATTTCTATAAACCTTTGACTAAGTTTATAAAAAAGATGCCAACGTTGCAACACCAAATTAATGTCTTGAGAGTGCACTTACTGGTATTCTAGATGTCATTATATATTTCTATAAATTTGGGATATTCTTGATGTTATTATATATTTCTATAAGCTTAGTCGAAGATAGAGAAGTTTGACTTAAAACAAAGCTAAAGCCAAAGTAGCTTTATAATTTGGTAGAGAGCGAGTAATAAATACTTCTTAAGTGACGTGATTGAACCATAAACTCATAGGTTGGCCACGTATGGTCAGGCTATTGCTATATTGCACGGTATCATGCACATTAAACGAGTGTCGTATAGGATTTCGTTGGCCCCCATTATTTTGTAGAGTTAATAAAGAAAGAGACAAAAGTAAAGCTGTGTTTTGGTTTGGGTTTGATTTTCAAGACTTGAAAACCCTGTATAAGCTAGCTTTTAGCCCATTAGCGCAAGTACAATAACAGATTGTACGTGGGCTGAATGCCGAGGTGGAGAAAAAAAAAAGAGAGAGAAGCAGGGAAGCGATGCACAAGAACTAAGAAACTTTATGAGAGAAGAAAGTGGGCTATGTATTAATAGTAAAGAGGTAACTACTATATAGGTAGACTTGAGAGATAGGCTGTAAAGATCCATACAACCAGCAGCAGACTGTATTATTAGCTTTGCTCTTATCAAGGTGTCCTTAACGACCGACGATACAGTCAACTACTGAAATGGGAAAGTCATCAACTTGGTGAAGAGAAAAACGGGAGAAGGAAGACTCACCGTCAAAGAAAGAACCTCTTTCACTGCCGGTTAGCGATGACTAGCCACGTCACCGTCAATTGCAAAAACGGTGTTCAAACTAATAATCACCCATGGATCCTCGTATGAACTGACGATGATAATTGAATAAACAAAAAAACAGCTGATGTCCAAGCTAGTAAGCCTGCCACCACCCGCTGCCGCCGGATCTGAGAGAGGGGGGTTAAGGGACGTTGTGAGAGAGAGATCTGAGAGGGAGAGAGCTCCATCGCTGGGGTAGCGTGCGCCTGCGGACCTTTGCGTTGGGCCGCTGGTCGCACCATTGGGAGGGCACCTGAGGAGCTTCCAGTAGGGGTATCGCAGAGGGCGTCACAAGAGGGAGAGAGGGAGGAAGAGAGTAAATGGAAACATAGGAACGTAGAGAGGCAGGTCAATGCACTACTACAGGGGTATCGCAGAGGGCGTCACAAGAGGGAGAGAGGGAGGAAGAGAGTAAATGGAAACATAGGAACGTAGAGAGGCAGGTCAATGCACTACTACAGAGAACATCTTTAGAGACGGGTAAAATAGGTTTTAGGGGCGGTTTGCGCAACCGCTACAATGCCACTGATTGTAAAGATGGGGCGTCTCGAGCGACGGGCTTTTAACAGCCCCTGAAAATGCATTTATAGGGGCGGTTCTGTTAGGATATTCGCCTCTGAAAATGTATTTTCCATTAGGAGAACCTCAGAGGCGGCTCCAATACATGGAACCGCCCCTGAAAATGCATTACCAGGGGCGGCTACTGCAATGCAACCATCCCTAAAAATATTTTTTCAAGGACAGTTGTAACAATGCAACTGTCCCTGAAAATATATTTGTAGGGACGGTGTAATCAACCGCCTCTGAAAATCAGTTTCAAATTTTTGAATTTGAAATTTCCCGCCAAATTTGATATCGCGTTTTCCGACCAAATTTCATACCCGATTGCAAATGATTCAAATTAACTTCATAAATACACAGTAGTGCACTAGTTATACACACATGATCAACAAAGTATTTGTTATGTACAAATTACAAGTCTATATTAATTGTGCTCCTGCCCAAAGAATGAAAAGAAGGGATACAGTACAAATTACACCGTAAATCATTTACTAAAACATGTCATGAGCATCGTATTTATGTGTTAATGCATGTAATAGAGTGTGTAGATCAATTTCTGTAACTCAAAACGATCAACAGAAATGTGAAACGAAAGTTGATTTGATAGTCATGTTATATCACTTAGGGTTTAAAATCAATTTTTGTTAAGTAAAAATGCTATAGAACATGTATGTGATACTTAAATAAAGTTTGAAGTCCAAACTTTGTAGATGACAATGAAATACTTGTGGTCAAAAAATTATATTACTAGCTAATATTTTTCACTAGCCTGGAAATCGTAAATGGAAATTAAATTCAGCTCTAAAACTTAGAAATTTTAAGTCTGTCAAGTGCTAGACATTGCTATGTTTAGCAATTTATTATGAGAGATTGGGTTAAGGAGTAGGGTAGTATTATGGCTTCTTTTAGTAGCCTAATATACCCTCTAAGGTATAGCAAAAGTGGTTTGGGGATTGGATCAACGGTTTAGACGCCTCGAATGCTATAAAATCCGTGCATAACATGAACTCGGGCCATCTTCTTATGTTGGGCGCGGTCACCAGGCCATCCTGCCCCGACGTCACGACGTCGGTGCACCAGGCGCACGCGCACACGCGCATGTGGCCACATTGGCCGGTTGCTGCTGCCGCAGCCTGGCCGCGGTGGGCACACCGCTAGCCGCCAACCGCGAGCCGCCGCGCCCACCGCTCACCTGCACCTGGCCATCCTGCCACCGTGTCGCGCTGCTACCGCTGCCGTCGCACCACCTAGGCTTGGCCGAGGCCGGCCACAGCGAGCCGCTGGCCCTACGCCCTGCTGCTCTGCCTCGCACTACTGTTTTGGGTGCCGCCGTGGCCACACTATATTGTCATCGCGTCCGCACTGTCGGCACTACTCACGTCGCGACGCTGCCGCTACCGTTGTGTCGTCATCGTGTTCATGCTAATCCGCTGCACCTCTGCACTATTGTCAGCCTTGTGTGTGTCGCCTCTGCCATGCACACGTGGGCGAGCCGCCGTCGCCACGCCATTTATGGCACTACGGCGCGCGGGCCACGCCGGTCAGACGCGCGCGCGCATTGTCCGTAGCGCCGGCGCGTGGGCCTCCAGTGCTCGCCGCTCACGTCCCACCAAGGCGTGGATGAGCCGAGCCCACCTGCCGTGTTGTCTCTCTCTTTCCCTCTTTCTCCCTCTGTTTTCCATCGCCATCGCGTCATATCACGGTGAAGCCAGAGAGCGAGCACCTCTCATCAATTCCTCGTGCTCCGCCTTCAGGCACCCTCTCTAGCCGACCCCACCCCGCCTTGACTCGCATCATGCCGAGCTCAAATTTTGGAGCTTTGCCCACCGCCGTGCCGGTAAGGCCCGTCGTCGCCCGCGTCGTGGCTAGTCTCCACCACTTCATCCCACGCCAATTCCTCTGCACCACTAGCTAGCCTTGGCTCCCTCTTTGTCATGTGCACGCTAGTCGCAGCTCTAGTGCCGCCTCCTCGCCACTAACACGGCCGTGCCTTTGCGGTCCGCTGTTCACCTCGCAGCGCGCACGTGGCCAGCCTCGCTCGGGTCATCTCTGGCCGAGCCAGCTTCTCGGTAAGGTCACTGGTGAGTGGTCGTTGCTCACCCGCTACCCCTACCACCTTGTTGTTGTTGCGGCTCACCTGAATGCCATCGCCTTAGCCATAGGGTGCCCGCCATTGTGGAGATGTCCCTCTATGGCATCCTGGCTCGTGCAACCACCGCCCATCATCTCACGTCGAGCCCCAGGTGAGCATCGGCCTCGTAGATAGGTCAGCGGGGTCCCGTGTGTCCGGCGTAAGCGCCAGTGCCACCGCTCGCCACGCCGAAGCACGCGGGGATGGCCGAGGACCTTGCTGTTGTAAACAGGAGAAAGATCCGAGGCTTTTGTTGCAAAGTCGTTGTCTATAGAAATAATAACGTGGACTGCGGTTGTTTTACTCATAGTCTAGGGGCATTTTTTCAAGAGTGCCTTCACGCGCGGGCTTTCTTGCCGCGGGCCGCCTCCGCGCGTGGGCTGCACCTCACCTGTGGGCCGCTATGCGCTCGTGCGCGCATTGCGCCACATGGGCCCCGTTGGGCCAAATTGAGTTTATCTTTTTCGTGGAGAATAGAAATAACTTTTCATTTGAATTCTGAGCTAAAGTTTGGTAAATCATATAAAATCATGTATTTATTCAAAAATTATGAAACTAATTTTGTTAGTTCCTAAAATTGTGCTCTATCTGTTGGTATATTTAGTTCATATATATATATTTGTTGATACCAGGAACTATTAAATCATTTGAGAGTGCTTAATATTATTAGGTTAAATATTGTAGGAATTTTTGTGGTAATATGGTGATAGCTGTAGCTTTGAAAATTTTACAGTAGCTTCATGGTATTATTTTGTGCTCACTGTATTTTTTGTAGCTTTAGAATAGACTTAACATAAGGGTAGTTAAATGCTCTTTGTTTCAAATATATATTAAATCATTAGTAGAAATAAAGATATATCCTTCATTTGTAAAGTTAGGTGTTTGTTAGTTGAACCCAACACTTTACTTGATGAATATGATAGTTAGCTTAGTATCTTAGTCATTAGAGCTAGCTTAGTAGTTTACCATGTGTATTCTTAATTTAGGACCTGCTGTTGCTAAAATACTAAGTGTTGCATCATCATCGCATGCATGTAGAGAATGAGTTGGCGGAGATCATGACCATCGGAGACCATAAGTTCGAGGAGGTGATCGAGGAGTATGAGGAAGAGATCCTCGTGCAGGAGGAGCCACCACTGACTGACTGAGCTGACACCGCACCTACCCAAGGCAAGCCCCAGTGCATAACCCTTATTTTGAATGATCACTGGATATATATATATATATGTGATGTGCATTTATGTTACTGGATTTATATTGAAACTATATTCATAGATAACCTACCTATGAGACCTACTAGCTTAGGTTGAGTAGCTGCCATGCTTAGACTATCGGTAGCGTGAGTAACCTACCATTACTCACAATAGGTGATTATTATTATCACTATCATGGTAAAATGGTGAAAGGAAATGGAGATCAGGCAGGGATATGGTATGGGTATTGGTGGGTGTAATAGGTTGTGTTCCGCGGCCAATGGGGCATAGCTTGGTTACACTGTTTTTCCTATCCCTGTCGGTTAAGGACCGGCCGTTTCATTGGATTCTAGTCAAGTCACAGACTTATTATCCTGAGCACATGCTTGTTTATGGGAGCAGGGAAGACTCGTTGCTCTCTTGTCGTGGGTTTTAGCTCTTTCCGGACCAACTAATTGGAGGCGAGGATGGTGGAGGTCTAAGCACCACATTGAGTCTAGGACTCAGGTGTGGGGGCTTGGAGTACAAGTTTGGACGGGGACATGGACCCCTTGACAGGAGAGTGGTGGGTTGGTCCTACTTGTGCCTGGGGTACAAGCGGGGCATGTGTTTTGGGGTACCCAGGTGGGCTACATTGATTCGCGAATCGCCGTGTAATACGGTATGACTTGTCTACGATCTAGCACCGTAGTAAGAACTGGAAGATGAAAGGTGGTGAAATGGATCTGATTGCTCAACTCTTGCTTGAAAGTAGAATAGGTGCTTACATAGAATGGTTAGCTAATGAACTAATCATGACTGCTAATAAAACACATACATAAAGATTCACTACTAGTGTTGCTTTTTGCAAAAAGAAAACCCAACAAATCATAAAGCTTATCATATCCTTTGGAGTCGGGAAATTATTCCCACTAGTCGGGTAAGTCTTACGAGTATATTGTGTACTCAAGGTTTATTTACCCCTGTTGCAGGTGTAGCTTGAGGAGTAGCTGTTGAGTGGAGGATTCTTCTGGTGAGCACAGACGGATCCTTGTATCTTATCGTTAGAAGTTTATTTCAATTCTGCTGTTTAAATTCCACACTCTGAACTTGGTATTGTAATAATATATTTCTAAGAACTCTTGATGTATGAAATGGACTAAGTATTATAAACTCGTTCTCATTATTGGATCCTAGAGGAAAAACGTGAATTGTTCGAGTTCTTCCTTGGGGTGTGCTTGACGGAACCGTCCGATGTAGCTTGCTTTCTGGGTGTTTAGTGTCTAATGGAAGACAAGCGCCTCCGAAGGTGTGTTATTTCGGGCGGTTCTACCACAGGTGGTACCAGAGCCAATAATGACTTACGAGTTTCATAACTCTTTTCAAAACCTAAAATTTGACCAACAAAAGTTTTGCAAAAAGTAGGATGCGATAAAATTATGTAAATAAGTATAAGCCCTAGCAATATGGTCTATCTAGGATAGCAGCATTGGTTTTATCTAATCAAGTTTCTGCAGGTATACTAAATTACGTTGCGTAAGAATTGTTTAGCGTACGGAAAGTGAGTGTGCGACGTGCCAATTTTTTGTGTGAATGCCGCTATATTCTAGCTTGAGTGAACGGGTAGGCCGATGCATGCATCATGAAAAGAAAATCTTGCCTAAACTAAACTTCCCCCACATGTGTAAATGGATTAGTGAATCGATAGGATAACTTAAAAGAATGCCTTAATAAAACCTTATCATTTCTCTAAGTCTCTTGTTCCTAATCTGGGGGGTTATCCCTAATGGTTGGTTCGTATCTATTTATAGATGAACCTAAGGTCTGGTCGTGGGAGCACTAATGCCGAGGCGGACCGTGGTCTTGGTGAAGGCCAAGGTAAAATTGGTCGTGGCAATGAGAACGACAACGGGGAGAGCCATGAGGCCCCACTTCTGGCTCCTCCTCCTCCGCCACCACCACCTCTGATGACCCATGCAGAGATGATGGCAAAGATGCTGGCTGCTCGGCGCGAGTCAGCCCGTGCCTTGGAGATGCTAGACCAGGCGATTGGTGGCTTCGCCCGTGGGGGCCATGGAGGCAATGGCGGGAATGGAGGTGGTTCCCGTGGTCCCGAGGGGCCCTGTTCTTACTAGGATTTCTCAAAGATGCACCCACCCACGTTTACACCGACTGCTGAGCCTCTGGATGCAGAGCATTGGCTTCATATTCTGGAGTAGAAGTTTCAGCTGCTCACTGTGACTGAAGAACAGAAGGTGCGCTTTGCAACGCAGCAGCTGTTGGGTTTTGCCAGTGCATGGTGGGACACGTTCAATGCCATGCAGCCGGTGAATCACCGTGTGACTTGGGAGGAGTTTACCACCGCTTTCAGAGAGTACTACATTCATGCTGGTGTGCTGAATAGGAAGTTAACGGAGTTCCTAGACCTAAAGCAAGGAAGCATGTCTATGATGGATTATGTGAACAAGTTCAACCATCTGGCATAGTATGTTGGGACCCACGTCGATACTGATGAGAAGAAGAGAGACCATTTCTATCGTGGCCTCTCTTGCAGTCTGTAGAAGGAGCTGTACATAGGGAACTACTAGAGTTTTGGTGCTATGATGAATGCTGCTATTTCCATGGAGGGACTTTAGCATGACTCTCAGGCTGAGTGGAAGCACAAGCGGGTGATTACTGGGTCTTCTAGTCACCCCCCCGGCTTAGAAGGTACAGGTTGTCAGGCGGGTGCCCTATTAGTCTTTGGGTGGGCAGTCGTTCCGTCAGTCTTAGCAGACCTACCAGACACCTCCCACTCAGTACTATGCACCTACTTAGCAGGTGCAACCATAACCTCAAGGACAGCAGGTTCCTCCTCGTCAGGGGCAGGGGAACAAGCTGGGTGCTTATTTCAAGTGTGGCAAGGAGAGCCACTATGCTCTGGAGTGTCCATAGAACTAGCCTACGTAGTCTTCCTAGCCTTCAGCCAACTCCCGTCTGGTCAAGAGGATGATTATCAAGAAGAAGGTGTCTGTAAGCCGCTCTGGACAAGTCTACTTCACTAAGGCTGAGATCTTGTAGAATGAACCTATGATGGCTTGTATGTTTACCTTTGATTCCTACGTGTTGTTTGATTCTGGTGCATCACATTCATTCATGAGCATGGGGTTTGCATAGAGGCACAATATATCTCTTATGGCTATTCCTATTGCCTATAGAATCAGTACTCCGGGTGCTTGCTTTTGGGGTGCTTAATGTCTAGTGGAAGACAAGCACCTCCGAAGGTGTATTATTTCAGGCGGTTTTGCCACAAAGAAGTAGTACTATGACGGAGAGTATTAGAATGTGTAGTGGGTCATGAGTTCATGCAGGATCACGCTATGGGTGCATAAGATTGAGTCTATGGTCCATAATGCCATAGCGGTGTACGTGCTTGTACATATCATGCACGGAATGTTCGCCTCTAACATGAAGTCGTGTGCTAGTAACGACAAACTTGATAAGGTTACGGGGCACACCATAGTGCCTTGGGTGGTATTCCTATTTGTATAAGATCTATAGACACACAAATTGTACACTCTAGTGGCAGCGAGTGTCCCTTGGCTCTTGATATTTCATGTGCGAGACATAGGGCTGGCCGAACAACACTACTACAGTCTAGCCTTGTCATTTCTAAGGGTGACCGAACTGTCCTATCGTGGGCATGAAAAGTTAGGCAACTATTCATCGATCGTGGTTGGTTGGTCTATGGTTAAACTTGTTACTTTATACTATTAGGACCAAAACCAATACCTACACACTTTTTCTATGAATGTTTAGTGACCAAACACGCGAACACACAAAACTCTCGCCGCCCCATAATCAATGCAACTCTCGATTTATTAAAATGTCAAATGCTTTGAACTATGAGCAAACATACATGAAAGGCTACTAACATTTATGATGCAAGGTAGTTACCATCAATTTAATCATATGATATATGTTCATAATATATTTATTTAGAAACATAAATGTACAAGGTAGTTACCATTAAATGAATCACATAATATGTTTTCATAATAAATTTATTTGGAAACATAAACGGTTGATCAATCTTGAGAAATTTTGTCTAGCATGAATAGTAGCCAAGGTTTAGGTAGACAATACTTATATAGAAACAGGACTAGGGAGATGGGAAGCGTTTGACCATATAGTGGGCGTGATTTTGAAGAAGTAGTACTGTGACGGAGAGTATTGGAACGCATAGTGGGGAGGGAGTTCGTGTAGGATCATGCTATGGGTGCATAAGATTGAGTCTATGGTCCACAATGCCATAGCAGTGTACGTGCTTGTACATATCATGCACAGAATGTTCACCTCTAACATGAAGTCGTGTGCTAGTAACGACAAACTCGATAAGGTTGCGGGGCACACCATAGTGCCTTGGGTGGTATTCCTATTTGTATAAGATCTATAGACACACAATTTGTACACTCTAGTGGCAGCGAGTGTCCCTTGGCTCTTGATATTTCATGTGTGAGACATAGGGCTGGCCTGACAACACTACTGTAGTCTGGCCTTTTCATTTCTATGGTGGTCGGACTGTCCTATCGTGGGCATGAAAAGTTAGACTACTGCCCTGGTATTGTTCGGCCATCTTAAATACTTCATGGTCGGACTGTCCTACTATGGCAAAAAAGATTGTTAGGCACAAAACACGTTTGGTCATGAAGTCCAAAAAACCCTGCTGCAATCGTTCTCTCCGACCTGTGGAAACCAGAACGCAACATCGTAGAACCTGATGTCCATTATCTTCTTTGAGCTCAATCTCGTAAAGTCATGGAATCTAGGCCCTCTCTACTACTCACTCTGCTCACGTCTGCTCCTCTTTCTGCCACTTAAACCTCCTCCTTGAATTTTAGGGCCTCGACGACCGCTTGCATGCGGTGCGCACGAGTTCTGTGCAAACACAGATGTCTGGTGTTTCTTGTGGAACATGTCTATCCGTTGGATCTGCTCTTCAGTATACTCTTCCATCTTTACTCCCTCTGGGAAAACCTGATGGGTCTCCTCGCCCCTCCACGCTAGGCGGGACGATTATTTAGTCTCCCTCTTTGTAATCCTCAATGCACCACCACGACCTTAACCTCATCTTGCCTCTTGGGCCAACATAGCCATGGTGGCTTGTTCCTCTCTTTCTTGTTGCTTTTCTGTCCTACTCTTCTTCTTCTTTGGCTCAGCTTCAAGAGTCTTCTCCTTCCCCTTTCACGTCATCTGCACGAGTTCGGTGGGGAAAGCCATGAGACTAGGTTAAACAACTTAAAAAGCATACAAGCATTTCATCGAACATGTAGCATGCATGATCAGCGGGAGCGAAGGCATCACCTTTCCTTAGCTGATTTCCTGGCCCGCCATTGGAAGAAGAATGAGCGTGACACAGGGACGGCGACGGCGTGGCCGGGGTATCGGTGGTGCGACATGGAGACAGTGGCGCCGATCGGAGGCGGTCGTGTAGAACCACTGCGGGTCACGGGGACGGCGGCGCGGAGCGGTCTGGCTGCGAGCAACCGGGATGGCGAGCGTAACGGCGGTGGCGATGGCGAGCGCAATGGCGGCAACGATGGCAATGGCGATGGGTAGCGGCCATGAGTGCGGGGGTGATTAGGGCATGGGAGAAGAAAAACGGTTTGGCCCCTGTTTTAAATTTGGATGCACGTACTATTGTCCGGCTGCTCGAAAAAGACACTGGCCGGACCTTTAGAGCACCGTTGCTCAGAATAATTGTTCGGCCTGTGTGTTTTATTGCTGGCCAGACCGTCCCACGTCCAGTTTTAGCTAAAAAATTAAAAAAAGTTTGGCCCCCGTGGGGTTCAAACCTGAGGCGGTGGGTCCATAGAGTAGAGGCTTAACCGCTGTGCTAGGATAGTGAGTGCATTAGGATAGCTTTCTTTCTTTGTTTTATTCTTTGCTTGATGTAGTACTAAACAAAAAAATAAAAAGTTTGGCCCTCGTGGGTTCGAACCAGAGGCTACAGAGACACATAGTAGAGGCGTAACCGCTGCGCAAGGATAGAAAGTTTGATAGAATAGCTTCTTTTTTTCTTTATTTGCTGCAGTATTAAACAGTAAAATTAAAAATAAAAAAATTGGCCTACGTGGGGTTCGAACCTAGGGCTGCGTGGAGACAAAGTAGAGGCTTAACCGCTCGCTAGGATAGTATGTTCGATAGAATAGCTTTTTTCTTCTTTTAGTGTTTGGTTGTTGCGCTAGGATAGTAAGTTTGATATGATTTATTTTTTTATTTTAAGCTTTCATACGGAAATAGTAACTAGAGAAATCAGTACAATCCATAATAATTTATTAGTACAAACAATTACTGAAGTCACTATAACCCAATTGTTCAAGTACACAATAAAGTTCATGTAAACATAAGCAAATTACATATTTGGACAACGTCGCATCATGTAGATGTTGTAGTGCAGGCCATTAATTTCATATGCTAGACATCAGTGATGTAGAGCAGCGTATTTACTAGTGCACTCTCCCTTGCTTCACAAGATCGAGCACAAGGTCTACCAACGACTGTTAGCAAATGTCGTGGAGATGCTGATACCCTTGTCACAAGCACACGTTCTTGTAATCCATGTGTAGTGGCTGTTGGGCCAGCAAATTGCCACTCATAAGGACCCAATTGAGCCATTGCCCGGTATAGAATGGCTTCAAAGCTACAAGCTGTAAAGGTTAAGTCATACTCCTCAACCTATAAGTGTTGAAAAATGGATATAAGAACCATGCATATAGACATACCAATAAATTAATATAGGTATGAGCTATGGGATTCACTTAGAGCTTACCGCATCATATTGGTTTTGTTGAGCCAACGTTGCACAAAGACCTGCCACATCATGACAGACACCATCTTTCAAAGCTCTTTTCAGCATGGAGGAGAATGATGGAATCTTGTACCCGACATTCATAAGTGCCCTTAAACACATTTTTTCTACCATAACCGAGTAGGGTTGGGGCCTGCCCGTCTCCCTGATTTGTACACGGTGACCTAGGTCACCCCACCTAGGTTCGATAAAAAAAAGGCAATTCGACATTGCCAGGAACCCTGTATAGTAGGGAATGTCCAACATTGATCCCGTCAACACCAAACTTTGAGAGTGTCTCTTCATACCATTGGAGCGGTCGAATTGTCTATAATAAATTTAAGAATCACATATATTAGAAAAAAGATATATGCGTAGGTGTCTTTAAAACACATTATTTTACTAAAACCATGTTCCTTACTATGCTGGATATGGGTGCGCTGCATACGACAACATTGGATAGAATCCATCGTCATATATGAAGCCGAGATCCAGGGAGGCAATTGTCTGACCATCTCTTCGCCTAAATTTATGTTAACACAAAAATAATAACTTCCTCTATTCCACGATGGATTTACCGTTACCAATACATTATATTCTTGTGCTACTCCGGCCATCCCAAAATACAAAACATTTTTTTAAAAATACTATTTATTTTGTCCTAGACTGTGCATGTGCACGATTTGTCATGTGCTAGTTACACTATCGTACCCTATGCACGTGCATGATTTTGTCCAAGATGAATACACGAAATCAGTGAAATAATACTATTCATGTCTTAACTTGCTGGTAATAATCTAGATGAAGAAAGAGCAATCACTTACCAGATCAGGGAAAGGGAAAGAGGAGAGTCCACGTCGCCGGCGCTGCCTCCTTGACGCCGGCAAAGCGTCGCTCTCGGTGTCGACGAGATGGTCGGCAAAGCGTTGCTCTTGTCGGAAAGAGTAACCTCATGCACGTAGAGGGTAAAGAAGAGAAGTTACCCGGCGCGTGTAACGCGTGGGTAACTTCCTGTATTCATTAGAGACGGTTATGTAAAGATAACCGCCTCTAAAAATAACAATAGAGGCGGTTATTTAAAGGGGACCGCCCCTGAAAATGTTCACGTGCGAACATGGGCCAAACATTTTCAAAGGCGGTTTCTAAAATAATCACCACTGGAAATATTGTCCGGCCAATTCATATAGTCTGGCCTTTGTTTTTTTTTTTTGCTCTGGCCAGACTATCCTATTACTCCATTATTAAAATTTAAGTAACTGACTACTTTGTCCGACCTTTGTGTTTGAGTGGTGGCCGGACCGTCCCGTGGCTCTGATTTTTTTACCCTTCACGAGTAGAACTTTTGTGTTTTGTTTATTGACAAATGTTTATTGACATAAATGGAACCGCCCCTACCATAGTAATATTTTGTGTTTTGTTTATTGACAAATTCTTCCAAAGCACGAGCCAACAAAATAAAATATACTTATAAAATTATCAGTTCATCAATGTGGCACGTGGTCTTAATATTATTACAAATGTACTAGACATAAATGAATAATTAAGTTGTTACAACTCTGCCTGCCATATCAGTGCGTAAGTATGGAATGACATTTGATTTTTCCACCTGTGCTTCTACAAGCTTGATCTTGTTTGGTAGGTCAGTGAATAGTTGCATTTCATGGCATTGATTGTGCTCCTCCAAAACCTCTACGCCATCTACTCCTAGGATCCTCTATTTCCCAGATATAACAACATGCCTCTTTGGATTCTTGGGATCAGCATAATACAAGACCTGTGCCACATGATTAGCAGGCACCCACGTGTGATCCTTGTAATCTACATTGTCGAGGTTGACATGTGTGAGTCCAAATTTCTCGACCTCGATGCCACCTGGCTGTTTGACCCATTGGCACCGAAACATGGTGATCTATATATCTGGTCCATAGTCCAATTCCCATATGTCCTCTATGAAATCATAGTGTGTGTGAACTTCCCCAAATGCATCGACATTTTCAATATGACCCCTGCTGTTTTGAGGCATTGACTTGTGGTCCTTTGCTTTGGTGTAGAATGTGTATCCATTTACATCATACGCCTACCAAGATGTAACCTGGGACGATGGCCCCTGAGCCAACCTCCATAAGGTTTCTCCTTCTGATAATTCTTGTTCCCCAAGCCACTTGCCAAATAGACGTTTCTGCTCTTGAACGATCCATTGCTCCAAACGCCCTGGATTTTCTGCTCTTATAAGTGCAATGTGTTTCTCGATAAATGGCTCCATCACCGATAGGTATTGCAACACATAAATAGTGTGCTTCTTCCACCTGAGTGTATTCCTTGTCGATGAATGTTTTCCTACCCGTGTTGCCTTTCCCCGCCAACCTACCTTTATGGCGAGATATAGGCCAACCAAGTGCACGTCTATCCTCTTCCCGCAAGTAATCTTGACAAGCCTCAATGACTTCTTCAGTATAATATCTCTCTATCATGGATCCCTCAGGGTGAGCACGATTGTGTACATAGCGGTTTAGAATAGACATGAATTTCTTGTACGACCACATCTCATTCAAGTACATAGGCCCGAGCCACCTAACCTGGTCAACCATGTGCATCATGAGGTGCGACATTATATCAAAAAACAAAGGTGGGAAGTACTGCTCAATTTGACCCATAGTCTCTGCCATGAAATGCTTTAATTCACCAAATTCGTCCTCACGGATCTCCTTCCGCGCAATTTGGTTGAAAAAGTAGCACATCTGGGTGATGACCATCCTCACGTATACGGGCTTTATAGACCTCATAGCAATAGGAAGAAAACATGTCCACATCATATGGCATGAGCATTGAAACTGGTTAATGTTAGGTCTTTCATCGAGACTAGTCTCTTGATGTTGGAGGAGAAACCTATCGGCACTTTTAAGCCCCTTAGGCTCAGGCAGATTGCTCTTTTCTCATCATTTGTTAGGTTGTAGCTGGCTGTAGGAAGGTAGTGTCTTCCGTTCCCTGGTCTTCTAGGTGAAGCTCCAGTCTAGACTCCAAACGTACTAGGTCCTCCCATGACTTCAGTCCATCCTTTGTCTTCACTTTAATGTCCATCAATATCCCAATGACGCTCTCAAACACATTCTTTTTGATGTGCATGCCGTCGATGGAATGGCACATGGCCAAGTCCGGCTAGTAAGGCAGGTACTTGAAGAAGATTGACATCTTCTTGAACAGCACACCGTTAATCAGAGGCGTATCTCTCTTATTGATCTTTCCATCCTTTTTCTTTTTACCATAGGCGACTTTGATGTTCTTGACCATGTTATACATGTAATCGGAGGCATATCTCTCTGGCGCATGCCCTGACTCAACAGTGCTACTAATGAAGTATTTCAACATCCTCTTGCTTCGGTACCTATGTCCTTCCACTAAGAAGTGTCGATGACGCATGTACACTACCTTTTGGGATCCCTCCAGGAACTGAGCTGCAGTGTCAATCAAGCATTCCAAGCATCCCATGAATCCTTTGATCTGTCCTAAAAGGGAAAACTATCCTGGATAGTCAGTGATGGTAACCAAAATGATGGCTTTACATGTGAAGCTACTCTTCGCAAGCCCATCCCATATTTTCACTCCATGCTTCCATAGTGTCTCCATTTCTTGCATCAACGGCTCGAGAAAAATATCTATGTTGATTGCTAGTGATTTGGGCACTAAAATTATAATGGTCAGCAACAAATACTTCCTCTTCTGACACAACCATGGAGGGAGGTTGTAGATCAACAGGATAACTAGCCATGTGTTGTGTGTGCTGGTCCTATCACCAAAAGGATTCATTCCATCAATGCTCAAAGCGAACCTTATGTTTCTCGGATCTTCATGAAATTTTGGGTACTTGGCATCAAAGTCCTTCCACTGTTGTGCATCAGGTGGGTGACGTAGCACTTCATCGTCTTTCTTGCGTTCATCTGAAGCCCACAATCGCATGAGCTCTGAGTCCCTTGGGTTTGAGAACAAACGCCTCAAGCGATCAATCGGTGATAGATACCACATAACCAATGCAGGAATTCTTCTTTGGTTAGTATCATCTACTGCTAAGGTGCTATTTTCCTCTTCAATGTTCTGAGAAGCGTCATTTTTCTTTCCACCCTTCTTTCTCTTTTTCCTAGTGTTAGTACCCTCAGTGCAATCTTCATTTATTTTGTATCAACTAGCACCACAGTTTGGACAATTCGTTAGGTCTATGAATACCCCACAATAAAGGATACAATGATTTGGACACACATGTATTCATTCCACACCCATCGTCAGTGGACTGATAAGCTTCTTCGCTTGATACGTGTTGGTAGGGACAAAGTTTAGTTTAGGAAGCACAGTAGCCAACAGAGTCAATAGGTTATTGAAGCTCCTACCGGACCAGCCATACTTAGCCTTCAAGATCAGTATGTCTAGCACAAAACGTAGCAACGACCACATTTTCTCACAACCCTTTTCGTTCGGGTACAAACGTTCTTTCCTTGCCTTCCGCACCATCTCCAAGTTATCTAGCCCTTTTAATAGTAATTCTTGTTCTACGTGGCACAACATGTCGTCCAGAAAGTCTTCTTCTTCATCTTCTTCGTTGTCTTCACCATCATCCTCCCCACCACAGCCTTCTCCACCACCACAACCTTCGCTACCACCACTGCCTGCAACGTTATCTCCTGTACCATCATGCATCATGACAAGATGGGCATCGTCATCTTCCCTTACTTCTGATGCATTTGTACCTTTCATGTTGCCTGCTTCTGTACGTCTCTCACCATGATGATCCCAAATCTCGTAGTTCTCCATGAAAGTGTGATCTTATCGTATTTGGATCTCGGCATACTATACGGTTCCGACAGTCAAAATAGGGACAATATATATCCTTTGTCTGCTTCACCAAAACGTGCCTTTTAGCTGCTTCAATAAAACCATTCACATCTTGTATGTAGGAAGCTTCATGTCTTCGTTTCGTGTACATCCATGGCCTGTCCATATGTGCCCTTAAAAAATAAAAGGTATATTTGCATCAAGGTATTATTCGCATATAAATGTTAAAGCAATTGATGTCTATTTTTATACAAATATTATATTATTCTAGACCTAAAGCTTAAAAAATGATATAAAAAAGCTATGTACCAAAATGAAAAAGTAAATATAAAAATTAAATAGAGTTCGTGTGAGCCAAGTAAGTTGGGCAAAAATGAGTCTAAATTGCTAGGAAAAATAAAAAAAATCAAACATCATGCATGGCTCTCTCTAGATCTCTAAGGAAAAGAAATTAGTGAAATAAATGTATATGTAAAGTTTGAAAAGAGCTTAGGGATGCTAGAGTCTCACCTGTAAAATCCAACTCCTTTGTTCAAAGCTTCAAAGGACAAAACCTCCTCCCTTTATTTTTGCTATTTCTCGCCTCCAAATGAGCTCAACAATGGTGCTCAGCAGCACTGTCACAGGGAGAAAGATGGCTATTTACGTGGGCCATTTTGAGGGGCAGTTCACTAAAGAAAACCGCTCTGTTAATCATCTGTAGGGGGCGGTTCTCTTAAGGAACCATCTTTGAAAATATGTCTCTATTAGAGACGGTTTTGTAAAGAGGACCGCATCTAAAAATATATTTTCAGGGACGGTTCTCTTAACACAACCGCCTCTAAAAAATGACCTATTTTTAGAGCCGGTTTTCCTAATGGAGCCGCCTCTGAAAATGGATCTTCAGAGGCGGTCATGAAGCTACAGTGCTCCCCTACACGGAGGCGGCATGCTAGGTGAACCGTCTCTGATTGAAAAGAGAGACGTCGCACGTGGCCACATAGACTGGCCTCTCAGCCACCTCTATCCGTGTGCTCCACGAGCATCCGTTCACGTGGTCACGTAGACTGGCCTCTCAGCCACCCCGGGGAAGCACAACATACACAAGACGAGACACGCACACAGATGTGTCGGATTCGGTGCACAATTTTCATCATCAGCTCCTCTCCTTTATTGATGGTGAAAATGCTTTTCGCCGCCGTTTTGAAATAAGAATCGACGGTTTCACTGTCGGTTTTATTCAAGGTTTTAATTTATTAAAACCAATAATAAAAATAGTATTGGTGAAAATAGTTTCTGTAGTAGCGTAAGATGACACATTTGGTGAGTTGTACTAGTATCATGCATATTTGTATTTATAAGCATAGCAGCTCTGGAAGGAGTGACCTGATACAATGTACTCTATTGAATTGTACAGGTAAGTCAGGGCTGTTTGCTGCGTGTACCGTGTATAGTAATTGAATTTTACATGCAGTATCTCCTTCGATGGCAAAATTAATTCTGTGACCCCCGTGTGTGATCATGATTGAACTGTTCTTAGTTGCGTTAGAGCGGATACAGCATCTCCTTCCATATGTACAACTAGATCGTACGTGTAGTCTAGGCATGTGACTATATAAATAAACGCAACGCAAGCTATACGAAAGAGTCGTGCTACTACATACAATCAAACCTACGAAGAAGACGTCGATCCATAGCCGTGGTTGTCGTCGTCGCCGCCGTAGCGAACTGGCGATGGGCAGGTGCGGCGGCATGGCTTTGAACCTGATGGCAATCGTCCTGCTTGTTGCGCTCTTCGTATCGTCTGCTGAGTGTAAGTATACATCTACGCCTCCTCATCAAGCTGTTGTTTGAGTTTGAAAAGTCATGCCTTCTGGAACATGGTGGCAGAGATTTGTCTTTTTTAGAGGTTTGTCTTCGTTGTGATTGCTTGGTTGCTCATGTTGAGAGCTAGATGTTTGTCGCAGGTCGTCCTGAGCCACTCGACGACAAGGCGAGCAGCAGCAATGGCAATGCCATGGCGCTCAACTCCACGGCGGCGCCAGTCAATGGCGGCAGCGGTTCCGGCGACGTGAAGCTGGTGTGGTGCATCATGAGGAACTGTGTGTACGAAGGCAGTGGCAACGCCCCCTGCTTCTGCTGCGCGGCCATGAAGCCGAACGCGTGCTACGAAACGAGGGACCAGTACAACGGCAACTGCGTGTAGCCGCCGACGCCAGGCGATGGGAGATCGATCGATCCATCAGCCGTCTGCCGTCGTCGTCGAATGACTAAACAAACAACTGCGTGTTTTTTTTTTTTGTCTTGTCTTGATGAAGAACTGTGGTAATTGCATTGTTATATCTTCTCTGATGTACAAGCAGTACCCTTGCGTTGCGTTCAATCAAATAATATCATGTCGATGTTGCTTGGCAAAATCATCATCCACTAGTCTTTTGCTCGCTTGATGCATGCGCTGTCGTCTCCGGTGCCGCGTTTCCGCTGTCGTCAGTTGGACTCATTTGATATTCTATATGGGCATGTTTGATCTAACCAACTAAAATTTAGCTAGCTAAAATTTTAAAGCTAAACTTTAGCTAGCTAAAAGTTCTTTGAGTTAAACTTTAGCTGGGATGTTTGGGTCCTCCAGCTAATAAACTCAACTAAATTGGGTTTAACTGAGTTGAAGTAGCTAAACCCAGCTAAACTTTAGCCAGTCTTTTAGTTGGGCCTTTTTGAATCCCTAGCAGGTAAATTTAGCTAGCTAAAGTTTAGTTGGTGGATCCGAACATCGCCACCTATATGGTTTGTTTGGATCCACCCACTATATTATAGCCGGCTAAATTTAGTTGTTAGGGATCCAAATGGCTCAGCTAAAAGATTAGCTAAGTTTAGTTGTTTCAACCTAGCTATTAGCTAAAATTTAGCTGAGTCTATTGGCTTAAGGATGCAGTAGAACTTTTAGCTGGCTAAAGTTTAGCTTTGAAATTTGAGCTAGCAAAAAACTTTAGTTGAGTGGATCCAAACGGAGCCATAGATATCAATATACATACATTTCTATAAATTTGGTTAAAAATAGAGTTTGGCTTGAAACAAAAGCTAAACTTAAAATAGTTTATAATTTTATAATTTGGAATAGGCTGAGTAATAAATGCATCTTGAGTTACGTGGTTGAAACCATAACTCACTGCAAGGCTAATAAAATATTGTATGACCATCTCCAAGCCTATTTATATAATAGTTAGATTTGCTAAAAAATATATATAATAGTTAGATTTTCACTGTAAATATAACTTTCTTCTCTCACAAGATTTATTGGAGGTTGTAAACTTACAACTCGCCTTGGCTAGCTGTTCTCTCTGTTATTGTCTTTTTTTCACCTTAGCATAAAGCTTACTTACAGCTTGTTACTATACTTACGCTCATAGGCTGGTCACGTATGATGCCATGCACATTAGATGAGTGCTAAACTATATATGATTTCATTAGCCCTCATTGGTGTATAGAGTTAATTAATAAAGAGAAGAAATAAAGTTGTCTATCTCAATTTAGGCTTGATTTTCAAAGACTAGTAAACTATGTATAAACTTTTAGTCCGTTATCAAGGTGATGACTGACAAGTACCGACTCTCATCATGACATAGCGTGACTTCACGAAAGGCTAAACCCCTACCCAACTCGGACATGTCGTTCAGAGGGGCCACGACTCAGAAGGCTACCACCCACTGTTCGTGGGTTCAATTTCACGGCAGCGATCTAGTTGTTCGTTATGGATTGACCAGTATAATGTCAATGCTAACACCACGGTTTTATCGTGATGATCTACATAAAAACAATCATTGATTTTTTTTTCATAATTCAACTTTTACGCAATTGTATTTGAGCATGTTTACAATCCGAGGAACACTTTTTGCATAAGAAGGCATAGTAAAGTTATTTATCATATTAACCATCTAAGTTACATTCTGCCTAAGTCCTTAATCATGACTTGAAGATCTTTAGGGAAGCTGTCAAAACATTCGTTTGCACGGCTCTTCAAAATATCCGCCAAGAATTTCATCCTTAGTGAGTTGTATATAGAATTCTATAGTACCTCAGTTCACAAATAAAAGGAATTATGACATTTGTAGCACATGAATATTATTTAGTATTTTTTATATCAGTCAAGTTGCAGTGTTGCACACTAGCACTGATACATATTGATCTAGAATGAAAAAAATATTGTCGACATCTAATCCATTAGATGGTGGAAAAAAGAAGTGACTTCTGATATGAAAAAACTTGAGAAAGAAAAATGCTTCATATTTACGAAGATACTTTATTTGAACTCAATGTAATTTTTTTTGCATATTATCAGATTCTAGCACATGACTAAAACTGAAACTGAAACCGAAACCAGACAGAGCACATGTTTTCTAGTTTTTTTAGTAGTAACATAGTGTGTTAACTGCAGGCCAGGCTGCCAGGGTCAAGCCATCAAGCTCCTTTGGTTCGCTGCTAATTTTTTGCAACTTTTCACTCCCAGAGTTTTTAGAACAAATGCAGAGTATTTGTCACATTGGAAAATCGTTCATGATCAGAGTTCAGAGTCCCTATGATACTGATAGTAGACATTGTCAAGTACCTGCGATGACAATGAGATGTGGCCAGCTAGATCTTCTGCCGGCTAGCCCGTAGATGCAGCCTGGCCGCCCGAGTTTAGTGGCCTGCTGCGCGTTCGTCACGGCGTCGGGGTTATGGCCGGCCGGCCGGCAGTAGCGACGGGTAGCAGGGTTTCCTCACCACGTCCGGCAAACTAAGGCAATATAGCAATGAAAGCATGCCGTCGTTCAGACAGATGAAGGTTGAACGTTGTGCGACGACGCGGGGTCAGCGCTCTGAGTAGCAAGATGCTATTGCAAATTGCAGTGACTAAGATTCATGGCATATTTGAGAGATTTGCACTTATAATTAAGTACCTGGGCAATGTCGCCAACGGTCACATGGATCTCATTGTCGTTCAGACCCAGCTCACCAGGCACTGCCTCAAGCGTTAAATCGCAGTCGCGGCGGGTCACGGCGTGGGTCGCGGCGTGCGGCGTGTGAGGAGGGCGCGGGGGTGAGAAGCCTGGCATCCCACATCTAATCGTGGTCATCAGATTTGGTTTAGGTGTTTTATTAGCCCTTGATTTTAATGCAAATGAATTACTGTGTGCATTTTTCTAAGTGCACAATGGTTGGAGGCTCTCAGCGGGGGACTTTTTTCTGAGGGACCTAGTACAATTTTGATTGGTTCATGGATCTCACAGTCGTTTAGACCCAGCTCACCAGGCATTGCCTCGAGTGTTAAATCGCAGTCGCGGCGGGTCACGACGTGCGGTGTGCGAGGAGGGCGCTGGGGTGAGAAGCCTGGCATCCCACATCTAATCGTGGCCATATGATTTGGTTTAGGTGTTTTATTATCCCTTGATTTTAATGCAGATGAATTATTGTGTGCATTTTTCTGGGTGCACAATGGTTGGAGGCTCTAAGCAGAAGATTTTTTTCTAGGGGGACCTAGTACAATTTTGATTGGTTCATTATAGTAGAGATAAAAGTTACGGAACACAAACTTATGTACAGAAGTTATCTAACACAACTTGTGTGCATAAGTTATTCTATATAACATGTGTATATAAGTTATTACGATAAGTTAGTTTATACAACTTGGGTATATAAGTTATATAAGTTAATATATAAAAATTGCTACAAGAAAAAAGTTTCTCAAAACATATGTAAGTAGGGTCTAGTTTTATTCGTCTCGTCACGTAGAACACACCGGTGTAGATAGAATTAAAATTGGATACACCATTCAGAAGTTATATCAATTTAAAATAAATGTATTGTATTTTTTGAGTTCTCAACACAGCTGTGCGGGCATCGTTCGCTAAAACGGGAATCAATGAACGACCGCGGGATTGGATTCTGGCATCCGGTGCTCTCTCTCCTCTCGTGAACTTAGCGGATAGTACGCAACCGCACGCGGCGCCGGTGGGCTAGCGCAGCGGCGGGCGGCGAGCGCGGCAGCAAGCGCGCGGCACCGATGGGCGAGCACGCGAGCACGGTAGCGTGGACGAGCGCGGCATCAGCGGGCGAGCACGGCAGCGAGTACGCGAGCGCGCGGCACCGGTGGGCGAGCGTGGCCACGAGCGTCGGCAGGCGAGCACGGCAGCGAGCGCACGGGTGAGCGCGGCCGCGAGCACGACAGCGAGCACCGGTGGCCGCGAGCGCCGGCGGGCGAGCACGGCAGCGAGCGCACGGGCGAGCGCGGCAGCGAGCGCCGGCGGGTGATCACGGCTGCGAGCACCGGCGGGCGAGCATGGCAGCGAGCGCATGGGCGAGCGCGCGGCACCAGAGGGCGATCATGGCTGCACCGGCGGGCGGCGCAGCGGCTCCGGTAAGCGCATGCAGCAGCGAGTACGCGAGCACGCGGAGCCAGCGGACGAGCGCGGTGCCACAGACGAGCACACGCGGTACTGGCGGGCGAGTGGCGCGGGGCGGCCAGCGCGGCCGAGCGGGGCGGCGTAGAAACCGGTGGTTTCTCCCAGCGGTGATTTCATCATTTCTTTCTTCGGAAATGATTCCTCTAAATTTTCTAGATCACGGTGTGCGGCGTGCGAGGAGGGCGCGGGGGTGAGAAGCCTGACATCCCACATCTAATCGTAGTCATCGGATTTGGTTTGGATGTTTTATTAGCCCTTGATTTTAATGGAGATGAATTACTATGTGTATTTTTCTGGGTGCACAATGGTTGAAGGCTCTTAGCGGGGGACTTTTTTCTGGGGGGACCTAGTACAATTTTGATTGGTCCATTATAGTAGAGATATGTGAGTCTCCGGTGACTTATGCATTCAAACACAAGACAATTATCCTGATTTGGACCTCTAAGCCCTACGTCCAGTAATAATGTTTTGCGTGTTAGGAATGCTCAATCGTGGAGTTTACAATCGCGCGCTATAGGAGCCCATGCCCCACCTTATATACTGGAGGGTGATGGGAGTACAAGTCGTATGGCTTTAGGGAATTTCTAGGGTTTCGAGTCCCACTTCTTTGATCCATCACGACGCCAAGCACCGTCCTTCATCTTGTAGCCGGGGAGGGGAGGGGGCGACAATGTTCCAACTACTCCTGACATCCTCTGCCACCAGCTAGAGCTGAGTGTTGTCTGCTACTGTTATGCCTTCTCCGGTTCCAGCCTCCCTGTAGCATTCATCGCACCACATGAGTCCGGGTGCATGCAGAGCGAGACTGCCAAGCGGGTCCGGACTCCTCCAGAGAGATGAGCGTGGCGGCACGTGTTGTATCGTGTCATGCCCCATGCGTGACCCTATGGGAGTGGTTGAGACATCTCCACAAGGGAGAGGGGGCAGAGTCCCGACAGAGCCTAGCCCCCTGTGACTCTGCCCTCCTATCAGGTTTTGTGCACCTAACAAATTCTAGGGTAATATTCTCAGCATCGGTTGGGGACGGGAGCTTAGGCTATCCGCACCGCCCAAGTGCTAAATGGACCTGTAAAAGCACTATGGCCCACAAGTCAGGATGCCTTTACAGATCAGTAGTGGACCAGCGCTGCTCTCACTCGCCTGGTATAGCAGTCTCCAAATAAACTACCAATAGAAGTTGCCGCCGCCGTCTACGTCCTGTCCGGTGAGCAGCTCTTTGATTCCTTGTAGCAACGACTGGCCATGGCCTAGAAGCATCCGTCTGAGCTCTCATCTGCCCCATCTAGCAGCCCAAGTAGCCAGATTTGATCTCGGCATGGCCGCCTGCTAGGGTTCGTCGCCTGTTCCATCCACTCCATGGATACTCTGTAGTGTCCACCCCCGGCGGTCCTCTCCCTGTTCTCCTACGCTGACAGACCCTGTGCCACCTGGCGACTTCCTGTTTTCATGGCCATGGCAGGCTATTTTGGTTCTTCCATGTGTAGGACATGGGTGATGCACGAAGAGGAGGACAAAGATGATTTTCATTTGATTGATGATGATGAGTACTTGGAGGCAGTGCAATTATTGGAGCTCGAGAATGCTGGATCCTCTCGTCGTATCCGTCGCTCGGATGCTCCACCAAAGTAGATACGACAGAGGGATCATGCTTACGGGGATGCGAGGATCCGTGCTAACTACTTTGGTCCCAATCCTGTTTACTCAGCGTTCCAGTTCCGTCGACGGTGTGTTTGTAGAATCTGCTAGTCACGGATTACATTATTCATATATTTGCACCACATTGAGAGACCTTATCTTTATGTGCAGGTTTCAAATGCGCGCCCATGTGTTTGAGCGGCTTGTCGAAGCCATTGAAGCTGCAGACTCATACTTCAAGCAAAAGGAGGATGCCATTGGCCGTCCAGGGCGTCGTCAACCAGCTGGCAACAATGCTCCTTCACCATCACCCTGACTCTCTTTCAATACTACTGGTTCAACACTCTCCACTGTTGCAGCGACAGGCTGATTTTGAGCAGGTGTTGTAGGAGATGGTGGTGGATTTGGGAGCGGCATGAACCCTTGGTTCAGAGCTGCGGTCCATCCTCCCTGGTAATATGGGTACTATAGAGCATATGGTTGCAGCCCTGGGTTCCACCCTCTATAGAAGCCTTGCATTGGAAGACCCCCGTCGAAACCGGTAATGTCATCACCAACTTGATCAGAATTATTAGGATTCATCCTGCAAAAAAATGAAGTAAATGCTACAATGCCCCTGTAAACCATATGGTTAAGTACATCTATGGACTGGACAACATGTTTTCATTTTTGTTCTGTATTTCTGTCAGAGTTCAACAAGCTGAAATTATCTTTAGATCATGCTACCATCAGGTTTCATCAGGTAACATACTACGTGAAGATGCCACAACTAAGAATTAATATACTAGCTACTGCTGATACAGAAAGAAAATTAGGGAACTAGCTGCTGCAGGTAAATGTTACTGTTGTCCTACGCACAATGTAGTGAATTAGTGAATCAAACGAATTTGGTTACTGAAATGTATATTCAAGTAGAAGCATATTCTAAGAAATGTCTATCTATCCATATGACAGGTGTGCTGCAGGATGATTCTAAAAATTGTCTATCTATCCATATGTTTAGAAAGCCGTAGACCAACTGAAGTTACTGAATTGTATAACAACAGGAAGATCCAAATTTATTCAACTAGCTATTTCAAGAAACTAGCTACTGCTGAAACAGCCGAGAGCAACTGAGCTGGGGCAGAGCGACAGCGGTGCCGGGAGCGTGGTGACGGAGCCGGGCGGCCAGCGCGGCAGCGGTGCTGGGGCCGAGCGTGGTGGCGAAGGTGGCCGACAGCGGGGCTGCGTGGCGAGTGCAGCGGTGGGCAGCAGGGCGAGCGCGGCGGGGCCAGCAGGGCGGCCAGCGCGGCTAAGCGAGCGCCCGGAGGTTGGCCGCCGGCGGCGCCGCGTTGCGAGTGCGGCGGCAGGCCGGGGGGCCATTGTAGCGGCTGCGCAACGGAGGCAGGTCCGGCAGGGCGCGCGCGGCTGCTTGCAGCGAGGAGCGCGGCAGCTCACAACGGGACGGCGGGGCGACCGCGGCGAGGCCGGGGAAGCCACCGCGGCAGGTCGCAGCGGCGACAGCCGCCGAGCGCCTCCAGATCTACAGGGTGCTGACTGATGTACAGGACTACCTTCTCCGTCGATGGCGAATCGCCGAACGCGCCGTAGAGCTCTCCTCCGAGTCCGTCCGCGCCCGCCTCAACTCTCTCTGCCGCCGTTTCACAGCTCCAAACTTGGGTCGACGACGGGGTGGATGAGGCTTGTTGCCCACCTTTGCTGACCCGCCCCTACACTCCCCTCCCTCCCCAATGCCCTCGGATTTGAGGGAGACCGCCGGCTTCTCCAGGATGCCGTCGGGGAGCTCGCCGGACACTTCACAGCAATGGCGCGAGAGGAGCGTTGCTGGTGTGGTGGACGGGATAGCGTTCGTCTCCCACTGCACTAGGTTTGGAGATGCCCTGTAGCAAACGGAGGGATTGAGGATGAAATAGAGAGCAACGGTGCGGGCCTTTCCTCTGTATATTTCCAGTACAGGCTCGGTTCCAGGCGCGCGGTGCGGACAGCCTTAGCCTGGGTGAGGCCAAAGACGCCTGGTGCAGCCTTGGCTCAGCCACCGCCCCGGGTGGTCGGGGAATCGCCCTGGCCCGACCAAGCCCCGAGCCCCTGGGCGTGGGGCGCTTCAAACGGGGATTTGAGTCCTCTACCTGCCCTCCCTCCGAGCATCGAGATCTTTCCCGGAGCAGGTCCTTGAGGGCACGAGCGATAGCAATGGCAATGCCATGGCGCTCAACTCCACAGCGTCCATCAATGACGGCAGCGGTTCCTCTGTGAACTTGGTGTTTTGCATCATGACGAACTGTGTCCACATAGGCCGTGTAAATGCTCCCTGCTTCTGCTGCGCGGCCATGAAGCCCAAGCAGTGCTACGAAACGAGGGAAGAGTGCAGCTTCATACTACTTCGTGTAGCCGCCCATGGGAGATCTCGATTGATTGATCAGCCATCGTCAAATGAGTGCTAGCTCCGTTTGCTTCGCTGAAAAAACAAGTCGAAATACTGTTTCGACTGATTTGTTGTGAGAGAAAAACACTATTTTGGCTGAAAAAATAAGCTGAAAAAAACGAATTATAAGAGAAGCGAACAGGGCTACGAAGAACTGATGTGGTGGAGTGTGTAGCTATCCGTCAACAGATTTTATGTACTTAAATTTGTCAGATTTTGACCTAGTAGACAGTTGTAGCACAAATTCTAAAGCAGTATCAAACGTATAGAAATTTGATAGATTTAATAAAAAAAATATGTCAACTGATAAATAGCAAAAGTCTTATTATCTTATTAAATCCCATCCAAATAATATCATGTCGATCTTGTTTCGGAAATCATCATATCACGCGCTAGTTTCGCTTTCCCCTCGAAAAAAAAAAATATCACGCGCTGTTTTTATTTATTTTTGGATTGCTCGATGCATGATCTGTCGTCTTGGGGTCTGTCAGGCTAGTATTAAAGCTGACTGAAGCTGTTTTATCGTAAGAAAAAAATACTATATAGTTGATAAACTGAATGATAAGTTGAAGCTTTTTTTTTCTTACGACGAAGGCGTGTCGTGTTCCCGCTGTCGTCACGAGCCAAAACGAGGCACGCGCGACCTGTGCTGCATCTGCCTCGTCGTCGTCGCCACGCAGCCGCGCGCGCCTGTCGCCAGCCAACCACCTCCAGCGCCACTGCGCCCGTCGCAACAGCTGCCAGTTGACGCCACGCCGTCGCTGCCATATTAAGCTAGCGCGCCATGCTAATCTGGGCGACCCCGCGCACGCGCAGGACTTACCTCCCTCGCGCCTCGCCGTCGTATTTATTCGCTCTCGCAGGGCGGAGAGCCGAGCTGCCTTGCAAACAAACAAACCCACGTTCGAACGAGAGCCGTCGAATCCAGCAAGCCCCAGCGCAGCTCGTGTGACCGATTCCATTCGTGGTCCGTGCGCGTGCGCGCGTGCGCCACGCGGTTCAGACGTGCGGCGCGGCGCGGCGCTGGGAGCTGGCCGTCGTCTGATCGGAGATCTCATTTCGCCGCCCGATACTCGCTGGAGGCTGACGAGCGCCGCCGCCTCGCTAATTTGCCGCAGTGAGACAGCACCCCAGCCGTCCGAGACCGGTCGGACGGCTGTGCTGGTGTACCAAAAATAGCGAGCGTCCCATGCATGCCGCGCGCTGACGAGGCGTTCGCCCCGGCTCCGCTCCGCTCCACCAACCGAGGATTAGGCGTCGTCGTCGTCGTCGTCGCCCCGTGCCACAGGCGCCGCGCCGGTCGCGTCCAGATCGGTGACCGGCCGCGGCTGGTGCGATGGCGTTGCCCCTGCAGGACGTCGCCGCCCGCGCCGAGCTCCGCGGCAACGCGGCGCCGGCCTCGCCGCCGCCGACGCAGCTCATGGAATGGCTCTCGTCGTCGGACAGCAGCGGCGCCGAGGAGGCGGGCGACCCTGACAGGATCCCGGCGGCGGTGTTCGAGCGGGACCCGTCCGAGTCCAACAAGGACTGGAGCATGATGTCCACGGAGTCGGTGTTCGGCCTCCAGGTCGCGCCGTCCAGCGACTTCACCGGCTTCTTCCTCGCGCACCCGGAGCTCATGGACATCGCCACGCCGCCGCGCAGCAGCAGCGCTGCCGTCGTCCTCGACGCCGACGCCAAGGCCGCCCCTGTCATCTCGCCGCCCTTCGAGAGCATCCCGGAGCTCCCCGAGAGCGCCATGAAGGGAAACTACTCCTTCGCCTTCCCAAAGTACGCACACCACCATCTGCCATTTCGTTGCTTACAATACGTTCTTGTTGTTTATTAAAAGCTGGATCTTCTCGACCAACTGATGAACAAAATCTTATCACGAAGCTTTATAGAGGACAAGAGGAACTACTCCAAGAAGCAGTCTCACCGGGAACACCAGCCGGAGCCAGCAGCACCAACGGAGGCGGCCAAGGCCGCGCCAGCACCGGCGGAAGCTGAAGCCAAGGCGGAGGCGCAGCCGGAGACGAGGAGCAAACCGGAGGCAGCTCCGGTTCCGGGAGCAGGAAAGGGCGGATTGTTCTCATGCTTACCCTGCTGCTGATGAGCGAGCAAAATGCAGTGGGCAGCATGATGTCTCTGTAAATGACCACTTGGGCGCTATGTAAAATGGAGTGTTTTAGAGTGCGATGAAATGCAGGGGAGAAAGTGTAAGGGCAAAGGGTTTCCTGGTACAAAAATGGCGTTGGGGGCAGCAAAGGTTCTTGCAATGCAAGGAAGTATATATGTCGAATTCAGAATGGCTAACTTGCTATACTGGCGGTGCAAACGATCTTTTTATGTACTATGGAGAGACTGAACAATTCCAAGTCATTTTTCATGCTTCTGTAATGAATGCCCTCTACAATTCAGTTCTGAAAGTAGAGTTGTAATGATCCTTTTATGCATAATATAAGCAAGGGTATCTGTACCAGGACTCTAAAAGGCCATGGATGAGAGGGTACTTTGGGAACATGACCTGAATCTGAATGCAAACAACTAGGAAAATTACAGGAACCTCAGATGTACGATAAGTTTGGCAGAAATGGTTCCCCTAGCTAGCACAACATGAAATTCAGCAGAGTTCTCTCAGATGAGTTGAGCATAATATGACCTGCAGGGCGACTAAGAGTATGCAAACAAAGGAAATTTAAGTGCCAAAGATTTGAGCTCTTTGTATCATGTGCAACTACATGCTGAATACCCAGTCAAACAAGGGACAGCAACAAGAGGATGTCTCCTTGGACAATTACAGCATAGTACAGAGAATTCAGAGATGGAATCTCTATCACACAGAACAGGCATTCTGATCTAGTAGAACGGTAATGCCAACCACCTGCAAGTAACTTGATGTTTGCATACCATTCAACTAGAAGACCCTACTGCTGGCTGGAGACTGGCGTGCCATCTTCATTCTGTGCAGCTTCGATTGCCAGAGTTTTCTTAGCGACTTGTTTGGGAATATCAAGGTCATCTTGGATGCAACGTTGCAAAGGATGGGATAGAAGAATGCACATCTGACGAAAGAGAACGCGAGCAAGCCCTTGACCAGTCTCAAGAATGTACCCCTCATACTGGCTGACATGGTCAAGAGCATCAACCAAGGCATCATATACCATCTGTGGGCAGTTGTCAGCACTTGGCTTGTCGTGGAGATAGATTATGTCAAGGGTGAAATTCTTTGGCTTCACAGGCCACTGATGCTGTGGCTTCATAGAGGAACGACAGTAGATAAGTACCTGGAATGATTAGACTTGAAGCAGTCAAGACCCAAGATATCATAACTGAAGAAATGCAAAGTAAATAACTTCATGCCAAAACAGTGTGCCATTATTAAAAATAAAAATCATGAACATGTTGTCCACAGAAGGAAAGATAGTGATCCGAGGAAAATTAGCACCCCGACAATTCAGAGTGGTCCTGCATTTTACTATTTCCAGAGCACCATAATTAACAGAGGGAGCCATCTATGTTAAATTTACATCACACCTGCGATAACAATAGATAAATTATCAACAATGTTCTAACTTGTAAGTGACCACTTCTACTTGCTGTTCCAATTGGTTACCAGATACTAACATGGAATCAAATTTGCAGGCAGACATAATTTAAAAGCAATGCAAGCCTGAGTCCTAGTTACAAAAGGCTTACCACCCTGAGAAGCCGGCCTTGTGATTCTGCTTTTGTACCTTCCTGGTTAGCTGTCATGAAGAGCTGGGTGAGATCAGCCATTGCATATCTTGATTCTGAAGCAGACAAGGAATGGATTGCCTCCATTGCTGAACCAGCGTCACTACTGAAGCCCTTCTTCACCTTAAAATTCAAAGGGGACAAGTTATATTAACCAATATATTATCACATTCCAGAGATACAATAAGCATCTTGACCAATAACTCTCAGAGCAAACTACAGAGCAATAATACATGATGATTGGGGAAATTTGGGGGCGAATATCTCACTCAACTCCTAACTTAAACCCAACCTAAACAGAATCCCCTCTCGTAGATCCCCTTATATCTCGAACTGGGCGCTGAAACATTAATGGTTCCCCACATCACAGAATAAATCCTGATTTCTAGTATGACTGTATGAGACAGCAGGTAGTAACATTTCTGCACAAATAGGAATATTCGTTCCCTAAATTTCTCATCGAGAACTCGAGAAGTGCAAGGAACGCGAAACCCGACTAAATGTTGCCGAGAAATGAAGGGATCAGGTGAGGGGAACCGTGATACCATGGAGAACGCCTCGCCGAGGGAGCCGAAGGCGAAGCGGTGGTCGGGGCACATGGTGAGCTTGCTGTGGACAAAGAGCAGCAGGGCCTGCTTGATCGCGTCCATCCGCCTGACCGCGGTCCGGGGCCCCGCCGCCGGGGCACCCCCGGCGGCCCCCGCGGGCTGCGTCGGCTGCGGCGACGCGGTGGAGGTGGAGGTGGAGGTGGAGCCCGAGGACGCCGCGGCGGCGGCGGCGGACTTCATCTCCGCGCGCGCCTCGAGGTCGACGTCGACGCAGAAGAGGATGTCCTCCGCGGGGAGGCGGCCCGGCAGCAGCGAGTAGCGCGGCGCCGGCGCGGCGTCCGTCGCCATCGGGACAGCAGCGGGTGGGGGAATGGTGGGTTCGGTTTCGGTCAGGCAGGCGGTCTGGGAATGGTTGGGTTCCGTTCGTGGGTGCGGTCAGAATCAGTGAAACTCGCAAAGGCCCCCTTCGGCTACTCGCCTAGTACTCTACACACGCTACGCCCCTGCAGGGGGGGAGTGGGGGACAGGCCAACTGGCCAAAGATCGCAGAAAGCGATGGCTGCTAACGCCGCCTTATGTACTTTTACAGCACAGGAATAGTATTTTTATGTTACGGTAAATCAGTCGACAGTACTTTTAGTCATAGCTTATCAGCCAAACGAACAGAGCATAAACCAGAAAAGAAAAAAAAACGAACCCTTTGGATCCTAGAATTAAGTTCATTTTACTAATTATAATTAAGGCATAGATTAATTAAGCTTATAGTTATATGTGGAATATATTTGTATATTTATTGTTAGACATACTAGGGACATACTTATATCTGGCACTAGTCGGATAAGTCTTGCGAGTACATTATGTACTTAGGATTTATTTACCCCTGTTTAGGGATGAAAACGGATCGGATACGAACGGATATCACTCATATTATATTTGTTTTCATATTTCTGTTCGGATTCGGATTCGGACACGGATAGCGTTCGGATACATATACGAATACGGATTGACTCGGTTACGGATACGAATAATAAGTATCGAATACGGTATGAATCGGATTCGGAGAAGGTCGGATACAAATATCTATTCGGATATTGAGTAAAAGCAGCATATATATATATATATATATATATATATATATATATATATATATATATATATATCATACGTGCGCAAACCATTACACCACTCTATGAGTCCATAATCCATCTAGATTAAGCCGAAAGACTAAAGAGTAAAGCAACAAATAAGATAAAGATACAGATACATCATACATCAAACATCATACAAGCACCAATCTTCGCGGCATGAGTAGAAATAGCCAAGCTCATGGCTTCATAGGTCTCATGGAGTCATGGTCATGGATTCAAGATCTACAATCCTTATATAGGCCATTTTTTTCATTTGAGAAAGTTTGAACAAAATGTAGTCCAAATTTCACAAGTGTGTGATATAGTTTTAGAAAGTCTGTATGAGATTCAAGAATTTATGACTAGTGTTTGATAAAACTTTCTCAAATGGGAAAATGAGCTATGTAACAATTGTAGATCTTGCTGAGATGATCAAACTTGGTATTCAGAGTTTTTTCATCTGAGGTCATTTAGTGTCTCATTTGAGCAAGTTTGACCAAGTCAAATTTGGTCAAATGAAAAAACAACACTTTGACTCTAGTATTATAAACTCTAAATGACTTCAAATTGAAAAGTTTTGAATACCAAGTTTGTTCAACTCATCAAGATCTACAATTCTTGTTTTGGTCAACTTTCTATTTGAGATAGTTTGGACGGTTCAAATTTGTGATTTTTAAATTTCGATGCTTACAAACTAGTTTTCGGAACCCTAGATTGTCTCAAATTGAAAAGTTTTGAATACCAAGTTTGTTCAGCTCATCAAGATCTACAATCCTTATATAGGCTATTTTTTCATTTAAGAAAGTTTGAACAAAATGTAGTTCAAATTTTACAAGTGTGTGACATAGTTTCAGAAAGTCTATATGAGATTTAAGAATTTGTGACTAGTGTTTGATAAAACTTTCTCAAATGGAAAAATGAGCTATGTAATAATTGTATATCTTGCTGAGACGATCAAACTTGGTATTCAGAGTTTTTTCATCCGAGGTCATTTAGTGTCTCATTTGAGCAAGTTTGACCAAGTCAAATTTGGTCAAATGAAAAAACAACACTTTGACTCTAGTATTATGAACTCTAAATGACTTCAAATTGAAAAGTTTTGAATACCAAGTTTGTTCAACTCATCAAGATCTACAATTGTTGTTTTGGTCAACTTTCCATTTGAGAAAGTTTGGACGGTTCAAATTTGTGATTTTTAAATTTCAATGTTTACAAACTAGTTTTCGGAATCCTAGATTGTCTCAAATTGAAAAGTTTTGAATACCAAGTTTGTTCAGCTCATCAAGATCTACAATCCTTATATAGGCTATTTTTTCATTTGAGAAAGTTTGAACAAAATGTAGTTCAAATTTCACAAGTGTGTGACATAGTTTCAGAAAGTCTATATGAGATTCAAGAATTTATGACTAGTGTTTGATAAAACTTTCTCAAATGGGAAAATGAGCTATGTAACAATTGTATATCTTGCTGAGACGATCAAACTTGGTATTCAGAGTTTTTTCATCTGAGGTCATTTAGTGTCTTATTTGAGCAAGTTTGACCAAGTCAAATTTGGTCAAATGAAAAAACAACACTTTGACTCTAGTATTATGAACTCTAAATGACTTCAAATTGAAAAGTTTTAAATACCAAGTTTGTTCAACTCATCAAGATCTACAATTGTTGTTTTGGTCAACTTTCCATTTGAGATAGTTTGGACGGTTCAAATTTATGATTTTTAAATTTCAACATTTACAAACTAGTTTTCGGAACCCTAGATTGTCTCAAATTGAAAAGTTTTGAATACCAAATTTGTTCATCTCATCAAGATCTACAATCCTTATATAGGCCATTTTTTCATTTGAGAAAGTTTGAACAAAATATAGTTCAAATTTCACAAGTGTGTGATATAGTTTCAGAAAGTCTATGAGATTGTGACTAGTGTTTGATAAAACTTTCTCAAATGGGAAAATGAGCTATGTAACAATTGTAGATCTTGCTGAGATGATCAAACTTGGTATTCAGAGTTTTTTCATCTGAGGTCATTTAGTGTCTCATTTGAGCAAGTTTGACCAAGTCAAATTTGGTCAAATGAAAAAACAACACTTTGACTCTAGTATTATGAACTCTAAATGACTTTAAATTGAAAAGTTTTGAATACCAAGTTTGTTCAACTCATCAAGATCTACAATTGTTGTTTTGGTCAACTTTCCATTTGAGATAGTTTGGATGGTTCAAATTTGTGATTTTTAAATTTTGACGCCTATAAACTAGTTTTCCATTTGAGAAAGTTTGGACGGTTTAAATTTTGAAGCACTAAATGATTTCAAACGAAAAAGTTGTAAACAATAAAGTTTCATAACTTTTTGAGATCTACAATTTTTATTTTGATCATTTCTTCATCCAAGGTCGTTTGAATAATATCCGGATAATATCCGTTTTTAAATATCCGGATATATCCGATACTTAACCGGATTATCTGATATCCGCCGGATATCGATGATATTACATCCGTATTTGATATCCGCCTAAGATATCCGTTTTAGTATCCGTATCCGAAAAAAATTACGGATATCCGAGTAACTATCCAGATAAGTGTTCATATTTGTTCGGTCAAACGGACGGTCGAATAAATATCCGTACCGTTTTCATCCATACCCCTGTTGCAGGTACTGCTTGAGACATAGCCGTTGTGTGAAGGATTCTTCTGGTGGGCACAGACAGATCCTTGTTCATTATTGATAAATGTTTATTTTTATTCCGCTGTTTAATATTCCGCGCTCTGACTTTGAAAATGTAATAATGTATTTTTTAAAAACTCTGGATGTATGAAATGGATTAGGTATTATAACTCGTTCCCATTATTGAATCCTTGGAAAAAAATGTGGATCTTTCGGACTCTCTCTTGGGGTGTGCCCGACGGAACCGCTCGTTGTAGCTTGCTTTCAGGGTGCTTAGTGTCTGATGGAAGACGAGCACCTCCGTAAGTACGTTATTTCGGGCGATTCTGCCACACGGATTATGTATTCGCTTGTTTCGATGAAGGTCAATACCCGTATGAGTGCACTCTCTCGTGTCTCATAATACCGAAAGAATGGTCGGCCATAGATATAACCTACTGAACGACCACTGCCTCTGTTAGTAATCCTAATACAGTACTGACGTCCTTCTTTAGTGAGCTGGCCGAGGTTTCCATTACAGAAGTTCCAATCGTACCCGAGTTGCTTCGTAGCTTGGTCTAAAACGGCCCACAAGCCACATGCAGCATAGGTAAGGTCCTGGAGCGCAATCTGCATGTGGAGAAAAAGAAAAAAAAATAGAGAATACTATTACAATAATAAACAACAAATAACCATGACTCAGGTATAAGTGACCATTTTACCACATCCGCACGGTTGTAGCTCGCAAACCATTCGCTTGTTTGCGGAACGAGGATATCATCAGCATTCAAAGCAAGTGCCTTGAAGTGCGAGAAATCAGGCACATCATAGCAAACACGTCGAAGTGCCTCTAAACAGAAGCGTACGACACTGAATTGAGCACTTATCAAATCCGGGCTCTGTCTTCCTGTCTCGTGGATAAGGTTTCGATGATTTGCACCCCTCAAAGGGATGGAAAAACTGAGTTCACACGTTCATAGCCGACCACTTGCATTAGATGTCGTGTTCTCAATGATATCCGAGATAAAGAACCAGCTAAGTGCTGTTTGCAGCCAATCTATTAGGGATATAGTCTGCGACACACACACACACACACACACACACACACATATATATATATATATATATATATATATATATATATATGCAACAATGATATTAAACTAATTATACTTATTTGTTAGCATAAAAAAACAAAAGATGTTGGAAAATATTTCATACAATAGCTAGAATAGAGAATCGCGGAATGGCCACATTAGGAACGAATGGCTCATCACCAGGGTGGAAACCTGGTTCTTATGGTGGGGGAGGTCCGTTGTTCATACCACCTGATCGATAAAATACAAAAAAATATGAACATAAAATATATGCACAAAAAAATTTTCCAAGTAAAATGTAGCAACATAATTAAATATAGATCGAATGCAAGGAATAAGAATATATATAAATGAAGAATGCAAAGAAACATGAATATAAATATAGATCAAATGAATATAGATAGAATATTGGAGAAGACAACATATCAATACCAATGAAAAATGCAGGAGTTATGACCAAATCACGTAGAGAGAGTGGATTTCTTGAGAAGTGAGAGTAAAACATGAGAAATGAGACTGTGAGAGGTTCGTGGGTGGGTGAGATCAATGTATGTGGCCGGCGGTTTGTTTTATATAGGGGGTATGGACATCACTGTCGGTTTTCCCGACAGTGAAAGTGAATACCACTGTCGGTTTTTAAAGAGAACCGATAGTGAAAGTGTATATATGTAAAGAACCATCGGAAAGTTTTAACAGTGGGAGCACTGCTGGCCCGTGGAGGGAATATTCTTATCACTGTCGGTTTTGATAAAAAACCGACAGTGATAGGAGTCATTAGTGCCGGTTTTTAGAACGGGCAGTGATTCCATGTATCACCGTCGGTTTTTATGCAAAAACCAACAGTGATAGGCCTAGCAAAGCAGCTGCCGCTGTCGCAGGCGCTCAGCTTTTATTTTTTTTAAATCAGAGCCACTGCCGCGGGCTCTGGATAAAAAAATAAAAAAATTGTCCCGCTTGGGTTTCTAACCGAGGGAGCGAGAAAGAGGGATTAGTGGCTTAACCGCTGCGTTAAAAGAGGATTTACGTTAGAAAACGTTTTGCTATCATTTTTATAGTTTAAGTTGAGGTTCATTTAATTCTATAAAAATATAAAAAAATTTTGTCGCACCTAGGATTCGAAGCAAGGGCGCGGGCTTCACAGTAGCTGGCTTTTACCGCTGCGCTATGATAGGGAGTACGTAAAGGTAGGTTTTCTTTTTTTGTTTTATCCTCTGAATGAGAGTTAATTAATTCGAGGTCCAGATTATAGGGTCTTAACCGTTGCGCTAGCATTAGGGATTACATTAATTTAGATTATGTTGTTTCTTTTATCCGTTTAGTGCATGTAAATACATATAATCTATTGTAAAATAATATAAATATTTATGTCTCGATTATTTAATTTCATGATAATTAATTAATGGTCTATAATTATCAAATAATAATGTTTGTGAACATCTCAATATTTGATTACATAGTCAATTATTTAATTTTAGAGAAGCACACAAAATATAAATTTGATTACATAGTTGGTGAACAACGTTCGAATATTGATTACATAGTTAACAATAATCTAACTATCTTTAGGTGCATCAACAATGAGGGCCTCATTGTGATCAAGCCGTACGTAAGTTCATCACCCTCTTGAAGGATAGGTAGGGGTACGTTCGTCCTGAATAGAGGTATTTCCTGATAGCCCATGTAGTCTTCTTCGTCCGTCACTCCATCGATACCGACAATCTTTCTTTTCCCTTGTAGGACTACTTTTAGCATTCCTTTTGTCTTGTTATCCCTTGCATAGAAGACTTGCATAACATCTCTTGCAAGGACGAAGGGTCGTCTCTGTATACGGTCATAGTGAGATCAAAACGAAACTAATTAAGTAACAAAATCAAAGGAGTGGATGTTTGTTACTAACCTTAAAGCAAAAAGATCAAGCCATTCTTCAAAATCCAAGCGCTAGCTTCATGGTGAAGAGCAGCCGCAACGATGGAGAGAAAGGCCCAAACATGCACCTCTGTTCTCGGGATGGAAGAGATGATGAAGGAAAGGACGACTGCAGTCTTTTTGTGCTGTAGGCTTATCAACGTCGGTTCTTGAATAGAACCGACATCGGCTCTTGGCTTGAACCGGTAGTGATATGTGGCCATCAAGTCACTGCCGGTTAGAGACACAAACCAGCAGTGATAGTTGTCATCACTGTCGGTTCGATCATATCCCAAATCAATTTCTGGTTTTCAGAGCAAAGAACCGGCAATATTGCCGGTTCTCCTAATTTCGACAGTGACGAGGCCGGTAGAACAGTGGTCTTTGCATTGGATGCAAAACTAACTGTTTTCTCCATCACGTTCAACCCTCCCATGTTGGAAAACTAAAATCTGCCTCATACCATGTTTGCTTGCGGTCGTTCTAGAATTATATTTTGTTGGTGGCGTTATTATTTATACCGTTCATGCATTCTCTTTGATTTTAGAAATGGTTCTGGGCTGATTCGTGCTGCAGGATGCGCGGGATATATGCTGCTGCTAGCGCCCGGCGTACGCACCAACTCGGAGGGGCAGTGCCGCACGGACCGGTTAGGCCGGTGATACAGGCAAACCGGATATATGGTGCAGACGCGTCCCATGGCTTGACCCCCGATGGCAAAGCTAGCTCCGCCCCGAGCGCCACGCGTCCCATGGCTTGACCCCGATGGCCACGCGTCCCATGCGTGGAATATAAGAGGTAGAAGTTACAACAATAAATGTTCTACTATACGTTCAGCCTAAATTTAATATCCTCCAAATTATAGACAATACCATATGAACTGTTGTACACCTAAGTATTGAACATGCATATACATAGTTTTTTTATCATAGAATATATGTTTGTCCTATGAGACAACATAATTTTTTTAAGTGACAACAGAGAGCCCCAAAATATTAGACAGAAACTCTCATTTTACTATCTCTGCATCTGCTAAAAATTTAACTGAAGTTTAGTTAATCCATGGAATAATTTGAATCGTGCCTTTTGTACTGCCTCAACAATTCTTTTACCAAGCATGATTATTGTTTTCATGGATGATTATTGTTTTCTTCCATGCATGATTATTGTTTCCTTTCTTGCATGTGGCTTTAAGTGATCGATTCGTTTCCTTCAAAGCAGACGGGGATCGTAGGGATGGCAATTTCTTTTTCTATCGCGTGGGGTATCGCACGGCCGGAAGGGAGGAGCGACAAAAAAAAAGTCGCACCAAAAGAGGTTGGCCAATTTGAATTCTGTATTAATTCTCTTTCCTTTTGCTCGTTGCCATGTATGCCGGTGCATACAAACATGCAATATGTATATGGATAGCACAATAATTTTCTATTTTCTATTTTGCCGTGATTCCTCTATCACATGACAGGTAATATTCAATCAAGAAGAATGGCATGCGGGAGATGTCGTGGGATCGCAGGCATGGGCAGACGGACGAACCAAAACAAATGTCGCACCAAAAAATATCCACACTTTGTTCTTTTTAGTTGTAGGAGATTTATATTGTAAGGAAATGAGTTAAAGAGTGTGTTATAAGTTAGAGAATAGAATTATAGCATAGTGATATATAAAATCTATTTCCATCTCACACCCTATAAATTTGAGATAAGCTTATTTGTGAGCTTGAAAATATTATGGAATATCAAATTCTAAGCCAAATAGCCTAATTCATTATGTAGATTTCAATTCCTCTGAAACGAACGAACCCAAACGGCGATTTTGGATGAGAAAAATGCTGTAGTGTTTTCTTCAATGTTCGCTATATACACCGAGGTAAAAAAAACACTCCTTGCTGTTCACACGATGTTGTCGAATGGGCCCTTGCCCCTTCCCTGCCTATCGCTGGTGCCAGCATCGCAGACGATGTTGCAATAGAGGAACACATCGAGAGCGTGCTGGTGAAGGCCTGAAACAACTACTACAGCTGGTCCTAGAACGTCGTGACTCTTTGTGCGTCCACTCGCGTACGGTGGCGGTGACGGTGGCACAGCTGCAACATGTGGCACAGGTCACATACAAAGAAGACGATCGTTAGGATGGCCCGATGAAGACAATTACCACCACTTAGGACGAATCAATCACGAATAATAGCTCGCCCACTACTCTTGTTATTAGGGATGGAGAAGCGGGTTTAGCCGAAAACATATGCATATTTGCGGGTTCTTGGACAAACTCATTTGCATCTCTACCTGTTATACAAGAGCAAACGATTGGTCTTCATGCTGCTGGTCCCGCTCGACCACGACTACACCACCGACATTGTGTCGAAGGATGGCACTCTCACCGCACTCCAAGGACATGACAACCTACCACCTGCTACTGCGAAAAGTAAGATCCATGTGGTCATCTTCTTCCACAGCAATGGCTTCATCATCAGATCGGCTAGGTCCACCGTGTACCGCCACCGCCTTAACCTCCTCGTTGCTGCCTGCCGGACATCACCGTGGACTACCGCGGTACTGCCTCGTGCCAAAGCACCCCATCTCTGCCATGTATGAGGACTTCCTCACAACTCTCAAGTGGGTGTTGTCCCATGGCAGATCATGGTTCACCGCGCATGGCGACCCCTGCCCACGTGTTCCTCGTTGGCAGTAACACTTGAGAAATGTGACACCACCTCGCCATGTACTCTGACATCTAACACGCTAGGCTCAAGGGCATCGTGCTTATCCAACCGTGGTTTCTGGGGCAAAAAGCTCATCGATGGGGAGCCACGGAACCCCGTGAAGCAACAACAAAAGGGCTTGTGGGATTTAGTGTGCGGTGTGCCTGGGTGTGGTGGATGGTGTGGACCACCCATGAATAAACTGGATGGTGCAGTGCACGCAAGGGGCTGGAGAACTTGCTTGGCTCCACTCACCCACCAATGAGCGGCCGACCAAGGCCGGTGTTGTTCACAAACATGCACAGGGGGGCTAGTAAGAGGAGGATAAGGGGTGGAGGAGCCGCCGTAGGGAGGAGGTAACGATTGGGACGAAAAACATATGGGAATGGGTGGGAAAATCTCTTTGGTTTGTTCGTTTCTTTTATAATCCGTACTTTTTAGCTTGTTTTTTTAACTGAAACAATATTTTTCTCTCACAACAAATTAGCCGGACCAGTGTTTTGGCTTGTTTTTTCAGCGAAGCGAACATGACCTTTATGTCTATTTTTATATAAAACAATTTGGTGAAAACAGAGTCGAGTTCAGAAAATCCACGATTTGAAAACGGAATGAGGATATGCAAATGTACAAAAACAAACCAATATGACCAGAAATTCAACGGAATCGGAAGCCAGGAACTTAAAGCCAAAATACTTCATGTCTTTATATCCACAAATCACAATAACACGTCCGATAAAAAAAATCACAATCACACACAAAAAACTCAAAAGTTGCTTCCTCAAAACAAAAACTCAAAAGTTCAAAGGTTATACCTTTTTTCTCCTACAACTAAAAAGAACAAAGTGTTGCCATTTTTTGGTGCGACATTGGTTTTGGTTCGTCCGTCTGACCACGCCTGCGATCCCACGACATCTCCTTGATTGAATATTGCATGTCATGTGATAGAGGAATCACGGCAAAATATGAAGTAGAAAATTATTGTGCTATCCATATACACATTGCATGTTTGCATGCACCAGCATACATGGCAACGAGCAAAAGGAAAGAGAATTAACACAGAAGGAAAGAGAATTAAGACAAAAGGAACCTCTTTGCATTTCTGAGAACCTTGTCAAATCTGCCTATATTTAATTACTTCACCTCTTTGCATTTGTAAAAGGGGCAGCTTTTTCCTCCTTTCATTTGGTTTCACGCTCACGCGTTCCATCTGCCTTGGTCTCCTCCCTGCTCGTCGCTCCCCTTGCGATCGCGGCATCGCTCCCCTCCCCTCCCCTCCGTGACTTCCCGCTTGGCCGTGCTGCACGCCTTCGACCACCGTGAGGCGGCGCGGCGTCCACGGTGCTGGAGGGCCGGATCAGGGGCACCGTGGTGCTTGTGAAGAAGGCCACGCTCAGCTTGGGCCACTTCCAGACGTCGCTCCTCGATAGCATCCACCATATCCTCGGCCAGGACATCGGGCTCGCCTTCCAGCTCGTCAGCGCCACCAAAGCCAACCACCGTGAGGTGGCACGGCGTCCTGGTGCTGGAGGCAGCGCACGCGTCTGTGCGTGGCATCCTGGCGGCGCAGGTGGTCAACCAAGGTATGCCCACCCCTTCCCTGCTCTCCCTTATGTATGAAAAAGTGGTCACCTAAGTGGGGAATGTAACACGGGCAACATGTTCGACAAAATATGTCTCTATGCTAGCAAACTTGGTGGTTGTGTCCTCGTAGATGGACCTGTGTCGAGAAGGAGAAGGACATGCATCGAGAATTTTTAGCACATGTGATTTTTAGCAAGTAGTACCATAAAGGGTCTCCGGAGATTAATCAGCCCCATGCTGCATGTTCCATCTGATTGCACAATTACCCTCTGAATTTTAGCATGGAATATATACTCAAGGGGGGAATGAAGAAACTAAAAGTCGGTGTGGGATTCAAAATCAAACCTACTATGCTTTTATATAATATATCCATGTTGCTCTTTCTTTGCCATTTTTACACTGTAAAAATGCTAATTGTTTCTCCATAATATGAACTATTTTTGTACATCACTCATGGGATGCTCTTTGAGTTGAATGTAGATTGGACAATTGCGGAAAGAGTCTGATAAATAATCTAGACATCAGAATACATTTCATTGTTGTCAAAATTTATTTTGTTACGGGCTTCTTGGTTAAATCTGCTAAGGTTAGCATTTGTTCAAGTTGACTGTCATGAAGATATTTATAGTTTCCTGACAATCAATTTTCCATGCCTAGCTACGGGTTACAAGAACGCTAAGCCTGTAGGCATGTTTTGTTGTTTTATCAAACCAGCCTTTCTAATTGTCAGTTTTGCTAGAAAATTTATGGTCACCTAATATTAAAAAAATAGAAAATATGTAAATCTGACTACTTGTTGTAGAACGTTCTACTTGAAGTTTATTACTGTGTAAACCCACCCTCTAACCCTTCTCTATCAGGAATCTGAATGACAAAATGTGAGTTTACTCCTTCTTTTATTACTTGGTGTATGCCATCATGGGTATTCATCGATTCTCCAGTTTGGTTGTTGCGACAATTCATATCAATTTTAGATAGCTGCACTGTCAGGTTTAGTGTATGCTATCATGACTATCCATGCATTCTTCAGTTTGAGTGATGTGAAGATTCATCATATCTGCAACCAGCAATTCAGTGCACTTGGGAATTCTTGTGTTTTTCTTTTCCAATTAGCCACTCACAACTAGACCTGAGATGAAAAGATGCAAAAAATAATTCAGTTATTGTTAGGCTTTCATTTATCAAAAGATGTAAGGTGCTTGCTCGAGCTCCATGACCTAATGAACTGATGTTTTTTTAATCATCTTAGTACTGCTTGTTGCTTGTAGTATAATCCAGGGCAATATTTTAATATATGCAATTTGAGGAGTGTTGTTATCAAATTAGTCTCATGAGAAGAAAAAAATATTTTTTTTCTTACTTAAGATGGCTGATGAAGAAAGACAAACTCCCATATTTCGTGGAAGCCATGTGAAAACTCCTTGGAATAAATACACTTTAGCTTAGACGCTTATGAAATTCTTGATACAGTGAGTGTTTGTGTTTGTTAAGATCTTTTTGAATTTGAATCCATTGCTTTGCAAACCTACCTGTTGTCAGTCTTGTAGTAGCTCAGAACCTGCATGCTACCACTAATGGTTTTCACCTTATAAATGAAAATGCGCACCTCAAAAATAGAAGCATCGAACAGGAATTAACATATTTTTTTGCCATATGAATCAAGAGATCCAGCTCAGAAGGAAATGAACACGCACGAACCTAGAGGAACACACTGACATACTTGATAAGCAACTTTGTACTGATTGCCATAGAAAAAGACTTTCCCTTAACATATGTTTAGACGACCTACCTGCTTTTTTGTACTGAACATTTTTTTAAAGAATTGATTCATTGCGTGCACGGGCATATATCAGTTAAGGTGTTACATAATTAGCAATTAATATTAGGACCTAAAAACAATTGACCATTCAAGTAGTCAATAGGATCCTGAATGGGCACGATAGGAGGTGGTGCCCATTCAGGTAGTAAATAATTTTAGCATGTCTCTAATGGTACTTATTTTGTATCATGAATATCAGTATTTTCTAATACAAACTTAGTCAAAATACATTTTTAGACGGAGGGAGTATTTCACTCTTTCTAGCGTCAATGGAACCTTTTATCAACTCTCTCATGGACAAGTTTGATAATACGAATTTATTGGTTAATTTTATGTTCAGTGAAATCACAATGGAACATATGCAAAATAATAAAGGTCGTGCACCATTTGAAGACTTGACAAACATCATCAATGGAGGTAATTGTTTATACTCATATCCATAGACGCATTCACTTGTATTATTTATGGTAATTAAGTAAATATTTATCAACTTATTTTCAAACAGGCGACCATACAACATCAAGTTCACAAGCGCAAATAGATGACCGTGCACAGCATAAAAGAGAGAGAAAAAGCACGACATGCATCAATGACTCAAGAAGAAAGGGATGAAAAAAAATAAAAAACTTAGGAAAAAGTATCATCAGACAAAGGAAAACACGGATGCCACCAAGCTAAAAAGGGAAAGGGAAAAGGCACGATTGGCTTCAATGACTCAGGAAGAAAGAAATGAAAAAATAGAAAGCGTCGTGAACGATATCATCAGAAAAAGCACGTAAATCTGATTTTGCTTTTCTGAATTCAGTGTTGCCATTTTTAGTTTATTTAATATATAGTGAATGCCATGTGGTACCAGTTGGAGTTGATTCGACCACGGAAAGCACTGATGTCTATGAAGACATTGAAACAACTCATACAATCCCATAAAGATTGATAAAGATAACACATGTACCATTTTGGTTTTTTATCCTAAATACTAATTTTTTTTGTGTTTGTATGATGCCGAGGCCAAGGTTAATATCATGTTATTATATATATGTAGATGAATACTCTGATAAATGTATAGATCAAAGTGGCATGACTGATGCATCACCTGATCTAAACCCAGGTACATTGTTTTTTATTAATGTTATCTATTTGAGAAGAAAAAGTGTAGTGGGCAACCCAATTGTGGTTCATGACAATGTAATAATAAATTAATGTTCTTGCAATATGTGCCCTTCTGTATTTTATTTGAGACCGTACTTTTCTATTATATATAGGTGCTGTAAATGCATCTAGTTCCATTGGCAAGATTGTCACATGTCCAAAAAAGCATAAGCGTGAGCTAGATAGAGCACGAAGGTGAAGGGTCGAGATGGCGACTAGAGGGGGGGTGAATAGTCCTTTTTAAAACTTAATCATGTTGGCTTACCGAAACAAGTGCGGAATTATAACTATCGGTCTAGCCAAGACTATACCCATATATCTATGTTCTCTAGCACCTTCCAAAGATACTAATCAAGCAACAAAGGTGCCGGGCTAGCTAGAGCTCACCTAACCAATTCTAGGAGCAAGGTTACACAAACCTATGCCACTAGTACTTTAAACAACAAGGGAGCTCCTACACATGCTAGTAAGCAAAAGCACAAAGCTAACAAAACTCACTAGCAATGTTCAATAACAAGGCAACCAATGCCTAATTAGAGAGCGCAAATACTTAGCTACACAAACTAAGCAATGTGACTAACAAGGTTACACAAGCCAAATTAGCCACGCAAGGGAGCTACTTCTATGCTACACAAGCAAGAAGGTAATTAGCAAGCTACACAAGCTATCTAATTACAAGAGCAACTACACAAGCTTAATATGTATAAAAGTAATTGCAAGCTTGTGTAATGGGGATGCAAACCAACGGGAAGAACAAGGTTGACACGATGATTTTTCTCCCGAGGTTCACGTGTTTGCCAACACGCTAGTCCCTGTTGTGTCGACCGCTCACTTAATGGTTCGGCGGCTAATTAGCATCACCCGCTAAGCCCGCACGTCGGGCACCGCAAGAACCTACCCCTTGAGTGAGGGTAGCTCAATGACACGCTTTACTAGAGTTGCTCTTCGCGGCTCCTGCGGGGCGAGCACAATGCCCCTCACAAGCACTTCTCCGGAGCGCCGCACAAGCTTCTTGCGCGCTTCGACGGAGACCACCCCCAAGCCATCTAGGAGGTGGCAACCTCCAAGAGTAACAAGCACCACCGGCTTGCAACTCGATCACCTAGTGCCACTCAATGTAACCTCACGATGCAATCGCACTAGAATCGCTCACTCACACAATCGGATGATCGCTATCAAGTATGTGTGAGATGGAGGGCTCCTAAGCACTCTCAAGCATGGACACAAAGTCCCCCAAGGTGCTCAGCACCAGCCATGGCCGAAGGCCACTTCTATTTATAGCCCCAAGGGCTAAACTAGCCGTTACCCCTTCACTGGGCAACGGTCGGGCCGACCGGACGCTCCGGTCATGTTGACCAGACGCTGGACCTCAGCGTCCGGTCGCCCGCGGACGACCACGTGTCTCGATTCCAACGGTCACTTGACCTGACCGGATGCAGCAGCTTTAACTGACCGAACGCTGAACCCCCAGCGTCCGATCGTTTCTAGTAAGGTACCGACCTCGACCGGACGCGTCCGGTCACACTTGATCAGACGCAGCCAGCGCTCGGTCACACTCCAGCTTCTGCGTTATCGTACGTCAGCCTGACCGGACGCAGCCTGCCAGCGTCCGGTGCATTTAGATCCAGCATCCGGTCAGTTGACCGACGCCAGCATCTTCGCGATCAACTCGTTTTCACTTCTAACTTCTTCACCCTTGCTCCAATGAGCTAACCACCAAGAATTTGCATCCGGCGCAATAGAAAATAGGCATTCCATTTTCCCGAAAGCACCGAATCCCATCTCACCCCTGCAAACACCACCTCCTTTGTAAATGTGCCAACACCACCAAGTGTACACCACCATGTGTATGTGTGTTAGCATTTTCACAATCATTTCCCAAAGGATGTTAGCCACTCAACTTGCCACGCCACACGATCCTAGCGACAATGCAAAGTTAGATCACTCGAGTGGCATTAGATGACCGATATGCAAACAAGTTTGCCCCTCTTGATAGTACGGCCATCTATCCTAAACCTGGTCATAAACTTCTCTACACACCTATGACCGGTGAAATGAAATGCCCTAGGTTATACCTTTGCCTTGCGCATTCTATTCCATCTCCTTCAATGTCGATGCAACACATGCACCAACCTGATCAACAATGATATGATCCACTTCATATCATTACATGATCATATTGGTTCATCGATCTTGACTCTACTTGCTCTTCACCGTTGCCATCGTCCATCGGCGCCAAGTCTTGCTCAAGCTTCACCACCACGCGGTCCATCACTCCAAAGCCTTCGACTTGCCCTTCATGCTTGCAACCGGTCTATCAAGCCAAGTCTTGTCTTGATCTTCTCCACCTTGATCACATGACTCAATGTCATGTCTCATGTGCAATCAGCTCCTTCATCATCACATGTGTGAGCTTTGCAACATCTCCAAGCCATTTTCACCTCCATGGCATATGTTACTCACACACATGTACCTGTGGACTAATCACCTGTGTATCTCACATAAACACAATTAGTCCACCTAGGTTGTCACTCAATTACCAAAACCAAACAAGGACCTTTCAGAAGGGCTGCAATGTCTCCTGAACAAAAGGCGCTTTTAAATAAGAGACGACGTGACTTGTATGCATAGAAAAATGCTACAAGAAAACTACAAATGACTCCACAAGAGAAGGAGTTGAAATGAAAAGAGAGCAAGAAAAAATACAATAGGATGGTGAGAGAACACCGAGCAAACAATTTGCATCCAGACTCAATAGCCATGGAGAGCCTCACTTTAACCCTCAGTTTATTTTCCCTTCTTCACCTCAAACGCATGAAGCGCCTTCACACGAGATGGAAATACGCGAATTGAGGGGCATGCCTATTAACATCACGTCGACTGTAGTTCAAAATCTAGAAGTCCAGACCCCTGAAGTGGCTGCGACACAGACCATACATAGGCAACGAGTGACCACTGGAGAGAAATGCCCTTCTATCCCGTCACAATCGAGCTTTTGAAGCAAACATTGGAAGAAGTGCTAGAGGGTGTGCGGATGGAAAGTGCAATGATTCGAACGACCCAACTCAACCTAGTGTGGTTTACAATGGTAAATAGCCTTGATCAGTATATATTGTCGGTACTTTCACCTTCGCTCTTCTATTCTAAAAACTCATACCTTTTATTACTACAGGTGGTGTCACCTAGGAAACTCTAGTTCCACCACCTAATAACTACACAGGTACACAGACACAACCGTCTGTAGTTGACGGTACCTCTTCAATGCCTCCAAATGATGCACAAGCTCATACGCCAGACTCTATGGTCGAGGATGTTATTTTCTTTATTAAATTTATCCTTTTTTTGTTTTTTTGTATGCCATTATGTTTCTCTCATCATATATGTGGCCGTGTTGCATAGACTATGATGAGGATGTCATATTTGAGGACGAGGAAGAGGATGAGGCGTACTTTTTTGCCGGACAAGGTACATCATGTAATAGTCAAAACATTCTTTCAATGCGTAACACATCAACATTTTGTCAGAAGACGACGAGGAGGGAATCGACGTTGAGCACATTCTTGACATGGATGAGGAAGAGAACAGTGAGCCTAATGTCCTAGATCATACGATAGGGTTTACGCTAATGTCCCGTTAGAGTCACACATGCTACCATCGGTGTCGAACTGCGAGCACTGCAACACAAAGAAATTCGAGGGTGAACCGCCCAGATTCTATTATCGGGGTGGAAAGATTCATCTTTCAACTCCTGAGACACCACTAGAGCTCATGAGGTTGTGGTCAAGCTCAGACGCTGATGCTAGGCACTTTCGTGCAAACATCAGATATTTCAATGGCCACTTCTCTTTCACTTCTCTGTACTGCCACCTAGATCGTGTGACCACTAACATGCAAATCTGTGGTGTATACACATTCCGTGCCCATGGCCAGATTTACCATAACATACGATCATTTGGTAAAGAGGAAGGTGTCGAAAAGACACACCTCGAGCTTTATTTTTACGACGATGATCCATTCCTCGAGCATCGGATGAGCAAGTGCCGTGAGCAATGCACCTAAAAAGACAGAGAAGTTATAGAGCAATTGGTTAGTATCTTTAATGGGAATCCCTACTCTCAGCAGCTAAGGAGTATGGGACACGTTGAAAACCTCGAGGATTACCGGGTCGAGTTGAACCTTGACCAGTGGCTTGACTAGAGAACATATAACGTGCCATTAACATCAAAGGTGCCCGCCGTCTAGGTTGAGGGGAGTGAGCGTCATGGCCAATTCAAGCATAGTGTTCTCCTGCAAGGGAAGGATCGGTCTATACACGGCATCCACTCATATAATGCATGCTACGACCCATTGTCATACCCGGTGTTCTTTCCAATGGGTGAGCTCAGGTGGCACAACTGCATTCCAAAAGTGGGTGTGACTATGGTTCAAGTTGATCGAGCTCGAGCAATCCGCAAAAAGTCTACTGAGAATGGTGACAATGATGATGGAGGTAACTTGAACTCTTTTCAATAATGCAATATAAACTCTTTTCTGTTAACACATGATACTAATTCGAACAATGTCTCCCTGTAGAACCTATTTCAAATACATATGTCTCCGTGCACGACTACTACTGCTACAAGTTCTAGATGCGGCCAGGGATATTTAATCCAATACTCTAGGGCTAGCGTCTTTTCTAGATTGAGAGCTCATGTTTAGACTATATGAGGAACAATCAGGATACTTTGAGGGCTGACCTATACCAAGGCCTAGTGGACATCATGCATTCGGGTGAAGGATCTACTAAGAATGTCGGAAGGTGTACCATCATGTCTTCGTCATTCATCAGAGGACCCCGTGATATGAGGCGTTGATACATGGATGCAATGGCTCTGGTGCGAAAGTATGGTAAACCTGATATCTTCCTCACAATGATGTGCAACCCTAACTGGGATGAGATCAAGAATAAACTTTATCTAGGCCAGACACCATAGGACCGCCCAGATCTCGTCACACGGGTCTTTAGAGCAAAGTTTGAGGCGATGAGGAAAATGTTGATGGAGAAAGACATAATTGGGAAGGTGAAGGCCTACGTATATGTAGTGGAGTTCCAGAAGAGGGGCTTGCCACATGCACACTTCTTGCTGATAATGGAATGGAAGTACAAGCTCACATGTCTCGAGCAATATGACATGATTATCAGTGTAGAGCTACCAAACAAGAAGAAGTACCCTGAGCTCTACAAGATGGTGACGAAGCATATGATGCATGGTCCCTATGGGACGCTAAATCCATATTGTCCGTGCACGGTGGGCCGCGGGTCATGCAAGAACCATTACCTGCGCCCATTCTGTGAGGCAACGTCACAAGGAAAGGATTCGTACCCCATCTATCGGCGACGCAATGATGGCCACACGCTAAAAGTTTGAGGCCATTACCTAGACAATCAATGGGTCGTACCTTACAACCCTTGCCGGCTATGTACCTTCAACTACCATATCAATGTTTAGGCCTATGGGAGCATTAAATCAGTAAAGTATCTATTCAAATACATATACAAGGGACATGGTAGGGCATCGGTGGTGATGAGGGAGACCGACAAAGCAGACGAGAAAGGGAACATTGATGAGATCAAGCAGTATAGAGATGCCTGGTGGGTGATGCCTCTAGAAGCACTATGGAGGATATATGGCTTTGACTTGAGCAACAACCATCCACCAGTACAGCAGCTGCAGCTTCATCTACCTGAGATGCACATGGTGGCATTTCATAAACAGGATAAGGTCGAACGGATCGTTAATTGGCCAGGTGTAGAAGAGTCAATGCTGACAGCATACTTCGATGCAAACAGGCATCATGAGGAAGCCCGTGGAATCTTGTATCGGGACTTCCCAGAGCATTTTACCTGGCAGTCTGATGGTAAATTCTGGCAGAAAAAGAAAAACTCTGTTTTTCAAGTTGGAAGAGTCATCTCGGCTCATCCTGCTGAGGGAGAACGTTACTTTCTTCATGTTCTCTTGAACAATGTTACTGGTGCTACATCATACAAACATCTGAGGACAGTTGATGGCGTGCTACTACCTTCGTTCCGTGAAGCTACAGAAAGGAGGGGTCTAATCGAAGAAGATAATACACTGGATGAATGTCTAACTGAAGCTACTTTATTCCAGATGCCTTCATCTCTAGGGAGGCTATTTGCAATAATATTGGTATTCTGCGAGCCGCATGATGTGATGGGGTCATGGAAAAACACTACGATACAATGTCAGAGGACTACAGCCGCAATCATCCATCCCCGGATCTGGTGCAACAATTGGTTTTGATAGACATTAGAAACATGCTGTAGTCTATGGGGAAGGACATAAGGTCATTTCCTCTTCCAGATATTGATCACTCATACGACGATGCCAGCCATATTCCTCGTGAGATATTTGAGGAAGCTAGCGTCGAGCAGAATCCCGAAGATGTGCTATTGTGCGAGTCACTCAACGTCGAGCAAAGGTCTGCCTATGATAAGATAATGGGCGCTGTCTATAGCAAACAAGGTGGGTTGTTCTTTGTGGATGGACCTGGCAGGACGAGAAAGACATTTTTGTATAGGGCACTTCTCGCAAAACTACACAGCCAGGACAAGCTTGCCGTGGCTATAGCTACATCTAGAGTCACAGTAGCCATAAAGCTAGGCAGGAGGATAGCCCACTCGCGTTTCAAGATACCCCTCACTCTTTAAGAGGGTGGTTGCTGTAGCTTCACGAAACAGAGTGGTACTGCCAAGTTGCTGCAACAAGCAACTCTCATAATTTGGGATGAGGCATCTATGATAAAGAGGCAAAATGTGGAAGCACTAGACAACAGCCTACGGGATATAATGGGCCGGTCAAACATACTGTTTGGTGGAAAGACTATTGTCCTTGGTGGGGATTTTAGACAGGTCCTCCCTGTTGTGCGAAAAGGATCCAGAGCTCAAATAGTCGGTGCTTCTCTATGAAGGTCGTATCTTTGGGAATCCATGCGCCACCTAAAGCTTGTCCGCAACATCTGGGCTCAGAGTGACTCATGGTTTGCAGATTATCTATTGCGCATTTGAAAGTTCCTAATGGCTAGAGGGGGGTGAATAGCCTAATAAAAAAGTTCTACAACAACACTTAACAAAACGGTTAGATAATTATGAGGCGAAGCAAGTGTTGCGCTAGCCTACTCAAAATGCAAGCCACCTACCATAATTCTAGTTTAGATAGTATCTATTCACACAATAGCTATGACACTACTCTATGTTAGTGTGCTCTCAAAGGCTAACTAAAGAGCCACACCAACTAAGCAAGCAAGCTCTCACAACTAGCTACACTAAAGAGCTTGACAACTAGTTTGAGGGAACGTAAAGAGAGTGATCAAGAAGGTTATACCGCTGTGTAGATGAAGGAACCAATCAATCACAAGGATGAATAACAATGAAGACCAATCACCTCGGAATCAACGATGAACACAATGATTTTTACCGAGGTTCACTTGCTTGCCGGCAAGCTAGTCCTCGTTGTGACGATTCACTCACTTGGAGGTTCACGCGCTAATTGGCTTCACACGCCAAACCCTCAATAGGGTGCCGCACAACCAACACAAGATGAGGATCACACAAGCCACGAGCAATCCACTAGAGTACATTTTGGCTCTCCGCCGGGGAAAGGTCAAGAACCCCTCACAATCACCACAATCGGAGCCGAAGACAATCACTACCCTCCGCTCAATGCTCCTCGCTGCTCCAAGCTGTCTAGGTGGCGGCAACCAGTAAGAGTAACAAGTGAATCCCACAGTGAAACACAAACACCAAGTGCCTCTAGATGCAAACACTCAAGCAATGCACTTGGATTCTCTTCCAATCTCACAAAGATGATGAATCAATGATGGAGATGAGTGGGAGGGCTTTGGTTAAGCTCACAAGGTTGCTATATCAAAGAAAATGGCCAAAGGTATGAGCTTCAACTGGCCATGGGGCTTAAATAGAAGCCCCCACGAAATAGAGCCGTTGTACCCCTTCACTAGGCACAACGCGGGGTGACTGGACGCTCCGGTCCGATCGATCGGACGCTGGCCCTCAGCGTCCAGTCACGTGAGTCACACCACGTGTCCCCTGCTTCAAATACTGTTCATCAGATTTCAACGGTCATCAGTTGACCAGATGCAGTGCACAAACTGACCGAACGCTCAGCCTCTAGCGTTCGGTCGTTTTCAGTAAGGTTTTAGAAATGAATTTCTTTGACCGGACGCGTCCGGTCATGTTTGACCGGACCCTGCAAGCGTCCGGTCACTCAATGACTATTCTCCGCGTTGTCCGACAACAGGACCGGACCCTGGACCTCAGCGTTCGGTCAGTCCAAGATCCAGCGTTCGGTCGTTTGACCGACGCCAGCGTCTTCGCTACCACACTTGACCGGACGCGCCGGTCTCTCTGAGACCATCGTCCGGTCACTCAGTGACCAGCAAGACTAACTCCTTTTCACCTCTAATTTCTTCACCCTTGCTCAAATGTGCCAACCACCAAGTGTATCACCTTGTGCACATGTGTTAGCATATTTTCACAATCATTTTCAAGGGTGTTAGCATTCCACTAGATCCTAAATGCATATGCAATGAGTTAGAGCATCTAGTGGCACTTTAATAACCGCATTCCGATATGAGTTTCACCCCTCTTAATAGTATGGCTATCAAACCTAAATGTGATCACACTCTCTAAGTGTCTTGATCACCAAAACAAAATAGCTCCTACAATTTATACCTTTGCCTTGAGCTTTTTGTTTTTCTTTTTCTTCTCTCCAAGTCCAAGCACTTGATCATTATCATGGCATCTTCATTATCATGCTATGATCTTTATTTGCTTCACCACTTGGAGTGTGCTACCTATCTCATGATCACTTGATAAACTAGGTTAGCACTTTGGGTTTTATCAATTGACCAAAACCAAACTAGAGCTTTCAATCTCCTCCTTTTTGGTAATTGATGACAACCCTTTCACAAAGATATGAATTGAAATTCAATTGAATCCATATTGCTTGCCCAAGCATATTTACCATGTGTAAACGAATATGAACAAGTTTCATGAACCCCATATGGTAGCAATTGCTCTCCCTACATATGTGCTAAGAGTTTGGATTGTAGCTTGCACATATGCTTAGATCAGAAATATAGGAGACAATGTCTACCAAATGATGCTAAGGTATAAAAGATGGACCTTTGAAGCGTGATACCAATCGGAGTGCACCATTATACCATCCTTAGCACCATGGTTAGCTCTATACCACTTGGAAACATACTTTGAAAGGATACCACTTGTAACACTTATTTGGAAATGAAAGTTATCTAGTGATTTCATTTCATCATTCAATCTTACAACTAGCATACATCACACAAGCATGGATATTGAAATTTAAAACTTGTGCCATGCAAGCAAACATATAAAATGCACATTCAAATGCACCATACAAGTTCATGAGCTTGCTCCCCCTACTTGTGTGCTCAAAAATTTTAATTGATCCCTTTCCTTTATCATATTTCTCCCCCTTTCACTTGTATCTTTATTTCTCTCCCCTTTGTGTTGTCTTTTCACTATCTTTGTGCACTACTTCTCCCCATGTACTAATATCTTGGTTATTTCTCCCATTATTACTTATGTCTTTGTTTCATTCTTATATCTTTGTGCACTGTTTCTCCCCCTTTGTCATCAATGACCACAAAGGTTTTTTTTAAAAAATATAGATAGGTAGAGATTATCAATGTCAATCAATGGGGTGAGGATTATTTTCTCAAATTTGGTCCAATCTAGATCATTTGCCAAAGATATTTAACTTGGTTTGATCTAAGGACAAGCTTCTTCACACCTCCAACTAAGGGTTATCTTGTACCATGTTGAGTTAAACACTTAGAGCTCATTTTCTAGATTAAACACTAGGTTTACAAGCCCATAAACATGTCATATGCTACCACTAGATCAAGTCAAGCATAGAAGCAATAATGATACCATATAAACATCAAAATCATTTGATTTTCATGAATGAGCCTAATAAAATTGAACCACTTGAAAGGTCCTAATAAAATTTAAAGTGTGACTAGATGCGCTAAATATGTCCTTAGCAAGGATGTATGTCATGCCAATCATCTTTTACCTTGAATAGCTCGAAGGAGAGGCATGTCATATAAGTGGGGGTGCATCAACACATATTTGAGAAATCAAATATGTTCAACTCATTCCGTAGCTTGCAAAACCTTTTCTCATCCAATGGCTTGATGAATATATCGGCAAGTTGATCTTCGGTGCCTACACTCTCAATGCAAATGTTCCCCTTTTGTTGGTGATCTCTTATGAAATGGTGGCGGACATCAATGTGCTTTGTTCTTGCATGTTGAACTGGATTGTTGGTCAACTTGATTACACTCTCATTATCACATAGCAATGGCACTTTCTTGAACTTGATTCCAAAATCATTCAAAGTGGCCTTCATCCAAAGTACTTGTGCACAACAACTACCAGCGGATATGTATTCGGCTTCGGCGGTTGATAATGCAACACTATTTTGCTTCTTTGATGACCATGAAACAAGTGATCTTCCCAACAATTGACACGTGCCCAAGGTGCTCTTCCTTTCAACCTTGCATCCCGTATAATCCAAGTCGGAGTAACCAATTAGCTCAAACTTTGCTCCTTTGGGATACCATAAACCAACATTTGGTGTATGCTTCAAGTACCTTAATATTCTCTTTATAGCCTTCAAATGACTTTCTCTTGGTGAGGCTTGAAATCTTGCACACATGCATACACTAAACATGACATCCGGCCTTGATGCGGTCACATAGAGTAGGCTTCCAATCATAGACCGGTACAATTTTTGATCCACCATGTTTCCACTTGCATCACTATCCAAGTTGTCATTGGTTCCCATTGGTGTGCTAATGGCTTTACTATCAATCATTCTAAACTTCTTAATCATGTCCTTGATGTACTTGCCTTGACTTACAAATGTACCATTCTTTAATTGCTTGATTTGAAGACCAAAGAAGTAACTTAACTCTCCAATCATGGACATCTTAAACTCATTAGCCATCATCTTTCTAAACTCATCACAAAAGTCTTGATTGGTTGATCCAAATATGATGTCATCAACATAGATTTGCAACACAAATAAGTCTTTGCCAATCTTCTTGATGAAAAGAGTGGTGTCAACCTTGCCCATCATGAACCCTTTAGAGAGTAGAAAGTCCCTCAATCTCTCATACCATGCTCTAGGTGCTTGCTTCAAGCCATACAATGCCTTCTTCAACTTGTACACATGGTCGGGCTTCTTGTCATCTTCAAAACCGGGAGGTTGCTCAACATAAACTTCTTCATTGATGTAGCCATTGAGAAATGCACTCTTGACATCCATTTGATAGAGCTTGATGTTGTGGGCACAAACATAGGCTAGCAAGATTCTAATTGCTTCCAATCTAGCAACCGGGGTATATGTTTCTCCAAAGTTAAGACCTTCAACTTGTGTATAGCCTTATGCTACTAATCTTGCTTTGTTCCGTTACTACTATCTCATCTTGATCTTGCTTGTTTCTAAAGACCCATTTGGTTCTAATCACATTGTGTCTCTTTGGTCTCTCTACTAATTCCCATACTTGATTTCTTGTGAAGTTATTCAATTCTTCATGCATAACATTCACCCAATCAACATCCTTCAATGCTTCATCTATCTTCTTTGGTTCAATGGATGACACAAATGAGAAGTATTCACAAAATGAAGTCAATCTTGATCTTGTTTGTACACCTCTTGAAATATTACCAATGATAGTGTCCAATGGATGATCCCTTGCAACATTGGTTGGTTGGAGTATTGGAACTTGATTGCTTGCACTTGCTTGATCATTGGATTGAGATGATGTACTAGCCACTTGATCTTGTTCATTATCATGAGATCCACTTGTACTAGCTTGAGTTGTATCATCTTGCACATTTGAGTTGGAGAGCACTTGCACTTGATCATCTTCATCATCATTCACTTGCCTAGGCCTCAATTCACCAACATCCATGTTCTTCATGGCATTTGAAAGTTGAATGCCTCTAACATCTTCCAAGTTCTCATTCTCTACTTATGAACCCTTGGTTTCATCAAATTCAACATCATGAACTTCCTCAAGAGTACCACTATCCAAATTCCAAACTCTATATACTTTGCTTGTAGTGGAGTAACCAAGTAGGAATCCTTCATCACATTTCTTGTCAAACTTACCCAATCTAGTGCCTTTCTTCAAGATATAGCATTTGCAACCAAAGACCCGAAAATATGCAATGTTGGGCTTTCTACCATTCAAGAGCTCATATGGTGTCTTCTCTTTTAAAGGGTGACAATAGAGGCGGTTGTTACAATAGCAAGCCATGTTGATACCTTTGGCCCAAAAAGATTGACTCACATTGTACTCACTAAGCATAGACCTTGCCATATCAATGAGTGTTCTATTCTTCCTCTCAACAAGACCATTTGATTGAGGTATGTACTTGACCGAGAATTGATGTCTAATTCCAAATTCATCACATAACTCATCAATTCTAGTGTTCTTGAACTCACTGCCATTGTCACTTCTAACTCTCTTGATAGTTGTTTCAAACTCATTGTGAATGCCCTTGACAAATGATTTGAATGTTGCAAACACATCACTTTTGTCCACTAGAAAGAATACCCATGTGTATCTAGTGTAATCATCCACTATCACAAGGCTATATTTGTTACCACCAATGCTAGTATATTGAGTTGGCCCAAACAAATCCATATGCAATAACTCAAATGATTTACTAGTGCTCATCATGCTTTTCTCAGGATGGGTATTTCTAACTTGTTTGTCGGCTTGACAAGAGCTACAAAGCTTATCTTTCTCAAACACAACATCTTTCAAGCCTCTAACCAAGTCATGTTTAACCAATCTATTCAATTGTTTCATTCCAACATGACCAAGCCTTCTATGCCATAACCAACCCATGCTAGACTTAGTGAATAAGCATGTAGATAATCTAGCTTCACTAGCATTGAAATCAACCAAGTATAGATTCTCATATCTAAAGCCTTTGAAGATCAAGTTAGAGTCATCTACACTTATGATCTCTACATTATCTACCCCAAATATGCATTTGAATCCAAGATCACACAATTGAGCCACGGATAGCAAATTGAAGTTCAAGCTCTCTACTAGCAACACATTGGATATGCTCATGTCATTGGATATTGCAATCTTACCAAGTCCTTTGACATTGCCTTTGCCATTGTCACCAAATGTAATACTATCATAACCATCATTTCCATTGGTGTTGATTGAGTTAAACATTCTTGCATCACCGGTCATGTGTTGAGTGCACCCACTATCAAGAACCTAATGCCTTCCTCCGACTTTGTAATTGACCTACAAAAGAAGATCAAATCTTTTTAGGTACCCAAACTTGCTTGAGTCCTTGAAGGTTAGTTACTAAGCTCTTTGGTACCCAAATGGCTTTCCTTTTTAGCCCATTCATGGTTTACCAATGAACTTAGCCTTTACACCATTTGCACCCTTGGTAAGCATATATAAAGAATCAAGCTTAATGGAGGATACATTAACATTTTTGCTTTTGTTCTTGTATTCATGCTCTTTATGACTAACTTGCTTACAACTAGTGCAAAACCGACCATTGTTCTTCACAAAACTAGTCTTGTGAGGAGCAAAGGCCGCCTTGCCTTTTTTAGGGGTATAGCCCAATCCCTCTTTGTAGAGAGAAGCTCTTTGGCTACCCAAGCACATAAGCAAGCGGTCCTCACCACCATATGCCTTAGCCAAGGTGTGAGTGAGCTTATTGACCTTCTTCTTGAGGTTCTCATTCTCAACCATTAGTGAGGCACCACAAGTGAGACCGTCACTACTAGATGAGGTGGAGGTGAAAGTACTACAAGAAGGGTTAGTGGGAGCAATAATGATAGGCATAGATAGTGATTCATCAATTATATCACAAGTTAAACCTACATTGCAAGTTTCAACATGCTTTTTTTTATTTTGTTCATCAAGCAAAACCGACCATTGTTCTTCATAAAACTAGTCTTGTGAGGAGCAAAGGCTGCCTTACCTTTCTTGGGGGTGTAGCCCAATTCCTCTTTATAGAGAGAAGCTCGTTGGCTACCCAAGCACATAAGCAAGCGGTCCTCACCACCATAAGCCTTAGCTAAGGTGTGAGTGAGCTTGTTGACCTTCTTCTTGAGATTCTCATTCTCAACCATTAGTGAGGCATCACAAGTGAAACCATCACTACTAGATGAGGTAGAAGTGGAAGTGCTACAAGAAGAGTTAGTGGGAGCAACAATGATAAGCATAGATAGTGATTCATCAATTATGTCATAAGTTAAACCTACATTGTAAGTTTCAACATGCTTATTTTTATTTTGCTCATCAAGCAAAGAGGAATGAGCCTTTTTAAGCTTTTTGTGAGCTTTGCCAAGTTTCTCATTGGCTTCCTCTAGCCTTTCATGAGATGCATTGAGCTCATCAAAGGCTTGCTTAAGGGCTTTTAGTTCCTTACACAAGCTTTTGCATTCTCTTTTCTTGATGTCAAAGTGTTCTCTAGCATCTTCTAGCATGTCAAATAGTTCATCTTTAGTAGATTCATCATCATCACTATCACTATCATGGTTATTTTTGTTTTCATTTTCATCATCATGTTCTTCATCATTCTCATCATCACAAGATTGTACCTTAGTGGCCTTAGCCATGAAACATGATGAGGATTCAAAGAGAGAAGGCTTCTCATTGATAGCAATGCTTGCAAGAACCTTCTTCTTGGCGGTCTTGTTATCATCACTATCATCATCATCATCACTTGAGGAAGCATCACTATCCCAAGTGACTACATATGAACCACCCTTCTTTTTCTTGAATGCCATCTTGTCCTTTTTCTCTTTCTTTTCCTTCTTGTCCTTCTTGTTCTTCTTGTTGTCATCATTATTGTCGCTATTGTATGGGCATTGAGCAATAAGATGATCTTTGCTTCCACACTTGAAGCACCTTCTTGACTCTTCTTTATTCTTGGATGAAGACTTCTTTATTCTAGCACGGTAGCCCTTCTTCACCATGAACTTGCTAAATCTTTTCACAAAGAGGGCCATCTTCTCATCATCATCATCATCCCAAGATTCATCTTCTTCACTTGAAGTTTCTTGCTTAGCTTTGCCCTTGGATGATGTGGCCTTGAATGCCACACTCTTCTTCTTCTTCTTATCCTTTTTCTCATCTTTCTTCTCCTTCTTTTCTTCCTTCTCTTCTTCATCTCTATATGTATCATCGGTCATGATGTCTCCCAACACTTGGTTTGGTGATATGGTGTCCAAACCACTCCTTACTAGAATAGTGATCAATGTCCCAAATCTTGAAGGTAAGCATCTCAAGAACTTGTGGGAGAAGTCCTTGTCCTTCACCTCTTCTCCAAGTGCTTTGAGATCATTGATAAGCACTTGAAGCATATGAAACATCTCCGGCACACTCTCATCCTCCTTCATCTTGAAGCTTGCAAACTTCTCTTTAAGGATGTATGCCTTTGCACCCTTCACGGCTTGAGTGCCCTCAAATGATTCTTCCAATTTCTTCCAAGCCTCATGAGCTCTCTCAATGTTTTTGATTTGCTCAAATGTTCTTTCATCCAAAGCATCATGGATGGCACTAAGAGCAATGTCATTATTTTGGAGTAGCATCTCTTCAGCGGCGGTGGGAGCCTCTTCATCTTCTATCTCAATCTTTGTTTCTACCACCTTCCAAACCTTCCTATTGATTGACTTGATATAAGTTATTATCTTAGCCTTTCAATAGGGATAGTTGGAGCCATCAAATTGGGGTGGCTTATTTGTGTTGTTGATTTGAGCTATTTTTACACCGAAGTTTGTTAAGCCTCAAATCACGGTGACCTTGGCTTTGATACCACTTGAAAGGTTCTAATGGCTAGAGGGGGGGGTGAATAGCCTAATAAAAAAGTTCTACAACAACACTTAACAAAATGGTTAGACAATTATGAGGCGAAGCAAGTGTTGCGCTAGCCTACTCAAAATGCAAGCCACCTACCATAATTCTAGTTTAGATAGTATCTATTCACACAATAGCTATGACACTACTCTATGTTAGTGTGCTCTCAAAGGCTAACTAAAGAGCCACACCAACCAAGCAAGCAAGCTCTCACAACTAGCTACACTAAAGAGCTTGACAACTAGTTTGCGGTAACGTAAAGAGAGTGATCAAGAAGGTTATACCGCCGTGTAGATGAAGAAACCAATCAATCACAAGGATGAATAACAATGAAGACTAATCACCTCGGAATCAATGATGAACACAATGATTTTTACTGAGGTTCACTTGCTTGCCGGCAAGCTAGTCCTCGTTGTGGCGATTCACTCACATAGAGGTTCACGCGCTAATTGGCTTCACACGATCGGAGCCGAAGACAATCACCACCCTCCGCTCAATGCACCTTGCTGCTCCAAGCCGTCTAGGTGGCGGCAACCACCAAGAGTAACAAGTGAATCCCGCAGCGAAACACGAACACCAAGTGCCTCTAGATGCAAACACTCAAGCAATGCACTTGAATTGTCTCACAATCTCACAAAGATGATGAATCAATGATGGAGATGAGTGGAAGAGCTTTGGCTAAGCTCACAAGGTTGCTATGTCAATGAAAATGGCCAAAGGTATGAGCTTCAACCGGCCATGGGCTTAAATAGAAGCCCCCACGAAATAGAGCCGTTGTACCCCTTCACTGGGCACAACGCGGGGTGACCGGACGCTCCGGTCCGATCGATCGGACGCTGGCCCTCAGCGTCCGGTCACATGAGTCACGCCACGTGTCCCCTGCTTCAAATACTGTTCGTCAGATTTCAACGGTCATCAGTCGACCGGACGCAGCGCACAAACTGACCGGACGCTCAGCCTCTAGCGTTCGGTCGTTTTCAGTAAGGTTTCAGAAACGAATTTCTTCGACCGGACACGTCCGGTCATGTTTGACCGGACCCTGTAAGCGTCCGGTCACTTAGTGACTATTCTCTACGCTGTCCGACAACAGGACCGGACCCTGGACCTCAGCGTCCGGTCAGTCCAAGATCCAGCGTCCGGTCGTTTGACCGACTCCAGCGTCTTCGCTGCCACACTTGACCGGACGCGTCGGTCTCTCTGAGTTCAGCGTCCGGTCACTCAGTGACCAGCAAGACTAACTCCTTTTCACCTCATATTTCTTCACCCTTGCTCAAATGTGCCAACCACCAAGTGTATCACCTTGTGCACATGTGTTAGTATATTTTCACAATCATTTTCAAGGGTGTTAGCATTCCACTAGATCCTAAATGCATATGCAATGAGTTAGAGCATCTAGTGGCACTTTGATAACCGCATTCCGATACGAGTTTCACCTCTCTTAATAGTACAACTATCAAACCTAAATGTGATCACACTCTCTAAGTGTCTTGATCACCAAAACAAAATAGCTCCTACAATTTATACCTTTGCCTTGAGCTTTTTGTTTTTCTCTTTCTTCTTTCTAAGTCCAAGCACTTGATCATTATCATGGCATCTTCATTATCATACTATGATCTTTATTTGCTTCACCACTTGGAGTGTGCTACCTATCTCATGATCACTTGATAAACTAGGTTAGCACTTAGGGTTTCATCAATTCACCAAAACTAGTGGTGCGGGGGTTCCAAAGAAATACAATCGACGCTGAAATCGTGGTGGGGCAGCATGCTGGGAAGCGAATATTCCTTCCTCGAATACCGCTATGTCCGTCTGATGACGAGATGTTCCCGTTCCAGTTTAAGAGGAAACAGTTTCCTATCAGGCTGAGCTTTGCCATGACGGTCAACAAGTCACAGGGCCAAACTATCCCGAACGTGGGTATGTACCTACCTGCACTGGTGTTCTCTCACGGTCAGTTATACGTTGCGATGTCTAGAGCCACGTTAAGAACCAATATTAAGATCCTTGCCCTCCCGCCTGATGTGGAGGCACAAGAGGAGGAGGCTAAAAAGATAGAGAAGAAAAATGCTAAAAAGAATGCTGATGGAAAAAATTAAGAATGCGTCAAATACAAAAGATAAGGATAAGAAGACCCTAGTCGCGCTCTCTATGACTGTGTTAATTTCATGAACTTTACTTTTTGAATTAAATGTCACTTTGACGTCAGTATTTAATTTAACAATATTGCTATTTTATCGTGCGATCTGTGTGTTTTTAGTATAAAAGATTTAGTTGTTTTGTAATAACATACGGATACGCTACCTAGTATCTCTAGAAGAACAGGGGAAGAGAGAGACATGACCGAAATGATTCACAGACTCTAAGTTTCAATCAATGCCCTGTTTTGTTCGAAATAATCGGAGAGTACAGTGCTGCATATATTCTAGATCAGGCAGTGTTGTCAGGATCAGGGTGTTTGGTTCAGCTAGGAGCTCTTAAATTTAGTCCCATTTAGGCTTCGTTCGTTTCGCTGAAAAGCTATGACTGAAAGTACCGATTGCTGATTTGTTGTGAGAGAAAAATATTGTTTTTCATTGAAACAGTACGACTTATAAGACAAGCGAACATGACGTTAATCTCATTTAGTCACTTTTTACCAAACATTATGACTAAGTGGCTAACAACTCTAGAGTGACTAACCGTGTGTCCAGCGCAGAGGGGCCTCCAGGGTCAGGCTGCAGGCGCACTCGCCATATGTAGCTAGCTAGCACATATCACGTGCTCTTCCTTGCCAGTTATAGCACACAGAAATACTAGTGGTTGCGTGGTTGGTCATCCGCCATTCTCACTCTCACGGGTTTTATGGTCCTGCACGGTCGGCGACGCGTATTATTATCTGCCATGGCATTTGTTCATTTTTTTTCATCCAGCAGCTTCTAGTGTCGCACGTGAATAGTTTTTCGTCCGTCCGCATCTATTGGTACAATTCGAGTAGATCACACCGGACTAATTATCCAGCATGAAATAAATATGGACAATAGATAATCTCAGGAATCAATAGATAAGTACTATAGGAAAATGTGGACAAGTAAAAATAATATTCATGTGCAAGTGTAATTAGAGATTGCTCATAGGCTCAAAAAATAGAGATTGCTCATCTTCTCAATTGCATAACAGCAACCGTGTGTCATGTAAATGCTGCACAAATTGAGACTTCAGAGAAAATGGGGATTTGTAAATCTGTGTATTTATCAGGGCCCTTTATCAGTGCCTCCAAAGTTGAAGCGATGAGAATGACTACAAGTTGCATCACATCGTCAAAAACAGGGCCGGCATCTGGTCATCATCCTCTTCGATCGAACTCTTTTACCGTGCCAACAAATCTTTCTCAACCGTCCATTTCTGACTAATCTAACGGCACAGATGAGATAGGATCCTCTAGACCTCTACTACCTCCTACTCACCAATTATTAAGGAGTGCCTGGCAAAAAAAAAATATTAAGGAGTAATGTCATCGACGCGCCAAATTTTCCAAACTAAAACTGAATTCTGTTCCCCAAATTTTCGTTTTCAAATTTTATACAAAATTCCTTCGTTCCGAACGGCATCTTTTTCTCGATGATTGTCCATGCATCCAGACCACACAATTTCATCACAAAGATAAGACGACACAAGAAAATTATAGAGCAATTACATCTGAATCTGAATGCACTTCACATCACCCTAGCGTAGTAGCATCCCTCTCCCCTTTGACGCCTATACACACGTAGTACACGTACTCTCGGGCTGTCAAGAATCGGAGCCGTGCAAGGCGGGAGCGTCGTGCTGCTGCTGCGGCTGCTGGTACATGGCGAACGAGCTCGACCGCGACACGGGCCGGGAATAGCTCGATCGGCGGAAGCTGCCGGCGGCGATCTCGTCGGCGGGATCGACGGGGTCGCCGAACTCCGCCTCCCGCTCCCCGGGGATCCTGCACTTCTCCCCGAGGATGATGCCCTTCTTCCACAGCGTGTCCTCCGACTCCACCTTGTGATGGTGGTCCTTGTGCTCCCGCCTGCTCAGCCGCAGCTTGTCCGGGATGTTCATGCTCAGTTTCTTGCTCACGCTGATGGACAGCCGCCGCTTCGACGTCGACGACGGCAGCGCCACCGGGTCGATGGCGCCGTGCGTCGCCAGCTCCGGCGACAGCCTCACCACCGCCACCTCCTCCACCTCCCCGGCGCCAGCCTCCTGGCTGCCGCCGCCGCTGCCGCCGGAGACGGAGCCCGTCCCAGCCGGTTGGTCCGATGCGGCCGGGTCTGCATTGGTGGCCGGCTTTGGCTTGCGGCCGCACGCCGAGCACATGGACGACGTGAGCGCGACGGTGGCGGCCACGCACGCCACGAAGAAGGACAACGCGACGGCGTCGTGGCCCAAGAGCAGCTCGCCGTCCGCTGGCGGCGGCGGCGGCAGCCACCTTACCATTGTCACCGGCGGGATCCCGGCGACGGGAGAGAGTTATTTCTCTGCCCGGAAGAGGAATGAGGCAAGCTGCTCGTCGGAAGCTTCTATTCCCGCGGGGCGGGGAGAACCTTCCCGTTTCCAAATTGGAAACTGGAGAGGGGCCTCCAAATTGGAAACTGGAGAGGGGCCGGTTCGGCTTCAGGTTGTGTGGCTCTGGAATAATACTTCCCCCTGTTCTTAACTGGGACAAGCTAATTTTAGAGGACAAATGTTCTAGCACAAATTTGGGCAATGCCTGCCTGTGTAAACCTCCAGCAGCCCAGATAAACTTGACAGTAAAACACAGCTAGATTATGCGTAGCCAATAATCTAATTTACTGATGTAACAAGTTGTTTTGTTTTACAGAGTATCAGACACCAACAACCAATTGGGACTCTAATAGCCTGGTAAAACTATCATCAGAGTCCAGTTCTTCTCCTAGTGTACACCGAAAATAACAGAAAAAGAATTGCACACGTTTATGTAGCTAAACTCTCTAACAAAAGCTCTGGATGCGTTGCTGCAACTTTATCTTCTGAAAATCATCTAAAACTTTGCTCTAGGAGGATGTGGGACATGGGTGGAATTACTGAACTGATTCAACAATGCTGTGGTCTTCAGAGTTCAGTTTTGCTTTTGCTGGATTTGGTGGGCTTCTTTGCCCCTTTCCACCATTTCTTTACCACATTGGACACTTTGTTTACATGCCCTTTCAACTTTTTACTGGTATCCTTCAACTGTTGCACGACTTGCTGTTTCAAATCTTTCTTTTGAGAACCCTTGTCTTTCAGAGCTTTTCCCTGCACGAGTAGGTGCGATTAGTGTTTAACTTGGAATGGAAATCTTCACTCAAATCTTTTGAATCATTACCAAGTTCTTTGGGAAGTTGTCATCTTCGTCTTCATCATCCTCATCGTCGTCAGTCTTCAGTACCGAAGTTATTTTTCATCAGATCGTCCCTGGAGTACATCTTCATGCTTGGAGCTCCCGGCATACCCTGTCATCACCCATAAGTAGCATTTTTTAGTATATTGGATCCACTTGGATAAAGTTAAAACTGGCTGAAGTTAAAGTATCTACCTCCATTGATCTCAATATCTTTTCCATCTCAGCATCTTTTGATGGCTTCCTTGCAAATGGTTCCCCAGGGACTCGATCCTGTAAAATTCATAATGATGTCTCTGAATGAGATGTCGGTACTTATCTCGAGTTCTTGACACTCATGTCCTAAAGCCTCACAGGCTACTATACTTCTATCAGCTTGTAGCTATGTTTTACAAGTGAAACAGGCATGTAACAAGTATAGCTATAATGAAATTCAAAATCATGCAATGCCATACTTCAAAAGATAACATGCAATTCCTTTGTTAAGTCTTTGATTCTATCACTTCGTATCATAAAGTTCATAACTACTTTTGCTTTCTCAGTTGGGGGAAAAAGAGTCTTGCAACATAGTACCACAGTTTTTCACCAAAGCACTTCAACATATTAGTCAGAAAACAACTGAATTCACTGCAGACTACATAATAAATGTGATTCAGTTTCATTAGGTGCAGCTTGATAATATTATATATGAACACTTAACAGTGTATTGTCAAACTAAAACAGAGCTTGACACCAAAGCATCCTACTTGTGTCTTTATTAGGAAATCTAGCACCTAAAGCTCAAACTCAGACAAGGAAGGCTCCAAGGACTCACTTTTGGAACTGGTGGCGGGTCCTTGGCACACGCTTTCGAAAGATCTTTGCAGAGAAATTTCATCAGCTGATCAACTGAGGGGTTATTTTTGTAGACAAACTCAGCAACATCAGTATCAGCATATCCTATCACCTGCAATGAATTCGATTCAGAAAAATTCAACAAGACAATATTTAATAAAGATAGTGCTCTGCCTGCTCCTTAATGGTTAGTAATTAATGAAAAATCGGAAGGCAAACTATAACAAGCTTCATAAAAAAATAATACAGTTAAAAACAATATGGAACCACCTCTTGACATGCACGCTCAATGGTCTTGCATTCTGCATTGCAATGTCCTTCCTCATCTTGTTCAACAAGCTGCAAAACAAACCTATATATCAGTACTAGAATTGGATTATACAATTCCGTAAACCGAACAGTTAAACACAAAACTACATCAGTCAGAAACATGTAGAGCAGTTTTTTATATCTCACTGCCCAGAGCAAAAAAACTACTAGTTGGACATATAATTCCTGTCAGGTATAACTCCAGTACTCCACACCAAGGCAAACACAGTGAATAATGGGTTCTACAATGTCACACAGGGGGAAAACAAGGCAAGTATAAATATACTCACATAACTCCGCAAATATTATGGAAACATGCAGTAAACAACACCTTTCACATAAACAAGTTCACTCAAACTGCTGATTTTAAGAAATTCAGTCACACCTGAGTAACTTTAGCCTAGCCAAATGCCATAAAACATTGACGTAATTCCATTCGGACTGAGATTCCATACATGATACATGTTTGATCACTGCCAAGTAGATTCGCGATGGATTAATTAATCACTTGCACTTAACGATTATGAAAACAACTTATGTAATACGAGCTAATTGCGCATTTAAGACGAGCTGTTTTCATTAGATAATCACCCGAATTTTGAAGATTTAGAAAGCGTCAAGCATGAACAGGCATTGAATCCCGCCACACGAACCTCAATTAACAACAGAGCCAACATAGAGCGCCAAATTACCTCGAGCTTGTCGCCCTTCTCGACGATGTCGATCCGGAGCATCCAATCCGCCTCCTGCTTCTTCAGGTTGCAGACATTCTCCTGCGATCTCGATGATCTCGATCTCCGGCACCTGCACGCACCCCCAGTCACCAATTCATCAGCACACAACCGACCACCCACCCACCCACCTAGGCAGCCAGCCAACCGCCCGAATCGACCCCGAGCAGAGCAGAGCGGAGTACCTTCTTGGAGGGCGGGAGCGCCTGCTGCTTCTTGGCGACCTGCGCGGAGATCTCGCGCGCGATCCGCTCGCACACCTGGCACCGGATGTAGGGGATGTCCTCCCGCCTCGCGGCCGTCGCCGGCTTCTTCTGCCCCGCCGCAGCCGCAGCCGCGACGGGGTAAAGGAGGACGGCCGCGAGCGCGACGGCGACGAGCAAGGCGACGGCGCGTCTCGCCATGTCTCCCCTCACTGGTTGGGCTCGCTGCTGCTCTGCTCTTGCAGCAGCCGAACTTGAAGCGGGGGTGGTTGGTTCGGTTCGGTTCGGGCCGGCGCGCGTGCCTATGTGGCGTGGGGGTTCTGCGCCGTCCGTTCGTCCACGTCATGTGATCGGAGGGTGGACGGCGCGTTTGGGACGCACGGGCCAATGGGAGGAGACCAGGTGGGCCGCGTGACGTGGTTTGGTTCGTGAGCGTTCTGCGTTCTGGGTGACTTGGCCAGCTCTGGTTTCCACAGCGTCCAGAAGAGCCGTTTCGCGAATGAAATGGATGGACGACAAACAAGTTTTCGACGTACAGATATAGCACAGTTTTAAGCAAATTTGCATGAACATGCATGTCAGGGTAAGGAGGAACCACGTTTCCTCGTAAATGATCGTAAATTTCTAGCCTGTTCGCTTGCTCGTAAACTATCGTAAATTTTCAGCTGAGAATAGTATTTTTCTCTTATACTAAACCAGCCAGCAGTAAATAATCCACGATCGTTTACGGCCTCCCGAACAGAATTCTTCTTCTCCTCAAGTGCGCAACCAAGATGGCAAGATGCCTTTGATTTAACTGCGTCGTTCTTTCTGTGCTTAGAAGATGCGCCCATCAACAGCGATGATGCACATGTGGATGTGCGTGACTTCATCACACTTGAGATTGGTTGGTCTAGCGATTGTTCATCAACAGCGAGTCACGTGTGGATGTTTTTCTAGCTAGTGTATAAACTGTAGTATATGTACTCTATACAACACACTCACATCATCTCACACACGCACACCCTAGAAGCTACAACCTATACACCTTAAACGTCCTTCTGGATATCACCGAAGCCACACGAGCTTCGTAGACGACGGACACGTCGTAGTCCCATTGTAGCGCCACGCGAGTGTCCAGAACCTGCATATATTCAGGGAAAAAACCCCGGTGCCACACCCGGTTGATCCACAACTGGGATTCGAACGCGGATGGGTGGATGTTATTTCATCAAACTCGAGATTTGCTGGTATAGCATGGTCTAGAAAATACCCATAGGTCTGGATATACTTGCATGTGTTTAAAATGCTCATGTGTATCGTGTATATGAGCGTCATCAATCTCAAAATTTGATGGTCTGGGTATGTGTCCGTGTGTTTCACAGAAAGAAAGATGATAAACCGGAATCACTTTATGAGACCATTTTATTAGTAGACTATATTTTGATTCACAAGAAAATATATTCATTCAAAGTCATATAAATAAATATATACTTAAAAATTCTGAAATGTCTGTGGACGGATAACAACTTAAATTCAATCTATTTCAAATTGTTGTACTAAAAATAGTTATAACTAAAAAAATTCAATCTATAAATATATACAGAAAATGGAAGCAAAGAAAGGAAAGAGGATTAGTGTGAAACCACCCTCTGGCCCACTCGCGGGCGTTCTCTTGCAGGGGAACAAGATTTGAGGCCCCACTTAACTATTTGATCATTATCAGTATTTTTGGGTTTTATGAAAAAAAATGATAAAAATAACTTGATGCTTCCACTATATGTGAACCAATATTTTCTAGAAAAAACGTTCTATACACAATTTGGAAATGCGTGCTTGCTATAATAACGCGTGCTAGGGCAATATCTTGAATTCCTTCAGTATTGCAACTTATTCTGTGTTTGGTTAATAAATCATGAAAACTCTACCACCCCATCACGCCATACTAAGCTCTCAGCTTCAGATGACGTGCCTATGGCCAAACAATGCCAAGACCCCGCAGACACGTGGCGTGCGCCAATCTACGGAGGGGCCGGGAGGGCATTGACGGTTTCCAATTCCTAGAGCGGCACGTATCGTGTAGGGATACACCAACAGGAGCTGAATGACTGGGAGGCCTCCAATTTATCTTTGCCTGACTCATTTTCTAACACATCCTACTCCTAATCACAATGCCAACTAGTTTTTTATAATAAAATATTTTGTACACAATTTCTAAAGGCATGCATGTTTGCTTGCCTAATGCTATTGGTATTGTGGAGAACAAGTAGAAAATGGGCTACTTACCATTGACATATGTATCTCTCCTATATCAGTAGGCCTTCTCTTCCATCCTACTCATCTTTGAGCCACTCTTCCTTCTACCACCATCCTAAGCTACAATTGTCATATACAAAGTATTTTTATCTGACACCATATGAGAAAGATGATTTTTCTAAAGCGAAAAGCTTGGTACGTGGTTAATAAGCTTCTAAAATGTTATTTTATTATGAGTACCTTAACAATCTTAAAAGGAAAAACTCAAAACTAGAAAGTAGTAAATCTTATGGAGGGCAACAATTTTTATATAAATATCTTCATACGTGGTCGTATGAGGCCACTCTTCCTGCTACCGCCATCCTCATACCCCTCATGTTACATGCAAAGCTACATATAACAATAAAAATGTCTAGCTTCAAGAGACGTGCCAGCAGCCAAACAATGCGAAGACCTAGCAGACACGCGGCGTGCGCCAATTTATGGAGGGACCAGGAGGGTCCCCGACGGCTTCCAATTACTAGAGCGTGTCGCGTAGCGATACGCCAACAGGAGCTGAATCGATGGGAGGCCTCCAATTTATCATTGGCTAACTCATTTTCTAACACATTGTACTTCTAATCACAACACCAACTAGTTTTTTATAATAAAATGTTTTGTACATAATTTTTAAAGCCATGCATGTTTGCTTGCTAAATGTTATTAGTATTGTGGAGAACAAGTAGAAAATAGGCTACTTACCATTGACATCTGTATCTCTCCTATATGAGTAGGCCCCCTCTTCTATCCTACTCGTCTTGGAGCCACTCTTCCTTCTACCGCCATCCTAAGCTACAATTGGGATATACAAAGTATCTTTATTTCACACCATATGAGAAAGATGATTTTTCTAAAGCGAAAAGCTTGGTATGCAGTTAATAAGCTCCTAAAATATTATTTTACTTTGAGTATCTTAATAATCTCAAATCAAAAAACTCAAAACTAGAAAGTTGTAAATCCAATGGAGGGCAAGAATTTTTATGTAAAAATCTTCATACGTGGTCATATGTGGCCGCTCTTCCTGCTACCGCCATCCTTGTACCTCTCATGTTGCATGCATAGCTACTTAAAATAATAAAAATGTCCAGCTTCAGGTGATGTGCCTACAACCAACATTGCCAAGATCCAGCAAACACATGGCGTGCGCCAATCTGAGGAGGGACCGGGAGGGCATCGACGGCTTCCAATTCCTAGAGCGGCACGTGTCATGTAGGGATATGCCAACAGGAGCTAAATCGCTCGGAGGCCTCCAATTTATCTTTGCCTGACTAATTTTCTAACACATCGTACTCCTAATCACAATACCAACTAGTTTGTTATAATAAAATGTTTTATACACAATTTCTAAAGGCATGTATGTTTGCTTGCTTAATGCTATTGGTATCATGGAGAATAAGAAGAAAATGGGCTACTTACCATTGACATCTATATCTCTCCTATATGAGTAGGCCTCCTCTTCCATCCTACTCGTCTTCAAGCCACTCTTCCCGCTACCGCCACTCTGAGCTACAATTGTCATACACAAAGTATCTTTATCTGACACCATATGAGAAAGATGATTTTTCTAAAATGAAAAGCTTGGTACGTGGTTAATAAGCTCCCAAAATGTTATTTTACTTTGAGTATCTTAACAATCTCAAATGAAAAAAACTCAAAACTAGGAAGTATTAAATCTCATGGAGGGCAACCATTTTTATATAAAAAATCTTCATACGTGGTCGTACGAGGCCACTCTTCCTTCTACTGCTATCCTCATACCTCTCATGTTGCATGCAAAGCTACTTAAAACAATAAAAATGTCCAGCTTCAGGTGATGTGCCTACAGCCAAACAATGCCAAGACCCAGCAGACACGCGGCGTGCGCCAATCTGCGGAGGGATCGAAAGGGCCCCAATGGCTTCCAATTCCTAGAGTGACATGTGTCGCATAGGGATATGCCAACAGGAGCTGAATCGCTACGAGGCCTCCAATTTATCTTTGCCTGACTCATTTTCTAACATATCCTACTTCTAATCACAACGCCGAACTATTTTTTTTATAATAAAATGTTTTGTACACAATTTCTAAAGGCATGCATGTTTGCTTGCTAAATGCTATTGGTATTATGGAGAACAAGTGGTAAATGGGCTACTTAGCATTGACATCTGTATCTCTTCTATATGAGTAGGCCTCCTCTTCCATCCTATTCGTCTTCGAGCCAGTCTTCCTTCTACCGCCATCCTGAGCTACAATTGTCATATACAAAGTATCTTTATGTGACACCATATGAGAAAGATGATTTTTCTAAAGCGAAAAGCTTGGTACGCAGTTAATAAGCTCCTAAAATATTATTTTACTTTGAGTATCTTGATAATCTCAAATGAAATAACTCAAAACTAGAAAGTTGTAAATCTCATGGATGGCAAGAATTTTTATGTAAAAATCTTCATACATGGTCATATGAGGCTGCTCTTCCTGCTACCGCCATCCTGATTCCTCTCATGTTGCATGCAAAGCTACTTAAAACAATACAAATGTCCAGCTTCAGGTGACGTGCCTGCAGCCAAACAATGTCCAAGACCCAGCAAACACGCGGCGTGCGCCAATCTGGGGAGGGACCAGGAGGGCATCGACGGTTTCCAATTCCTAGAGCTGCACATGTTGTGTAGGGATACGCCAACAGGAACTAAATCGCTGGGAGGCCTCCTATTTATCTTTGCCTAACTCATTTTCTAACACATCCTACCTAATCACAACGTCAACTAGTTTTTTTATAATAAAATGTTTTGTACACAATTTCTAAAGGCATGCATGTTTGCTTGCTTAATGCTATTAGTATTGTGGAGAACAAGTAGAAAGTGGGCTGCTTACCATTGACATTTGTATCTCTCCTACATGAGTAGGCCTCCTCTTCGAGCCACTCTTCCTTCTACCGCCATTCTAAGCTACAGTTGTCATATAAAAATTATCTTTATCCGATACCATATGAGAAAGATGATTTTTCTAAAGCGAAAAGCGGTACGCAGTTAATAAGCTCCTAAAATATTATTTTACTTTGAGTACCTTAACAATCTTAAATGAAAAAACTCAACACTGGAAAGTTGTAAATCTCATGGAGGGTAAGAATTTTTATGTAAAAATCTTCATGTGTGGTCGTATGAGGCCGCTCTTCCTGCTACCGCCATCCTCATACCTCTCATGTTGCATGCAAAGCTACTTAAAATAATACAGATGTCCAGCTTCAGGTGACGTGCCTACAGCCAAACAATGCCAAGACCCAGCAGACACGTGGCGTGCGCCAATTTGCGGAGGGGTCGGAAGGGCATCGACAGCTTCCAATTCCTAGAGCGGCACGTGTCGTGTAGGGATACGCCAATAAGAGCTGAATCGCTGGGAGGCCTCTAATTTATCTTTGCCAGACTCATTTTCTAACAAACCCTACTCCTAATCACATACCAACTAGTTTTTTATAATAAAATGTTTTGTACACAATTTCTAAGGGCATGCATGTTTGCTTGCCTAATGCTATTGGTATTGTGGAGACCAAGTAGAAAATGGGCTACTTACCATTGACATTTGTATCTCTCCTATATGAGTAGGCCACCTCTTCCATCCTACTCGTCTTCGAGCTACTCTTCCTGCTACCACCATCCTGAGCTACAATTGTCATATACAAAGTATCTTTTTCTAACGCCATATGAGAAAGATGATTTTTCTAAAGCGAAAAGCTTGGTACGCGGTGAATAAGCTCCTAAAGTGTTTTTTACTTTGAGTATCTTAACAATCTAAAATGAAAAAACACAAAACTAGAAAGTAGTAAATCTCATCGGGGGCAACAATTTTTATATAAAAATTTTCATACTTGGTCATATGAGGCCACTCTTCCGGCTACCGCCATCCTTATACCTCTCATGTTACATGCAAAGCTACTTAAAACAATAAAAATGTCCAGCTTCAGGTGACATGCCTGCAGCCAAATAATGTCAAGACCCAGTAGACACAGCGTGCGCCAATCTACGGAGGGACCGGGAGGGCCCCGATGGCTTCCAATTCCTAGAGTGGTACGTGTCGCGTAGCGATGCGCCAACATGAGCTGAATCGCTGGGAAGCCTCCAATTTATCTTTGGCTGACTCATTTTCTAACACATCCTACTCCTAATCACAAAGCCAACTAGTTTTTTATAATAAAATGTTTTGTACATAATTTCTAAAGGCATGCATGTTTGCTTGTTAAATGCTATAGGTATTGTGGAGAACAAGTAGAAAATGGGCTACTTACCATTGACATATGTATCTCTCCTATATGAGTAGGTCTCCTCTTCCATCCTACTAGTCTTCGTGCCACTCTTCCTTCTACCGCCATCCTGAGCTATAATTGTCATATACAAAGTATCTTTATCTGACACCATATGAGAAAGATGATTTTTCTAAAGCGAAAAGCTTGGTACGCAGTTAATAAGCTCCTAAAATATTATTTTACTTTGAGTTGAAGTCACATGTGTTTGCTTGGGTTGAAGTCACATGGGGGCATGTTCATCCTATATCGAATATACCCCTCGTTTGTGGGACGTACACATGCGCTCAAACCAATCTAGAGGACTAAGCCAACATTTTGTGGCACTAGGCACTGTGGCAGAACCGCCTAATTTAATGCCTCACCGGAGTGCTTGTCTTCCATTAGACACTAAGCACTCAAGTGAGAACACTAGATTACTCGGTTTCGTCGGGCACACCCCAGGGGAGAACCTGAAAATCCACATTTTTGCCATCAAGATCACAAATGAGAGAATAAAGCTTACATCATTCATAACCATTTCTTACATCACTTTTAATACAACATCAGAGTATAATATTTATTAATATAACAGCGGAATGAAATCATATTTCAGAGTTATAAATAATTTAATTGAACAGCGGAATAGAAACATGTGAGCAGAGTTATAGCGGAAATAAATATCTATTCATGACATGTTGAGGGATTGATATATAACAACTATGACAAAAGATTATAAACTTTCATTTATAAAAATATTTGGTGAGAGTTATAAACAACAACTACGATCGCAGCGTAAAGGAAATCCTCTCTGAGCCCACCAGGATGACTCCACACCCAAAGGTCAGCTCAAGTCTCCACCTGTTTCCTGCAACAGGGGGAATAAAACCCTAAGTACTCAATTGTACTCAGCAAGACTTACCCGACAGGAGGAAAGAAAAGACTCCAAGGATATGCAAGGCTATCTGACTTGTGGGTTGCATTTGCAGAAAGCATTACTAAGCGTGCGTCCTTATATTTGATTTTTAATAATAGCCGCATTGGTTCATTAACTAATCATTCTATGTAAGCACCTGTGCTACTTTCAAGCAGGTGGTGAGCAATCAGATTTTCTTTGTCCATCTTCCATCTTTCATCTTTCAGTTCTTACTACGATGCTAAACCGTAGACAAGTCGTACCGGATCGCCCGGCGATTCGCGAATCAATGCCCCCAGTTGGGTACCCCGAAAACGCACACCCCGCTTGTACCCCATGCACAAGTAGGACCAACCCATCACTCTCCTATCCCAGATGTCCAGGTCCCCGTCCAAACTGGGACTCCAAGCCCCCGCCCCTGAGTCCCGGACTCAGTGCGGTGCAAGGACCTCCTCCACCAAAACAAAACCCTAACAGTCAGTCCGGAAAGAGCCGGATCCGCGACAAGAGAGCAACAAGTCTTCCAAGCGCCCATACACAAGTATGTGCTTGGGATAATAAGTCTGTGACCTGCCTAGAGTCATATGCAACGATCGGTCCTTAACCGACTAGACAGGGAAAAATAGTGTAACCAAGCTATGCCCCGTGTCCACGGTGACACAACTCCTTACACTCACCAATACCCAAACCATATCCCTGCCCGGTCACCATTTCCTTTCCACCATTTTCATATTTTCCGAGTGATAGTAATCCAATAATACATTTCCTATCTCTCGCGAGTGACAGGCAATCACTCGACTTCTACCGGAGTCCTATAGCATAGCATTCTACACGATCCTGTCATACTAGTAAGACTCATAGGATAAAGATATATATGCAAGTGGGTTTCATTCAACTCCTTAAAGCTTAATGCACAAATATAATTTAAACTGCAGAAAGTAGGGGTTATGCACCGGGGCTTGCCTGGGTAAGATATATTTAAAAGTTAGTATCTACATCCTCAGATCATCCGAATAGAAAACCCCTCGCATCCTCTCCTGGAGAGAATACCAATACACCATCTTCAGATTCTCAATCCTCCTTCAAATGATCCGTTGGTCCATCATCGTACCTATATGATATGCAATGCGATGCACATGCAAAGACATAATTAATCGGCTGCAATCGTGACTCGTAAAATACGACGTACGCCTCTCAAGCTAACGAGCTAGTTCTAACGACGACCGTACTTAGCTACGTATCCATGTTGTCGAACAAGGCATTATTTCCCAACAGTTGTTTTTTGTCGTACAAACCAACGTTGTTTCTTTCTTCCTTCTATCTGATTTACTATATTCGGATTAGGATCTCATTGTCTATCTAGCAACTAATTATTGCTAGAAATCTACTGTCGAATTTTCAGAGCTAATGCTATTACCATTTTATCCGGGAAATTCTTACAAGTTCATCTCTTACAATATTAAGCATTTTAAAATAATTATATAGCTCCCAAAAATGTTACCAAACTATGTGAACAAATATACTAACAGGTAGAGCCTGATTTTAAGAGACTAACAAAACTCGTTTGACATTTTTATGATTTTTCTATGATTTTCTACGAATTTTACAAGCTTACTTTATAAGCTAACTTATCAAATACTCTACAACTAAAGAAGGTCGTCCGTCATTAAACGACCCAGCTCAGCCTGGCCCAGCGAGCAAGCAGCCTAGGCGGCAGCACCAACCGACCCAGCGCAACCGGTGGCCCAGCAGTGCTGCCCGCGACCGGCCAGCGGGGCAGCGGCCCAATCAGCTGGCCGTGGCCCAGGCGAGGCGCATGCCGGCCAGAGGCCCAGGCGGCCAGCAGCAAAGGCGAGGCGGCCCAACGCCAGGCAGGCCACAGCCCAGCAAACCGGCCCACGCGGCCAGGAGGCCCGCGCGCGCCATCGTTTCACAGAAACAACCCTAGATTTCAATGAAATCAACCTATAGTCCTTTCCACTATTTCTCTCTTTCTCTAACAATTTCACCCAGCCCCCTGACTTCCTCCTAATTCGAGCGCACCAGTCCCCCGGCGACTCTAGGCGCGACGGAACGGCTCCGACTGGCACTGCCCCGCTGCGCCGGACAGCAAAGCGAGGCGCCAACTAAAGAAGCAGACCTAAGAGCACCGCGGAGCCAAGACGAGACCCTAGGTGTCGAATAGGCACCGAACGGTGACTTCTAAAGCTCTGACCACCGATGGACTACACGCTAGGGCGGCGCGACTGTTCCGACGTCCTACGTCCTCAGAGACGGCAACGAAACGATGTGAGAGCAGTAGGACCTTACCCCGGACACGGCTACGGTATCGGCTGGAGCGGAAACTGCCCGTGCTAGGATGTCCACGTGCACGGTGAAGGACGACGGCGCTCTGAGCGTGGCGCGGCCGTGTCAGCTCGTCACCGAGGAAGATTCTGACCAAACCAAGACGAGCATCAGCTAAACGAGGTTAAGGCGAGTTAGAAATCGCACTCAATCGAACTGCTACCGCTACTTTGAGCCTTACCCCCAAATTACAGAGCACGGCGGTGAACTGACAGACAGCGAGGGGAAACGCCAAATTGATGGCCAATGGTGCTCGGCTGAGGCTCAGTGCGGTAGGGCGCCTAGCTAGCCTCCCAAGCAATGCACCGGGGCGAGGAAAAGAGCTGCGAAACTCGCTGCCGCGTAGGAGGGAGGAGAAGACAACGTCATGGCACGGCACGGCCGAGGGAAGAGCACACAGCGAGCCGGGCAACTTAAAGCGAGCGGTCATGGTCGGTGGAGTGATGCGAGCACGTACACACATTGAAGTGGAGGACCGGTGCGACGCACTTGAACCGAAACGGCCAAGCCCGAACAGAGCTCACCACCGTCGGCTAGCAGGACGGGGTGGACAGGTAGGGCAGAGCAAGGAGTCATCCCGTCGCAACAGCGGCCGGGGCCATCGACACAGTCGCGATGACATTGGCGCACGCCCTAGGACAATGCACGGTCGGTGGAGCGAACAGCAAGGGCAAGCGCCACGCCGGCCACTCGACAGCGACTGCGGCGTCAGCTCGACCCCACGTGATACGGCGGACAGCGCACCGATGTGGGCTCACACGGCCAGGCAGCACGGCAGAGAGCGGCTGTGGCCAACTCATCCCGGCCCGGAGCCGGCACAGACGCGGGCACGGCATGGCACCACAAGGGGGCGGCAACTGTCCGAGGAGTGTCACGGCACTGTGTGTGCAACATGCACGGCAGCAGCAGTCGACGACGCGTGAGGCGTAGCAGGACAGGCCGCAGAACGCCACGAGGCAGCGGCAGCGGCTGGCCGACGAAAAACAGCAGCCCGCGACTGGCCGGCAAACGGCCAGCGGCAGGCACCGCGACCAGCCATAGCCAAGCCAGGTCGGCATCGGCAGGACCGCGCGGGTGAGCCAGGCACGACGACGCCGAGACCGCGCGCCGTGACCGCACCCACAGGCCAAACTGCCCGAGGCTGAGCTCGTGCACGAAATTTAAAGCACACGTGAAAACCCATCTAACTCATTTTGGGTTCAACCATCTAAACTACGCTCAAGAAGGTGCGTCGGGCTATCAACCAAAGCTAAAACATGGCACTATTCATTAATTAGATTTCACGGAATAAATTCATGAACTTAGTGTCGTCAAACAAGTTTTCTAAATCTTCGAGCTGGGTTCACATTTAATACGAGGACGCCAACCAGAACGATATAATAATAGCGGACTATATCGTTCTATTTATTAATAGATTTTATTTTATTTATAAAAGTTGTTTTTCAAGCTCAATCTAGTAGAATAAACCGTTCGTTAGAATAGTCGTCGGACATTCACACATATTCCTACGCACGGTGCAGTTTAACTTAAGCATTTAATTTGAGTCCGCGAAACTAAGACACACAAGATTCGCTTATCACTTCACGAATGTTTTAAATCAAAAATTCCGAGAACTCGTTACGAAAATTTTACTTAGCCCTAAATCGCGGCGCTAAATAAGCTCGTAACACCAGGGGTGTTACAGGCACCATGCATGCCACACATGGTTTTCTGTCATAGCTGCTCCTGTGTTTTTTTTCTCAAGTCGCCAGACCACACCCAGTTCATAAAAGCGAACCAAAATGCATATCTTATGGGCCTGTATGGAACTGCTCCACAAACACTATCGTTGAGCAACTCCACAAAAAATCTTTTGATACTGAATTTCTAAAGTTGAATCTTTGGGTACTATTAAACTCTGCTTCTTTCAATGGCCCAAATCCAATTTTATCATTTTAATTTGATATGGATTTAATAGAGCTTTGTCATATTATTACCAATATTAATTTAGATAAAATAAATTATAAAATAAAAAATCTATCATTACACATATCTTTTGATGGCTTTTGCTCTCCCTTGCAAAGCACGAGTATGTTTTGCTAGTATATAAGAAAACGAGAAATTTGTTTAATTTCCATATGAAAACCTTTAATTTATGCCAGCAATGAAACTTCCTCATCGATAATTGGGCACTCGTATATAAGTAAATAAACAAGTAAGCCTTTTCAGGTGTGGTTGTATTTCATATTTATAAAAGGGTAAGTCCATTTTTCACCATGTAATTTGCGCAATAGTCTGATTTTCAATCTTAAACTATAAAATTGAGTGACACACACCCTCAACTGTCCAAATCGGACAAATTTCATCCTTTGGCTGGTTTTAAAGGTGGTTTTCTATTTCCTAATTTTGTCACTAAAATTCATAATTAAAGTTTTGATAATTGGAAAATATTTGTTACCCGGTTTCATAGTTCAAGGTTAAAAATTAGACTACTATGAAATAGACTTAACCACATAAAATGCACAGTAAAGAAAGCAAAAGCTCACATTTACACAAACGCACCCACGCACACTTATCTGATGACACACACAGGTACACCTTATCCCTTTGAGACTTAACCGGAAAATATCATGATACAAGGAGAGGAACTCTATTTTTTGGTGTGAAGATGTGGGTGTTCTTTCCTTTGCCCAACTACAAGCCAATTGCATAATTTGGCATGTCCATAGTAACCAGTTTTTGCTATATAATGAAGTAGTGGAATACCAACTATAAGCATTATATAGCGAACTCTGCCAACTCTGACGAGGTTTACGAGTTGAACTTGGAGGTTAGGATGCAGGTTAGGGTTGACGTTCGGGTCATCAGAGTACGCTTCGAGGCAACACGAGACAGTTTTACTGTCCAAGGAGGTCAACTAGGCAGCTGCAAAGCTAGTGATTAAACGTGTAGAGTAGGGCCACTGTAAATAACCTCAACCTAGGGCGCATATCAATAGTTCATAAAAGCGAACCAAAATGCATAACTTAGTATATGGGTTTGTTGGGACTGCTCCACAAACTCCACCATAAAGCAACTCCACAAAAAACTGGAGTTCGTGAAACACCTCTTTATGTGTTCTCACAACTCCACGATTTTTAATAGAGCGGAGTTCATGGAGCTGCATCTATTTGGCTAAAAATCATGGAGCGAAAGAGTCCCAAATAGACTCTATATCCTAAGCATAATTATACAACAAACTGGGTAAGAAAAAACATAAAGGCAGCCAAATGCTCGCCATGGGAAATAGATTAAAAAACAAAAATGATTTCCGCGCACCTACTCCTGCCGAGATCCACCGGCACCGGGAGGGCCCCTCACATGCACCCGCTGCCATAGTCGCCTCCCACGGGTTTGCCACCGCAGGGGGGGGGGGGGCGTGGTGGCCACCACTAGAAAGCCTCGCACGGCCACCAAAGCCTCTCCGAGACGCTGCTTAAGTCGCCGCTGGTGCCGCCCCCACGCTAAGAGAGATGAGAGATCTAAGAGAGTTGAGAGAGACGGTTGAGAGTGAGAGAGCTAAGGAGCATCCAAACCCTAACTCACATATATATACCTAAACACAGGTAATGGGCCTCTTGGGCCTCAGGCCTTTTTTCTTATACGGGCATCTTAAGAGGTCCATATCCGAAATGGCCTCTATTGGCCTCTTAAGGAGGCCCATTTATGTTAATGTCTTATGTGAGACGAATTATTTTTTTAAGAGGCACATCTTTGTTGATGTCTTTTGAGAGATGGACTGTTTTTACAACCTCTATAAATCTATTTGGGAGACGAGCATTTTGCGACCGTCTCCATGAATAAAATGACCGCCTCCGAAATTCCTCAGATATTTTAGAAAATATGTAAATTTTATGACCGCCTCCGTTAATGATTGGGCAGTGTCTCGCGAAATCATTTATGTAGTAGTGACAAAATAAATACCTAATCAAATCTGATCTGTTTCCTCCTTGATTATGACATCTTCATCAGCATTAGCACGTGATCCTCAACCTACATATGGGCATTTCAAACAAATGAAGGGTGCAATATGAATATATATATATATATATATATATATATATATATATATATAATGAATAAAAATGACAATTGGTTCTTAACACTACTACAGGAATCAATTTGCGCAGCGTGGCCAAAATGCGCTCCGTGGCGGGCACCTCTTTTGCCCGCCACGGTTAACCGGTGGCCGGTCAACAAGGCCGGCCACCGAGGCGCTCGCTGCGGGAAATTGGTTTACCGCGGCGGGCCACCTTACCTGCCCGTCACAGGAAATAGTTATTTACCGCGACGAGCGGTATGAATCGCCCGCCGCGGTTAATACGATTTACCATGGCGGGCTCTTTAAACTGCCCGCCGCGGTAAATAGTTGATTTACCAAGGTGGGCGTTTTATCTTGCCCACCGCGGTAAAGTCTGTACAAATACACAGCACAAACCCTTCATCTTCTCCACGGGTCTTCCTCTCTCAAAACTCATGGGGGGAGGCTTTGCCCTAAAATTTGAGGAAACTTTTGATTTGAGTTGAAGGGCTTGGATTTGAGGGAGGAGGACATCATAAGAGGTTCATAAAGGCTCTCCCTCTCTCCTTCCATCCTCTCTCTCTATTTCCATCACCTAGAGTTCTCTCTAGATCTAGATCTAGATCTAGATCAATTTTAATGGAAAAAATGATGTCATGTATTTCTTTAACTTTAGATTCATCATAGATGCATGCTTCATCTTTCACATCGTCATTTCCTCTCTTTTTCATGATTTTGGACGTAAAAATCATCAATTTCTCCTAATTCTTCTTTATTTAATGTTGATTGTGACGGATAATGTTCGCAGATATGATGGATAGATCGGAATGGATGTACCGGATCGATAGAGTGAATGATCCGCGGTACCTCTTTGAATTAAGGAAGTTTATTGCGGCTGGTAAAGCTCACCGTGAGAGACTGAAGCGGATGACAACCATATGTCCATGTTCTCGTTGCAAGAACCTGAAAGCCCACCGAGACAGCGAGGTGCAAACTCATTTGATCATGTATGGTTTCGTCGAGGGCTACACAGTCTGGACATTTCACGGCGAAAGAGTTGGTGCGAGTGGCGGTGCATCTAGAGTGAGCTCTTCGACGCCGACGACGACAGCACCACCGGTGAATAAAGATCCTTCAGCAGCAGCTGCGCCAGCCGACAGTGACAACAGTTGTCGTGATTACATCACGGTGGATGATCTAATGCAAGACATGGCCGACGAAGCCGGCGATGGTGGTGATGGTCAGGATACTGTGAGCCAACCCGAGGATGTGCAGCTTGTTGAAGATCTAGTCAAACACTTCGATGAAGACGACGTTGTGTTGGGTTGCCCAAAGTGGTTGGAGAATTTCAGAGAGTTGAAGCAGGCGGCAGTTGATCCTCTCTATAAGGACGGCGGCGATTGTCCGAAGGAGTGCACGGCGCTCCATTTTAACCTCCATATGTTGATGTTGAAGGCTCGTCATGGTTGGTCTGACACTAGCTTCAATGAGTTGTTAAGCTACCTTGCCACCACGTACCCAACGGCTAACAAGGTGCCCGCCAATACTTATCGGGCCAAGAAGCTGATCCGGCCAGTGGCGATGAAGCTTACAAAGTTTGATGCATGCCCTAACCACTGCATCCTATATCGGGGCAATGAGTATGAGAATTTGACGAGTTGTCCGCACTGCGGCTTTAGTCGGTACAAGAAAAATGCTGGTTGTCGCGTGGATGCAGAAGACGAGGGAGGCTTGCGGGGTGGTCGGAAGAAGAACAAGAAGGGGGCAAAGAAGAGCAGTGCGGCCAAATAGATCTCGGCTCAGCAGGACGATGAAGAAGAGGGTTACACGCACAGAAAAAGTCCAGCACTAGTCGGTGTGGTACCTGCCCATGACCGATCGTCTACGTGCAATATTCGGGAACCCGGACGATGCCAAGCTCATGTCCTGGCATGCATCAGCTGACCGCCTGAAAGACGATGGCAAGCTATAGGCACCCATCCGATGGCAAGCAGTGGAAGGATTTCGACGAGGCCTACCCGGAGTTTGGCAAGGAGCCCAGGCATGTTAGGTTCGCGCTGAGTACCGACGGGATGAACCCGTTCGGTGAGCTTAGTAGCTCGCACAGCACTTGGCCCAGTCGTGCTCACCATGTACAACCTACCTCCCCATCTATGTCAGAAGCGTAGGTACCTTATGCTGACCATGCTTATCTCCGGACCGAAGCAGCCCGGCAACGATATAGATGTGTTCCTAGAGCCGTTCATGGAGGAAATGAAGATACTATTTGATGTTGGGGTCTAGATGGTGGATGCATCCCGCAAGGAGAAGTTCACACTAAAAGCAATCATCTTTGTCACCATCACCGATTACCCCGGTCTCTTCTCACTGTCGGGGCAGATCAAAGGGAAGACCGGCTACGTAATTTGCATCGACGAGACCTGCTACACTTACCTTAAGGGATCCAATAAGATGGTGTACACGAGGCACAGATGGTTCCTCGCCAAAAATCATAGGTATAGAAGAAGTATTATGAACAAATACTTTGACAATCAGGACGAGCCGCAGCGTGATCAAACGACGCAGACTAGTTGGGGGACAAAGGTGTATGAGATGGTCAAGGACATGGATCAGGTGGAGTTTGGAAAGAAGAAGAAGCCGCCTGAAGATGGGCCCAAGCAGACAAGGAAGCGAAAGCGGGACCAGACGGAGGAAGTCCCCGCCGCCATTCCTTTCAAGAAGAAGTCAATTTTCTTCAAGTACCTGTCGTATTGGAAAACACTGAATACACCCCATGCCATCGACTGCATGCACCTGGAGAAAAATGTCTTCGAAAGCACGATCGGTGTCCTGCTGGACATCAAGGGCAAGACAAAGGATGGTATCAAGTCACGGACGGATCTTGTCAATCTGGGCATCAGGCCGGACCTTCACCCGGGACCGCCTCAGAACGGTAAAGTCGATATCCCGGGTGCGGCCTGCAACCTAACGCAAGACGAGAGGACGGCTTTTCTTAAGTTACTTAGGGGTATCAAGGTGCCGACTGGTTTCTCTTCCAACATCAAGAGCCTGGTCTCCATGAAAGACCTCATAATGACCGGCTACAACTCACACGACTGCCACGTCATGCTGATGGTGTTCCTACCAATTGCGATTAGGGCTATCCGTCCAGAGTACGTGAAGATGGTCATCACACGGATGTCATACTTCTTTAACCGCATCACCCAGAAGGTCATTGATAAGGCTGAGCTGCCTGCCCTGAAGGAGTTCATCGCGGAGACCCTTTGCCAGCTCGAGATGTGCTTTCCACCATCTTACTTTGATATTATGCCACACCTAATGATGCATATGGTCGATCAGATCCATCAACTGGGCCCCGTGTATCTACACCAGATGTGGACGTACGAGCGGTTCATGTCCACCCTCAACAGATACGTCCATAACCGCGCTTACCCGGAGGGCTCTATGATCGAGGCATACACAACGGAGGAGGCCGTGAACTGGTGTATGAGGTACATAAGAGATGGGAGGGTGATTGGGCTGCCTGTCCATCACCACGAAGGCAAAACCTCAGGGATGGGGTGCACAGGCCGAAAAGTACGCACCGATGTGGCAAACCGAACGGTGCAAGAAGCTCATTACAGCATCCTTCATCAGTTAGTGAGCATGGAGAAATACATTGAAAAGCACCTGGAAGAGATCCGCGCCGCTAATGACGGGCAGCGCACGGAGGCATGGGTCTAGAACCATCACAAGAACAATTTCATAGAGTGGCTCAAAGAGCAACACATACCCCTTCAAGGATGCCTGATGAAGATACGGAGACCGTTAAGAGGCTTGTGTTAGGCCCATCCAGCCAAATCACCACGTGGCAAGGGTATGACGTCCAGGGCTACAGGTTCCACACGAAAGACAAGGACAAGAAGAGCTCGGCACAGAACTATGGTGTTCGATACGAGGGCGAAGAAGAGTCCACGGGCCAGAGGAGGCAATACTATGGGCAAGTCGAAGAAATATGGGAACTTGACTATGGCCAAAACCTACGCATAACCGTCTTCCGTTGCCAGTGGGTCAAACCGAATGCGGTTGCAGTGGACAGTTATGGGCTAACCACCGTGGACCTCAAAAGTATCGGCTACAAAGATGACCCGTGGGTACTAGCAACCAATGTCGCGCAAGTGGCCTACTATATATATGCAGAGGACCCAAAAAGGCATGTGGTTGTGTCCGGAAAGCAGCGGATTGTGGGAGCTGATGGGGTGCAGAGTCCCGAACAATACAACAACTACGCAGAGCTCGAGCTTTTTACCGATCATCCAAAGAAGATCAAGGCCGTCGAGGACCGATTCAACAAGTCCAGGATGATGCCGTGGGCCCGCCCCGACGGTGAGAAGAGGACGGTGAAAGCACCTACACCAAAATGATATATGTATCCCAGAAACATATATGTAACTTATTGTAGTGGACTCCATTCAAGACAAGTTGTAACTTATTATTAATATCATGGAACCATATGTATGCATCATATATTTTGTTGTGTTGTTTTTTTTCTTTTTCATATTATGTGATCTATGTTCAAACAAATGAAACAAGCTTGTATATATATATACTCCTCTATAGCTAACTACTCCTCCAACTACGACTCTACTACTACACTCTACTCCTCCAACTACTACTCTACTACTCCAACTATGTACTACTCTACTACTACTACTCCAAACTATACTACTATCTACTACTACTATACATACTCCTCTATAGCTAACTATCTAGTATATATACTGCTCTACCTAAGGGAAAAATAAGATTCCAGATTGAAAAAGGGTAAAATAAGATTTCAGATTGAAAAATATTAACCGTGACGGGCGTTCTAAGGAGCCCGCCGCGGTAAATATTAACCGTGACTGGGCGTTATAAGGAGCCCGCCGCGGTAAATATTAACCGTGACGGGCGTTCTAAGGAGCCCGCCGTGGTAAATATTAACCGTGATGGGCGTTATAAGGAGCCCGCCGCGGTAAATGATGGCTTATATATACTCCACCACCTCCCCCAAATCGGTTCAAAAACCACCGCGCCACTGCCAACGAAGGGCTGCCCAAAAACCACCACGCCGCCGCGCCATTGCCGCCGCCGTGCACCTCCATCGTCGCCCCTGCCCTTCGCGCCGTGGTGCCCTCGTCCTCCTTCCGTGCACACGCACCCGCGCCGTGGTGCCTTTGGATGTCGACGAGAACGCGGGCTGGAACCCTAGGCCCATCCTCCGCCGTCCGTCCCCGTCTCCCGTCCCCGTCTCCGTCCACAACCCCACGCCAGTGTACCTCCGTCCGCATCCCCACGCCGGTGTGCCATCCTCCCCCGTCTCCTGTCCCCGTCTCCGTCCGCCTCTCCGTCTCCGCAGTCATCCACGGCCCCGCACCGTCCTCTACGGCGGCCTAACCCTAGCGCCGCCAGCTCCGCAGCCGAGCCCCAAGGAGACCGCCCGGTAATATGCCAATTGCTCCCCTAATCCCTCCTATGGAGCAATGCCAACTATGGATGTTCTTCTCTGATTTTAGTTTTCCTGAGCAATGCCAACTATTGCTGCCTATGACGCAATTCTGTTTATTGAGCACTTGATGCCACTGCCTATGATGGCACATGTTGAGATGAATTTGGAAGAAAAAATACTAAATGCTGCCTAGGATGCGATTCTTATTAACTGAGCACTAGATATATATGATGCCACTGCCTATATGTCCTTTGCTGGATCTGCTCCTTTTAATTTGTACTACTCTTGAGTGGGTGCTCAGTTTAGACAGCAGGAAGGGAAGAGAAGGGGTTGGGTTTTTCCACTGCCTATGATTTGTACTACTGTTATCTCTGAATCTAGGAGGATACTTGCTACTACTACTGCTGTACTACACTCTACTTGCTGCTGTACTCCCATGTCCTATTTTGATTTTTTGTGGCACATATGCTTTGTTTGGTGTCTCCTATTGTGGGCTCTACTACTCTACTATCTGCTACTACTACTATTTTCTATACTGCTGGCTGCTACTACTAGCTGCTACTATACTCTACTACTACACCCTACTGCTACTACTATACTCTATCTGCTACTACACTCTACTATTTGATTTTGACTCCATCTATGTGGCATATATATGCAATGATGAACTTTTAAAACAAGAGCTGAGGCAGTGACTCTATCTTGATGGCCGAAGGACTTAGCGCTTTGGGGCCGAATTTTGAAACTATCTTGATGGCTTTTGTTTGGTATTTGCAATGATGATTCTTTTCACACTTCTAAGCTGAGGCAGTGGCATATGCAATGATGTGAACCCTTTTATGCTGAGGCAGCGGCGATGATGATCGAGTGCCCCCGCTAAACTAGGATGGCTTGTATACCAGATACAAGCAACCAGTTTAAAAGCGATGTGATGACAATGGGGCAAATCTGAGCCAACTACTACTACTTTACTACTCTAGTACTACTCTACTTTACTACTCTAGTACTACTCTACTTTACTACTCTATAACTGTGTCTATACAACTGAAATATGTATTCATTGTAGCTTTCCAATGGCGGAGGAACCGATAAGCGAATGGCGCGACCCTACCCCTAGTGCATCATCATCAACTAGCCTCGAGAGCCACGTGTCCGTGACCCCAAGGCCAACAAAGAAATGTCATACAGAGGACGAAGATGATCTGACCTACCAACCGAGGGACGACTGAAGTTGAAAGTGCGCGGTCTCCAAACCCTGAACAGATGCCAGTGGTGCCTCGAGAATTGAATTTCGAGGAGGAACAAGTCAGGGACAAAGAACCCCCCGCTCCATCTCCAACCACTTCAGGCAAGTCTAGGGGTCAGAGGACAAAGCTGAGAAGGGGGGAACACGGGAGGCACCGGAGGGAAATCCACGGCGAAGTCCATGTGATCCATGAGGTGGGACCAGAGGGAAACCCGTTGTCGCCACCCACGGTCCTTGCCAAGTTCAGCAACCAGGTGGCATGTATAGTCAAGGACAAGGTGGAGATCACTTGGGAGGACTGGAACAATGTCCCGATCGACTACAAGACACATATCTAGGGGTGAGGTGACGAGGAGCTTCCATTATCCCGAGGACGCCGATCTTGACAAGTGCAGGGAGTGGGTCATGCACGTGGCAGGAAGAGCCTTTAGAAACTTCAAGTCCATGCTGACCAGGTACTACCTGAAGCTAGGCAAGTCACCCTGTGTCAAATACACTATGGTGAAGGAACATCACTGGGAAGAGTTCTGCAAACAAAGAACAACAGAAGAAGCAAAGGCAAAGAGCGCCAAGTTCAGCGCACTCGCGAAGAAGAACCTGCACCCCCACCACTTGGGCATGACTGGGTTTGCTGGTAAGAGGCCCCAGTGGCGGGAGGAAGAAAGGGCTAGAGCTGCTGCCGGGCTTCCCGATCCGTACGACGGTGTAGACTTGAGGGCTAAGGACTTCATCTATGCCCGCAAGCCTAAAGAAGCTCAAGGAGGGCGCGAGCAAGTTCAATGAGCCCAAGTTTGAGGAGGTGGAGAGGGCTGTCATCAAGGCCGCTAAATCCAAGGATAGCTTCGAGGTTCGCAGGGGCCAGGACTTGCTGACCCTGACGCTGGGAACCCCTAAGCACCTGTGGCCACGTCCGTGGCATGTCATCGAAGATGAGCTGGAACTCAGTGGAGTCATGGCAATCCGATGCTGCCACATACCGGTCAAGGCAGAGGTACAAGGAGGGCATCTTTCAGAAGGGCTATGATCAAGGCATGGCCGAAATGATCAGCCGGTCCATAAAAGAAGCCTTCACGAGCAATGACCCTAGATAATGGTGTCGATGAGGTCACAGATGCTTCGCTAGGCTGGCGTGGCCATGCCTCAAGTTCCACAAGGGCAGACACAAGGGCAGCCACTGCCGATGATCGAGGATCGCCCAAGGCACCCCGTCGACGCCATCCGGGAACCCATGCGCATCCACCTCATGATCCCCGTTCGGCAGGGCGAAAAAGTTGACCGTGGGTGAGGGTTACATGCACCCCAAAGAAGATATCAAAGATTTCAACCAAGACCAGATCCCTGCCACCTATGCTGCCGTGATACTTACATGGTATATGACCGAATATGAAGAATTTGAAATGGAATATCCAAATGCAGAAGGGGTAACGATCCTTGCAGCTGCCTTGGGTTCCGAAGTCCTGTGGAACAAGGACGACATAGAGATCATTCTCTCGACGCTGACTTCTACGCAGATGGTGACACTAGCATCACAACCATCCATTGCCGGATCTTGTCCCCCCAATGATCCGGATCACGACGACGGCGATGACGAAGGCAATGGTGGGGATGACAAGGGAAGGAACTCACCCCGAGGCACAAGCCCTCACCCTTGTTCTCCTCCTCCAACAACAAGTCCACCTCCACCTCCCGGCAGTCCGTCTAAGGGCACGAGCAAAGCACCGGGAGGCACAAGCCCTCACCCTTGTTCTCCTCCTCCAACAACAAGTCCACCTCCACCTCCCGGTAGTCTGTCTAAGGGCACGAGCAAAGCATCGGGAGGCACAAGCCCTCACCCTCGTTCTCCTCCTCCAACAACAAGTCCATCTCCACCTCCCGGCAGTCCGTCTAAGGGCATGGGCAAAGGACCAGGAGGCACGGACGAACCGGGGGCAAAGACACCGCCTGCTGCCATTGCGAGCACAAGCCACTGTCCTCCACCGCCAGCGAAGACTAAAGGCGACCAAGGGCAGCTCACATACTCACTTGAGTTCAAAAGGTATGGTAGCGGCGAGCATAATTTGCTAATAACTTTTCTTTGCCATAATATGGTACTAACATTTCTATCCTAGGCTGAGATCACCCTTCCATCTATTTCCTGAATCAGATGACTGCCCCGGCAATTACGAGCATGGGAAGTTCATGATAACCAAGGCCCAACTCGTTGACGAGGAAAGGTGGGAGACAAGGAGGTTTCATCTCTGGTACATGGAAGCAGCAAAAGCTGGCCTGCATGGTTTTCTAGTCAAGGTTGTGGCGGAGTACTTCCACTTGCCCGGCAACGATGTAGAACTCCCCAGTGGACTTCCACGACATGTACAGACTACTGCGGGAACAAGACCTTGACATCGCCCAAGTCACCTTGTTCTCTATGTAAGTGCTGAATTGCGAGTTTCACATATCACCTGCCTTTGAATCGGTCAAGACTACTTATATATGCCACGATGGCTTGTCCTTGCAGGTTGATGGCCTATATATCCAAGGAACTAAAACTTGATGTTATCTATCTATCTCCAATGCATATTGCTCAAAGAATCATCATTGGTTACCACCTAGATGACAATCATCCAACCATGAAAGACTTGACCAAGCGACAGAGAGAGACGCATAGGAAGAAACTGATGGACAATGAGAAGTTGAACATTTCAAGATACATACTAGGAGCAATGAAGAAGATCAGGGGAAATGGGTGTATCCTAGCTGCCTACCACTTTGGGTAAGTCGAAGACATGCCTGTAGATATAAGTGGGTAGCTAGCTAGTATTATTATTTCTCGTCGTAACCTGTATTTTATTTCAATGGCGCAGCCAAGGCCTCGAGGGTCACTGGGTTGCATTTATCATCTACCCTCAGGATGGCAGGGCCTGCGTATTTGATTCGTTGACAGTGCCAAACTTAAAAGGGTACAAGGCCTTTGAAGATTGCCTCAGAGTGTAAGTAACTGAACTGTCTTCTCATATGCATTCTAATGCCCTGCCTAATACTAGTAAATTTCGTATAGCACTTATAAGGAGTACAGTGAAGGATCCTGAATGCTATGATCGAAGAACAGAGAAATTTAAGGCTAAGCATAAGAACCGCATCAAAATCAGACGCAACTTTCCGGTAAGTATTTGAAAGGTTTAATTGTGCTTTCCGTTCATATGCGTTCTAATGCCTATGTTGTAATACTTGCGTATCGATCATGCAGTGTGCCAAACAACCGGATAGGATCACAAACCTGTGGCTTCTACGCCTGTGAGTTCCTGAGGGTGTGCAAGCAGTATAGCAGCAGTTGGAGGGTGCTCAAGAATGAATTGAACTGGTCGAGAGACATGTAGAGCATCCAACATAGCTTCAAGCAGACAAAGGCGGACATATGTAAGTTTGTCTTAGACAAATGCGTGCTTGAAGGAGGCACGTTCTTCCATGAGAATAGCCCGCTAGCGATTTTACCAGGAGTACGAGAGGCTGAGGAAATGACCCACGATGATGCGTCCGCAGGATTACACCTTAGCGCATGTATAACGACTTTAATATGTAAATGTAATGAATTAACGATGAAAAGAACGACGAAATGAATGTATATATATGTATATTATCTCATGTGTAATGCCTGCATACTTTTTAAGTTTAATCTGTGAAATATGGATGTGATTTGGATTTGGATTTGAATTTATATGCATGCTGTATTTTATTTGAATTTATATGCCTGCTGTATTTTTTTAATTCAGGAAATAATTTACCGAGGCGGGCAAATAATAAAGCCCGCCACGGCTAATACACATAACCGCGGCGGGCCACAAATGTGTCCGCCGCGGTAAAATAATTTACCACGGTGGGCGGTGTAACGTGCCCATCGTGGTAAAAGTATATTTACCGCAGCGGGCACGTTACGCCGCCCGCCGTGGTAAATCGGTTAACCGCGGCGGGCAAAGCCGCCCACCGCGGTTAAGCCACGATTTACCGTGGCCTCTAGGCCGCGGTGGACGGCTTTGCCCGCCGCGGGAAACCCAAATCGTCCGCCTCCAGTAAAGTTTGTGTAGTAGTGTAATATACCACTTGCTCTGGTTAGAGTAAATAGAGGAAGCTTTTTCAATTGACTCTCCATTTCTTGAAAATGGTATAAAAACATCTTCATATTTAATGCTTGCAAAATGTCTCGCTCAATATACATACTACCCTATGATTCACCAATCAATCCCAATATTAATTATGAAGTCATTCTTGATTTTTTTTCATAGCTCAAAGGCTCTTTCTAACGTGATTTTTACAATGGGCAAAGTCAACACTAATACAATTAGCTAATAGACTAATTCCAAAATTAAAGTCAACACTAAGAACGTGATTTTCATAGCTAAAAGGCTCTTTCTACCCTCATCCTCGTGTGAAACTAAGCAATAGCCAACATACCAAATAGATGGGGAAGATGAATCATTTCTTTGTCACCATTTGGCTAAAGGGTGTGGCCACTGATGGGGAAGACTGAATTCATGGCCAACATACCAAATAGATGGGGAAGATGAATCATTTCTTTGTCACCATTTGGCTAAAGGGTGTGGCCACTGATGGGGAAGACTAAATTCATGGCGATACAGACATAGAGGCATCGTCTCAGCACCGAATCTGAAGCTCCCAACCTCATGTGCCCATGCGAATATAGTGGCGGAGGCACCGTCCACCACAGCGCCGCCTGAGTAGCAGAGTTCAGACTTCCCGTGGGGGCGCAGAGGCAGTGCAAAGTAGATATGGCAACGGGGCTATCCCCGTCGGGTTTTGACGGAATGTTTTGATCCCCGCGACTCAGAAATCTCTCGCTCCTCATCCCTGTCCCCAAACGGGGATATCAGCCCCGATGGGGACCCCATCCCCAATTAATCGCCGCAAGACAATATACAAAAAATATTTAACAAGGAAACTATAGCATAAATTGCTTAGCACTACCTACTACAACATAGCATAATTAGTACTACAGTCTACAACATGCCTACTATCTTGAATCCCTAGATCAAAAGCTACTGTAAATCCCTACCTACGACAACATGCCAACAATAAAAAGATGTAATGTAAATGTAGTAAGTACTAACCTATGCTTGTCGGTTGGAGCTGTCTTCAAGTAGGGGCGCTTCAGGCTAGATCCTTTGGACAGTGGTGGTTGGGGAACGAGCTTCGAGTCACCCGCAGCAACGATGGCTTTAGTGGATGATGCCGGTGGAGCTTTTTTCTTCTCAACCTTGGATCTAATAGTAAGTCGACTTGATCGACGTCCAGCAGTGGCGGCTAGCTTGGATCTGGTGGTTGGATGTCGAGCTTGAGCAGCAATAGCGTCCGACACCGGTGCGGCGGTGGCGGTCTTGTTTGGTTCCAGTGCATCGGTGGGGGGATCCATTGGTGTCGGAGCTAGATCCAGTGGTGGGACAGTCAGATGCTTTGGCATCCCTTGAGGAGGGACGGTCACATGGGGAATGGGGTTAGTAGTTAGTAAACGATGAGCTACTAGGAAAGATGAAGGAGCTGCAAGTTGGGATTAAGAACTAGAGGAGGAAGAAGGTCTTCACCGGCCATCTTCCATGCCGGCTATAGATCTTGACGGCGATGCCATGAGAGCGCTCTCTTGTAGGTTGCAATGAGTCTCTCTCCGCCTCGCAGTCTAGCTGGTGGTTTGGTCGCTCCTCGCACATGATTCACGAGTCGAATCAAGGGATAGGAAGACCGAGTGAGCGGTGGACGTGCCTATTCTGTCGCTCGGGTGACGACTGCCGCTCACTCGATCCTCCTTTCCCTAGTCTCGTTGGTGGTTGGTCGCTCCTCGCTCGCAATTCACAAGTTGCGTCAAGGGAAAGGAGGACCGGACGAGCGGCGACCGCATCTGTTCTGCCCCTCGGTGACGGTCGGGAGGTAGGAAGGAATTGAGGCTAGGGTTACCAGGAAAACTTTCCTTTTATACTTCACAGTTGGGCTTCGAATTGGGCCACTAAATTATTGGGCCTAGCCTTGTTTGCTAGTCATAACGAAACGGGGATCGAGGACGAGGACGAAGGGAACATTCCTAGACCTGCCTCACCCGGTGGGACCCCTTTTGGTCTGTTAAGCCTCCTGCAGGGATCAAAATTTTCTTATCCATGTCCTCTAATAGATGAAATCCCCACCGGGGATTGGGGCCCGTTTCCATCTCTAGTGCAGAGCTTGCAGTGGCCGGTGGCTTTGTGGTGTCGAGAACACCTGTGGGCCGGCTGCAAGCAACTACAGGTTTGCGACGGCAGGTGTGTCCATATGTGATGTAGGAATTGAGAGACGGAGTATAGGGCTTCTAACAGGCTAAGGCCCTAATAAGGATTATGCTTTGCGAGGCGGTTTGAGGGCAACTAGGACGGCATAAAACCCGATGAGGATTGTTTTCCATATTTTATTCTCCATGGAGGACTAAACCATCTCTATCATCATTCCCTAACAAAGAATTCCCCATGAGAAATTTGGGATGGGCAGTTGCTATCGCTGTCACCATAGCCACCCATTGAACCAGGGTAACTTTTTCCATTAAAATTCATGTTAAACTAATCTCATTCTCATCCTCTAAGGGCGTCCCAACGGTTTGTAAATAGCTAGTCTTGATGAGATTTTATTGGCCACGGAGGAGGGAGAACACCGTGCTAACGCCGGGGGACTTGGCGCACATACCGCTATGTATCCACCAACTGCTATTTGCGTCCGACCTAGGCCTGATTTAGAGTGAGGTTAGGAATCAGTATTGGGTACTGTAGTACTTTTATTTGTATTTGATAATTATTGTCTAATTATGACCTAACTAGGCTCAAAAGATTCGTCTCCTAATTTACAATCAAACTGTATAATTAGTTATTTTTTATCTATATTTAATACTCCATGTATGCGTTCAAAGATTTAATATGATAGAGAGAATGAAAAAACTTATAATCTAAACAAGGCCCTATAGCAAAAGTGCATCACACACACACCATATAGCTTCCAAGAGTTGCATGTGGTGTCAGCGCCAGGTCAGCATCGCACTTCGGTAGACAGATCCATCCCCGTCCAAGGTCCCCGACGCCACGCGCTCTTCCTGCTCGGCGAAATGGCGGTCAGGCACCTCCACCTCGAGATGGCCTCCCGGACGCTGGTCCGTGCCTCGCACCCGCCGCCGGGCTTCCCCTCCGTCCTCACCGTCTCCAACCTCGACCTCGTCCTCGGGCCGTTCCCCATCTTCCTCGTCTCAATCTACGCCGCCCCCGCCGCCGGCCTGGACGCGGTCCTCGCCACCGTGCGCGCCACCTTGCCGTCCTACCTCTCCCGCCTCTTCCCCTTCGCCGGCCGCGTCGTGCTCGACCCGGAGACCAAGATCCCCGAGGTCGCTTGCAACAACGCCGGCGCCGAGCTCGTCGTCGCCGACGCCGCGGTGCCGCTCGCGGCCGTTGACTTCTCGGAGGTCGACCAGTCGCTGGGGCTCATCCAGATACCCTTCGACGCGAGCCTCGCCTTGTCAGTGCAGCTGGTCCGGTTCGCGTGCGGCGGGTTCGCGCTGACGCTGGCCACGAGCCACCTCCTCGCGGACGGCCGGGCGTTCGCCTTCCTGCTGACCGCGCTCGCCGAGATGATCCGTGACGGCGGCCTCTCCCGCGAGCCCCTACTCGACCGGTCCCTGTTCAAGCCGCGGTCGCCGCCGCGGTACAGCGCGTTGCTGGACGCCGAGTTCGCCCGGTTCACGCCGCAGACGATGATCAACCCCCTCCTAACCGCGACCATCCTGCGGCGGCTGTACCGCATCGAAGCGGCCGACCTCGCGGTGTTGCAGGCCGCGGCGTCGTCTCCCGGCGGCGGGGGCCGCCGCGCGTCGCGGTTCGTGGCGCTGTGCGCGCACGTGTGGAAGCTCCTAGCGCGCGCCGTCGGCGACGCCAACCCGAGCTGCCGGATGGCGTGGATAGTCGACGGGCGGAAACAGGTGGAGCCGTGGGACGGCGCGCTGGACCGCTACATCGGGAACGTGGTGACGTACACGGCCCGCGAGGTCAGCGTGGCGGAGCTGCTGCGCGCGCCGCTCCACGAGGTGGCGGCCACGGTGCGCGAGGCCATCGCGGGGGTCATGACCGCGGCGCGGTTCCAGGAGCTGGCGGACTGGATGGAGGAGCGGAAGGCGGCGTTCAGGGACGGCGGCAAGTGGACGGAGGCGGTGAACCTGGGGCTCGGGAGCCCCGCGCTCATCATCTCCGGGCTGCTCCCGTTCGCCATCGACGGGGACCTCGGGTTCGGGAAGCCCAGCCTCGTGATGCCGTGGATACGCCACGGCCGGCTGGGGTCCGCGTCCGTGACGGTGGTGCCCAACCCCAGCGGCGACGGGTCGTGGTTCTTCGGCGCCACCAGGATGTGGCCGCGGCTCATGGAGGTGGTTGAATCCGACCCTTTGCTGAAGCCGGCAGCGAACCTGAGGATGGCGACGCCGACGGCGGCGGCTTCCCGTCTGTGACTGTGAGCTCGCGCTGCCAGAACTTAGAAGCCACAGCCAGCCCTACTTCTTCAGCTATGGAATAGTTGTTTTTCTCTAAAGACAAATCCGCTCTACAAATCAACCGTAGCAGTAATAAGTCCTATCGAACATAGCTTTAATATGTCGTAGAACTATATTCTAACTTTCATTTAACTTTGCATATATTTAGAATGATTATGACTAAAATTATATGTAAATAAATCATATATATAATTAATTTTAGGTAGCTATATTTATATATTTTATTAAAGTTCAGCATAGTACATGAAAATGTTCTATCCTATTCCTTCAAAAAAAAGGTTCTTTTCCTAGAGAGAGAAAAAAGAACGGAATGGACACCGGTAATATGATAGTGAGCACCCAACGCCCCTCGTGTCTTGCTCTTGACTTCTTAAATTTTTGCTTCTATGAATTCCTTTTGAAGTTTACAAACATAAACCTCCTTGAAGACTCAAATTTATTCTATATTTCTATGAATTCCTTTGGAAGCTTAAACTTCCAAGAAAGTCGAACTGTTTCCTTGGTTGGTTCCTTGAAAACTTTTTATGAATGATTTAAGATTTGAATGCGGCTTATGAATTGGCCGAATCAGATCCCACGCATCGTCCATCTCGATTGAATCGCAACATGACTAAAGAACAAATGAACAGATTAGGCTACCCATGAATTTCAGTTTTATTCGATGTAATTGTTCTTACCAAAGCTCAAATTTTAATTGAAAAAAATATGAAATATCTTTGTACCACAATGTCACGCGTTCCCCGACAATTTTCACCTAGTAGATCAGACAACCAACCTGATTGATACAGGTTGACAGACGGCAGGACAAAAATCATATCAGATTTGTGAGCGGCTGATAGTTTTTACGGTTATAAGTCGGCTGATGCCATTTTATTTTGAGAAAAAAAGTGTTGTATTATGGTTGATAAGTCAGATTAATAAGTTCAAGCGAATAAGGACCCTTCGGAACGTCGTATCTAGTCAAAGTTGGTGCCGCAGGCGTCCTCAATCAACCTGCTTGTTAGTTTTTTTTTAGAAACTCCTGCTTGCCAGTTGCCAGCTAAGATGGGGCCGAATTCTTTGGCGCGAGTCTTGCGGCGTGGGTGGGGTAGGCCCTTGTCTGTGTTAATTATTTCCGGCGCGAGGGATCCTGTGTGGGCGCGCGCTGTCGGCCGACGTGTTCTTAGCGTTCGATCAGCGGACCGTAACAGCCCCAAGATGGGGGGCCAGTTGGAGTGTTGGTCCGGCGCGATGCCCTCCTTGGCTCCTTGCAAAAAAATCTTCTTCGCCATTGCAATTGCCATTCTCCCCCATGAATCCAAAAGAGGGGTGTATGCATATGGGCCCTCCTCGAGCCCGGTTGCCGGCGAAGATCATCTGAGCCACGGAGGGATGCCCTCATGGCCTCATGGGCATGGCATAGAGCCATGGATGGTGTCTGAACTCTCGACTCAAGAGTGAGGACCGTGATGATGAGGGTCTTTTTTCGAGAGCGTGCTTGGCACGTGTTTTATTAAGAGAAGTTAGAAATGTGATACAAAGGACTCGCAAGTAATCCCTGGATTACCAACGAAATCCCACAGGCACACACAAATAGCAAGAAAAACATGAGGGGGGACCTCCACCACGAAACCCCAACCAACTGAGCCTGATACAAGAATACAACACAGTGGTAGCCAGTAGTGTAGTGGAACCGTAGAGTCGACGGAGCAAGCTTCCAGCAGCGTAGGAGGCAGAGATCCGCCCGGGGAAGTAGCAATCAACCTCGACGGCAAAGCATCCACCGAGGGCGCCAGTACGACAACAGCGGCCAAGCATCCGCTAGAGAAGAGACCATGGCGGCAAAGCATCCGCCAGAGACGACGAACATCAACGCGGCAAAGCATCGGCGGATGAGGGGCCATCACGCTCACAGCAGCCAAGCATCTGCCAGAGAGCGGAGACCGGGGCGACACCGGCGGCAAGGCAACCGCCCGAGCAACATGACGGCGAAGCATCCATCCAAGAGGGGCGATAGCGGCAAAGCATCCGCTACAGAGAAGCAATCGACTGCGGCAACACCAACCCACTACTGGACAAACCAAAGCAAAGAGTAGCATGAAGCACAAACAGGCACAGCACATCAAGGATGCACTCCGGCGGGAGGAGCGAGACAGCAGCAGAGGTGCTCCACTAGAGCCTTCAAGAAGGGAAAGACATCCGTAGAGATGTCAACGATGTTGGGAGAAGCGCACCTAGACTTTCGTCTAAAATCTGCCCCGTTGACGCAAGGAACAGAAACTGTGGCGACGCCTTTAAGAAGGAGGATCTGCATCTGTTGAACGGAGAGAACCTAGTTGGTAATAATTCCAAACCATAGCAAGTGGTGCAATTATGAAGAATAAGATAATTAGACATCACCATCATCCAATCTACTTTCTATCAATCAAACAATAGATATTCTAACTAGGATCAACATAGTCACTAGAACCGGTACAGCGACACGGACAACAACAAACGATCTCAAGCATCTACGTAGCGTCATAATCCATGACTTCGGTTCCTGTGGCTACCAAATTATGATTTGTTATAATTAATCCCTGCCTAGTGTAGATTAAAAAATGGAAATGATTAGGATAGAACGTACGCACTTCAGACGGTGCTTTTCATCGGACACATTAACTCGTTATCAGATTTAATCGTGTGGTTTCTCTATACAGGTCCACACACCAATTCACTCGCTCGTTCTCAATCACAAAGAGTCGCTCGCTGCGCCACTAAATCTCTATGTTGCCCACCGCTACACCTCCAAGGAGGAGCGCTCGACCGCTGGCCATGCCAAGCGCAGTGCACGACCGCCTTGAATCATGGTGCTCGATTGTTGGGCCTACAAGGCGCGGTGCACGGCTGCTCTCCCCGAGTCGAGCAGCCGCTGCCTCCCTACCACGTTGTGTCGCCGCCACCACCATGCCACGCTTCATCCCCCATGCGCGGTCCGCCTTCTCCACCGGAGCAACCCGCCGTGGCCTTCTCCATTGGGGCAGCGAGCCCCGCACCACCGCCGAGCTCTACACCGGTGAACTCCAAGCGCCGACGCGTCTCTGTTCTCAAGCAGCAAGGAAATGTTACGTTGAAAGCACATGTTGCAAACATATGGTTGAAGTGTTCTAGAGGTATGTTGCAACTATTTTATATCGGTGTTATAAAAGTAGATCGGGATGTTGCACATGTTGCAATGGCTATATATACACGTATGTTTGAAGTGTATGTTCCAAATGTTTCATCTGTTTTAGACGTATGTTGCAAGTATTTCATCTAGATGTTGCAAATTAGATTTGGATGTTTCATATACAAGTATGTTGCAAGCATATGTTTCAATGGATGTTGCATATATTTGCAATGGCTACACATGTGTTTTCCTAGTGTTTCAGACATATGTTGGAAGTGTTTCAGCTATTTTGGACGTATGTTGCAAGTGTTCTAGATGTTGTAAAAGTAGATCTGGTATTGCATATGTTGCAATGGGACCCACTTGTCATAGCCGCCTGCTGCAGCTGTTGGACAACGCCATGGGTCACCTTGCAAGCACCTGAGGCCAGCAGACGCATTTGCGACACGCATCCATAGGCGGGGCAGGTGACTGGGACCCACATGGGCGCAAGTGGTCCGAAAGCGAAACGGGCATAGGGGGGCATTCGTACGGGAACAGAGTGACACAGGGTGGTCCTGCCTGTGCAAGCGAAGCACGCATACTCATGGGGCATATAGCATGTGAAAAGGTCCTAATGGCTAGAGGGGGTGAATGGCCTATTAAAAAAATCTACAACAACACTAAGCCAAATGGTTAGACAAATATGAGGCGAAGAAAGTGTTGCGCTAGTCTACTAAAAATGCAAACCTCTTATCTACGATTTTAGTTGCTATAATCTCTATTTCACACAAAGGCTAAGTCACTACTCTCTAAGTTAGTGAGCTCTCAAAGACTAACTAAAGAGCCTCACTATCCAAACTAAGACACAAGCTAGCTTTCAAAATTAGTTACACTAAAGAACTTAACTACACTAGAAAGTAAATGCAAGAGAGGTAGGAGGGTTATACTGCCGTGGCAAGTGATCAATCACAATATATCAATAAACACCAAAGAAATCCTCGGAAACAAGATGACACAAGATTTTTCCTCCGAGGTTCACTTGCTTGCCGACAAGCTAGTCCCCGTTGTGGCGATTCATTCACTTGGAGGTTCACGTGCTAATAGGCATCACACGCCTAACCCGTAATTGGGTGCCGCACAACCAACACAAGATGTGATCACACAAGCCACACGCAATCTACTAGAGTTGCCTTTGGCACTCCATCGAGAAAGGCACAAGAACCCCTCACAAATCACCGTGACGTGGACAAGAACAACCACCAACTCTTGCCACAACTCCTCCGCTATTCCAAGCCATCTAGGCGTCAGCAAATGCCAAGAGTAACAAGAAAACCACAGCAAATTGATCCTCAAGTGTCACTAGATGCAATCACTCAAGCAAATGCACTTGGAATCACTCAATCTCACTTTGATTTGCACTATCAAGCAAGGAGATGAGTGGGAGGGTGTTTGCTCAGCTCAAAGGATGCTATCACATGTAAAAATGACCAAGAGAGTGAGCCAAGTACGCCTAGGTTCTATTTATTGAACCCAAAAAAGTTATAGTCGTTACGCCCTCAGGGAGGTCTAGACCTAGGTTTTGGACCATCTACGGTGAAGGTCTGGACCCCCAGATCATGCCACGTGTCCCCACGTTCAAGCGCGTCCGTTAGATCTCAACTGTCACTATTTACCATGTTGTCTGCATGGAACTAGACCATGGGACTGGATCCAGGTCCGAACCAGCGATGAAGCCAGTGGTGGGGTTGGGGGGCTCTAGCCCCCCTACCGATCCTAGGCACATGGAGCCCCCTAAGCCTTTCCTTAAAATTTTATGCATATATGTATTAGGTATAGGGTTTTCGGTGGCTCGAGTGGACTTAGGAACACAAGAATCACGCAGAGAAGATGCAACGGTTTATCCTGGTTCAGGCCAATTCGGTCCCTACGTCCAGCAGCTCAGAGTGTAAATGAAGAAAATTTGATACGGGGTTAGCTCGGTGTTAATCTTAAGTTTGCCTCGCCGTCGGTGGAGTCTCTCCCTCGTCGGAGAGGAAGGAGACGACGGGATGCGGTGGAGGAGGGGCTCTCAGCTCCCCTCTTCGGGTTGCCTTGCTCTCGGTGCAGAGCGGAGGTGGATAGAATGAAATGGAGTGTCTGGTGATTGAATTGGGATCCTCCCCCTTCCTAGGTCAAACCTTATCCCTTACATAACGAGATAGGTCGGGTACATGGTGGTTTGGGGTTCTAGTCTATAGTCTACGTGCGCCTATAGGGTCGAGATGGTGCCTAGAGGGGGGTGAATAGTCATTACTAAAACTTAATCACGTCGGCTAACTGAAACACGTGCGGAATTAAAACTATCGGTCTAGCCAAGACTATAACCCTCTATCTATGTTCTCTAGCACCATGCAAAGATCCTAATTAAGCAACAAAGGTGTCAGGCTAACTAGAGCTCACCTAACCAATTCTAGGAGCAAGGTCACACAAACATATGCCACTAGTATTTCAAGCAATGAGGGAGCTCCTACACATGCTAGTAAGCAAAAGCACAAAGCCAACTAAGCTCACTAGCAATGCTCAATAACAAGGCAATCAATGCCAAATTAGAGAGCGCAAATACTTAGCTACACAAACTAAGCAAAGTGACTAACAAGGTTACACAAACCAAATTAGCCACGTAAGGGAGCTACTTCTATGCTACACAAGCAAGAAGGTAACTAGTGAGCTACACAAGTTAACTAATTATAAGAGCAACTACACAAGCACAATGTATATCAAAGTAATCACAAGCTTGTGTAATAGGATTGCAAACCAACGGGAAGAACAAGGTTGACATGGTGATTTTCTCCTAAGGTTCACGTGCTTACCAATACGCTACGTCCCCGTTGTGTCAACCGCTCACTTGGTGGTTCGGCGGCTAATTGTCATCACCCACCAAGCTCGCACGTCAGGCACCACAAGAACCTACCCCGAAAGTGAGGGTAGCTCAATGACATGCTCAACTAGAGTTGCTCTTCGTAGCTCTCGCGGGGCGAGTACAATGCCCCTCACAAAGCTCTTCTCCGAAGCACCGCACAAGCTTCTTGCGGGCTTCGACGAAGACCACCACCAAGCCGTCTAGGAGGTGGCAACCTCCAAGAGTAACAAGCACCATCGGCTTGCAACTCGATCATCTAGTGCCACTCGATGCAATCTCACAATGCAACGCACTAGAATCACACTCACTCGCAATCGATTCGCACTCTTGCAAACACAAGTGAGTTAGAGGGCATCCAAGCACTCCTACACAAGCCACATAGGCATGAGGGTGCTCAGCAACCAGCCCAAGGCTAGCCACACACTCCTTTTATAGCCCCAAGGACTAAAATAGCCGTTACCCCTTCACTGGGCAAAACGCGCACTGACCGGACGCGTAGGTCGTAGAGTCCGGTCGCTAGGATGACGCCACGCGTCCCCTCCTTTCGAAGCCAACCGTTGGGCTTCAACGGCTAGCTCCCGCTGTGCGCATACTCTTGATCGGACGCGCCTAGGTCCAATGATCGGACGCGCCAAGGCCGAGTCCAGTTACCAACACATTTCTGCATAACTGACCGAACTCGTCTTTCTCCTACGACCGGACTCGACTCTCCCAGCGTTCGGTCACTTACAGAGAGGTTCCAGAGACGTTTTCAGCGATCAGACATGTACGGTCATCACTGACCGAACTCTCCATGTGTCCGGTCGCTTCTGGACATGCTAAAAACACTGACAGGACGCTGTGACCAGACTCGCAGGTGCTGACCGAACGCGCAGGTCGTAGAGTCCGGTCATAGACCTTTCAGCGCTAAAACGGCTATAACTCTTAGCTTCGAACTCTGATTTCGATGATCTTAGACATTTTGGAAAGCTTACTCAGAGGGCTACACATCCCACATGCATACTTGATCCAAATCACAATGGATCAAAATAGTATTCTAATCCAAGGACCATCCTATAGTTCAGAGTACACCAAAAAACATTTTTCTCTTCTCTAAGTTGATTTACATCAACTCTAACTTCTCCTTTGCAAATATGCCAATACCACCAAGTGTGCACCACTATGTGTATGTGTGTTAGCTTTTCACAAACATTTTCCAAAGGATTAGTCATTCAAGCCACGCCACTTGATCCTAGCAATGATGCAAAGTTAGATCACTCGAGTGGCACTAGATGACCGATATGCAAACAAGTTTGCCCCTCTTGATAGTACGGCCATCTATCCTAAACCCGATCATCAACTTCTCTACACACCTATGACCGGTGAAATGAAATGCCCTAGGTTATACATTTGCCTTGTGCATTCCATTCCATCTCCTCCAATATTGATGCAACACATGCACCAACACGATCAACAATGATATGATCCACTTCATAACATCACGTGATCATATTGGTTCATCGATCTTGACTTCACTTGTTTTTCACCATTGCCTTCGTCCATCTGTGCCAAGTCTTGCTTAAGCTTCACCGCCACGCGGTCCATCGCTCAAAAGCCTCCAACTTGCCCTTCATGCTTGCATCCAGTCCATCAAGCCAAGTCATGTCTTGATCTTCTCCTCCTTGATCACATGACTCAATGTCATGTCTCATTTGCAATGAGCTCCTTCATCATCACATGTGTGAGCTTTGCAACATCTCCAAGCCATTTTCACCTCCATGGCACATGTTGCTCACACATATGTACCCGTGGACTAATCACCTGTGTATCTCACATAAACACCATTAGTCCACCTAGGGTTGTCACTCAATTATCAAAACCAAACAAGGACCTTTCAATCTCTCCCCTTTTTAGTAATTGATGACAACTCTACAAAGATATGGAAATTAAGCTCTTTAGGATTCATGTTGCTTGCCCAAGCAAGTTTACCATGTGAAAATGATTTTGGACAAGTACCATAAACCCGAAATGATAGTATTTGCGCCCCCTACATATGTGCTAGAGTGTTTGGTTTGAAGTTCGCACATATGCATAGATTGAAAATGTGGGAGAGTAATCACTACCAATTGATGCTAAGGTGTATAGAGTAACCTTTAAAGTATGATACCAATCAGAGTTGCACCTTTAAGTTCATCTTTAGCACCATTGTTAGCTAGATATCACTTGGAAATCAAAGCACTAGATACCTCGTGAGATCAACATTAAAAGCAAGGTACTAGCATTACTTGAAAAGCATACCAAGTGTCTAGCTATCATCCTATGCATGCTAGTTATCAAATCATCATTCAAATTCTACAACTAGCATATACCACACAAGCATGCATATTTAATTTAAAAACTTATGCAATGCAAACAAGCACATGAATATGCACATATCAAATGCAATCAATCAAAGTTCATGAGCTTGCTCCCCCTACTTGTGTGCTTCTCTTGTCCAAGAATTTTGATCCATCTCTTTTTTTCAATGTTGCTCCCTCTTTGTCCATGTCCATGTCCAACCTCTACTTCTTTGTCTCAATCTATCCCAAAGTTTTCATATCTTATTTCTCCTCCTTGTACAATCTCAATCTCAAAGCTTTCATATCTTTGTACAATCTATATCTTTGTACTCTTCCCCTTTGTCATCAATTTCTATAAAAGGTGTGCTTCTCATTGATGCAAATGTATGCATTTTGGGTTGATGGTTGAGGCTTGAATCTTATATTTTTTTATGGACATCACTTAATTATTGGAATGACACCGCTTGTAGAAACCACTTGTAATTGTACCACTTGTATCTTGTGTAGGGCTTCTTGAGATACCACACATAGAATCTTTGATCTCTATATCAATTTGTGTGACACCTCCCCATATGTGATAGCATGGGTCATCCATTTGATACACTTGAGCTCTTGTAGGTGAGGGATGCATTCTTCATTTGATGATCACTTAAGGTTGAGGATCACTTGTGGAACCATCGTCTTACATGATTGATACCACGTGAAGATGTGATACCACTTGAAAGAATTTTCTAGTATGGAACCACTTGTTGGATTTATCAATAAAAACTATTTCTTGAACCATTGTTATCTTCATGAGTACCACTTATAGGATATCACTTGTAAGTTGATCTAGACATCACTTTGTGAATTCTTGATGAAATACTTGAGTCTAGATACCACTTGAAACAAACAAACTAGATATCCATTTGCATTGTTGTCTTGTGTTTGTACTCTTATCACTATCATGAGCTTCTAATGTTGACTTGAACTAAATTGATTTGCCTAAGCTTCCAAGTCCAGTTTGAACCAATGACAAGCTTCTTCATACCTCTTGCAAGGGTTATCTTGCCAATGTTGTACTTGTCACTTGTTAGCAATCCAAATTAAGTCAAGTAATTGGGTTCACTAGCTCATGAACAAATTCATATACTAACCACTAGATCAATTAATCATTCAAGCAATAGTGGTAGGCTATGAATTTAAACATTTCATTTGTTATGCATGATCCTATGAAGCATGTACTATATGCACTATTCGCATACTAGTAAGGGATGAAATGATCATGCACATTACAATGATACCTTTGCTATGTTAGAGTAGAGGATAGTCACATAGATTCCAATTCATTACTCCAATAGCAATGTGAAGTCCAATTATAAGCTTGGTGAAGATCAATAGATACCATTTTAAATTTCATTCTTCACTCATATGAAATGAATACCACTTATGATCAAGTGCACTTTCTTGTTGTGGTTGGCTTGCTTCATCTTTTAATCAATGCTTGCATGAGAGCATCAATATGAGAATACCACTTAAAATATCACGATTAGCTCTCTTTTTGGGTGTTGCTTGCTTTTCTTGATCAATCCTTTTGATTGCTTCAACTAAGCATCTCAAATGTCCCTTGGATCACCACTTCTATGTTAGCCTTCCAAGTACCACACTTGGTTTACCTACTCATAGGCGGCAAGCCCCTACACTAGGGAGAAGTGATCTCTCTTCAAAGAACCATTCTTGATACTCACTTGAAATAGCTTGATTGATTGATCAAAGTGATGGACTTAACTTGATGAGTAACCTTGATTCCTTCTTTAAGTTCTTTTCGTTCTACTTGTTTAAGTCCTTTTCTTTCTACAAAATGATCTCCAATCATATCTAGAACTTAAACTTCATCTTCAACTTGAGTTTGATCTTCATCTTGAGTACCAAAAATGTGCAAAGTACACTCCACAATCAAATGGCCTTGTATTCTTTATTTGTCATGCTTCTAGATCATCTTAAAACCAAACTTAGGTGCCTCAATTACTTATAAACAAGTTTCCAACTTGAGGACCTTTCAATCAAAGTGACTCTAGATCAATCCAACATTTATCACTTTTTAGCAGATTCTATACCCTTCAAAGAAATAAGCATATCTCCCAAAGTACAAATCCAAATACCACGAAATTTGGTAGAGATATGCTTCACTAAGTTATCTAGTAGATGTAAAAATTTGAGCATTGTTTGACTTCTAGATTGCTACTAGATTTCAATTCATTCACCACTGCTACATGCTAAAAACTGCTGCACTATAGCTAACAAGATCTACTCCAAAACCAAAGCATATCTTATCCAATTCTAATAAAATTTGTACAAAATCTTATACCTTAAGTCTAGAGCATGTACACCAATTTTTATGTCAATCCAATAAGTTTTGATCACTCAAACATGGCTAAGATCACAGCTCACTCAGATTTTTAATATAGGACAGATTTCAATCACTTGAGCTATACTTCTTCAAATATTAATCAAACTTGAAACTAACTTGTTTTAATACTTTCATAAGACATATATCCATTCAAACCACTTACTAAAAGTCATCTCATGAATTTATCCAACACAAATCAATCCAAACTTGATTACTAATCAATTATGCATTCAATCAACTTATAGCAAGCAACTTTGCATATTTGTCCAATTCAATCAACTCATATACACCCAAATGAAATGATCAACAAGAGATATACCTTGGTTAGCTCATGATCATCCAACTTGCAAGATTCAACACAATTATTTGCAAACCATCAAATATATTCAATGAATCACCAACAACTTGAATTATAGCACTTGTATGATGTAGCATATTTGGACTTTACTCAATTATCATGGCATTGGGTTTGGATGTGCACTAAACTTCATATCTTGACTCAACATATGATGATCAATATGAAATCAATTGAATCAAGTCTCCAATGCCGATGGTACCTACAATCAATCATCCACTTTTTGATGGTACCCAAACAATTTTGGGTCATCTCAAGTTAGGAGCAACATACTTAGGCATAGCCTTAGTATGAATAGCGGAATGTTTTGCAATTGCAACCAATGAGGTACCATTGCCATCCTTACTAAGCATAGAATTATCATCAATTGAAATAGGCTTAGGAGTGTTACCTAGGGGACATGAATGTGCCATGTGTCCCCTTTCCCGGCATGAGTAACACTTTCTCTTTGCTTGAGCCTTTTCTTCCTTGCTTATGTTGTGCTTCTCATTGCCTTGCTTTTCCTTGTTTGCTTGAGCCTTCTTCTCAAGCTTGTTTGGACAACCCGAAGCTAGGTGGCCCAATGTGTCACAACTATAGCATCTCATGTGAGCAATCTTCTCCATTTTCTCTTCTTTGTTCTTGCTCATTTGCTTTGCATCTTGATTCATTCTTGGACACATTGCTCTTTCTCTTGCTTTTCCACCCCTTCTAGTTTTCTTCTTCTTTATCATCAAATCACCACCATCTTCATGGTTGATCTTGATTTGCTCTTGGGTATCTTCTCTTGCTCAACTTGTGGCTTTGGTTGAGGCTCTTCTAGTTACTTCACCAATTGCTTGGTTGGGCATATTGAGGTAAGGTGACCCCAAGTGCGGTACTTGAAGCACTTCACATGCTTGAGCCTCTCTTCTTTTATCTTCTTGAGCTTCTCAATGTTAGGGCAACCATTTGCAAGGTGTCCCGCTTAATGACACCGGTAGCACATGGTATGAGAGAGCTTTCTTTGTTGTAGCTTCTTCATCTTTCTTTCTCTCTTTCTTTCACCCTTTGTCATTTTCTTCTTGAAACCAAGGCCACACTTGTCAAGATAGTTTCTTTGAGTCTTCAACATGTGCTCAAAGGTGACTTGAGAGTTGTAGCACCTCTCTAACTTGTTGCTCAAATTTTTCACTTCATTTTTTAGCTCATTGTTCTCCTTCAAAAGGTTAGTCTCATAAGACATAGAAGTAGAACAAGCATCTATTTATGAAGAACATGGCATTTCTAATAAATCATCATAAGAGGTGGATACATGCTTCTTGCCTACATCACAAGGGTTAGCAACAACATATGATTTATCATTTGATCCATGTGATGAGCTCTCATTATTTTTAAGTTTCTTTATAAACATTTTAATGAGAGAAGCATGTTGTTCTAATAGTTCATCATGAGATGCAAGAAGTGTTTCATGATTCAATTTTAGCTCATCATGTGAAGATTTAAAAGCATCAAGTAATTTCTTATGTTCTTCACAAGAGTTCTTTAGAAATGAGTTTTCATTTTCTAATTTCAATGTTTTAGCTTTCTCATTTTCTAAAGACATGGTTATGCTAGCAAGTCTACTAACAAGCTCATCATATGAATCAACATGATTAACCACATTAGCATTTGATACCTTGGTGTTACCTTATGACATGAAACAATATGGGGTAGTTGGAGAGCTTGTAGTAGCATCATCATCATGGCTTGAGCATGAACCAACATCATCAAGATCACCACCAAGTGTGCTTGAGGTAGAATCTTTATGTGCAACACTTGTGGCATCATCATCAACCTTGTCAAGTGAACTTGTAGTGGATTGATCATCATCATCATCAATTGACCATGAGGTGGAGTAATCTTCCACAATCACCAAATTGTGGTTATGCTCAACACACTCATGTGCCTCCACCTTGTGATCATCCTCCTTCTTGAATTTCCCATCATCACTTGTGGAGGAGTCACCATAGAAGGCTTGGAGTGCCATCCACAAATCATGAGCACTTTCCAAGTCCCACACATGTCTAAAAACATTATCATGTAAAGCACACGTTAGATAATAAAGAGCACGATGATCAAGTTGTAAGCAATCCTCTTGCGCTTAGGTTAGGTTGTCCTTATCCAAAGCATCATGAGACAAACCAACAACAATGATCCACCATGCCTTGGGACCCAATTCACAGAAATGATCAAGCATATGACGTTTCCACCGTGCATAGTGTGTGCCATCAAAAATGTGTGAGTCACAAACAACTTCTAGCCCAAAGTTTGCCATCCTCTCGGGTCGGTAAAGACCACAAATGATAGACCTAGATCCGATACCACTTGTAGGGTTGAGATGGCGACTAGAGGGGGTGAATAGTCATTACTAAAACTTAATCATGTCGGCTAACCAAAATATGTGCGGAATTAAAACTATCGATCTAGCCAAGACTACACCCATCTATCTATGTTCTCTAGCACCTTGCAAAGATCCTAATTAAGCAACAAAGGTGCCGGGCTAACTAGAGCTCACCTAACCAATTCTAGGAGCAAGGTCACACAAACCTATGCCACTAGTATTTCAAGCAATGAGGGAGCTCCTACACATGCTAGTAAGCAAAAGCACAAAGCCAACTAAGCTCACTAGCAATGCTCAATAACAAGGCAACCAATGCCAAATTAGAGAGCGTAAATACTTATCTACACAAACTAAGCAAAGTGACTAACAAGGTTACACAAAACAAATTAGCCACGCAAGGGAGCTACTTCTTTGCTACACAAGCAAGACGGTAACTAGTGAGCTACACAAGTTAACTAATTACAAGAGCAACTACACAAGCACAATGTATATCAAAGTAATCACAAGCTTGTGTAAGGGGATTGCAAACCAACGGGAAGAACAAGGTTCACACGGTGATTTTCTCCCGAGGTTCACGTGCTTGCCAACACGCTACGTCCCCGTTGTGTCGACCGCTCACTTGGTGGTTCGGCGGCTAATTGGCATCACCCACCAAGCTCACATGTCAGGCACCGCAAGAACCTACCCCAAAAGTGAGGGTAGCTCAATGACACGCTCAACTAGAGTTGCTCTTCGTAGCTCCTACGGGGCGAGCACAATGCCCCTCACAAAGCTCTTCTCTGGAGCACCGCACAAGCTTCTTGCGGGCTTCGACGGAGACCACCACCAAGCCATCTAGGAGGTGGCAACCTCTAAGAGTAACAAGCACCACTGGCTTGCAACTCAATCACATAGTGCCACTCGATGCAATCTCACAATGCAACGCACTAGAATCACACTCACTCGCAATCGATTCGTACTCTTGCAAGCACAAGTGAGTTAGAGGGCATCCAAGCACTCCTACACAAGCCACATAGGCGTGAGGGTGCTCAGCAACCAGCCCAAGGCCGGACACACACTCCTTTTATAGCCCCAAGGGCTAAAATAGTCGTTACCCCTTCACTGGGCAAAACACGCACTGACCGGACGCGCAGGTCTTAATGACTGAATGCGCAGGTCACAGAATCCGGTCGCTAGGATGACGCCATGCGTCCCCTCATTTCGAAGTTGACCGTTGGGCTTCAATGGCTACCTCCCACGTGCGCATACTCTTGACCGAATGAGCCTAGGTCGAACGACCTGACGCGCCAAGGCCGAGTCCGGTTACCAACACATTTCTACACAACTGACCGAACTCACCTTTCTCCTACGACCGGACTCGACTCTCTCAGCGTCCGGTCACTTACAAAGAGGTTCCAGAGACGTTTTTCAATGACCGGACGCGTCCGGTCATCACTGACCGGACTCTCCGTGTGTCTGGTCGCTTCTGGACACTCTAAAACACTGACCGGATGCTGTGACCGGACTCATAGGTGCTGACCGGACGCGCAGGTCACAGAGTCCAGCCATAGACCTTTTAGCGCTAAAACGGCTATAACTCTTAGCTCTGAACTCTGATTTCGATGATCTTGGACATTTTGGAAAGCTTACTCATAGGGCTACATATCCCACATGCATACTTGATCCAAATCACAATGGATCAAAATAGTATTCCAATCCAAGGACCATCCTATAGTTCGGAGTACAGAAAAAACTTTTTCTCTTCTCTAAGTTGATTTACAACAACTCTAACTTCTTCTCCTTTGCAAATGTGCCAATACCACCAAGTGTGCACCACTATGTGTATGTGTGTTAGCTTTTCACAAACATTTTTCAAAGGATTAGTCACTCAACTTGCCACGCTACTCGATCCTAGCGATGTTGCAAAGTTAGATCACTCGAGTGGCACTAGATGACCGATATGCAAACAAGTTTGCCCCTCTTGATAGTACGGCCATCTATCCTAAACCCGATCATCAACTTCTCTACACACCTATTACTGGTGAAATAAAATGCCCTAGGTTATACCTTTGCCTTGCGCATTCCATTCCATCTCCTCCAATGTCGATGCAACACATGCACCAACACGATCAGTAATGATATGATCCACTACATATCATCACGTGATCATATTGGTTCATCAATCTTGACTTCACTTGCTTTTCACCATTGTCTTCATCCATCGGTGCCAAGTCTTGCTTAAGCTTCACCACCACGTGGTCCATCGCTCCAAAGCCTCCAACTTGCCCTTCACGCTTGCAACCAGTCCATCAAGCTAAGTCATGTCTTGATGTTCTCCACCTTGATCACATGACTCAATGTCATGTCTCATTTGCAATGAGCTCCTTCATCATCACATGTGTGAGCTTTGCAACATCTCCAAGCTATTTTCACCTCCATGGCACATGTTGCTCACACACATGTACCCGTGGACTAATCACCTATGTATCTCACATAAACACCATTAGTCCACCTAGGGTTGTCACTCAATTACCAAAACCAAACAAGGACCTTTCAGCACCGAAGTCTAGGAGGGTCTTGCAGCGGTGCGCCATGGACTGTCGAGGTGTCTTAGAGCCAAAGAAGCATGGGCGTTGTCCGGCTGCTCTGTTCTAACACTCTGTGTGTTAGACGGTGTCGTCTTGAACTGGCCTCCCACGGGTGACACCTTCTAGAGTCATCTTGGTGGCAAAGGAGGTCAGCTCTAGGGGCTGACGTGCGGGCCCAAAAGCCCCTAAGCCCCCGAAGGTCGTGGGAAGCTTTTTCTTCTAGTGTCACGCCCCAGACATGACCCTATCAAATTAGTTGTTGGCTGGGGCACACCTAGGGAGCGATGCCAGGGAGCCCCCAGGCATTGGTAGCCCGGATCTTGTCTTCTTGTGCCCGAACCTTGGCTGGCATTGTTAGCTAGGCAAGAGCCAAGGGCCAGGCCCGAAGGTGCCATAGTCAGGAGCCCAAGGCTCGGGGAAGCTCCCGAGCCCTAGGCAGAAGCTGCGGTCGAGTCAGGCTCGGTCGGATCTCTTTGCCAGAGGGTGCACGTGAGCGTGCCCGATGGGCATAGCCCCCGAGCCCCCAAGTGATCTTGAAGGGGTCGAGCGGGTGGTTTCTTCATTCGGGAACCATTAGACCTAAGGCTTAACATACTTGTATGTTAGGATCTCATCAGGAGCCCCGATCCCTTCATGGCCTCACCTGGCGTGATGGCGATAGAGGGTTGAATTCGATCTTCTGGGGACTAAACCCTCCTTGGTGGGGATGGCTTTTGCTAGCAAGAGTGTTGTGCCCTGCTTGGAGCCTTCTTCTCTAGTGTGATGGATGGTTCTTGGCTATCGAGGCCAAGCGAAGATGGTGCTAATCCCTTCACAAGTCCATGTCACATGGGTCTTTAGCTTGAGCGAGAGCTTGGTAGACTCATCTGGGAGTCACCGACTATAGGCCCGGGGGCACCCTCTTTTCTAATTGGAGCATGCCATGGGTCGGGTGATCAAGAGCGCTAGGCACTGGCTCAGGGCCATCTGATCATCCAGAGCTCCAAGCCCTTCTGAGGGCTACGATAACAGGTCTTGATCCTCTCAAGCTAGCCTTATGGGGCCAAACCTCTGCAGCCATAGATCAGGGAAGCAGGAGTGCGCCAAGGCTCGAACGGAGGTCCTTGCTAGGCCCACCACTTAGCAGCTCCTGACCCAACTCTAAGGAGTTGGTTGGTTTTTTGGGCGATGTGCCACCGAGCACCCGTTGATCGGGGGGTCGGGCTGCTCCGTCTAGGGAGCCAATGTAGCCTTCGAGGCCATTGTGGGGCCTCCTTGCCAGTGGATGGAGTAGCTTCTAGGCATGTCCTATCCGCTGAAGTCTTGCGCAAGTGGTTGATGGCGTTTGGGGCATAGTGCCTGGTGGAGGAGTTAAGGCGTGCACCCCCGCGTCGTCCCATCTTGTCTAGGAGATGGGACATTAGGGCCACGTGGAGCAGATCTAGTGAAGGAGGAGCCGTGGCGCTTGGCGCGTGTGGATCCGGGCCATCCATGGCAGTAGGTGGGCCTAGGGGGAGGCTGATCTCCCCAAGTCCCACGAAGAGGAATGCGCGGAGTGGGCGGCGTGGGTGGAAAGTGGAGCGGGACTTGACTCGTTGTCAGTAGTTCCCTGACTCTGCCTTTACTGCGCGGCCGTCATCACACAACCACACTAAGGCATGCTGTGAGGATTGAAGGGACACCTAGCCGGTTCCCTAGGGTCCTTTCTAGCCGTTGATGGCTAATCGGAGGGCCTAGAGCCACTCACAGCAAACCGCCTTTGGCTATAAAGGGAGGCCCCTAGGGGATGCGGCGTCTTCAATCCCTTCCTCCGGCCCCCTCTCTTCTTCTTAGATCCATCTTCTTCGGTGGCGATGGTGGTGGCAATTAAGTGCGATGCTTCCCTCCGAGTGAGCTTGGTGTTGTCCATCGGGTGACTGCTTCATTGAGGGTTGAAGGACTCTAGCGGCAGGGAGCTGATGGCTTGGCATAGAGGCAGCTATAGAACCATGGCACTGGGCTGGAGACCAGGGCCTCCATTGCCACTGGAGGCCCGAGCGTCCGTGGTCTTACCCTAAGTTGCCAGTGCCAATGCCTCCCCAATGCCGAGGCTCATCAAGTCCCTCCCCCACTGCCCCTCCTTGAAAAAGGGGAAGGATCCCGGCGCCTCGGGCTGCCAGGGTCTTTCCATTTTTCAATGGATGAGTCAACGGCCTAGGGGCTCGGTGATCCTTCATGCCGGCGAGCTTGGTTGAGCGCCACCGGTCCTGAGCGGGGATCGACTCTCGAGCTCTAGTGAGGCAGGGTTGGCCCCGCCTTCACTATGACTATCTACGTGCCATGGAAGCTCGACCGAGGGGCCCTAATTGAGTGACCGTGGCCTTTGCTACCGTGGCGGTGGGTCGGTAGCAGTTTTTGCCACCGTATATTGTAATCGGGCCATTTCTAATCAATGAAATGAAATTACTTTCATGTGTAATCCCATTTTGCTCTTGAGTCATGCTTAGAGACTTGATACCTCATTAGGCTAGGCTGTTACGACGATGGCCTTATTGGCGAAGATCGCCATGCTCATGCTACTAGCAGGTAAGTCCGTGAGAACCCTAGGTTTATAGTCATTTCGTGCCTTGATCATGTCCCCTAGAGGGGAGATCCTCGACTTCCCAACCGAGCCACTCGTATAGTTCCCGAGCCCGTTTGTTGGCACTCGAGGGCTCACTGCCTCTCTCATTGGGTCACCACAAGTGGCTCAAGTCAGTACTCGGACAATGTTCGTCCAATGGTCGAGGCGCTCCTAGGCGTTGTGGCTATAGTCACGTGGCCTCGTCTCCTAAACATCCCTTGCACTTTTAGTTTCTTTGGGCGACCTTGAAGCCCGGTGGGCCAGCCTTGAACCCTTGGCGATGCCCCTTCTAGGAGGCCCTCGGACCAACATGCGGTGGGGTAGAATGATCCAATGAAGGATCAGGAGATAGGCAGATAGCTGTAAAGAAAACAGAATGGATACAAGAGAGGGGAAAGAGGACATAGCTGGTAATGCGATGGTTGGGGCTGCTCCATTAGCACCTTACTAATCTCTCGCCTGCTCCTCCCGCACCATCCGTCCCATTCTCTCCTCACTTAGGGGCCTTCTACAGTCGTCCTCCTTTAGAAAAGGTCAGCATGTGGTTAGCTCAGTCGATCCTCTGATGCCATCGAGCCTCCAATGGGGTCGCTCAAGTTAAAGGAGACAATGACTGAAACAAGTGAAGCATGAGGGTCGGGAGGATGGGATTTATCTTGGTTTTTGTTGTTGTAGAGGTAGGTCGACGAAGGAGGTCGGTAGGTGGGCCTTGGCTCGGGAGGCGTCACTTCTGGGTGGATGGCTCAGCGATGGCCTTCCCTCATGGGGAAAGGTTGGAACTCACCTCGATTGGGTCAGCCCCTTCTAGGGGGTCTAGCACCTAGATGGAGGGGCTAGCTGAGCCACCACTACCGCTAGAAGCCTTGGGTGCCTCGCCAATGCTTGGTCGATCGAGCACCGCATTGCCTTGGATGCTTCCTCTGCCAGTGCCCCTTCTGCGTCGTGGCCCGAGTCATTGGGAGCGCAGGGGGCGATGAGTGTGGCTACTTTGGCAACATAGTCTTGCTCACAGTAGTAGGCTTGCTCGAAGCTGCCCTCGACAGTGATGACCCCCTTTAGGCCGGGCATCTTGAGCTTTAGGTAGGTGTAGTTGGGTATGGCCATGAACCTAGTGAAGCACGGTCAACCAAGGAGGGCATGGTAGACACCGGGGAAGTCAATGACCTCAAAGGTGAGCGGCTCCTTGTGGAAGTTGTCCAGCTGGCTGAAGGTGACGTTGAGCAAGATGCGCCCGAGGGGCACAACTTCCTTCCCTAGCATAATCCCATAGAATGGTGCCTTGTTGGGGCACAGGCTGCTCTAAGGGATGCCCATCTTGTTGATGGTGCTGGCATAGAGTATGTTGAGGCCATTGCCCCTGTCCATCAGTACCTTGGTGAGGCACATGGTGCCCATGATTGGGTTGATCACGAGCAGGTAGCGCCCCGAATGGGGGATGTGATTAGGATGATCTTGTTGGTCAAAGGTGATGGCCGTTTGGGACCACTGGAGACATGTCGGGGCGACAAGCATGTGGATGGTGTTCACCTCCTGCTCAGTGATGCAGCACTGCCGGTGGGATTCACATGCCTGGGAGCCCCTGAAGATCATGAGGCAGCGCTCGACCTCGGAGAACTCATTGTCTTCCTCCTAGGAGCCATCTGCCAGGTCACTGGACTTCGGGGCAGGCTTTTGGGCCTTGCCCTGTTGGTTGAGGGTGCTATGGATGTAGCCCTTCATGGTAGCGTAGTTCTTGAGGAGATGCTTCACTTGCCCCCTGTGGAATGGGTAGGGTGACTCGAGCGCCTTCTCGAAGTGTTCTAAGCGTGCAGCGCGCCCTCGGGGCTGAGATCTAGAGGCGCGGTCAGCCGCAGTGACCATCTCTTCCCCATAGCACTTTCAGTCCTTGTTCTACCTATCATGACATCACTGGAATGAGGCAGGATCATTGGCGTTGTTGCCCCCACTGAGGTGGTTGGCGGCCTTAGCTTTCCTGCTAAAGTTGGCCTGGATAGCCTTCTCACCGGTGGCATACTGGGTGGTGACGTCTAGGAGCTGCCATGTCATGCGCGAGCTCTCGCTTCCAAGCGCGTGGACGAGCACCTCATAGGTCATGACACAGATGAAGGCATAGATCACGCTGGCATCGGTGATGTTTGGGAGCTCATTGCGCTTCAAGGAGAAGCGCTGAATGTACTCCTGGAGGGAGTTGTCGGTCCTCTGCCAACAGTTGCGGAGGTCCTAGGAGCTCCCCGGGTTGGGGTAGGTACCCTAGAAGTGGCCGATGAAGACCTAATGGAGATCGCCCTAGCAGCGGATGCTGCCAGGCTAGAGCTACTTGAGCCAAGCTCTGGTTGAGCTTGACAGAAGTAGAGGAAGGTATTGGATGGTGAAGTCATCGTCTGACCCCCCGGCCTTCATGGCGAGGCGGTAGTCCTCAAGCCAATGGTCTGGGTTGGTCTCGCTGTCATACTTGGAGATGTGCTTTGGTGGTAGGAAGCGCCTGGGGTAATGGGCCACCCGAATAACTACCCCAAACATCAGGGGCCAAAGTGATCTAGGGTGAGGCAGCCACCCTATTGCTTAAGGGTATGGGACTGCGCCTGAGTGTGGCATCTAGCCTCGATGGTGTCAAGGACATCGCGATCGTCGTCAATCTGGTGGCATGCAGGGGGACACCGAGGAGAATGCACCTTCGCTCCTACCGAGGCTTGGTGCCTCGGGTCCGTGGCTGGTCGAAGCTGTTGCCAGAGGTGTCACCACTACTCCTCACCGCCTATGGGCTATGAACTTTGGAGCGCCCCCCATTGGTAGTGGTCGTTGTCTGGGACAGCTGGGAGAGCACGGCATGGCACCGAGGGGCTAAACTCTTGGCCTGCTGCTCGAGGGCAATGCAGAGGAGCCACTTCACCTTGTTTAGCCGCTCGTTGGTCTTTGGTTCTAGAGTATCGAAGATGTCTTCCAGGCAGCAAGTGGTGGCCGCTATGTTGTACGCTGCGCATGGGAAGCAGAGGCCACTAGGAGCCCCCGTTTGGGCATCATCATCGTCACCGTGAGGGTGCGCAGTTTGGTGTCGTGCAAAGTCCTACCTTTGACGCTCGAGCTCTGCCTCAGCGGCCTCCAAATCCACCTACCGAGCATACAAGCGGTCCGCCTTCTCCTAAAGGTAGGCCACGTGGGTACGGGGACTAGTCTGGCGGCATGAGCCTAGGCGCCTCCCTAGGCTAAACCTCATTGTTGATGTGGTAGCACATGTGCGGAGGGTTGTTGTAGTCGATGTCATCAAAGTCATACTCTGGGCCGTTCCCCGAGAGAATCTTGAGGAAGGCACGGAGTGAGGGGACATCGGTCCCCACCGCACCGGAGAGGATGGTGCTCTGTGGTGCCTCGCAATAGCGAGGTGCTCTAGCTCTAACTGGAAGGACACCGCCACGTTCTGTATCCCAAAAGGTAGGTCCGGGAGGTAGTACCAAAAGCGATTAGGAGGCACGAGCACCTCACTAGTGGTGATCTGGTGGTAGACGTTGGCTAGCATGTAGAACATCTGGCGGTGCTCCAACATGGTGGGGTTTGGGCCTAGACTACGTTGGATCTGATGGGACAGAACCTCGAGATCCGCTCTCAAGAGTCCTAGCAAAGGAGGTGGCGCTGGGGGCATGATGCCCAAAGGCGTAGCCCCATGGTGTGGACAAAGCTCGCCGTAGCAGTCGGTGATGTAGGCTAGGCTCCCAAAGTTGAGGACCTAGCCCAGAGCGAAGGCGCCGGCCATGATGGAGAACTCATTGGGGAAGCGAACATCGCCATCTGGGGTGGCATCGCTTGCTCCAATGATGAGGCGGGTGGCTCCGGCAACTGTAGAGCTAGAATGGCACTTGACGCTGCCCCCTACCTAGTGCACCAGCTGTCGTGGGGTCAAAACCACGACAAGCATGTTGTTCGAGTTGGTGTTAGAGTACGAGGTCGTCGGTGGCTCAGGTGGACTTAAAAACACAAGAATCACACAGAGAACACGCAATGGTTTATCCTGTTTCAGGCCAATTTGGTCCCTACATCCAGCAGTTGATGATCCTTATACTCAAGAGCACCCAAAATCTAGGGGGTACAATGGAGTATAAAGGAAGAAGATTTGGTAGGGGTTAGCTTGGTGCTAATCCTAAGGTTGCCTCACCACCAGTGGAGTCTCTCCCTTGTCGGAAAGGAAGGAGACGATAGGATGCGGTGGAGGAGGGGCTCTCGATGCCCCTCTCTGGGTTGCCTTGCTCTTAGTGTAGAGCAAAGCCTGATGGAATAGAATGGAGTGTCTGGTGATCGAATTGAGACCTTCTAGAGTCTTCTTGGTGGTGAAGAAGGTTGGCTCTAGGGACTGACACGTAGGCCCGAAAGCCCTCGAGCCCCCGGAGGTCATGGGAAGCTTTGTCTTCTTGTGTCATGCCTCGGTCATGAGCCTGTCGGAGGAGCAGTTGGTAGGGGCATGCCTAGGGAACGGTGCCAGGGAGCCCCCGAGCATTGATAGCCCAGGCTTGTCTTTCTTGTGCCCAGACCTTGGCTGGCATTGTTAGCTAGGTAGGAGCCAAGGGCTAGGCTCGGAGGTGCCATAGATCGGGAGCCCAAGGCTCGGGGAAGCCCTCGAGCCCTAGGCAGAAGCTGTTGTCGAGTCAGGCTTGACCAGATCTCTTTGCCAAAGGGTGCGCATGAGCATGCCCAATGGACATAGCCCTCGAGCCCCCGAACGATCCTGAAGGGGTCGATCGGGTGGTCTTCTTTGTTCAGGAACCATTGGACCCGAGGCTTAACATACCTATATATTAGGATATCATCACCAGGTTCCCTACATTCTAGGAACTTGGCTGCTAAGGCCTTAGTCCTAGTATCGGAGAGCCAAACCCATGTGCCACCGGGTCGAAGGACCTTGACCAGGGTCCGAAGCCTGTTAGGCAGTGCCCGCTGCACTCTTATTGGCTGACCATCGCTTTCAAGCACTATCTTCAACAAGAATTTCTTGTAGAGCCAAGGGAATTGCTGGTTGAGCAATTGCTTTCTCACTGACACGCACTAACATGGCATGCAAACTTGTCCCCCTTACTATTCCTCACCAAGAATTTCTTGGTTAGAAAGGAGAATTGCATGTTGAGAGGTAGCACCACTATTTTCATTCTTTTAAATGCTATTTCTTCTCCTTTTTCTCCTCCTTAGCAAATGTGCTAACACCACCAAGTGTACACCACCATGTGCAAGTGTGTTAGCATTTTCATAAATATTTTTAAGGGTTAATTAGTTAGCTCACTAGGTCCTAATGCATATGCATAAATCACTTCACTTAGTGGCACTTGACAACCATTTTAACCGAGATTCTCCCCTCTTGATAGTATGGCTATCTATCCTAAACCCACTCACACCCATTAGGTGTCTTGAGTGGCAAAACAAAATGGCCTTATAAAATATACCTTTGCCTTAAGCCTATTTTGTTTATCTCTTTCTTCTTTTTCCAAATCTAGAGCATGATCATCATCATCACATGTCCACCATCACCATGGACATCATCTTGCTCCACCACTTGGATTGGACCATCCTATCTAGTCACACAATTAGATCCAAGGATTAGTCTAAATAGGTTTCATCAATTATCCAAAACCAAACTAGGGCTTTCGATCTCCCCCTTTTTGGTAATTGATGACAACCTCTATAAATATATGAATTAAAATCAATTTTGAATCCACGTAGCTTCCCAAGCATATTTACCATGTTTAAAGGATTTTGACAAGTTTCATGAACCCGAATTGGTAGCATTTGCTCCCCCTACATATATGCTAAGAGTTTGAATTGAATCCTTGCAATATGCATAGATAGAAAATGTGGGAAAGCAATGTCTACCAAATAATGCTAAGGTATAAGAGATGGACCTTTGAAGCGTGATACCAATCGGAGTGCACCAATATACCATCCTTAGCATCATTGTAGTTAGATACCACTTGCAAAACACAAACACTAGATACCCCATGAGATCATCACTATAAGCAAGGTTCTAGAATCACTTGTGAAAGCAAATGCAAGTCACATCTAACTATCACCCTATGCATGCTAGTTCTTCATTTCATCATTCAAACCTACAACAAGCATACACCACACAAACATGTATATTGAATTTTAAACTTGACAAATGCGAGCAAGCATATGTGAATGCACATTCAAGTTCATGAGCTTGCTCGCCCTACTTGTGTGCTTCAATTTTAATTGATCCCCTTCCTTTGTCATTTCTCTCTCTATGTCCAATTTTCTCCCCCTATCTCATTTATCCTATCTCATTTATCTTTGTTTCTCTCCCCCTTTGTCATCAATGATCACAAAGATGGGGAGAGGATTATTCTCCCAAATTTAGTTCAATCTAGAACACTTGTCAAAGATACTTAACTCGATTTGATCCAAGGACAAGCTTCTTCATACCTCGTTATTTCAAGGGTTATCTTGACCATGTTGAATTAAACACTTATAGTTCATTTCTAGATTAAACACTAGGATTGCAAGCCCACAAATATGTCATATGTTACCACTAGATCAAGTCAAGCATAGAAGTAATAGTGGTACCACACAAGCATCAAATTCATTTAATTTTCATGAATGAACCTATAAAACATGAGAAATGACTAGATGCACTAAAAAGTCCTTAGCAAAGAATGTATGCATGCCAACCAACTTTTACCTTGGATTGCTCGAAGGAGAGGCATGTCATATAAGTGGGGGTGCATCAACACATATTTAAGAAATCCAATACGTTTAATTCATTCCTTAGCTTGAAAAACATGTTCTCATCGAGTGGCTTGGTGAATATATCGGGAAGTTGATCTTCGATGCCCACACTCTTAATTGAAATGTCTCTCTTTTGTTGATGATCTCTTATGAAATAGTGGCGGGTATCAATGTGCTTTGTTTTTATATATTGAACTGGGTTGTTGACGAGCTTGATAGCACTCTCATTGTCATATAGCAATGGCACTTTCTTGCATTGACTCACAAATGTATCATTCTTCAATTTCTTGATTTGAAGACCAAGGAAATAACTAAGTTCACCGATCATGGACATCTCAAACTCATTAGTCATCATCTTACCAAACTCTTCACAAAAATCTTGATTGGTTGATCCAAATATGATGTCATCCACATAGATTTGCAACATAAATAAGTCCTTGCCAATCTTCTTGGTGAGAAGAGTGGTATCAACATTTCCCATAATGAACCTTTTAGAGAGTAGGAAGTTCCTCAACCTCTCATACCATGCTTTAGGTGCTTGCTTCAAACCATATAATGCTTTCTTCAACTTGTACACATGGTTGGGCTTCTTGTCGTCTTCAAAACCGGAAGGTTGCTCAATATATACTTCTTCATTGATGTAGCCATAGAGAAATGCACTCTTGACATCTATTTGATAGAGCTTGATATTATAGGCATAAGCATAGGCTAGCAAGATTCTAATTGCTTCCAATCTAGCAACCGGAGCATATGTTTCTCCAAAGTCAAGACCCTCTACTTGAGTGTAACCTTGTGTTACCAATCTTGCTTTGTTTCTTACTACTATCCCATCTTGATCTTGCTTGTTCCGAAAGATCCATTTGGTTCCAATCACATTGTGTTCTTTTGGTCTCTCAACTGACTCACATACTTGATTTCTAGTGAAGTTGTTCAATTCTTCATGCATGGCATTGACCCAATCAACATCCAACAATGCTTCATCTATCTTCTTTGGTTCAATGGATGATACAAATGAGAAGTGCTCATAAAATAAAGCCAATCTAGATCTTATTTATACACCTCTAGAGATATCTCCAATTATAATGTCAAATGGATGATCTCTTGGTTTCACACCACCAATTTTAAGTCAAATGCACCAGCTCTACTACAACTCCAGCAGGTGGTTGCGGCCACCCCAGGCGGCCGGCCGGACTCGTCGCCGACATTTGAAAGGAAAATTTCTTTATATCAAAGTAGAACCATATAGTTTTCTAGCTAAACATTTTTACAAAATAAAAATTATCTGAGCTCCTAAAAGCTTCTGGGGCTCACTCCAGCATGGAAGGCCCAGCAAGGCCCGTACGATTCGAAGACCTCACGCGGTCGTGCTCGTTAGAGCCGTGGGCGGCGAATCTGATTTTAGGGATCATCCGCGTCATTTTCCACCCATTTTGTGAATCTCGTTTACTTTAATTTTGAGTGCCTAGGGCTCATCGCCCATCGCGGTGGCGGCCTATGGACAGTAGTGTTGGGGGGGGGGGGGCGGGGAAGTACATTTATGTACGTATCCGACAAAGAAAAGTCGTCGTCCGATCAATCAAATTTAAAATGTTTCTTTTGCCTCACAGGTACTTCCTCCGTCCCGTACAAATTATTAAAATCGTCCAAAATAAAAAAAATACCTTGAATAAATATATTATGAAAAAATATATTTTATGATTATATTATGAAAAAATATATTTTATGATGTATCTATAATACCAATTTGATGGCATAGATATGTATTATTTCTTATAAACTTAATGAAATCCAAATAATTTGACTTAGAAATAGCTTTAAAAGTTGATTTAATTCGGTAGTGAGGGACTATTCTAAGAGTAAAATTTATTAGACTTGCACCGTGGTACATAGCTCTCGAATCTTGATTTAGGGGTATCTGAACTTGTACAACAGTACTGAGTTCCCAACTCTTTAATTTTGATTTTTGAGTCCCAAAACTTATATAGCGGCGTGACAATATATAGGGGGTCGTTTGGAAGAGCTCTAGCCTCATTTTTTCCCAAAGAAAATCACTCCCAACTAGCTAAATTCTCAAAATGCCAACTGATTCAGGTGGAGATTAGGAGAGAATCACTTCTCCATTTACACCGGGAGTTGGGAGCTTAAAAAAACTTTCACCCTGCTCCTCGTTATATTCTAGTGGGGATCAGCAGATAATCAATTCTCATCGATTCCCCACCCTGCTCCCTCCTAGGCCTTGTTCGCTTCTCTTATAATCCGTACTTTTCGGCTTATCTTTTCAGCCGGAACAGTGTTTCAGCTTATTTTTCTGTGAAGCGAACGGGGCCTAGGAATCCAATGGAATCACTCCATCGGATAATCAAGGAGCAGAGCTGAAGAATTAGTGAGCGAAGCTCTCCAAACGGGGCCATAATTAGCATGCTTGGCCTGTCTTAGTGAAGAGTTGCATTGGGTTGTTTTTAAAACTGCCATGTCATATAAAATAAAATGAAACTAGGATGAAACACCCACTCTCAATGCAAAGTTTCATTATATGGGTTCATGGATATTTAATTCTAAGACTCACGGAGAGTTGGTAATTGTGTTTTCATCCCTATAGAACTCATTTATTTTCTCTCTTCATTAAAACATTGCAATGTCATAAAAAATACATATGTGACAGACTATTTAATGTAAATAAAACTCTCATGAAATTCTCACTAACAGTGGCACACTATCAATACGTGGACTCAAATACCAAAATTAGCGGTGTCAAGTTTGGGGGTCGTGATGGTATCACCGTACAAGTTTTAGGACTTAAATACCAAAATTTGAGAGTTGAGAACCTAAATAACACTGTAATATAAGTTTAGATACCAATAAATCAAAATTTGAGAGTTAGAGACCCACACCATCGTGTAAGTTCAAGAACTGCCACTAAATTTTACTCGTAATTTATACTCCTGCGTTTAGTCCGCATCGACCGTCAAAACCATTTACTCCTCGGCCGGCCGCACTGATCGCTTCGTTTCCCCGGCCATGGTGGCGCACGCGCATCGCCTCGCGGCTCGCGCCTCGCCAATTTCTCCCGCATGACGCGCCGTGCCAAGTTCGCCCCAAAACCCTCGCGCCGCTTCCAAAATTCTCCAGCACGATCGATTTATTCAAATTTGCCCGCTGCCATTTCCATGCTCGCGCACACAAACCTCTTGCATGGCCCAATGCCAAGGGCCACAGCCATTTCTATATATGTCCTCAGATCCTCTCCTACCTGCACACAGTTCTTCCATCATCTATTCATTCACTGCAAGCACTGTTCTCCGACCAATGGCGCCAAGAGAATTCGACCTAAACCGTGTGCCAGCCGACTGGGACCTCAACGATGGCATCGATTCTGGATATGCCACTGGCGACCGGGATGCAACGGCACTTGAACTCGACTGCGACACGGTGCGGGATGATGGAGAACAAGGTAACTGCTGCTCCGTTTGATTTATTCTACCTATTCCGAATGCGTGTCTGGTTTTGGGGGGTTTTGAACGAAATGTCTGGTTTTAGTCGATTCGTGCCACTGACTTGTTTTCCTTGGGTGTCCCACCCCCCCTTTTTCGTGTCCTAGATGGAGATGGACTAGCAGTGCACAACCAGGGAGATGATGATTCTTGTGATGCTCCTTCAGGAGGATATACTGACCCGGTCGGAGGGCACGGTAAATTGAACACACATCTGTTTTTGGCACATTATGTTTTGACCAATCGGATTCCTGATTAGATGTTCATTGTTTGATTACAAGATGCAAGTAATCATGTAGTGATTGGGGCTTTGGAACATGGAGATGGAAACGGAGATGGAGGATCTGCTGGAGAGGAAGGTTAGTTCTCTGTGTTTCAATTTGTCGAACCAGAAACAGTACTATCATGATTTAGTGTACTCCTGGAGATGTTCAGCTTTCAGTTACTTCGATTTGTCGCCATGGAGTAACTTCAGATAGTTACTGATTTATGCTTTATGGAGCTATAGCTACTGATATCTTGTCGGGCTGAAATAGTACTTTCAGGATTCAGTGATGTGTATTTTCTAATAGCTACTGATATCTTGTCGTATTGAACAGTACTTTCAGGAGTTCTAATTTTGTGGTTTCCTATACTTGAAGGATCGAATGCTAAGAAGAGGAGGAGGTACTACTCAGACGATTTAAAGATCGCTATCTACCTGGAGTTGTTGGAGAAGACAGATCCACCAGTGCTGCGTCGTGGAGTTTCAAGTCAGGTCGCCCAAAAATTTGGTGTGCCTCTGAGAGTAGTGCAGTCTGTGTGGCGCAAGGGTCAGGATTATGGTAGTATAGATGGTGTTAAAAACAAGATGCATAAGAATTGTGGTCGCAAGAGAATAGAAATAGATTTTGAAGCCATCAAAGCTGTGCCTCTGAGTGAGCGCAAAACCTTTCAGAAACTTGCCAATGCGTTGGGTGTGAAGAAGAGCACACTTCATAGCCGTTTCAAGGAAGGGTATTTCGTCAGGACGCCAAAGACCCAAAGTTTGGTTATGTATTTAGTGTAGCTGCTGGTACTAGGATAGTAATGTGCCTGGATGGTCAGGAGGCAAATTTGGAGCTACTAGTACTAATAAAGTAATGTAGTAAACCCCTTACTACGGATCTTCATTGCCTCCCCCTGAGACTATAGCTAACGAGCACTTTTTGCTGCTTCATTGTGTCTTGTTCTTGGATTATATACTAGCAATTTCTGTTTCCAATTAGACAGTGTTAGATGCTAGTTGCGGTCCTATGTAAGTTCAGCACTTCTTATTTGAGTTCGACACAGGTCTAAGCACCTGGATTATGAACAAACTTGCGCGAATGCAACATCAATCCATGAAGGGACGTGGCACTTCTAATCCCTTATAACCGATAGATTGTTTTTCTGTCGATACGCCATGTAGTCTAGTCAGCAATATAATCAGCATAGTATTTAGATTTTGGTAGTTAACAAGATCGCTTATTGTCAGTTTTTGTTGTTAGCCCCTAAGCAGAATTACAGATGTAGCCGTAAATCTTTGAGAGTCTTTAGAGCAGGACGAAGTTTAGGTATAACGCAATGCTCTTAAATCACCTTTCTTGCCATGCCATTTCCCCATTTTGTCTCCATAGATCACCAATTCGTTACCACAAAAAATCTGGTAATCATTATCAAGAGGGCAGAACTAGCCCGGACGTCTGGACGGACCCCGCGCGTCCGAGCACCCACGCAAACGCCCGCTGCACGCATAGGTGGGGCCTGCCTGGGCCGCTCCCCCACGCTTCCCTTCTTCCCGCGTCCCTCCATGCCTGTTGCGCCGCTCCCCTCCATGCACGGCGCCCTAGCGGCTGCAGCAAGTGGCTCATATTGCAACATGCACAACACTCTCGATCTACTTTTGAAATATTCAGATGAAACAATTACAACATACGTACGAAATAGCTGAAACATTCGAAACATGCGTTTGAAACACATGAAAAACACTTTAAAAACAATTAAAGACATGCAACATCCAGATAAAACACTTGCAACATATGTGTGAAACATATGCAGACATCTAGATAAACACACTTGCAACATACGTCTGAAAAAACAGATGAAAAATTGGGAAATGCACTTGCAACATACGTGTACAATCATGGCAACATATGCAACATTCTGATCTACTTTTGCAACATACACATAAAACACTTGAAACATACCTACGAATATATCTGAAATAATTGAAACATGCGCTTGCAACATGGGGGAGCCCAGGGCTGAGCGATTCCAACCATCTGTGTCGGAACCAGCACCGCGCGCGAGCACCACCCATCGCTAGCAGCACCGAGCTTGGCTCGGGCGGGCGGGCGGCGCGCGTGATGGGCGGAAGCGAGCGGCACAGGATGGGTGCGCGGCGTTCGGACGGGAAGGCCATGACCGGAGAAGGCCGCCGCGTTGGAGAAGGCCAGCGGCGGACAGGCGGCGCGGTGGATGCGCCCACGGCGGTCGCATGCGTGCGGCAGTGGGGAAAGAAAATGTCAGCGTGTTTTTAATTTTTTAGAAAAACCGTGTCGTACTGAAGGTGGAGTGGGGAAGGACTGGCCGGGAAACAAGCCGTCTGGACCGAACACGCCTTCACGGATGGCCGTGTGTTCCAGCATTATCGGTTATCAGGAAACAGCAAAAAGAAACAACAAACTGGAAATGACAGACATCTAGATAAACACGGTCAAAGAATCAAAGCTCACTTCACAACGCATCGGAGCTAAGCTACCTTAGTCCTTAGGTACACCAGGTTGGAGAACACATTAACATATCGCAACAGAAAATCATATCGCACGCGCGCACGCGCTCACCGTCCCGCGCGCACATCGCTCGCGGCCAGCAGGCCACGCGCGAAAAAAAATCGTCGGCTGCCAGCTAGGTGCAGGGCTTGGGGAACTGTTAGCCGACGTACTTGGCCGTGGCGTTCTCGCACTTGGCCGACGTGCCGCCCTGCCCCATGTACGTGAGGTCCACGTCCTGCAGCACCAAGCCCTGGCACGGCACGCCGCACCGGAGCATCACCGCCACCGGCGTCGTCGTCGTGCCCTTGATGTTCTTGAACTGGATGTCCTGGAGCGTCACCCCGGACACGTAGGGGCTGTTTGGATTGAACCCTGGGAGTGAAGTGCCTCGCCTGTAGCCTGCCGGAGAGCTGCCTGCACCTTATTTGGTTGCAGCCCTGGTGACCTGCCTGTCCCAGGCATCGCCGCCAGGCTCAGGCGCATGAAAATGGTCGCCTGGCTGCCGCTGCTTCCTTGCCTGATTAGTTACCTTGCATTAGCTATTTAATTAAGGTATACGTGCACCTGTTGAACTCTGGATTCCTTTTTAGCTAGCTATATCAAGTATCCGTGACCAGTTAAGATGCAATGAAAAAAATCATCATATATTAATGGTACTTATTTTTCATCGAATTATGTAAATACTTTTATGTTAAATATATGTACAAGAGTCATTTAGTTAGATTTTTTTTCAATCTTACTAACTAAAAAAGATAAGGTAATCTATACCATACGTAGTGAGTCACAGTGTATACTAATCGTATGTACTAATAAAAATTAAAAATGTTGTATCGATACTGTGCACATTTTGTCACACAAAGATTAGTATGCAAAATACAATTATTTAATTTAATGTAAATAAATAAATATTTTACTGTTCATAACCATTATTTTTTCCAAATCCAGATTAAGATTTCTTATATTGATTACTTATTTTTTATTTATCCTCACATTATTTAATCAAAAGTATTAAAATCATATATTATACTAAAAGACATAATTTATCAATATATTTCCTATTTAATCTTATTAAACGTGATTATCTAATATTAAACACGGACAACAATAATTTACTAAATTATATATTTTGGTTAATCAGATTATGAAAATACATGTTAACTATACAAAGATAAATAAAAAACACATTAATTTAAGCATATTATAAATTAAAAAACTCACTTATCTGTTTTTATTTTGTCACCGTATGTTTATTTGTGTATATTTGAGGTATTATTAATTAAGAAAATGAATTAATTACCTCTCCAGCAGATAAGAAAACACATGATCTCTATTCATTAGCTTTCTCAGGCCAGGCATCTAACCAAACGAATAACTCTCAACTTGCCTGGCCAGGCAGATTCTCTCAGAATTCCAGGCAACTCTCAGGCAACACTTTTCTCCAGGCAAGTCATCCAGGCTTCCAACCAAACATGCCCGTACTGCATGCAATGCGCGCGAGCAACATTTTTTCACAAGCACATGAGATGTAGTCACCAATGGCGGCGACATGGCGCGCCACGACGTCGTACACGTATAGAGCATGCAGGTACCTTGTGCTCGCAGTTGTAGTAGGGGCAGTACATCTGGTCGATGATGATGGGGTTCCGGACGTCCTCCATGAGCAAGTTCTCGAAGAGCATGTGCGCGGCGCTGCTCTTGATGGGGGAGTTCTCCCACGTCTTGATGCGGACGTCGTTGTGGGTGCCGGTGAAGACGACGTCGCGGACGTGCACCCGCGTGACGTCGCCCTCGCCGGCGTACCGGCCGAGGCTGCCGACGCTCATGCCGTGGCCCGGGCCGCACCGGACGCGTGCCACGTCCACGCCGTCGTTTCCCTGGCCGATGGAGATGCAGTCGTCGCCCGTGCCGATGCGCGCGTCCGTGATGGACATCCCGGCGCTGCGCTCGATGTGGATGCCGTGTCCGTGTTGGGGCCGTCGGGCGGCGCGCTGATCCGGAGCCCGCTCATCCGGACGTTCTTCGCCTGCAGCAGCGCGATGTGGAAGAACTTGGGGTTCACCGACGTCACGTCGCGCACCGCCGTGTTCCGGCTGTTGACGACCCGCACGCTCTGTGCATGTATGCATGCATGACAGACGGTCGATGGCTTGTCAGTCGTCAGAGGCCCATGCATCTTTCGGAGACGGACAAGAAGAAGAAGCTAGTAGCTGCGTGCTTACGGTGGGCAGGACTTTGCAGTCCTTGCGGAAAGGGCACTCGTTGAAGGGCCAGGACGCGGCGCCCTGTCATCTCATATCTGCATATATAAAAATATAGTGTGAGGATATATAATTTATATATATACATGTAGCTTTATATATACACACTTTAATAGTAGAAAATAATCACACTTATAGACAATAGCAGCTAATGAGATTTTTGTCGAGAGAGTCCAGGTGGCATAGTTGGTGTAATTCTGAAAACTCGACATATATAACGTCATCTGCACGGAAGTAATGTTGGTTTCTAACTCTGACAGAAATAAAGGTCTCTCCCCGTTCACACACCGCCATGTATCACTTGTTTAGCAGGTACATTTGCGTACCCAGTTCACCTAAGGCCTCAAGGTTGTATAGACTCTTTCCATGTTCAAATTTTTTCCAAGAATCCACTTTCAGAGCAGATGGTCCTTTAGCGTGCACTTGGGCAAGGTCCAAACCGGTATCCTCGTAAAACCGAGTCAGGTCCTCAAAATCGACGTCCAGTACGTCTAAGTTTGAACCATATTCATTACGAATGACAAGAGGGGGGACTGATTATTACGATTGTTGTCCGAGTTGTGCAACACCTTTCCTTGCTCTAGTCTTTTTCTACTTCGCCTCAAATGACTTGGTGAGAGAGCGGTCATAGTCCGATTTTGGCAGGGTCTTTTGAGATTCCCGCTTTTTCTGGTCCACCTTCTTTCTTAGAAGATCTGGAGGTAGGTAGAAGTACGGTTTCTCCGGGTTCTCCCTCGCTTCTCGTTGCTTTCTTACTTTTTCGAAGAAACTGCTCACATCTTTTTGTACTGCATCATTTAATTCCTTTTCACTTTTCTCGTAAGTCAGTTTTTGGGGAATAACTGGATTAGAGGAGGCTTTCTTCTTTGCCGGCTGGTGAGCCAATGACTTCGTTTACGGGACGGACCTCTTAGGAGCTGGTTGCTTCTTGGTCACGAAGGGAGGCGGGGCAGCCGTTGGAGACCTCATTGGAGGTGGCGGCGGTGGCGGCGTTGCATAATCATTGCTCGGAGCACTATGATGATCTGGAGATTGAATAATTAGACTTAGGTTGGCGAAGGCCCTGCTGTGTGAGTACAAAAAAGAATAATTAGGTATAAGAAATATTGTTATTATTAATCATGCATGTCAATAGAAAATTAGTGAAAAAATTGTTTCGTTCACTTTTGTCCGCACCTATTGTCTGGTAGTTGAGGAAGCAGCGGTGGACTAGAGACCCCAGGAATAATGATGTAGCGCTTGTGCCATAGTATGAATGTCTTCTCTGCTTCTCCTAGAGTCTTCTCCCCATCACCTTCTGGAATGTTAAGAGCCAGATCACTAAAACCTTTGTTAACTCTATCCACTGAGATGCTAACATATCCAGGTGGTATTATTGTCCCATGAATTCTTGGTGTCTTGGTAGGATCTAGAGGAGAAAAAACATCGAGAGCCGCCATGATTGTGGCATTCTTTTTTGGAATATGTAGCTCACATGATGTAAACGGTGCAGTGATGTCATCCACGGGGAAACGTAGCATTGCGTCAACTTGATTTGGCAACTCCGTGGAAGCGCAGCTACTTTTCAACTGATCAGGGGGGCTAATATTAATGTTGATTCCTGGATCTGATGCCTGCCTTTGGGCACTCATTGCTATTTGTACTTGCTTTATGATTTCATCCTACATTCTAGCTTGCATGTCTTTTTCGCGCTCCTGTGCTTGAAGCAACGCCTCCCGTGACTCACGAACATATTCCTCCAACCTGCTGATCCACGCAGCATCCTCATCCTTCCTTCTCTGCCGGATTCTGTAGGTATCTCTGTTGTTAGGGAAACCATGCTTCTAAGAAATATTTCGTCCTAAACCTCTCGTTCGGCCACTGTGTTCAGCAGTCCCAATGGCATACGTCAGTTCATCCTTCTCTCTATTGGGCCTGAACGCACCAATAGCTTTAGCTTGTAGAGCATAAGAAAATCTTTGTGTTGCTCTTTCGAGTTTTGGGCCATGAACCAGCTTCTCGGTCTCTAGGTCCAATCTTCCCCCATGAGCGAAAAGCCAATTCTTCGCGCGTTTGGGCCAATTGAGTGATTCTGGTGTGATACCCTTGGCAAGAATGTTCGCTTCCATTTTTTCCCACCTGGGAATGGTAGTCGCGTAGCCACCTGATCCCATGCCATGGTGGTATACCTTCTGTCGGGCATTCTCTTGGTTCCTTCTCACCCATTCCTCACTCTCTTCCGATGTCTTGTACTGCACAAAATCATTCCAGTAGGGCCTCAACTTCGCGAGCGGGCCACTAGTATTGAAATTGGGCGTTAGGTTCTTCTTGACGTATTTCGTGTATAGGGATTTCTTCCAAGTCTAAAATTGTGTGGCCATCTTCTTCATAGACCACTTTTGAACTAGTTCCTTCAATTCATCATCGTTGATAGCATCATAATCATCCGCTTTGCAACGTGAAATGTTGAAGGATATCATCCCAAATTAAATTCTTATCAAGATCAGAGACAAAACTAACATGAGGCTCGTTGATCTTTTGCTTTCATTCACGGGCACTGATCGGAAGTCTGTCCCTTACAAGGCACCCACAATGTTGCACGAATTTCCTTGCATGTGGACCGAGTGGTTCGCCTGTCTCGATATTGAATTCCGATATTATGTAGCGCCCCTCCAATGACTTTTTTGGGCCTCAAATATTTTTGCTTTTCGCCGTTGTGGTCGTCGATCCAGAGGGCTACGTATAAAAAAGAATAAATAAATATCATGTGTACACATAATAGAAGATAGATATTCAAATATATATATATATATATATTATATTCATATATATATATAAATATATATATACCTCGCTAGTATTTTCTTGCACAATATTTTCTTGGTTATCTTCAAGAGCCAGGTATTGACTCCCGTCATCTACATCCTGCTGGTCACCATCGGCAAATTGAGTGCCGGTATTGATAATATCCATCATTTCTTCATCCATGTTGTCTCTCGGGCAGCCATCTAGCTTTTACACCACAAGATATATCTATAAAAAATAAAAACTATATCTATCAAATATCCATCAAATTCTAGCTCAAAAACATGTTTAAATAAATAATCATCCATACTAGTTGACCTTGGTTATGTGATCATCTCGGCGAGCATTTCTCCACCGAACGGCACCGTACTTGGCCACGGAAGAGCTCCGATTCTACGAGAAAGGGAACACGGTCTTTCACGACCGTTGCCGCTCTCCCTCGTAGAATCAAAGCTCCTCCTTGACGTCCATTACCGCTCGGCATAGAACATGCTAGCCGAGATGAACACGGTCCGCAAGTTCAACTAGTACGGATTTTCTACAATTTTCTAACAATTTTCTAAGTTTTTCATTTCATGGAAAAATTGATTCTAAAAAATAAAAGGCGTGATTTCTAAGTATTTCATTTCATGGAAAAATTAATTCTAAGTGACCTGCTCGACATCAACGAGCTCGCGGGCGTTTCATGGAAAAATTAATTCTAAGTGACCTGCTTGATAAAATTAAGAAAAAACACACACTCTCATGACCTCACACATCTTCTAAGATCACGTAAGCTTCCGTACTAGTTGACATTGCTTACGTGATCATCTCGGCGGGCATTTCTCCACCGGGCGGCACCGTACTTGGCCACGGAAGAGCTCCGATTCTATGAGGAAGGGAACACGGTCTTCCACGACCGTTGCCGCTCTCCCTCGTAGAATCAAAGCTCCTCCTTGACGTCCGTTACCGCTCGGCAGAGAACATGCTAGCCGAGATGAACACGGTCCACAAGTTCAACTAGTATGGATTTTCTACAATTTTCTAACTAGTCCACGCCAAGGAGGCGGAGGTATGCCCGCCCGAGTATGAGAACTACATGCCCTGCTGCTACAACATCACGAACGTCGTCGAACGTCTCGGATCTGGGGGCCAGCGTCGTCATAAGCTACCGCGCAAAAAGGAGGAAACGATGAGACACCGGGCCACGCCCGTGCTCCACTGAGCTCGATGGCTCAGCGCAAAATCGCATTACAAGATTGCCGGCACGAGGGCTCGGCACACGCATCCATCTGATTACAAAAGGTTGGAGCAATTAATCCATCATAAACGGATTATATATGGTGGCGGCGGTGGCTCACATCCAAGGTGTCAAACGTGAAGTCCAGCTCCTACAGCCAAAAAACATGTTAGAGACTTAGACTTTACTAAAAAACAGTAATAATCTGTTTCATTACAGGACTGGGAAGCTATCACTATTCCTACAATCAGAAAGAATATTCTAGTCACGGATCACATGCCGATGGTAAATATGGTTGCAGGAAAGCCCATCCATTCGAGCTTTACCTCTTAAGAGCAGTAAGTATGGTTAGGTGAAATCAAATATCGCCATGCTAAAGTAGCATACTAGCTAAATTGTTACCCTCAACCTCAAGTGGCATGGGTGATTGACCGGTAATAACAGTGGTACACGTCTTTGCCATTTAATTTGATCATCGACATGCACATGCAAATACATATTACATAGGGCCAGACACAAGCATAAATATCAGTATGAATTCATGGCCTCAGTTGCCCACATTCTAGCACCAAGGAGCCTAACATATAAATAGAAGTATGCACTAATTGCAAAGGCTACTAGCTAGCACCAAATTGAAGCGATACATTCATTGTGCAATGGCACTGAACGAGTTGGCCATACAATAGCAAGAGAGTGCAGAGGAAGAGGGAGACTGGGCCAAACCTGGAGAAGACGTGTCGTAATAGAGATGCTATGGCCTGCTGCTGATCTTGGAGAAGACTGCGTCTCGTAGATCTAACATAAGAACGAGGGCTTCAAAGTTCAAACATAGCACAGAGAGGAGGATGAAGAAGGGGATGAATTGGAGGAGATAGACACCTCGAAGAACCTTGAACCTCTTGGGGGCGAGGTGGGCCGGGGACAAGGACGACGCAAGGCGTGCGCTGGCCGGCCGGAGAAGAAGCGCGCGTGCGCGTGGGGCCGGTGATAGCGTGCGTGGGTGACGAGGCGAGGCTAGGGTGGTCGCCTAGGGGCGGTGGCGCTGCTGGATCGGATCGATCCGGTGGAGAAGATGAGGTGACGGAGAAGAAGGCTTGGCGGCTACTGGATCCGGTTGGAGAAGAAGGCGGCGGAGACAAAGAGGAAGAGAACTAAGGGAGAATGGCGTGGTTTATAAAGGGGGACATGTAGTCCCCGGTGATTGTTAGAACCGGGACTAAAGGTTCTTTAGTCCCGGGTGATGGTTAGAATTAGGACTAAAGGTCTAACCTTTAGTCCCGGGTGTAGCCACGGCCCGGGAGTAAAGGGGATTTTGGCGGGCCGCGAAAACGCAGCCCATCTTTAGTAGTCCCGGGTGATGGTTAGAACTGGGACTAAAGGTTCTTTAGTCCCGGGTGATTGTTAGAACCGGGACTAAAGGTCTGACCTGGTTGGTCCACCCGGGAGTAAAGGTGGGCTGCAGTTTGGCTTCCCGCTAGTTTGTAGAAGTTTTTCCTTTTTTATATATTTCTTTTATATAAATATGCAGAGAGTTGTTAATTGCCTAGTAAATAAAATATTAGCAAAAAAATACAAAAAGAATTCCGGGACCTAGTTTTGCATTATTGTACATAAGAAAAATCTGTAACCTAAACTCTTTTGTTTTATCGTATAAATATTTAACATAGTGTAAATAATAATCATAATTTTCACCATGCAAAAATGTACTACTTAATTAAAATCATTAAAATTATTGCTTTTCGATAGGAAATTAGTTTTCACATCTTATTGACGTTGATCATTTGTTTTTTCATCACACATTCTCCACAGGAAATCCACCGTCAAGCAAAAAATTCATTTAAATGGTAGAAAATATGAATACACGACAGAAATATGAATACACTATATATATCAAGCGGACACAGTAGTGAACTTCTTTTTAACATATATCCCTTGGTTATGATCACGCCGTAACCATGGAGTGTCCTCATCATTTAGTTGGATGCTTGGGTCTTTGTTCACTGTGATGGGTGGAATTCGGTCATCCTTTTTTATAATCTTCTGATATGTCTGACTTGTCTTCAATTCCGACGATGTTTCTTTTTCCTGAAAGAACTATGTGGCGCTTTGGCTCATTGATTGGGTCGTTGTTGTTTTTCCCTCTCTTCGGTTTTGTAGACATGTCCTTGACATAGAACACCTGATTCACATCCTTGGCAAGGACGAACGGTTCGTCTTTGTACCCAATATTGTTGAGGTCCACGGTTGTCATTCCATACTGGTTGTCGACTGCTACCCCGCCTCCAGTCGCCTTTACCCATTGGCACTTGAACTAAGGTACCTTAAAAGTAGGTGCATAGTTTAGTTCTCATATCTCCTCTATGCGGCCATAATATGTTTGCTTATTTCCATTAGGGTCGGTGGCATCTATGCGGACACCACTGTTTTGGTTGGTGCTCCTTTTATCTTGGGCTACTATATAAAATGTATTTCCATTTATCTCGTACTCTTTGTATGTGAGGATATGCCATGATGGCTGCCTAGCCAACAAATATAGTTGCTCATCAATACTCTCATCACCCTGATATTCTTTTCGCAACCAGTCGCTAAAAGTTTCCATGTGCTGACGCGTAATCCAAGCTTTAGACTTCCCTAGAAACTCGGATCAGAGAAACTCTTTATGTGTCTCAATATACGGATCCACCAAGGAGGAGTTTTGCAGAACTGTGTAGTGTGCTTTATTAAAATAATTGTCCTACATACCAATATATGTTTTCTTCCCTAGTGTCCCCTTTCCACTTAGTCTCCCCTCGTGTCGTAATTCAGGAACACCAATCGGGTCAAGGTCGGGAATAAAGTCAACACAAAACTCAATGACCTCCTCTGTTCCATAGCCCTTAGCGATGCTTCCTTCTGGCCGAGCATAGTTATGAACATATTTCTTTAGGACTCCCACGAACCTCTCAAAGGGGAACATGTTGTGCAGGAACATAGGACCGAGAATGCTAATCTCCTTGACCAGGTGACCTAAGAGGTGTGTCATGATATTAAAGAAGGAAGGAGAGAACACTAACTCAAAGCTGACAAGACATTGAACCACATCATTATGTAGTTTCGCTAGATCCATTAGATCGATTGCCTTCTAAGAAATTGCATTGAGGAATGCACATAGCTTCACGGTGGCTAGACGTACATTTGGAGGTAGAATTCCTCTTAATGCAACTGGAAGCAATTGCGTCATGAGCACATGGCAATCATGGGACTTTAAGTTTAGGAATTTCTTCTCTGGCACATTTATTATACCCTTTATATTTGAGAAGAATCCAGATGGTACCTTGATGCTTGCTAGGCATTCAAACATGCTTTCCTTCTCTTCTTTGCTAAGAGTGTAGCTGGCAGGACTTAAGTAATGGCATCCATCATCTATCTTCTCTGGATGTAGGTTGTCTCGTTCTTTCAAAAATCGCAGGTCCTGTCGTGCTTCAAGTGTGTCCTTAGGCTTCCCATACACACCCATGAAGCCTAGCAGGTTCACACAAAGATTCTTCGTCAGGTGCATCACGTTGATCGCGCTACGGACCTCTAGGACTTGCCAATAGGGTAGCTCCCAAAATATGGACTTCTTCTTCCACATGGGTGCGTGACCGTCGGCGTCGTTCGGAATAGGTTCGCTGCCATGTGCTTTTCCAAATACTACTTTCACATCCTTGACCATATTGAGTACATCCTCACCAGTTCGGTTGCCCGGCTTGGTCTGGTGGTCTGCCTTACCTTTAAAATGCTTGCCTTTCTTTCTTAGGGGGTGATTCGTAGGAAGAAATCGACGATGGCCAAGGTACATGACCTTTCAACATTTTTTCAAGAATATGCCTTTAATGTCATCGAAACAGTGTGTGCATGCATTATATCCCTTGTTTGATTGTCCTGAAATATTACTTAGAGCAGGCCAATCATTGATTGTTACGAACAACAATGCTCGCAGGTCAAAGTGCTCCTGTTTGTGCTTATCCCACACATGTACACCTGGTCTGTTCCACAAAAGTAGAAGTTCTTCAACTAGTGGCCTCAGGTACACATCGATGTCGTTGCCAGGTTGCCTTGGGCCTTGGATGAGCACTGGCATCATAATAAACTTATGCTTCATGCATAACCAAGGAGGAAGGTTGTAGATACATAGAGTAATAGGCCAAGTGCTATGACTACTGCTCTGCTCCCCGAAAGGATTCATACCATTCGTACTCAAAGCAAACCTTAAGTTTTTTGCGTCATTTGCAAACTCCGAGAATTCTCTATCGATTGCTCTCCACTGGGAACCATCAGCAGGGTGTCTCAACATATAGTCTACATTATGGTCTTCTTTGTGCCATCGCAATAACTTTGCATGGTCTTTGTTTCTAAACAGACGTTTCAAGTGTGGTATTATAGGAGCATACCACATAATCTTGGCAGGGATTTTCTTCGTGGGACATTCGCCCTCAACATCACCAGGGTCATCTCGCCTGATCTTATACCGTGATGCATGACATACCGGGCATGCATCTAACTTCCTATACTCCTCGCCACGGTAGAGGATGCAGTCATTAGGACATGCATGTATCTTCTGGATTTCTAATCCCAAAGGGCAGACTACCTATTTTGCTTTGTACGTAGTGACGGGCAATTCGTTATCCTTCGGAAGCATCTTCTTTTGGATTTTCAGTAACTCCCCAAATCCCTTGTCAGATACACCATTCTTTGCCTTCCATTGTAGTAATTCTAGTGTGGTACCTAACTTTTTCTATCCCGCATCACAAGTTGGGTATAGCAATTTCTTGTGATCCTCTAGCATGCGCTCGAACTTGATCTTCTCCTTTTCACTTTCGCATTCTCTTTGTGCGTCATGAATGGCCTGACCAAGATCATCAGTGGGCTCATCTTCTGCCACTACCTCTTCTTTAGCTTCCCCCATTGCAGTATCATTGAAGGCACCATATTCAGCAATAATGTCATCATTGTCCCATTGTTCTTCTTCACCTTCTTCCATTACAACCCCGGTTTCTTCATGCTTCGTTCAACAAATATAGTTTGGCATGAAACCCGACTTCAACAAGTGTGAATGAAGACTCCTTGAGCTAGCATATTCCTTCAAATTCTTACATATGGCACATGGGCAGCACATGAAACCATCGCGTTTGTTTGCCTCGACCACACGTAAGAAAGAATGCATGCCCTCAATGAACTCTTAGGAGCGGCGATCAGCATTGTACATCCAATGCCGGCTCATCTGCATTACATGACATACATACCATATTAAAACCTAGAACATAATTAGTTAATTATACGACATGCATGCCACCACACAAGGTATTAATTTATGAAAGTCTTGCTACAATGTAGACAATCCCAACTACCACTAAAAAACTAAAGCTAAAATGCACTTCAGCAGCATAAGGATTTCATGATCAATCCCAACTAAAACAGACAGATCATGCGTTTGTTCAACGTCTATGGGCTTCTTCCGTAGGATCACTGCCTCATCAGCCGCCGTAGCCGCCTGTGCAAGAGAGTTTTGCACGTGTTCAACATACTCTTCCTCCCAGTACCAGCCTGAACATCCAGTGCCATCCCACTGAAATTAAAACAAAAAATTAGAACTTTAATCACAATCATCATGAAAATAAGTATAAATTAACCATAATCATTAAATGTGACAAAATAACTCACATTGCGATCCGAACACTTGTAGAAGATACGGCCCTTGTTGGGACACTCCTTCCTCACCTGGTACTCCATCACAATCTTCTCCTCACACTTGCCGCATGCAACGAGAGGGAGGTCTGACCTCAGTCGCTTTGGAACTCGATGAGAGGCCGAGGACCCGAAAGCAGTTGACATCTACTCTCTATACTCATTTTTAATATAATATAAATTTCTCATTTTATAAACAAATAAAATTAAAAAATCTCTAAAATTCTCTATATCTCTAAACCATGAAGTGTGCTATGCATGCTAGAAATGAAAGCTGAATACTAGTTTTGAATAACTACTTTAACCTTCCTTCATCCAAATACGCAAACTTTAAAGTGATTTTGAGCTTAAATGGCTTACAAATAAAAAAATCCACCATAAAAAACCACATATATCTAGTCCACAAAATGAGATATGCTACTGATGAAACATGAGAGTATAAAGTTGGTAACCTTTAGAACCGAAGAATCGATGGAGGAATTAAAGAAATCTTGTGATTACCAGCGATGAGGAAGAAGAGAGGCTGGCGATGAAGCAAGAACACTGAGCTCGAAGTGGCTCGGGCTCGAGGAGGAAGAAGGGCTATATAGGGACCTTTAGTCCCGATTGGAGACAGAAACCGGGACTAAAGGTCCCTTTCTAGTCCCGGATGGAGCCTCTGGCCAGGAGTAGACTTTTACTTCCGGTTGGAGGGACCAACCGGGAGTAAAAGTTAACCTTTAGTCCTAGTTGGTAGCTCCAACCAGGACTAAAGGTCCCCTACAGCAAAAGCCTGCCGCAGTAGCCATTGGGCAGGGACCTTTAGTCCCGGTTGGAGCTACAAACCGGGACTAAAGGTCTCTCTAGTCCCGGGCGTGAAAAATACCGGGACTAAAGCCAAATTTTGAGCTGGATCAAAGGTCGTTTCTCTACTAGTGAGCATTGCATGAAATGACATTGTTCAGAGATCAGAGTCAGCAGGTCGAGGATGGATGCATGGAACATGGATCGAAGATGAAGAAAGCTAGTCCAAGTCCAATCCAACCTTGGTGTCGTCATCTACGCCGTTGCCCTTGGCCCTATAGTCCTTCATGTCTACGGTGATGGTGGCCACCCTGCCGGCAGACATGGACGCTAAGAGCGCGACCACGACAAGGAGCAGCAGCAGCCGCACCATCAGCCTATGCAGCTACGCCCTTCGCAGCTCCTTCCTCAACGCAATAGTGCGAAGCCTTTGCAGGCTATGCAGCAACAACGCGACGCGGACAAGCAAAAGGTCAGCGTAGGCAAGGTCAACGACCGCCGGCGGCCGTCCTCAGCCCCAGCATCTGCCACCACAAGCCCCGCATCGGCATTGTCATCGCCGGCGATCTCGACAACGCGGCTGTGATGGTGCTGGCCGCCCACGACGCATCGACGCGAAGGGTGAAGAAGTGGGAGAGGAAAGCCCGCAGGCTATGTGCGCGGCCCGAGGCTGGCCGGGACCGGGGATACACAGCTCACTACGTCAGAATAGTACTTCAGGTTCAAAATACCCCATCACTGTCGGATTTTAAACCGGCACAATCATACCGGCAATGATGAGGGTAAGCTATCACTGACGGTTCCTATAAACTGGCAGTGTTCTTCAATTTCACTGCCAGTTCTTTACACAACCGACAGAGTTCAGTTCCACCAACACTGCCGGTTCATAAGACCACCCGGTAGAGCTCATTTCTACCAACACTGTCGGTTTGTATTTGAACCGGCAGTGTTATCGTACGAATCACTGTCGGTTTGTGACAAGAACCGGCAGTGATGGCTAAGCCAACGTAGCCTAATCGGCAGTGATGTCATGTTCGTATTTTATTATTTTATAATTTATTTTAATTTATATTTTTTCGTGAAATCGGATTTCGCTTTATATATGCTACTTAGACGACAGGTCCATCAATATTAAACATTACAAATGTTACAGTTACAATTCAAATATTCTTATCAAGATCTCGATCCCTCAAAATAAAAAACAAATGTTCTCGGACTTCACAGATTGTGCAATGCTTCTCGAACTTCTTACAATAATCTGACGAGCCGCTCTAGGCCATACTGGTCCTTGAACTTCATGGATTGTGCAATGGAAAATACTCCATCTTTTTTCAATGTCTCAGCTAAGATGAATTTTGCCAGCTCCGATTGCAGCGCGACGATCTCCATGTCTAACAGTCTTTAATTTTGTGGTTATATTTCTTGCGCTGTCGTTCAAAAAAGATGATATCCAAAGAGAAATCAGTAAATCATTTTGTTGAATGATTAACAGACATAAATGAAATGGGGATTATACACACCAACTTATCGGCTTCTTTCGATTTCCCGCCGATGTAGCGAAGCATTGCCCATATTATATAAACCCCGCATTCATTGTTTCTCGCCGACTGTTTTAGGTACTTCTCCTCCATTTCGACAACCTTGAATGGGACCTGCATCCCACCGATATATTTTCTTTTCGGACACTGAGCAACATTAAAAGGAGAAACGTTAGAAAGTAGTATGTGTGATTAGAAAATAATATGTTATTAGGATCGCTTACTAATTCAGTACTGCCACCAGTGCATCTAGATGATGAAATGGTTTTTTTTCGAGTCCCATACCTCGATCAAATTTTTAGCAAGATTAACACAAATGAAGACGAAATGGTGGCTGCAATCACAGAATCCTAATTATCGAATAATCTGAACAAAAAAGCATAAAATTAAAAGCCGAGAACGCATACTCGTAGTTGTAGGCAAAAAGTATGTGGGTTTTGTTCTTCATCTTGAATTCGTCGAAAACAGCAATCAATCTATGTTTCAGGTCTTCCACGTCACATCCATGGAGGTCTAGACATGTCTTCTCATTGACTCGCAAGGAGTCCAAGAAGCCTATGTTATCCCATTTGCTTTTTAGAATACAAAATTTTGCTATACACCTATATAAAATCATGGGAATTGCTCAAAAGTTAACAATTTATGTTCCGAGAGAGTAGTTAATTATAATATCGTACGTGTAGGGTACTTACATAGTCCACAACGTCAACATTTGTGTATCGAGAGAGCGTTTCTGTTATAGCTGGAATAAGCACTCCCACTCGACATCGAATTTCTCTTCTTCAGGATAATTAAAAACATGTGGCGAACGGATAATAACCTCAAAATAAAAGTCCTCCGTCTCTATTGTTTGAGCCATGTAATATTCATGCAACTGGCGCATATATGTTGTCAAATTTTTATACTCGTGATCAGAAAACAAAAGATTGCCCCTTTCATACTTCATTGCCGGTGTTGCTATCCCTTGTACATCATAATAGATGGTCGTGGCCTCTTCCATGGTTAATTCGGGGTTGTCTTTGACGAACTTCTGTATCTTCCTTAAATCTTTATTGTGTATTTCATCGGCTCTTGTTGTAGCATACTGATTCTGTGTTTACCTTTTGAATTTGGACTTCAACAAAAACGAAGGCACTGAGGCACAGAGATTGAAGAAACTAATACAATCTTCCTTCGAGATATATGCTGTAAAAGACGCGGCTCAGCTCGGGGGTCCAAGTCGAACCGCCCCCGCTCGCCCACCTGCCCACGTACGTTGACGTTGCCCAAGCCGACGCGGGGTTGCCAAGGGCACCCGCTGGCGCGCTGTCGCCTGTGTGCCCCCCACAAAATCAAATCCCCTTCCGGTGCACCGCGATGGAATCTGACCCTTTGCTATCAAGCCGGCAGTGAAAGTGGTGCTGGCGAGTGGCGACATCGCCCAACACACATGCACGTGTTTCGTCAAGAGGGATGATAGAATTACAGGTCCATGACCAAGAGTGAGGAAGAATCCACAAGAGACGATAGTTGACGATTCCTGGCCATGATCAAGAGTTGAGTTTCCATCCTCAACATGACCCGCTGCACCACAGCCACTGCCCACTGCTCACTACTAGAAACAAGGCATTTGCCGAGTGCAAACTGCTTTGCCGAGTGTCAAAAATCGGGCACTCGGCAAAGACCTTCTTTCAAAATCTATATGAAAGTTAAAATCTTGGATATTGAAATTTGAAATTTAAAATTATCAAACAATCTTGGATATTGATATAGTCTATATGAAAGTTATAGTTCTCAATACGATCTACAACTTTATAGTTGAAAAGTTTTTTGTTTGAAGTCATTTAGTGTCCCAAATTTTAATTTTAAATTTCAATTTTCAAAATCTATAAACACACAATAATATTTTGGGACCATAAACAGTTTTAATTCAAAAAACTTTTCAACTACAAAGTCATAGATCGCGTCGAGGGCTTCAATTTTGATATAAAGTTTGTCTCCATTCGAGTTCATATGAAAAAGTTATGAATTATTTTTTGATATAAAGTTTTTAGATCACCTTGTTTTGACTCAGATGAGACTCAAAACTAAGTTTAGGGACCGGGGTGACACAACTAAACAAGTTTGAGGACCTAAATGGTCGATTTACAAGTTTAGGGACCCGGATGACATAGCCGAACAAGTTTAGGGACCGAGATGACACAGATGAACAAGTTTGATGACCTAAACGGTCGATTTGCGAGTTTAGGGACCGGGATGACACAGCGGTACAAGTTTAGGGACCGCTGGTGCACTTTACTCTCTTTTTTCATAATGCTGGGAGACGCTTCATTCATGGGCCGCGCGACGCTAGCCAAGACTCCCCGCTCCTCCATTTCTAAATGAAAAAATCCATTTGTCCATGTATTCGTTCATATCCACTCACGTACTCGTTCTTATCCGCTCACTTGCTCCTGTCCGCTCGCCTACCGCCTCCATCGCTCGGCTACTGGCCCAGCCCGGCGCAGCGCGTGACTACCTCCGCCCCTGCCAGGCCACTTTGGCGTGCCGTCACCTCCATCTCCCGCCGCGCCCCCATCTCCCACCGCGCCATGCCCGTCCTCCGCCGCGCGTAGGGTGTGCTGGCCCAGGGCGCTGAGTAGGTGCTCGCCGAGGGGTGCTCGCGCGCAATGCGTAGGTGTTCACCCAGGCCACCGAGCAGGTCCTTGCCCAAGGGCGCATCGACGAACTCCATGCGCCGCGGTGGCATTGAGCTCCGCAATTCTTGCAAGCAGCAAGGTGACATTGTGCGATGAAAACACTTGTTAAAGAGTATGTTTCAAGTGTTTCAGATGTTTCATCTGGATGTTGCAAGTGTTTCATATGGATATTGCAAAAGTAGATCGGGATGTTGCATACGTTACCATGGCTATACACATATGCTGTAAGTATGATTTTCAAATGTTTCAGCTGTTTTTCATCTAGATGTTGCATGTTTTTATCTGGATGTTGCATATGTTGCAGTGGCTATACACGTATGTTGTAAGCTTATGTTCTAAATATTTTATCCGTTTCAGACATGTGTTGCAAGTGTTTTAGGTGGATGTTGCATATGTTGTAGGATTATACACATATGTTGCAAATGTATGTTTCACCTTGTTTCAGTATGTTGCAACAGGTGCTGCTCCCCACGCGCTCTGACACGTGGGCAAGCACGCGCTGCACCACCAGGCGTGGTCCCCATGGTGGAGCATGTGGTCGGCTCAACACATGTGCATGTGCGTTGTGCGTGCTCCCTCCCTCTCTCTCGCACTGGGGCACGTGCGTTGTGCTTTCTCTCTCTCTCTCTCTTGCATTGGGTTAGTGAGCAGTGATCCCTCTCTCTCTCTCATGCAGCTAGGGTCTCTCTCGCATTGGGCACGCGCGTTGTGTTCCCTCTCTCTCGATGCAACTGGGCGGGCAGGAGAAGGTGTGGGGCGCAACAGCTAGAGAAGGCGTGGGGTGCAGCAACAGGAGAAGGCGCGTATTTCAAAAAAGCGGAGAAGGCACGTATTTCAAAAAAAGCAAGAGGAGGCGCGGGGGCCATGCACAAGCATCCGGACGCAGGTTCGTTCGGACGTTTGGGCACTAGCATAGCCGTTTTTTTTTGTTGTTTTCTATTCTACTTGTGCTCCGAATACAAGTGTACTTGCGCAGATGAATTCCTTTGGAAACTTATACTTGCCTGAATGTTGTTCTCCCTTCTATGTGATCTGAATACAAGTTTTTTTTTGTTCTCTCTTCTATTTGTGCTCTGAATAAGTGTACTTGCGCACATGAATTGCTTTGGAAACTTATACTTCCCTCAATGAATATCAATGAAAATATGTTTGGTTGGTGCCCTGAAATGGCAACATGGAATATTTGTGCTCTGAATAAGTGTACTTGAGGAAACTTATACTTCCCTAAATGAATATCAATGAAAGTGGAAATGAAAATATGTTTGGTTGTTGCCCTGAAATGGCAACCTGTGTATATGAAAATATGTTTGGTTGGTGCCCTCAAATGGCAACATTTGGAATTGGTTATCGCTCTTTACTAAAAAAATTGAAAAATTAATCTAAGAACTAATGAAATTCATTTGGATTAGCAATGGATTCAGCTTTATACTTTCTCAGTTCCAAATTATAAGTCGTTTTGACTTTTTTGATACATCCATTTTGCTATGAATCTAGATAAATAATATGTCTACATATATAGCAAAATAGATGAATCAAAAAAGTCAAAACGACTTATAATTTGGAACGGATGGAGTATTAAAAACTGCCACGGATCGCTGATGTTGCAGGTGCCTAACAAAACAAGCCGACTCGCTGGTGTGCCTAAACAACAAAACAAGGCACGACTCGCTGGTGCTTTTGTTCTAGGGGGGCTGCTGCTTTGGAACTGCTTTGGAAAGAAAGGTTCAATTGCAGGAGCCTAAACAAGCCACAACTCGCTAGTCTTATTGTTTAGTGGCTGCTGCTTTGGAAAGAAAGGTGTATGCAACTGTACGTTCAATGGTAGGACGCTCGCGGAAATGAAAAACGCAATGACAATCAGCAAAAAGGTAACATGGATCAGAAAATATACAGAAGAAAAATATGGCAAACCAGACTTAGCTTATTACTCCAAATTGTTACAGCAAAATAAGTGCTGCATAACGTGCTCAGAAACACAGCCACGAGCCCACGACCCCACATTCTGAAGAAGAAACGACCTAAGATAAAGTCTGGCAGGCCTCACACAGAACGAAGAAACAACCTAAGACCTAAGATAAGACTGAGGCCTCTCGTAACGAAGAAACGACCTAAGACGAAGACTGGCAGACGGCAGGACACTCAACCAGTTCCCATCGCGATCAGATCAGATCAGATCACTGACCACCACGGAGGCGGAGGACAAGGTGGAGGGTGGACTCCTTCTGGATGTTGTAGTCGGCCAAGGTGCGGCCATCCTCCAGCTGCTTGCCGGCGAAGATGAGGCGCTGCTGGTCCGGAGGGATGCCCTCCTTGTCCTGGATCTTAGCCTTGACATTGTCGATGGTGTCCGAGCTCTCAACCTCCAGAGTGATGCTCTTGCCGGTGAGGGTCTTAACGAAGATCTGCATCTGTTGAATCGAATTCAAAGAACCAAAGGGTCTTAACGAAGATCTGCATTTGTTGAATCGAATTCAAAGAACCAAATATTATTTGGCAATGCCAACGGATGGAAACTATAACGATCTACGAAAAGTATCATCGGCAATGAATCTGTTGAACTGAATTGAAAGAACCATATATTAATTGACAATGCCAACCGATTGAAAGTAGAACGATCTACGAAAAAGAATCATCAACTATCATATCACGATTCACAACCTCATTGGAAATAGTCCTAGAAATCAAACACGAAGAGATTAGAGATCGATCGACAACTCGCATACCTTGAATGAACGCGAAGAAGATGTCACAACTCGCGAGGAGAGAAACGAGATCGGAAACGTCGGGGGCTTGGATGGAGACACAAGGAGTGGCGACCCTGGATATTTATACTAGCTAGCGAACCCTAGCCAGGCCTTGGCGTGCGCGCCGTGGACTCGTTCAGTCGTTTGGGAGTTGGGACGGCGCCTAGGCATGCGGGATTCCGCGCGAGATCACCGGGATCGATTGCCCCTTCTGACCTCTTCGCCATTAAGAAACGAACGGGCCCAAACCCAAGGAGGCAGAAGGAGGCTGTGTAGTTGGGCCGATCCTGGGCCAGATCCAGCTTGGAAGGCCCCCCCGTACGAAGAAGACCTCACGCCCGTATAGAGACTAGATAGGCTAGAAGAGCCGTGGACGAATTTGATTTGACGAACATTTGCGTGGACGCCTTCGCCATTTTCCGTCCACTAGTATAATGCCCGTGCTAATGCAACGGATTTATCTTGGAGATGTACATGAAAACAATAAAAAAAAATTTAATACTTCAACTTTTACACGATAGTATAATGCTCGTGCTAACGCAACGGATTTATCTTAGAGACGCACATGAAAACAAAAAAAAAATTCATACTTCAACTTTTACACAATATCTTTGAGGATGTATACAATCCAGGAAACTAAGAAGTTATAGTAAAGTTTTTTCTCGTATAACCATTTAAGTTACATTCTGTCTAAGTCCTTAATCATGGCTCGAAGATCTTCAGGAAAGTTGTCAAAACATTCGTTTGCATGGCTCTTAAGAATGTCCCCCAAAAATTCCATCCTCAGTGAATTTGATAGCTGTACATAGTAGATATAATAAGTTAAGTTATTAATTTTGTATGTAGTGTACGGAATATAGTTAGAGAATATATGCTTACAGTGTTGATCGGTGGCAATCTTACACCATCCCATGACTTCATGAAATTGTATACAAAGAAGCCTCCTAATTTCTTGGAGATTAGCATTTGTTTAATTTATTGTACATAAATCAAATAACTATTTTGTGATAATAAGAAAGAAGAAACATATTATAGGTGATTACCAGTCTTTATGTTTTGGAACTTTTGTAACACATGCAGGGAATATTCGCTTCCAGTAATAAATATTACCGTCCCACTTAGAATTTATCAGTTTCATAGCGAGACTGAACCTTTTAGCGATAGTGTGAAATGTAGCTATACATGACATGATTTGATCAAAACCCTTGTAACAAACATCATCTGGGAGTGGACCCATAATGTGCACAGTTTTCTTTTGCATATCCATTATGAATAAAGTATATAGTCCATCTCAGTAATATGGCAGTAAAATCTAAAAACATAGACATTTAATATAAGTGTTTAAAAAAAGTATAATACATATAAATAAAATATAAAGGAGTACACTGAACATATCTTACATTGCTGCAATCTTTAATTTTGTATTCCATGTTAGGCCAGCACTCGAGCACTTTTGCCAGTTTCTTGTGGTCTAGATTGCCACAACATCGCAGATCTCGTCCAAACTGGGTTATGGACTGTTGATTTTACAAAATTTATAAGTATTTAATTAATTATAGAATTAAGAATTAGATGAACTTATAGAAAACTGGAGATCCATAAAGTGGTATTTTTGTTTTTGATTCTTCGTCAACAAGAATTTGTTCTGCGCAGCCATCCGAATTACTAAATTGAAGCAATCATGATCCATCTCTTTATTCTCATCTAAAATATCTCTAATGTTTCTTGCATTTAAAGAAATTGGACAGCCACTACTTTACTCTACCTGAAGGTAATACATATATATACAATATAAAGAAATTAGACAGCCACTAAAATATCCCCAGACGGAGAGACCGGCTGGGGGCATGGCCCCGCACTATGCCGTACGTCTACGTGTCTTTAGTATTTTTAAGAAAAAAATGTATACAATAGAAAGGACCAAGATATTCTTGCACAATATGAGATTTAAACATGGAATTAAGATGCCGTCTAAATCTGTTCTTCGTCAGTCGTGCCACTGGATCAGCATAAGAATGCATCTCGAGATAATATAAAGCCTTGACTTGATCTCTGCTCCCAGAGGGCTTTGCCGAAGCAGTCTCTCCGTCTAAGTAGTTCAGTTTATGCTGATGGATGCAAACCAGTACATAAATATATCACTGGGAAAAAAATATTTGGTCAACAAATCCATGGTCAACGTTTCAGTTGTACGGTTGCCCTCGTCGTAACAGCTCCTGACACCTGTCATTCATAAATCATATACCCATCAGTAAAACTCGCAAAGAGCAAGCAATGGCAGCGGCGATCCTGGTGCTGCAGGCCGAGCAGCATCCAGCAGGCGATCACTGAAAACTCAGATCACTAAAGTATCAAATAATGTGAAAAAACAGAATTAAACAATGAAAAATTCACCTCTCAGTTCCAGCTAAACAAGAGCCGGTATTAATGTATATCACTTTTGAATAGCACCATAACCCACTTGAAGACCTTCGAGTATCTCTGTCATATAGCCATACATGCTGCTCGTCACTGTCTCTCAAATCAAATATCATGAGATGAAGGGAACATAAAAGCATATAGGACATTACTTATCACCTTGTCACCATTGCAGGACATCTTTATACACTATATTTTTGGTGCACTTCCCTGTTGGATCTAATTCCTTGTTTGGTTTGGCCAATATTCTTGTTGTTTGCCTGGACACACCCCTCGACAAGGCAACATAGAGCTGCCCATGTGAGAACACTGGCTCTGGAAGATAGATCCCAACATGTGGGATGGTTTGCCCCTGAGCTTTATTTATTGTCATCGCAAAGCTCAAACGAATTGGGAATTGCTTCCTTTTCATCTTGAAAGGAAGTGAAATATCATCTGATGGAGACAGGGATTCTAGGTATGAACACCCTTTTCCCTTCATGTTGCCCACCAACTATTTCTGCATCAATTGCATTGTCTTGGGATGCTCTAACCATTAGTCTTGTTCCATTGCACAAGCCATTGTTAGGATCAAGATTACGGAGAAGGATCACAGGGTAGTTGGTTTTTATTTTGAGCTCATGTGGGGGGAGACCATTTGGAGTGATGGAGTTCAAGAAGTCAATAGGATAGTTATTCCTTGAGTCATCATCAACAGAGTCGAAGCTATGATAAACCTTTTCCTCACCTGGAAATTTGTCAATCATACTTGCATTTAGCTGATCCACATGTTCATTAGTGGTAGACAGGATGGCACGTTTGCTCATATAAGCTGATGATCTTGCATTTTTCTCAAGTGATGGGAAGACTTCTTGAATGAGCTTGTTTACCGATTCTTCGTTGTTAGTATACTCAATCAAAATATCATCTGGAAGACGGACATAATCATCTCCAATTGTCTCTTCAGTTCCATTCCCAATTCTAAGGAGGTAATCTGCAAACCATGGGTCAGACTGAGCCCTCATGTTTCGTGACAATCGTATCTTCCTTATTCTTTCCCACAAATAAGATCGTTGCAATGTAGCATCTGTTACCTGTGCTCTTGTCCCACGTGGTACCACAGGTAGCACCTGTCTAAAATCTCCACCAAATACCATAACCTTTCCCCCAAATGGCAAACAAGAATTCATAACATCCTAGAGGGACCTATCAAGACACTCCACTGCTAGCCGCTTTGTCATCGCTACTTCATCCCAGATAATCAAGGATACCGTACGTAGTAACTCTGCAGTGCCACTTTGCTTTGTGAAGGTGCATGTGGTATTGTTAGCAAGCTTAATTGGGATTTTGAACCTTGAGTGTGTTGTGCGTCCTCCAGGCAATATGGACGCCGCAATACCTGAAGTTGCAGTTGCAATGGCAATTAATCCCTCTGAGCGCACTCTACCAAGAAGTGTCTTATATAGGAATGTCTTTCCTGTTCCTCCTGGACCATCCACGAAAAACACTTGGCTCTTCTTATTCAGTACACAATTTAATATTTCATCAAATCCTTCTTGTTGTTCCTTGTTAAGAGAAGCATATATATCCAAATGTTCTTGGTCGACAGGCACATCCAGTTCCTCCCTAACCTCTTTCATAATGTCATTGTTAAATTCATCTGCTTGACACAAGAAAATGATAATGGAATAAGTAAATAAATATATGGAATAAGTAAATAATATATGAAATAGTTACTGTATTGACATCCAGATATTAAAGTATTACAATTATGTATTTTACCAGACAATAAAATATTTTTTAGAATAATATTAATGCTGAAAATATTACCCATATTATTTAGCTCAGGTAGATCATAATTCCTTATATCCTTTCCCATTGACTGAATTAAATCCCGAATGTCTCTGAGAACCATTTGTTCTACTGCTGTTGTGTTCGGATTGTTTCGGCTATAATCTTCGGAGAAAGATTCCTTGTGCTTGTCCCACAATCCGCGGATGTTGGTGGCCTCACAAAACACAAGAATAGTCGCAAATAACCGTCGCAGAGCTGCTGGCATCTGAAAAGTTGTTGCCTCACTCAAGCAGTCATCAATAGTCTGATCCCTTTCTATGAGTCCTCTCTTCTCGCATGTTTCTCTGAAAGTAGGGTACATGATTTCAGCAACTGTCCGTAAATTCTCAAATGAGGTTGCACCTCGTACATGATTTAGAAGTACTCTCAAGAAATATCTTTCTCCTTCAGCCGGGTGTGCATACACAATACGCCCCACCTGTCCCCTATGCTTTCTTCTTTACCATGCCTTCTTACCACTAATCCACCGGTAGTGTTCCGGGATCTCTCTATACAAGAATTTCATTGCATAACTATCTTCACGGTTCAACGTGAAGTATTCCGTGAGTGTCGTCATAGTTGCAGATGGTTTTTTACAACATCCTTGAGATTGGCTGTCTCCTCAATAATAACAGACTGCATATTAGGTAGATGACACTGGAGCTGCAAAACAGATGGACAAACTCCAAAAAGGTGGAAGCCAGAAATCCTATGTACAGCTTCCGAGGGTGATATGTATCTAGCATCCCTGTACTGATGGATCTCATTGATTACTCCAGCAGGATCAACAGAGTACGATGCACGGTCGTGGCCTTTGTGTACGTACTTAAACAAGTACTTACAAGCTTTGATGCTTGAGCAAGCTTCAACATTTATGTGGCAATTATATGTCATAAGCAGCCTAGGATTGTATGGAACCACCCACCTATTGTCCAACTCGGCACCTCTTACTTTCACATGACATCCATCATCCCTCCTCCTATACAAAGGATATGAATCTTTGCCTTGTTGTGTTGCTGCACAAAACTGTCTAGGATAGCGAAAGCGGCATTCTCCATTAACCATACAAGCACACTTTCTATTCAAGACCCCACATGGGCCATGCAGCATATGCTTGATGACCAGGCTATGCAACACAGGGTATTTATCCTTGTCTGGTAGCTCTGTAGAAATTACTTTGTCATAAGCATATGGGGTTGTTAAGTTACTACCTTTCTTCATAATTAGTAGGATGTGTTCATGTGGAAGCCCCCTCTTTTGGAATTCAGTGACATGGACATATGCTGCCACCTCTCCAAAATACTTTTTCTTGATCAATAAATCCATCAAGGATTGCAGCTTGGCCCTGTATACTCTTGAAACCAGCTCTGGCCTATCTTGTGGTTGTTGGCCAAGCTCAAGATTTTGAGTAATCTCCTCCTAGTACGGGTTGCAAGTCATGGTGATGAAGTAATCTGGTTTTCCAAAACGCTGGACTATAGCCATTGCATTAAGAAATCTTTGCATCATGTCACGATCGCCACCTGGGAAACTGCGGGGTAGCACTACTCTCTTGCCAACCTCTGAAGCCCTTGTCTCCCCGACAGAAATTACATCAACCAAACCCTACATAAAAATAGAAAATATAGAGCATGTATGTTTTTTTAGTTTTGAATTGTTGTGTCATATTATATTGCAAATAATAAAACATTGCATAACTCACCTGATATAGTTCCGCCCGTATGAGTTTCTGGTTATCAGGGTTAGAATACCAATCAAGCCTCATAGACTCGATCTTTATGTACATGTCAACAACCCATTGTTGGAAAAGTCGTCCTCCAAATAGCAATATGTTAAAAAGCCCCTCTCTAACTTGCATCAAATAACAATAGTACTCTCTTGCTGTCACAAATCTCCCAGATTGTCGTTCCTCCACCATGGTACTCATGTTTTCACCTTGTTGTACGTCCGTGTCATCCTCACCTTGCTCTATCTCTAACAAAAAAAATATATTAGTATGTACTCATGCGTTTTATTAAGGCATTGGAAATTAAATCATGTTCGGTACCTATTGGATCTGCTGCTTCTGTTGGATGAACCGAGGTGTGTCCTTCCTTATCAGTCACTGTATCATTGTACGGCATAAATTTATTCCAGCCAGTTTCCCCCTTAGGTTTAAATAATAGATATGCCAATGGATCATAACATCCATGATATGCTTTGATATAGCGCGGGCGATCCCCTCTGGCATACACAAGCACACTCCTATCAAAACATGTTTGGGGATCGTTGCCATCTGACCAGATAGCTGCGACCTGTGACGCCGTGGGTGCATTGTACCTTGTTTTCAGCAAAGGAACATATATTTAGTAGTACAAATAAATCAAATTTATCTCTACCCCTATAATACACCACTTCAAATTATCCTACAGCCATCAAACAAATCTCACATCTACAGTCACGACCTAAACTACGTCCACCTCATAAAACGCACACAAAAAAAAGATGACATTAAAAACGTGCGTACCAGATTAACTCTCATTCATTCTCTCTCCTTACTCGACCACATCCGATGGCCGATATTCTTTGGATCTCCCACCCCCGATCTCCCTACTTCACCGCTCCACCCCAGCGAAAATTGTGCATCATTATCTACCTGACTTGTGAATAACCTTTTTAACTCATCAGGCACTTGTGGAACATGTACTTTTATCTTTCCTTTTCTACAACAGAATCCAGGTGATTCATATTGAAATTTCATTGCTCCACAGTACAAGCAGTTAGGCACCTTTCTCAGAACATGGTGCCTATCAGGCAAATTTTGGTAGACATAATCGTAAGGCTTTTCATTGTTATTCAGATCAACACCATTAACACTGACACGATAGGACTCGAAGGCACCATCTGCTATGAAAGCAAGCATTGGCCGTTATTACACAACATTAATAAAATTTACCTTCACCAAAATTAATTTACACGAAAGCGCCACACAAAATAAATTTACCTTCACCAATGTACTGTCTGGTCTCTTCATCATCAAGAAGATCATCAATATCCAAAGCACGAGGTGCCTCCAGATGGTCCTCTGCATGATGTTTGGTCCAACAATTAGGTATATAACACATTGACTGAGTGTGGTATCAAAATAAAATAAAATAAACGTGCTTTTTTGTTGGAAAAAAAGAAAATGAACACACCTTCATCAGATTGATTGTTTATAGGCTCGAACAAGGCACCATCATATTCTATATCATTTTGTACTGTATGCAATGTTTCCTTTGCCAAGTCACCGGCTGACTGTGTCCTCATCTTTTTCTTGTAGTCCCTTTTTCTCTGCAACATGTTTTCCTTGTCGTGATCATTCATATTATTGTACCTCTCTCGTTTTGCGAGGGCCCTTTGCCTATTTGATCTGGTAACTGATCACCATTGGGTGGAAAACATTGTCATTGTCAAAGTTGCAACATGGATTGCAAAAATGAAAAAATACAAAGATGGTACCTGGAGTTGCCGTTGCATTGAACATATTGTGGCTTGTCAGGCTGTTGGGCACACAAGAAGTATGAGAGGTCGGTTGTCTTGTACGGACATAATTATAATTTTTATGTAGCCAATCCGTGTTGTTTTCCGGGCACACATTTTCCTTGTCCTCAGCATCTGATGCTTGGAGAATACCTGAACACACTCCATATGGTGCTTGTTGACCTATCATCATTCAAGGAGTAAGATCAACATTAAAAAAAACAAAGGAAGCATTATTAAAAAAAAATAAGCAATACCATGATCAGGCCCTATAGTATGCGTCGATGACTCTGTCCTCTTCAATACTCGTTGTTCCCAACGCCTTTTATTCCTCTCTTCTCTCTGCTTGTCAGTTTCGTTAGCCTTTATCCTTGCTCGGTATTCTCGTTGTTTTCTATTCCTCTCTTCCCTCTTCCGCTCAGCCTCATCCACAGGTGGTTGAACTGAAACTAAGAAGGCTATAAAAATATGAAAGTAACCCTGCCACAGCCCATGAAGCGCTCTTACCTGTGTTGTTGTTTGTTATGTCATCTAAAGTACTGTGATATGCTTTCTGGTTTGACATGGCCTTTTTTTTAATTAACCACAGTAGAATTCATGTAGATCCGTAGGAATCTGAAAGAAGCAAATATCAGGACGTTGCATTGCTATCTCTATCCAGCTACCACATCCGCATTGCCACCTTCTATATGCAGTTTCAAATATTATAGAATAAATATTTTTCTTAATTAATTAATCTGACATGGGATGACATTTGTGAGAGGAATCGACAGCTGACTGCAACGTGTGTTAGTTTCCTCAACAAGCAAGTACCTGGATGCTGAAGATGAGGGCCTACGCCCAGCCGAAGACGGAGATGATGCCGATGCTGCAGAATGTCTCCTCCGTCGGTGCGCCGCCGCGTCGTACCCATTCAACGAGGTTTAGGATTCAGGCGTCTTATAATTTGGGATCAAAATTTTTGAATAAGACGAGTGGTCACACTTGGGATCAAAATTAAAGGGAAACTAAATGATTACTAAATACATAAGCCATGTAAATTAAGTCAACCAAATCATGCTGCAGAGAGGTTCTAGCTAAACATGACAGAGACGGCAGCATCGAGAAAACTTCAGTCATGCCTAACCAATTGGCAAAAAATTATGTTCAAACACTTTCAGATCATTATGTCATTATGGCCATGATTTCATTGCATTCTGGTCATATACTCCAATGCAAGAATACCAAGGGATTTGACAATAAGATGTTTATCTACAGTAGACCGGTAGTGATGGTCATCTACCTTTTCAGCCTGTCTCTGCAAAGAGACAGCACTCTGCTCGCTAAGCGAACTGAAATTTAGAAAAGGAAAATGTATAATCAAATACTAAAACTGAACTCAGATATGTCATACTCCATCCGTTCCTTAATATAAGCCATATAGATTTCTAAAGAAAATTCCAAAATATAGGTACGTATCAGCTCCCACGCCGATTAGTTTGGAAACCTTCCCACCGTACATAGCACATGCCCCAACCAATCCCTTTGATTTAGGAAGTAATTTGATTGGGAGAGAAAAGATGGCCTGATTTTTCTTTTTTTTCCTCGGTCTCACATCCTTCCCCAAGCCGTGCGTTAATATTGGTGCTAAAAACTATATGGCTTATATTAAGGAACGGAGGGGGTATATAGATATAAACTGAAGCAAGAGTCTAACTTGTAGCTAGAGAGCCTACCATTATTATCTTTTCGTAGCTTACTGTAATTTACATGCTACCTTGTGGATGAGGACATGATTACTTTAGAAGAATCAACAAAAATAATACTTACAGAAGCAATCACGTATTTTAGTAGGGCTAGTACCCATTGAAGCAGAATATGTAAGGCACATTTATCAATATAAGTAAATAAATGGCAGTAAAAAAATAGATCACTAAAGCTGAGATATGTATGAACTTACAAAATCTGGTATTATTTTCTGAATGGTAGGTACAAAACGTACTGGAGGCAGAAGAGACATTATGAAAGAGGCATTCACACATATTCAGATCATCCACAGTAAAACCATCTAAAAAATAGATTAGAATTTCCCAAGCATCCATATCCGAAATCATGAGACCAATTCATTTGTGCAAACAGAAATTAACCGACGAAGACCTATCTCACCAACAAATTTGAATTTTGTTTGCTCGTCGTCTTCATAGATGTGGCTCATAACCTCATGGCCTCCTGCCTGTCACCAGGCATCGGATGAACGAAGCCTGTCACCAGGCATCGGATGAACGAACATCTCTGACACTTTCGCAGCAACCTCGGTGCACAGCCGCTTGAGATAGCACAGATACGATACAATAGAGAGATCGTGGCCAAAGGCAAGAGAAAGGGGACGAACCAGGAGTCGCCCCCGCTTTATCCGGAGGTGAAGGACGCGCCGAAGGACACCGGCAGCATGATCGACGGGCGCAGATCCTCCCCGCCTGGGAGACGAAGTTCTTGGTACAACCGGCGCCTCTTCTTCAACCCGCGGCGTCGTTCCCGGCCCTATACTCCTGGCTCCGTGCACCCAGCGTCCGCGTCGAGGGCTTTCCCGGCACTGCGTTCCAAGCGTCCTCCACACTCCGGCGGCCACGATCTCTGCCGCGGACGCTCGAGGGCGCGGACGCTGGGGTTGAGCGGTGAAGTAGGGAGATCGGGGGTGGGAGATCCAAAGAATATGGGTCGTCGGATGTGGTCGAGTAAGGAGAGAGAATGAATGAGAGTTAATCGGGTGCGCACGTTTTTAATGTCATCTTTTTTTATGTGTGTTTTGTGGGGTGGACGTAGTTTAGGTCGTGACTGTAGAGGTGGAATTTGTTTGGTGGCTGTAGGATAATTTGAAGTGGTGTATTATAGGGGTAGAGATTTCTTCCTGTGGTTTCCAGAACGCATTTATTTTAATTTGGACTGCAGAATCTGGTGTGTTTTACTTTTATGAGGTCCGCAGTGAGCATCACATCATGGGAACTGGCGAGCAGATTGTCCTTGTTTGGACTTTTGGAGGATCTTGTGTCTGCTCACCCTTTTTCAAAGAACCCATTGGCAGTTTTTAGGAAGTGTTCAAAATAGCACACGACGGATTGATCCTAGATTTGTTCCAAATCTAGACGTGCCAATATCCAACGTAGGTCTATAAAAAAATCATCTAGTACCTTTTTGCATAGGACTGGAATAATTAATACATTTAGCCTGTTCAGTGGTTAATTTTTGAGCTAATAAGTCCGGCTTGTGCTGGTTTGTTGTGAAAGAAAAATATTGGAGCATGACTAATAAGATCTGGCTAAAACCAACAAACGAACCCGCTGATTGACTCAAAAGAGAGAAGAGATCGATCGATAATCTACACCTAAGAACCAGTAAAAGAGTGGATCCAAACGTAGAATATGTGCTAGTCACTGGTAAAAATATTAGAAAAGTAAAAAAAAGTTGCTAGCAAAAGCTAGACCAATGTAAGATGATCGAAAAGAAAAGGTCCAAAATACTTCTTGGATCGTGTCGACAAAAATGGACAAAATTGCACCAGATCGATGCGAGAGGATACGACGCGCACACGAAACGCAGCCCGTCTCATACGCGGGCCCACAGGCGGCTGGGGCTGCTGTTCTGTCCGCCTGTGCCACGCCACGCCCACGCCCTGAGGGCTGAGGCCCACCGGCTCGCGCACACCAAACGCCGCCTCTCCGACTGGGAACGACTCACATGCGACTGGTAGTAGTATGCTGCATCATCACGTCGGCCGGATCAGGCGCGCCGAACCCGAGCCGCGCGGCGGTGGCCGGCTTGAGCACGGCGTCCGGGTCCGCGTCCACGGCGTCGGCAAGCCGCGGCCACAGCCTGGCGGTGATCAGCCACGACCCGTCCTCCAGCGGGCTCCGGGCCACCGTCATGGCCGCGGAACCCAGCCGCCCCGGGCGAATCCACGGTATCACCAGCCGCGGCCGCCCGAACCCGAAGTCCCCCTCCACGTGGAACGGCACGAACGACAAGACCACCAGCGCAGGGCTCCCCGTGCCCGTGCCCACCACCTCCGTCCACTTGCCGCCCTCCCGGAACACCCGCTTGTGCGCCTCCATCCAATCCACCAGCTCCTCGTACCGCTCCGACCGGAACACCTCCGCGATGGCGGCGCCCGCCATCGCCGCCACGTCGGCCAGCGGGGACGATGACACGGCCTCCACGTCCACCTCCCGCGACGCGTACGTCACCACGTTGCCGAGGTACCGCCGCACGGTGCCCGCGTCGTACCTGGCGGCGTCCAGGCGCCGCCTGCCGTCGACGAGCCACGCCATGCGGCAGCGCGTGTCGCCGAGCCCGCCTGCGGCCGCGGCGAGCAGCTTCCACACGTGCGCGGACAGCGACTCGAGCCGCGTGGCGCGGCGCGCGGGGGTGCTGGCCGCGGCGCCGAGCCGGTCCACGTCCGCGGCGGACACCACGTAGTTGCGGCGCACGAGGGTGGCCGTCAGGAGGCAGTTTGGGAGGCTCCCCGGCGCGTACCGCGTGAACTCGGCGTCCAGCGTCGGGCTGTACCGCGGCGGGTCCCGCGGCCGGAAGAGCGAGGCCCGCTCGTGGTGAGGCTCCCACGAGAGGCCGCCCGTGCGGAGCAGCTCCGCCCACGCGTTGGGCAGCGCCGTCAGGCCGTGGCCATCCACGAGCAGGTGGTTGGTGGCCCACGACATCGCGAACCCGCCGCACGCGAACCGGACCAGCTGCAGCGACAGCGCCAGGCCCTGCTGGAACGGCACCGCGATGCGGCCCAGCGAGCGATCGGCGTCGGCGAAGTCGACGTCCGCGAGCCTCACCCCAGCGTGCGCCACCACGAGCTCCGCGCCGGCGTTGTCGCAGGCGATCTCGGGCACGCCGGTGTCGGCGTTGGCGACGATGCGGCCGGCGAAGGGGAAGAAGCGGGAGAGGAACGCGGGCAAGGTGGCCCGTGCGGCCGCGGCCACGGCGGGGAAGCCCGCGGCCGGGGCGGGGTACACGGCGATGAGGTAGATGTGGAAGGAGCCGAGGATGAGGTCGAGGTTGGAGGGCTGGAGTACCGCGGGGAAGCCCCGCGGCGGATCGGACGCCCGCACCAGCGTCCGTGAGGAGACCGCGACGTCGACGCGCTCGGCCGGCATTCCGTCGGGCAGGAACGATGGCTGGGATCTCGGAGGAAGGGGAATGCGCTTCTGGCGGTGGATACACGAACGCACGACAGCGCACGCGCAGAAATGGTCGGGACCGAGAGCAATCGCTTGGACACTCGGAGGCTTTGAAGGAGATGGGTCCATGGGATCATAGGAAGCGTTTCGCACTTGGCAGTTTGGCGGGAGGCGGCGGAGAATGGAGAATACCATCCGTGCACGATGTGTATTGTACTGTGGGACTACAGAGTGCCACTGCCACGTTTCAGAGAAGACTTCGCACTTGTACCGCCGACCGCCGTACGCAGGGTGCTGACCAGTGAAGGGCAGAAAAAAAGGACCCTTCGGCCACATTGGTGTACAGTTCTGAGCATGACAGAAACCAGAGTTGGTCAACAACTGCCTTCTGCCAAGACCGTGCAAGCTTTTGACTTCTCTTGGTCAAAGGCAGAGATCTGAATTCTGATCCCACTTTGGATCCATGTGAAATTCGATTAAAGGTGCCGTAGAGATCGTGCCTGATCATAACACATTAACAGTTTCCAGACAGGGACGTCTCGCTACAGGTAAATATTTTACATTGGTATACAGGACAGTTAGCACCGTTCTCGATTCTAAAGCATTGGATAAATAAAGCAACTAAGCAAGCAGCTACACGCAGTTACATGCACACGGACGCCTACTGATTTGATGCCTTCAGGGAGCCAGGAGATCGCATGCCAATCCTTGCGATCCAACAGCATAATGCCATGTTTAATTTGGCTTGACTGATAAGCCATGACTAAAAGTACCGTTGACTGATTTGGTATAAAAGAAAAATAATATTTGTTGACGGATAAGTCAGGGCTTATAAGTCAAGCGCGACCAAGCGAACGGGCTGTTAGCTTTTCCTCATCTTGTACCTTGCGTACCTGTTGCTAGAGTTGAAGGAAACAAGGACATATAGCACGCCTCATGTCAAGTCGATGAAATAAATTGTACAGTACAGATAAGCCAGGAGTAATTCACAACAGTGACACATCAATGGCGACAGCAATTCTAGAAGCCTCAGTTGCACAGCTACCGGACATGATATATTGAGCCTAACGTACCCAAAATCAAACAATTGCGCTTCTCTTTGAAGCGAGGACCAAACATTTGGTTGCCAATTCATGGCAAATGCAAAACGATCTTCAAAACTCAAAAAGTGAACCCTGCGGAAATGGCAAACCAATACCAAAACCAATGTAATCCGAAACCCAAATGACAGACATTGACTAGTACTTGACCTCTGAAGGCCAGAAAAAGGACCCTTCGGCCACATCCGTGTACCGTGTGCGGTTCTGAACCTTTCGACAATACCGGGCGATCAGAAAACGAAAACATACTCGTAGTCAGGACGGAACCGGAGTTGATCACCAAGCGTCTTCTGACAAAGACCCTGTTCACTTGGGCTTGTTTGGCTTTTCGTACTTTTTCAGTCAACGAACGATATTTTTCTCTTACATTAAATCAGTCAACAGTACTTTCAGCCATGGCTTATCAATCAAACAAAACTAAGCGAACAGGGCGCTGGATTCTGATCCCATGTTGGATTCACGTGAAATTCTATTTTAAGGTGCCGTAGACATCATGCCTGATGATAGCAGTTTCCAAACAGGGACGTCCCGATACAGGTAAACATTTTACAATGGTATACAGGACAATTAGCACCGTTCTCGATTCTCACGCCTGGATGAATAAAGCAACCAAGCAAGCTGCATGCAGTTACATGTGCAGGTATGCCTACTGCTGATACCTTCAGGAAGACAGGAGATGACATGCCAATCCTTACGGTCCAGCAGCTTAGCTTTTCCTCATCTTTGACCTTGCGTACCTGTTGCTAGAGTTAAAGGAAACAAGGACATATAACGACGCCTCATGTCAACCCAATGAAATAAATTGTACAGTGCACTGTGATAAGCCAGGAGAATTTTTGACTGACACATCATGCAGAATGGCGGCAGCAATTCTAGCTGCCTCCATAGCATAGCTACCGGACATGACATTTTGAGCCTAACGTACCCAAAATCAAACAGCTGCGTTTCTCTTTGAAGCGAGGACCAAAACATTTGGTTACAATTTCATGGCAAATGCAAAACAATCTTCAAAACTCAAAAAGTGAACACCAGGGAAATGGCAAACCAATACCAAAACCAATGTAATCCAAAACCCAAATGACAGAATTAACTTGTACTACCTCCGTCCACAAAAGAATGCACATATAATTATACTCATTTTGACTAAATATATAGATAACGTATCTAAATTTTGACTAAATATATAGATAAAAATATTAATGTTTATGACACCAAATAAGTGTAGCATTAAAATATATCTAATCACAAATCTAATTATACTCATTTTGATATTATAAATATTGATATTTTTTATATATAGTTAGCCAAACTCAAGATACTTTAACATGATATTGTGCTATAATAGCATTCTTTTCTTGACAGAGGGATTACTACGAGATTCCGGAACCCAGAAGAGATAAATTAACTTGTACTATGAGATGCCTTTGGTACTCCTGGCTTTTCCAATAAAAAACTTACGGTAGAGCATTTGACATCCTTTTGATAGAGAAAAAAAGATACCTTATGCTACTGACACATATACAGCAAACAAACAGAAATATTGTAACAAAAGCAAGTAATTTTGAGGATACTCAATGTGCAACCCATCGCTATCAGAAGAAGCCAATACAGTGCCTTGGAGGCTGTTCATAGCAGCTGTAGACGATTCAATATCCTGCATATTGCAACCGCATGCCTCAGGCTCTCGGTAAAAATAAAAGGTAAAAAAAATGGTGAAATAATGAGGCGTCGCTAAGAAAAAAAAACACATCCCTTCTAGCCTTTTAAAAATATGATGCTTGTTTATTCATGCTAATAGAACCAGCATTTCGCATTGGCTTAAACTTACTAGGTGATCTTCAGAAACTTCACTAACTGGGAGTAACATGCAAGGAAAAAATGTGGATACATCCTTCATTTTTATTTTTTAGACCACAGAACAGCAGTAGATCAAGTCACTAACTACATTAATAAAGGTATAGGTAGGTATACCGTAAAATCAGCAAAAGCTACAGGCATTCCACCATGGCGACGCATTTTAAGGACATGAAACCCAGGTTCCCTGAAAATATAGAACAATGATCAGTTTCATTACTATGGGTCCACTTCACAAGCAAATTTGAAGAGTTCACGCATCATACTTGGATAAAACTTCATTTAGTTCGTCCTCTGTGCATGTGTGTCCCAAATTTGCAATAAAGAGAGTAGAGCAAGGTGGTATATCATTCGAAGATTTATCTCGTCCATCCTACACCAAACAGGCCATATTATATCAAGCTTTATACATGTCGAGCAAGCTTTAAATAAGAAACAAAAGAACTTGTAAAAAAATCCACCCACTAGTTTGATTGGTGGATAAGTCAGGATACTAGATGATTCTTCAGACAAGACATGCAAATATATCCACATTTCAAGAATAGTTTGACAAGGGTTCTCAGGTACTATAAAATTAGTAGCCGCTACAGGCACAAACGCATGTTGTTCAAGTAACAATAAAAAAGGGCGTACCCAGTGCAAAGAGCTCCCGCTCTGTAACAATCTAATGAAAAATTGACAGCTAATTACAACGTTTCATAGGCTTACAGTACTGTGTGCTGTTATTAGTTATTACAGCTATGATGTAGGTATAACTATGTGAAGTGAAACCATAACAATAAACTCACATTTGAGAGAGATTGCCCATTCTGCTTCTTGTGCCCTGGTTGATCACTGCCCATTAAAGGAAACATTATCAGTGATAAACCACTAAAAGACCCATGAAAAGTTGATAACACAAGAGAAGCAGCTTTGGTATTTTATTAAGATAAATACAAAGAAAGAGATCGTCTCCAACTATGTGTAATATGAAGTGCGTGTGAACCTCTGATCCGCAGGCAATTCATTCTTATCACTGGAATTTTCATTTTCTGTGCCCGATGGCTCATCTGATTCTCCATCACCTACACATTTGGTGCCAACAAAAATGTGCAGGTGAGGTTTAAGCTATGATTAATTATAGTGCCTTCGGAAATCCTAGACTGCATTTGTTTTATTAAAAGAGTGAGAAAGTTGCCGCCCCCTAATTTGGTGCTATGTCAATCTTAATTCAGTCCTATTTACAATGTGTAATCTATGTGAAAATTTTCATAATAAAAACGATGGACGAGGTTCCATCAAAGTCATCAACAACCTGAAATTTCAATATGACAAAGGAAAAGGTAAATACAAATCAGGTTTGAATTAGAATTTCCAGATAGTTCCAGCCTGGATTATATATCAATGGGCTAGCATTATATATTTTCCAAAGAGAGGCACACCTGAATTTCATTACCGTAAATAACAAAGTTACAGAGTTTTTAATCGCACCATTGCGATTGGATAGTTGTACATGAGCATTATTAAGATTTATCCATGCCCTAGTAACAAGATTAGAATGTTGCCACTGGATTAAGGGCTTGCACCACATAAGCGCCATTTCATGTAACCTCATTTAACAAAACCAAAAGTGATTCATAAAGATATCAAGTAATAATGCTGACCATTATCATCATTGCCTCCATCCTCATCTTCCCCCCATACTTCCTCATCACCTTCATCATCAACATTCTCATTATCAGCATTTCCTTCTGTTTTGTTAGCCCGTTTGTCAATAACTCGGTAGACTTCGCCACCTAATGAAAAACTACCATCAATGATTAGAGTCGACATAGTCGCTTGATAACATTAAATATATTTATATGGTGGCATGTTAACATTAAATGACGATCAAGGCAGGCAGGAAACTCTAATGATATTATGGAACTTTTTAATGGCATAGAAGACACCTCCACGAGGTCTGCGTGAAGTTGATTTAGCTAGCTCGATGTGCAAACAGTCACCAGTCTCCGGATCAAAAATTGTTCCCTGAAATGGATCAAAATATTAGATCAGTTACAATAGCACTCAAGCCTGAATAAATATAGCTACAAAGTAATAAGAGTTATGAATTTGTAGGCTAATTTCTGTCTACTAGCATACGTTAAACTTGTGCTTTACATGCTATAAATAAAATAAAAGTTTACATGTTGGTTAGGTTTGACAAGCATAGATATTCTTTTAGTTAGCATTTCTGATACTCCAATGTTGTTTTTTCGCTATGTGTAGCCAGAGCAATGTTTTCTCATAGAATTTGTATCGACTCGCTACACTACTGGTAAATGGCCAAGCAAAATCTGGACATGATTTTGGACAAACCTATGGACATCAAATCAAGCACATTGTATAAGCTCACTGACTACAGATATTGTTACACAAGATGTGGATTTAAATAATGAGCAACACAGCAATTGAATTGAAGGTGCTAGAGCCACACAATACTAAGACAGAATAATTCATTAGTAAGCTTAGGTGGCGAATATGATAACACAGTAGCTTCCAAGTTCCTCTGACCATGTAGCTGCGATCTGTGCAATGTTCCATTATTTGCATCTGGCAGGATGAATGGTAAAACTATCTAATTCTAATGAGTCAGTGACATGAACTAGAGTCCACAAAGCGCCATTGATGCCTCAGTATTGCTAAAATGCTAAATGCTGATGCTTCAGCTTAGTAGACTTCAATCCTCAAATTTCTACTCAGTTGGATCATGTGTCAGTTCACATAATGCAGAACAACGAAAACATAATTAGGTAAGATGGTTTGGTTTGATTCACAAGAGAATTCAGTTATTTATCCACATGACCACCCCGGGGCATGCTGTTGAGCAGATAGAAAATGCAGAAGGAATTAGATTATTACTGCCCCCTGTCTTTACAACACTGGTAACAAGGTTGAAGACAACCAACTTCATGGTTGACAGTTATGGAGCCAGATACACTACAGTACAGGTATACAGCATGATCATTTGGCTTACATTTAAGGAAGCCATTGCCGACAGGGCCGCCTCATGGGTGAAGAACGTCACAAAAGCAACCGCCTGGGGCATAAGAATCAGAAATCCAGTGAACATAACAATATCATTGCATCGTCGATGTACACATCCATACAGAGGCAGTATTTGCAGCAGTCTATCTTCTCTCCTCGCTATATCAATCCGGGTTGGGCTCACAGAAGAGACAGACAGATGGTGGCCTGGTGGGTTTAGCCTAGCGGAGTAGCACGGGGCAGGAGCCAAGGGCAAAGGCGATAGGCGGAGGGAGACAGACCTGGTTGTCGCGGCCGGTGTACTCGAGGAGGCAGTGGTCGAAAGCGGGGCGATGGGAGAAGAGGTTGTGGATCTCGCGGGGCTTCACGTCGTCGGGGAGCCCCGCGACGAAGAGCGTGAGCACGCCCTGCCGCTGCGAGTCCGGGTGCGGCGCATACACGTAGTAGGGGTCCGCCGCCGCCGCAGCCGGGGGGGAGGCAGTGGGAGAGGCTCATCTCGGCGCGCCGCGGAGGAGGAGACAGGCTCGGCTCGGTTCGGCATGGGCGGGGGCGGCGTGCGTGCTCCCTCTTCCTCTGCTCGATTAGTCGGTTCAGTGCTGCCGACCGCGACTGCTGCCTTCAGCACCACCGGACCGGTGCGTGTGTCGATTTGGCAACTCGCGCCACTGGGCTTTCGGAGGCGAAATTCTTGAGCCGAGCCAAATTGCAGGTGCGTCTCCAAACTCTCTGTTTATTCAGGGTGAGCCGAGCCAAATTACTCCATGTTCACTTCTCAGTCTTATACAACAAAACAGCCAGCCGCAAAAACCATCAGCCTATTCGGAACGCGGAAGAAATTGTTGTTTCTATGCTTTTTTTTTTGCGTGTGAAATTGAACTGATTTGTCTGAAATTCCTACATGATTCCTATGTAGGACATGTTTAGAACATATAAATTTCACATGGATCAGTTTAATTTCATATGAAGTTTTTAAGAACAGAAATTATTTCCCGCATTCCAAATAGGCATAAAATTCCAACGTTCTAACAAACCTATAATAGGATAAACCAAGTATTAGTGCTACTAGGTCCGAAGCATTTACGAGCGATAACATCGATTTCGCTTGCAGTCTTGCATTGAATCTGCTGGTAGCTTGAGATGGATTATTACAAACAGTACTGCGGAAGCACAGCACAGCATGTTCCATCTTTCAGAAACCAGAAGCCACAAGACCAAATGAAGGCTGGTGTCATCCATCTTTCAGAAATCAAAAGCCACGGACAATGAAGGCTGGTGGCATGGCACTGCTGGTCCTACGACAGAACATAGACCATTGGTCACCTGAACATTAATCCCCAACGAGGAACACCAGATCACTGGTCACGCGGGCATGCTCAAGCTCCTCGCAGGCAAAACATGCTAGAACAAAAGCTGCTTCCATGGAGTTGCTATTTGTGGCAACATTTTATGCACACAAAGTTCTACATCCCATTTACATCAAAAGAAGATTACAAGCGAGCAACACACTATTCAAGTTATCAGCTATGCACTGGTAGAACTTTCCAGCAGAGCAAGTCCAGGGTAATAATGTAGAAAAAGGGGGGAAAAAGTACAAGATACATGATAGGGTTTGAGGCCCTAGGTTTTCGAGTTTCACCGACCCAGAAGCGCAACACGGTCCTTCTGGATCACCTGAGCCAGGTTGTGATCAAACAGCTCACACCGAATCGGCATCTCCATCTCATAGAACGGATTCTTCAAAACAAAGTCCGTGTACAGCTCATAAATCACTTTCAGTAGCATTTCCATATTTGGAGCTCCAGTTTCGCATACAACGAAAAACTTTGTCCCTGAAGCAAGTGAAGCAATCAGAGCATATACTATACGTGAAACAGGCCAATTTGGGTGAGTTACTATTCGATGATTATAGACCACAATCTCAAACAACCAAAAGATAACAGCATAAGTTAACTCTAGAGATAAATCAATCTACCCCAAAGATATATTTCAGCTGCACAATGGTTCAAATGAAATTATCCATGGCTCCCCAACAAAAATTGTTTTGCAAATGGACTGTAACAGGTTTCAAAATCTCCATTTTCTACCATAAGCATTCAAGCCCTCACTTCCCCGAAAAAATCTCACATGCTACAGAATCTTGACATTCCTTAGTTAAAAACACTGCTACTTAGTGCCGCCATAATTCTGACTTCAGTGGCAAAGTAATAGTAGATAATGGAAGTATTCCCACGCATGTAATGGTCAGCACATAACCATATATGATTTGGTGCTATATGCAATATCAATGAGATCATCCTCTTTTTGCAGAAAAATTAGATCATCCTCTTGAGATGTAGAAGGGGGAAAGTAAAATTGTTCAAGTTTACGACCTACTGTATACTTAAATCAGAGCTTGTAAAACTTAAATTGATTCAGTAAGTGTACCCACACACACCAAGTATACATTAGCTCAGAACTATAGGATGCAGACCAGATCTATGAACTGTTAAGCCGTTTACATACCTGTGAGGGATTGAAAGCAATGGAGATCAAAGTTATGAGCTTGTAAGAGATCAATGCCAGTACAGCCAGGGGTAGGGGAGAGTTGCTGGGAGATAGCATGCATCGAATGCCAGAGACTTGCTAATCTTAGACTGTCATTGGTATCCATCCTCCCTGCTGAACCATAGTCCTGGAGATATGTGCAGGTTCTTCAGATGACATGGTTGACAGCTCGAGGTCTAGAATATCTCAATAAAGAAGAGAAAGGGGATCCCAGGAACATACCTTGTAGTATATAAGGCCGCCAGATTTGTTAATGATGAAAAGGTTATAGATAGCCGCTAATGCCATAGTCACCAAAGAAGGCGGAGTAGAGATAAAAGTAAATTTTCTGTATCAGCTGCAGAGAAACATACAGAGCCCTGTAAAATACTTGATAAATGTAACAGTAACAGACAACTAGTAAAGAACACTTCTTGTAGGTGTTTAAACAGTTCAACTTTTCTGAATTGATATTTTCTCGATCAGATTAAGATCTCTCTGATTTGGACTATAATACGATATGAACATCAAGCACTCAAAGTGTTAATTCAGTATCAGTGCCATTGTTCAAATTGCATAATATGCAGCAAATGCATACTTAATCCTCCAGTTCATGTCCAATGATCCGATTTAGTCATGAACCAGTAAATTAATGCACTTACAAACCAATATGGTTTCTTTTGTTTATAAAGAGCCTCGATCTGTCTAAGCAACATACTCCTAATAAGATGTATTCACAATATGCGTCACTGAATTTGTGAACACATTTTATTTTATTATCCTAAAGATAAAAGCATAAGCATATATTATATCTTCTCCTGTAACACTTGATTCATCTAACGAAGACTACATTCTGAGCTATAAGGATCTCGGATTATCTCACATGTTTAGGCTCTATGCAAGCTGTGAGGTACGACGGAGAGGTCTGGATCTAGGTTGATCTAGGTTCATATTTCGTTTTCCAAGAGACCAACACAGGGGCGGATTCAGCAGAAACATCCATCCGACACGCAGGAGCGGACCCAGGACATGGTGTACAACCCAACATTTTTTTTTTGGCAAAAATACGAAAAAATGTTTGTAGGCATATACATGAATACTACACTTGTAACTGGATCAGACCAGATCCGAATACAGATAGCTTGGGTTTGGGTGCTCCGTTTCGCACGGCAGGAACGGAAGACAGATGGTGATCTAGGCAACTGGCGTACCTGGTGAGTGCTCGTCGCCAGCGAAGAACCTGAAAATGGCGATCTATGCACCTGGCGTAGGTCTGGGCCGCCGCCACAGAGAGACAGAGCGCACGCGAGGGGCACGGGACAACCGAGAGAGAGAGGGAGAGGGAGTATGCCCGGGGTCAGGGCGCTGGGAGAGTGGGAGCACCGAGGCGGCTCGGCAGAGGAAAGAAGGAGCTGCCCGCGATCCGTTTCTCCTCCCTCCGTTCCGTCCGTGTTGCTCGTGAAAGGGCACTTAGGGAAGGGGCAAATGAGGGGAAAATCATTTTTCATTTTTGCCGAGTCCCAAACTCATCAAGTGTATTTTGGTGAGTGTCTTATTTCATAATAGCAATCCGTGAAGTCCTGTTGCGGATGGCAATTCAGCGAAGCACACTTTCTATAACGATAGAATTCCAATTTTCTACATGGGGCGGGGTGAATTTGGAGCAAGAGACAAACCGGGTCGCCGGCACGCCGCAGGGTCAGGTCTCAGGTCAGGAGCCAATACCACCGTAACATTTTCGTACCATTAGAAAAAACGTGAAAACATATAAAAAAATCTACAATTTAAAATGCCTTAGAGACTGAATACACAAGTTGTCGCAGAACCGACCAATTTATAAGGCTACAAGTACAATGGCAACCCACAAATGGTCGCACTGTCTTACTTGAACCCATATAAACCCGGTAGTCCGTCGAATACCACGACGGGTCTCGATAAACGATTTACAACAACCAAGATCGTACATGATTCAACATACATGTCACATATTACATAAAGTTCACAGATACATTTCAATCATCAGAGTGTAAAACAGAGTTATTACAAACCAAGTTTTATAGATAAAAGCGGAAGCAAATTAAGTTTGAAAGTATCATTTGCCAACATAATTTGATACAATGCCAACATACGATCACAATCCACAAAAGCATGTAGAAGGATTAAATAAGAAGTCTGTCCAAGGCTTACTCCTCATCCACAATGGGATAGAAGCAACTCTTGCAATAACCATGATACACAGTGCCATCTGCAACAATGAGAAATAAAACCCTAAGTACAAGAAGGTACTCAGCTAGACTTACCCGTCATAAACCAGAAATAAAATGACTCCAAGGATCATGCAAGGTTGTATAAGTGGATATAGTTTGACAACATTTTGCATAAAACGATTAACTCAGTTACACAATTATAATTCAGTTATCAAGTTAATTATAACTATCCATCTCTAAATTAGCAACTATCATGTGCCAAATATGTGGTATGTCATTTTAAGAGTATACAATAGTAACCATAGCAGGTATTATAATTCTATGTTTAACCGAACTATCATATTCCATAATACAATTACTGCGATGTTGGGGCTAGCTAAGTTTCTCACTATCCGGTAGAGACGGCGATTCGAATCGATTTTAACCAGTTGAAAATTTATTCCTAACACAAACCCGGATCTACCAGCCACGGTAGCCTTAGGTCACCTTTGGTACAACTCAAGTACACATTTCGCGGGTTCGCCCGGCGCCGCACAATCAAGGACACCAAATGTCAGGACGTTCAGGCCCAGCCTGCTCTTGGGTTCAGTCTGACTCCCCGCACATCCTTACTATCATCCAGAGTGCGCACTCTTACAGAGCGGGATCCGGCCTGAGTTGAGCTACTCGGTTTCACGGTCGGAACGAGTTATCCGGTCAGCTAAGTAATAGGCATGCGTTCAATCTTGTCAGAAGTGCCAACAACGATACGGTCCTAAATCTGCACAGACGAAATCACATGAGTCAACTTACCATAGACTCTGCCTAGCCTTGATTTACTTTTACCCTATGGTTCTTTTCCACGATAGCAAATATAACCAACCGTGCTTCGGTATCCACCTATATCTCGTAGGTGATAGGAAATCACCCGACTTTTACCGGTCTAAGCATATACTCGATCCTAGACCTATATAAGGTTAAAGGTAGTATTTCTGGACAAGAAATTTATATGCATCAAGTGGTTCCAATCAACACTTATAACCTAACGCATCACTCATAAAGGACTTGAGTAATATTTTATAAACTACTGTCTGGTGCTTGCCTTTTAGAAAGGAAGTTGGGCGATGGTTAGGGTACTTCGGAAGCTCTTTTGGGGTCTGCTCCTCGCCTTCGGGAGCTGCGGCTTGAGGAATCTCCTGCTGGTCCCCTTCTTCTCCTTCATTGAACTCCAGCAACGTTATCTCCTCCGTCGATCCTAGATGTATGAGTATGACATAAGATATAGCAATTGTATTCATGTTGACAAGTATAGCATGGTGATACATGATGAATGGATTCTTGTAAGCATTCTTAACAACATGGTGTTAAAGTAATAACAAGTGCATCATATTTTACTGAGTATGTGCATATCTATTCTTGATTATTTAATCAACTACTTCAACCATGTATTTACTATACCACAAAATAGTAGCTACTTGTTTTACTCATAACTAAAGTTTTACTTATCCAAATATGGTGATCTTAGACTTTCTGGAAAACTTATAAAATTATCTACAACTTTCTTTTAATACTCTCACTGTGATTCAAGAGTTATGTAGGACAAACAAATCATTCAATCAAATCTATCCAGAAAGTAAACCTTTCGAACAGCAAATTTGTAACAGCTAAGACTCAAAAACCCTAAGTCCTATGGCTGTGAAAATTTAACACAAGGTAGATTAGTAAGTTATCTATAACTTTGTTATTAACAAGTTTTACAGCAGAGACCATTATCCATATGAAATCATCCACACAATCACAACCATACATGCAGTTTTGTATTTGAAGGATAAAGCAATAATTAGTTATTTGTATACAATCAATGGCTTCTAAGCCTTACCATTGACATCAACAGTTACTATGCATCATAAAAATCATAGAAAACATCATGCTTAAACACAATCTAATTATTTAAATGCCTTTATTATTTTAATTAAATAATTAGGGTAAATAATAAATATATACTAAAGGTGCATCATAAATTCTCATAAATTTACAGTCGCTTACTAGTGCTACCAATAGACTACTGTAAAAGTTCCATGCCATTTTACCAAGTAAAACATCCTACGCAAAAATGACAAGGCATAAAGGCTTAAAATAATATAAAAAGGAAACCCTAGTGAAAAATGTCAAGCAATAAATTTTATATTTTTCTTAGCATCCATATGGTACTAGGACAACCTCCAATAAATTTCATGAGTATTGGATTCATAAATAATTTATAAAAATTCACACAAGGATCACCTAATTATAAAAGGAAAATTTATAACTAAAAATCTATTCATACACTGACCTTCAAATTTTTACCAGAGCTTGTTGTAGGGTCGAGATGGCGGACTAGAGAGGGAGTGAATAGTCCTTTCTAAAATTAATCACGTCGGCTAACCGAAACAAGTGCGGAATTAGAACTATCGGTCTAGCTAAGACTACACCCCTCTATCTATGTTCTCTAGCACCTTCCAAAGATACTAATTAAGCAACAAAGGTGTCGGACTAGCTAGAGCTCACCTAACCAATTCTAGGAGTAATATCACACAAACCTATGCGACTAGTAGTTTAAGCAACAAGGAAGCTCCTATACATACTAGTAAGTAAAAGCACAAAGCCAACTAAGGTCACTAGCAATGCTCAATAACAAGGTAACCAATGCCAAATTAAAGAGCGCAATTACTTAGCTACACAAACTAAGCAACGTGGCTAACAAAGTTACACAAACCAAATTAGCCACGCAAGAAAGTTATTTCTATGCTACATAAGCAAGAAGATAACTAGTAAGCTACACAAGCTAACTAGTTACAAGAGCAACTACACAAGCACAATGTATATGAAAGTAATTACAAGCTTGTGTAACGAGGATGCAAACTAATGGGAAGAACAAGGTTGACACGATGATTTTTCTCCCGAGATTCACGTGCTTACCAACACGCTACGTCCCCGTTGTATCGACCGCTCACTTGGTGGTTCGGCGGCAAATTGGCATCACCCGCCAAGCTCACACGTCGGGCACCGTAATAACCTACCCCGAAAGTGAGGGTAACTCAATGACACGCTCAACTAGAGTTGCTCTTCATGGCTCCCACGGGATGAGCATAATGCCCCTCACAAAGCTCTTCTCCGGAGCATCGCACAAGTTTCTTACGGGCTTCAATGGAGACCACTACCAAGCCATCTAGGAGGTGGCAACCTCCAAGAGTAACAAGCACCACCGGCTTGCAACTCGATCACCTAGTGCCACTCTATGCAACCTCATGATGCAATCGCACTAGAATTGCTCTCTCACACAATCGAATGATCACTATCAAGTATATATGAGATGAAGGGCTCCCAAGCACTACTACATAAGCCACCAAGGCTCTAGTGTGCTTAGCTTGTCTAAGCTCTCAGCCAAAGGCCGACCATGGCTTTAATTTATAACCCCACGAACAAATAGAGCCGTTACCCCTTCATTGGGCAAAAGTCGGGATGACCGGACGCTCTGGTCCGAGTGACCGAACGCTGGACCTCAGCGTTCAGTCGTGCAATGCATCCCACGTGTCCCCTTCTTCAAACACAGTTTGCCTGATCTCAACGGTCATCTATCGACCGGACGCTCTAGCTTGAACTGATCGGACGCACCAACCCCAGCGTCCGGTCGTTTCCAGTAAGGTACCAGACATGACCGGATGCGTTCGGTCGGTCATGATCGGACGCAGCACCAGCGTCCGGTCACTTCCAGCGTCTCTGCTCTACCTGCATCATCACACATCACCTTGACCGGACGCACCCTATCAGCGTTCGGTCACTTTCAGTGCCAGCGTCCGGTCAAAGACCGACGCCTGCCCGTTGACTGCCACTACTGACCGGACGCAGGAACCCAGCGTCCGGTCACTACGTGACCAGTGTCTGGTCCACTCTATGAGACCCTATCTTTTCGGAATAGGGCGCCGTTGGCGCCGTTGGCACCGTTGGACTATCCGCACTCTACGGGCGGACACTCCACCGGTGGAGTTTCAAACCCTTCCCACCTCCGTTCCATCACCGAGTTGATCCACATCAACTCCAACTTCATCTCCTTTATAAATGTGCCAACACCACCATGTGTATGCGTGTTAGCATTTTCACAATCATTTTTTAAAGGATTAGCCACTCAACTTGCCACGCCACTCAATCCTAGCGATGATGCAAAGTTAGATCACTCGAGTGGCACTTAGATGATCGATATGCAAACAAGTTTGCCCCTCTTGATAGTACGACCATCTATCCTAAACCCGGTCATCAACTTCTCTACACACCTATGATCGGTGAAATGAAATGCCCTAGGTTATACCTTTGCCTTGCGCATTCCATTCCGTCTCCTCCAATGTTGATGCAACACATGCATCATCATGATCAACAATGATATGATCCATTTCATATCATCATATGATCATATTGGTTCATCGATCTTGACTTCACTTGCTTTTTACCGTTGCCTTCGTTCATCGGCGCCAAGTCTTGATCAAGCTTCACTACCATGCAGTCCATTGCTCCAAAGCCTCCGACTTACCCTTTACGCTTGCAACCGATCCATCAAGCCAAGTCATGTCTTGATCTTCTCCACCTTGATCATATGACTCAATGTCATGTCTCATGTGCAATAAGCTCCTTCATCATCACATGTGTGAGCTTTACAACATCTCCAAGCCATTTTCACCTTCATGGCATATGTTGCTCACACACATGTGCCTGTGGACTAATTACCTGTGTATCTCACATAAACACAATTAGTCCACCTAGGTTGTCACTTAATTACTAAAACCACACAAGGACCTTTCACTTATACTTATCAAGAATAGCTCACCACATAAATTTCATAATTTTTGGAGCACAGAAACTCTAGATATAAATTAAACAAGTTTACATACATTTAAAAACACATTTCAAGTTTCATTTTAAATCTTCTAGAAACTCTACTACAAATGCTAATATCATATTTTTCATAAATACTACACTTCCTAAGGAACACTACAAAATTTGGTTCACAAATTTTGGATCTCTATAGCTCAACTTATCAATTTTCAAAGTTACACACACAAACAGGAACAAATGAACTAGCCTACTGCACTATAGTCACTGATAGGTGGGACCCGCTGTCAGTTGGCCCCATCTGTCAGTGAAATGAAACAGGGCAGCGGCACTGCTCAACACTTGCGCGGCCAGAGTTTGCCGACGGTGAGCTCACCGGCAACGGCAAGTGGACCTACATGTTCTACAGAGCAGTGCGCGTCGAATGACCTAGGTGGTGGCAGTGAAGGTGTGGCGGAGCATGCTCGTCGTCGGCCATGGCGGCACGGCGGCGCTGCTCTATGGTGCGCAACAGCATCACGGTGACCTAGTGATGCTATTTCAACTACATAAGCCTGACGAAAAGCTCCGATGAGCTCCGGCCACAGCGCGGTGGCGCGGAGGTGAGAACACGGCGGCGCGAGTCATCGTGTTCCATGCCGGCGAGACCACTAACGGTGGTAACACCATAACATGAGCTAACACCCATCCTAACCAAGCCCTAACACCAATAACCAGAAGAAAAGCGCGTGCAAGCCGAGCGGTGGCGAGTTCACCGTGGAGGCGGCCATGGCGGCCGAGATTTCCGACGAGAGGGGAAAAGGCGAATACGCCCTCACTGAAGCTCTATTGATGCAGCCAATACGTCAAGGCGGTGGAGGTGGACGTGGCGCAGCTATGGACGAGATGGAGATGGTGGTGGTGCGGTGGAGCGCACATGAGGCAACGACGGAGGCGATGCTGTGCTCAATGGTGAGGCTGCGCTACTGCGAATGGCGAAGGAGGAGGCAGAGAATTGAAAATGTGAGTGCGGGGATAGAGCAGCGAGTGCGGGGCGCGATATAGTGCGCTCTAGCTCGACACGGCCACGCTGGGCAGGACGCCGGCGACATACGGCCTCCACCGACTCCACGCAGCGTTCATGCCCTAGCGACGGTCGGCCACTGTTGGTCATCATCAGAGGTGAGTGATCCGGCCTGACAGCGTGAATTGACAGCGTTCGATCTCCTAAACCATGAGGAATTAGCGCCAACGATCTAAACCAAAATTGTAGCCCTATGTACCAGCTAGAATTCTTATTGAAGGATCAAGGGCTAATTCTAAATGGTTCATGAGTAAAATCATCTCAAAGTGGAGCCTGTCAAACTATCAGCGCAAGAAGACTTAGAAAAAATTTGCTAAGTGTTTAAAACAGTGGAAAGCTGATTTTTGTGAGCCCATTTCAAGCATGTTAGGAGCTAAACTAGTCTATGACTCAAAAATAAAAGTTGTTCCTCTTGTCAAATACTACAACTTTGCTTTAGTGACCACCTCCATGCAAGGTCTCTATCATATGGTTCAAACTTGGTCAAACACATTACATTCACAAGATGACTTATTCATGAACTATGACTTAGTGACCACTTTAGCCCTAACTATGAATACCAAAGTTGTTCATAATGATCTTCTAAATATGTTTAAGCTATTTGTAAGGTCACACAATCATTTCATGCATTGGTTACACATAGAGCTTCCCAGTTCAACACATAGCATCACTTAAGTACTTGATTAGACAAAATGATCTTCGTGAACATTGTTCCACTAGTCATCATAAGTGTAGTTAATATGCTTTAGTGACTCATATCCATCATTTACATGTATTCACTCATGATCACAGTGCTAAGCTCGTGGTCTTTCGGTACCACAAGTCGGTCCTCAAACCATAGTACACCCTTTTTATCTAATATGAAATGCTTGGTTTTTTGATCTTGCATCTTTCTCTTGATATGACTTATACCTACATCTGTCTACTGTAGCTCTATGATTTTGCTCTCAAGTGAACAATTGATAGTGATATTGTGCAGTACAACAGGATATAACAAATTGAATCCATCTTCCAATAATGCTTCCATAGTGTTGCAATGAGCTTTCTGGCTAAGTGCATCGGCTACAACATTGGCTTTCCCCGGATGGTAGTGCACTTCCAAATTGTAGTCCTTAATTAGCTCTAGCCATCTTTGCTATCTCATGTTCAGCTCTAGTTGGGTAAAGATATACTTGAGACTTTTGTGGTCAGTATATATATGGCATATATTGCCCAATAAATAATGTCTCCATATCTTTAATGCATGTACAACTGCTGCAAGTTCTAAATCATGTGTGGGGTAGTTGACTTCATGTTTTCTCAACTATCGAGAAGCATATGCAATAACTCTTCCTTCTTGCATGAGCACACACCCAAACCTATACCTAATGCATCACAAAAATACATCGAAAGGCTTCTCAATGTCGGGTTGTGCTAAAACAGGAGCTGTAGTTAACTGAGTCCCGAGGGTGTGAAAAACTGCTTCACATTCTAGTGTCCAATTGAACTTTTCATCTTTCTAAAGTAGTCTAGTCATGGGTTTAGCTATTTTGGAGAAATCCAGAATGAAACAACAATAATATCCTGCTAACCCTAGAAAACTCTAAACTTTATGAACCAAAGTCGGAGCCTTCCAATTCATGACCTCTTGTACTTTTGATGGGTCTATAGAGATTCCATCTCTCGATAAGATATGACTTAAGAAAGGTACTTTGCTCAACCAAAATTCACACTTACTAAATTTTGCATATAGCTTATGCTCCCTCAATCTGGATAGAACAATCCTCAAATGCTCTTCATGGTCTGCCTCATTTTCTGAATAAATCAATATATCATCGATAAACACGACCACGAACTTGTCAAGCTCGGGCATGAATACCGAATTCATTAGGTATATGAAGTAGGCAGGAGCATTCGTTAGTCCAAAAGACATAACCAAATACTCATATAAGCCGTACCTAGTGGAGAAAGCAGTCTTAGGTATATCCTCTGGCCTAATCTTTATCTGATGATAGCCTGATCTCAAGTCAATCTTGGAGAATACCTTTGCCTTTGCCAACTAATCGAACAAGATATCGATACGGGGCAACGGGTACTTGTTCTTGATGGTCACAGCATTGAGTGGTCTGTAATCTACACACATTCTCAGGGACTTGTCCTTCTTCTTTACAAACAATGTTGTACATCCCCATGGAGATGAACTAGGTTGAATGAGACCCTTGTCCAACAGATCCTATAACTAAATCTTAAGTTCTGCTAACTCATTTGGTGTCATCCTATAAGGTCTTCTTGAGATAGGTGATATACCTGGCACTACCTCAATCTTAAATTCCACATCCCTATCAAGTGGTAAACCTAGTAACTCCTCTAGAAATACATCCGAAAACTCACAAACCACAGGGATATCACAAAGGATAGTGGTTTGGATAGCACAAACTAAGTGTTGGAGTTTAAAATTTTGGGAGAGTGGTACTAGAAAAGCATCTCCTCCCTTGGGTTCTCTCAACATAATAGTACGAGTGCTAGTGTTAATGAGAACACCGTGATCCTTCATCCAATTCATGCCTAAGATTACACTTATGGATAACCTAGGCAATATTATCAAATCTGTTGTATACTCCCTCTCTAATATAGAGATGAGCACATTTCTGACTATCTTATTTGTAGAAATAGTAGCCCTAGCCAAACTTATATTATAATCACCCTTGCTTACTTCAATGATTTTCTGTTCATGTCTAGATGCAAATGCTTGACTCATAAATGAATGAGAAGCTCCCGAATCAAATAAAACAATAGCGGAATGCTTGTTGACAAGAAACATACCAGCCGTAACAACTTCTCTAGCAGACACTTCCTCAACAGCGGTATAGTGCACGTATCCCGAACGTGCCCTTGAGTTCGCCTGCCTCTGATTGTTCTGATTCTGATTAGCATTCTTCTTTGGGTGGGGGCATTCTTTGGTCCAATGACCCACTTGATTGCAGTTGTAGCAAGGTTGATTACTCCTAGGTCCTGTGGAGTTTCCTTGACCGTCATTTTCTTTAGGTAAGGCAATAGTGAATGCCTTACGAAACACTTTTTGAGGCCTGCTGTTCTGAGCTTTTGGTGGTGGAGGCCTAAACTTAGGTGCAGGTGAGTGGAACTATGGCCTAGCTATGATAGGAGCTCTAGACTATGAAGATCCAGAGGCACCTACCTCAAATGCCCTCTTGCGACCCTTAGCTATCGCATGCATGTTGTTATGATTTTCCTGGGTTAGAGCATCACTAATAAACTCGTTATAGGTGGTGCACTTGGAATTTACCATGATCTTCATCAGTTTTGTGCCAAGACCCCGCTTGAAGCACTCTATCTTCTCCTCGGTATCCACAAAACCTGGAGCATACCTGGACAAGTTATTGAACATATGCATATATTCTGTGAGGGTCTTTGTCCTTTGGGTGAGCCTCATAAATTCAGCCGCCTTCATGCGCATTAGGCATGGGGGAATGTGATGCCCCCGAAAAGACAACTTGAACTGCTCCCACGTTACTTGCGCGTTAGCAGGTAGAGAGGATAAGAAATGTGTCCACCAGATCCCTGCTGGTCCCTGCAACTGATGAGATGCATACTTAGCCTTCAGGTGCTCGGTGACTCTTAGCAGACGCAACTTCTGCTCAATGGTGTTGAGCCACTTGTCCACCTGTAGTGGTTCCTCTGCTACCTTGAAGATAGGAGGCTTTGTATCTAGAAATTCCTTGAAGATACTGTGCTAATTAGGCTCGGACCCTTGTTGTTGAGGGTGGGCACGAGCTGTGTTCTATGCAATGAGGCGTAGAGCTTCCTCCATTGTCCTTTGGCTTCCCAAGAATTGGGTAAAGAACTCCTGAGCAGACGGTGGTGGTGGTGGTAAGTCACCGTCGTTGCCATCATGGCTGCTACTAGCTCCTGCACGGGTGCGAGTCATCTGCGAAGTTGCAACAATAAGCGATCATTGGTTGATGTCAAAAGATTGCAGATGAATTTATAATCATGCCAAACTAAAATTACTGAAGACAATCTCAAATTCATACAATAAAAACAGAGGCATAATAATTCATGCTCGCAACATGACACCACAAATTTGATCACTTATCGGACTCATAGCACGTTAACATTCAAATCATGATCACTGATAAATCAACTAGAATTTGCATTAGCGTTTAACCAAACGTGCGATAGTCATGCAAATAACAATATTACATGATAGTCCAATCACCAACACCAAATTCAAACTACAGGTCCATTACATAACCAGCAATGATACATCAAGCATTTCTACTAAGTACTAGGCGATCTAATCCTCATCATGATCACTATCGAAGTCAGAGATAGGATCATCTCCTTCCTCAGGCTCCACTTCTTCCTCATCCTCGTCTTCATCTTCCTCCATATTAGGATCATCTTCTTCCCCATCAAGGATTGGGTTCAGCTGGTTGTTCAAATAGTGCACCTCATGCTGAAGGTTCATCACTTGAAGTTGAGCTTGTGCAAGCTGCTGACGTAAGCCCCTTTCAGCACGGTCCTACACATTACTCATGTCGTGGTGCCTATCTTGTTCTATCCTTACTATAGCGGCATGGTTTTCTGCTGCATCACGCTGGCGTCTAGCTGTGGACACCTCAGCACGGGCGGCCTCCAACTGCTCCCGTAATTCTACAAGCAATGCTTGATGCTCAGCCCTTGCTTCTTAGGCTGCTGCTCTTTGTTGATCCACTTGCTCCATTTGGGCATGGAGAGTGCCCAAAGCTGCGTAGGCTTAGTCAGATTCCCATCGGGCTTTACTTGCTGCTTTCTTATGCTTGCGCACATACTTCTTGAGCTTATGCTGTGCGGCTTTAGCTCTCATGAGCTTGTCCATGCAAGTGGTGTATGATTCCTGCCAGAAATCCCTGGTGTCCTGGCATGTACAAAACATCTTCATCACCGCAAACATGGCACTCATAGCGGGACTAGAGCTATTTGCCCACTCATCCCGATCTCGGATCAATGTATTTTGGTTGCGTTGTTCCCATATTGCTGTGGATGGATCCACCCAAGGAAACATACCCGCGACACTACTGGTAAATGCATCCCCATGCTGCAGATAGATCCGACTCAAAACCTCAAAGGCCACTACTTAGGCAGCCTCCCAAGGAGTTTTCTCTTCCGATTCCGCCTTCCACTCCTGCCAGAAGGGTGCCTGTGTGCAGGCTGGTATAGTTAGCCGCACCTCGTACCATGGCTGTCTCTCCAAGTACTCTTCATTCCAATGATAAAGGGGCGGTTCATGGTACCCCGCAAAGTGCAAAACTCTCCATAGTAGAGTAGGCGTTCCGAAAACCATCAGGAAATTCTCACATCCAACTGGTGCTGCCATCTGTACCATCAACATGTATAACTTTGTGAGATAAGGCCATAATGGATAAGAGTTATATAACCGAGTAAGAAATTTATAAGGGGAGGAACAATGTAATTATTTGAATGATAATTATTATGATGCATGCTCGTTCTGTATGTCCTCACAAACTTAGGAAAAATTATTTCTAACGACATATACGGTGGCATACATACGTTCTCTTATATACAGCGTAACTAGTCGAGCTACATGTTTCGTTGTTAGTGTACCTGCATAAAAGTTTCATTTCAGCCCATCCCATAATTAAATATGTAGAATATAATTCTAAATACTTCCATATATGTATACCCATACATATACTTTCGTATCAAAGCTACCCGATAACAGTTTATACCCTCAATTAAATACGCACCACATACACATGCGAGCATGCATACATAGTCATACCAAAGCTAACTCTCCTCGACCGCACATTCACATCTTGCGGTCATGCCACTCATCAACTTACCTTGACGTAGAGGCATTTGATCCATACATTACCATTCAAATGAATGGCATCCATACAATAGCACGCCATATGGACGACGAAATTAAAACCCCCAAGTTAGTACTTAAATAGCCACCTAATAGTCCTTAACTTGAGCATAAGAAAAGTGATCACTGGCACACTTTAGATTTCAAATACCTATTTATATAGCTATCAGTTGCTAGAAAGGGTTTTGGAAAACAAAAACTTTTGTTTTAAATACACATGTGACAATTAACGTTGAATCTTGCTCTGATACCAGCTGTCGTAGAACCGACCAATTTATACGGGTACAAGTACAATGGCAGCCCGCAAGCGATCGCACTGTCTTACTTGAATCCATATAAACCCAGTAGTCCATCGAGTACCACGATGGGTCTCGATAAACGATTTACAACAACCAAGATCGTACATGATTCAACATACATGTCATATATTACATAAAGTTCACAGATACATTTCCATCATCAGAGTGTGAAATAGAGTTATTACAAACCAAGTTTATAGTCTACCAGCCACGGTAGTCTTAGGTCACCTTTGGTACAACTCAAGTACACATTTCGTGGGTTCACCCAGCGCCGCACAATTAGGGACACCAAATGCTAGGACGTTCAGGCCCAGCTTGTCCTTGGGCTCAGTCTAGCTCCCCGCATATCCTTACTACCATCCAAAGTGCGCACTCTTATAAAGCGGGGCCCGGCCTGAGTTGAGCTACTCGGCTTCATGGTCAGAACGAGTTATCCGGTCAGCTAAGTGATAGGCATGCGTTCAATCTTGTTAGAAGTGCCAACAACGGTACGATCCTTAATCTGCACAGACGAAATCACATGAGTCAACCTACCATAGACTCCACCAGGCCTTGATTTACTTTTACCCCATAGTTCTTTTCCATGATAGCAAATATAGCCAACCGTGCTTTGGTATCCACCTATATCTCGTAGGTGATAGGAAATCACCCGACTTCTACCGGTCTAAGCATATACTCGATCTTGGACCTATATAGGGTTAAAGGTAGTATTTCTAGACAAGAAATTTATATGCATCAAGTGGTTCCAATTAACACTTATAACCTAATGCATCACTCATAAAGGACTTGAGTAATATTTTGTAAAATACTGGAAGACTTAGAATGCTCCGGGGCTTGCCTTTCAGAAAGGAAGTTGGGCGATGGTTAGGGCACTCCGAAAGCTCTTCGGGGGTCTGCTCCTCACCTTTGGGAGCTACGGCTTGAGGAATCTCCTATTGGTCCTCTTCCTCTCCTTCGTTGAACTCCAACAACATTATCTCCTCCATCGATCCTAGATGCATGAGTATGACATAAGATATGGCGACTGCATTCATGTTGACAAGTATAGCATGGTGATACATGATGAATGGATTCTTGTAAGTATTCTTAACAACATTGTCTTTAAGTAATAACAAGTGCATCACATTTTACTGAGTATGTGCATATCTCTTCTTAATTATTTAATCAACTACTTCAACAATGCATTTACTATACCGCAAAACAGTAGCTACTTGTTTTACTCATAACTGAAGTTTTACTTATCCAAATATGGTGATCTTGGACTTTATGAAAAGCTTATAAAATTATCTACAACTTTCTTTTAATACTTTCACTATGATTCAAGAGTTATGTAGGGCAAACAAATCATTCAATCAAATCTATCCAGAAAGTAAACCTTTCGGACAGCAAATTTGTAACAGCTAGGACTCAAAAACCCTAAGTCCTATGGCTGTGAAAAATTTAACACAAGGTAGATTAGTAAGTTATCTACAACTTTGTTATTAACAAGTTTTATAGCAGAGACCATTATCCATATGAAATCATCCACACAATCACAACTATACATGCAGTTTTGTATTTGAAGGATAAAGCGATAATTAGTTATTTGTATACAATCAATGGCTTCTAAGCCTTACCATTGACATCAACAGTTACTATGCATCATAAGAATCATAGAAAACATCATGCTTAAACACAATCTAATTATTTAAATGCCTTTATTATTTTAATTAAATAATTAGGGTAAATAATAAACATATACTAAAGGTGCATCATAAATTTTCAAAAATTTATAGTCGCTTACTAGTGCTACCAATAGACTACAGCAAAAGTTTCATGCCATTTTACCAAGTAAAACATCATATGCAAAAATGACAAGACATAAAGGCTTAAAATAACATAAATAGGAAACCCTAGTGAAAAGTGTCAAGCAACAGATTTTATATTTTTCTTAGCATTCATATGGTACTAGGACAACCTCCAATAAATTTTATAAGTATTGGATTCATAAATAATTTATAAAAATTCACACAAGGATCACCTAATTATAAAAGAAAAATTTATAACTAAAAATCTATTCATGCACTGACCCTCAAATTTTTACCAGAGCTTATTGTAGGGTCGAGATGGCGGACTAGAGGGGGGGGTGAATAGTCATTTCTAAAATTAATCATGTTGGCTAACTGAAACAAGTGCGGAATTAGAACTATCGGTCTAGCTAAGACTACACCCCTCTATCTATGTTCTCTAGCACCTTTCAAAGATACTAATTAAGCAATAAAGGTGCCGGGCTAGCTAGAGCTCACCTAACCAATTCTAGGAGCAATGTCACACAAACCTATGCCACTAGTAGTTTAAGCAATAAGGGAGCTCCTATACATGCTAGTAAGCAAAAGCACAAAGCCAACTAAGCTATTAGCAATGCTCAATAACAAGGCAACCAATGCCAAATTAAAGAGCACAATTACTTAGCTACACAAACTAAGCAATGCGACTAACAAGGTTACACAAACCAAATTAGCCACGCAAGGGAGTTACTTCTATGCTACATAAGCAAGAAGGTAACTAGTAAGCTACACAAGCTAACTAGTTATAAGAGCAACTACACAAGCACAATGTATATGAAAGTAATTATAAGCTTATGTAACGAGGATGCAAACCAACGGGAAGAACAAGGTTAACACGATGATTTTTCTCCCGAGGTTCACGTGCTTGCCAACACGCTACGTCCCCATTGTGTCGACCGCTCACTTGGTGGTTCGGTGGCTAATTGGCATCACCCGCCAAGCCCGTATGTCGGGCACCACAATAACCTACCCCGAAAGTGAGGGTAGCTCAATGACACGCTCAACTAGAGTTGCTCTTCGTGGCTCCCGCGGGACGAGCACAATGCTCCTCACAAAGCTCTTCTCCGGAGCACCGCACAAGCTTCTTGCGGGCTTCAACGGAGACCATCACCAAGCCGTCAGGAGATGGCAACCTCCAAGAGTAACAAGCACCACCGACTTGCAACTCGATCACCTAGTGCCACTCTATGCAACCTCACGATGCAATTGCACTAGAATCGCTCTCTCACACAATCGAATGATCATTATCAAGTATATATGAGATGGAGGGCTCCCAAGCACTACTATACAAGCCACCAAGGCTCTAGTGTGCTTAGCTTGTCTAAGCTCCCGGCCAAAGGCCGACCATGGCTTCTATTTATAACCCCACGAACAAATAGAGCCGTTATCCCTTCACTAGGCAAAAGTCGAGACAACCAGACGCTCTGATCCGAGTGATCGGACGCTGGACCTCAGTGTCCGGTCGTGCGATGCACGCCACGTGTCCCCTTCTTCAAACATAGTTCACTCGATCTCAATGGTAATCTGTTGACCGGAAGCTCTAGCTTGAATTGACCGGACACACCAACCCTAGCTACTTGTTTTACTCATAACTGAAGTTCTACTTATCCAAATACGGTGATCTTGGACTTTCTAGAAAGCTTATAAAATTATCTACAACTGTTTTTAATACTCTCATTGTGATTCAAGAGTTATGTAGGGCAAACAAATCATTCAATCAAATCTGTGCAGAAAGTAAACCTTTCGGACAGCAAATTTGTAACAGCTAGGACTCAAAAACCCTAAGTCCTATGGCTGTAAAAATTTAACACAAGGTAGATTAGTAAGTTATCTACAACTTTGTTATTAACAAGTTTTACAACAGAGACCATTATCCATATGAAATCATCCACACAATCACAACTATACATACAATTTTGTATTTAAAGGATAAAGCGATAATTAGTTATTTGTATACAATCAATGGCTTCTAAGCCTTACCATTGACATCAACAGTTACTATGCATCATAAGAATCATAGAAAACATCATGCTTAAACACAATCTAATTATTTAAATGCCTTTATTATTTTAATTAAATAATTAGGGTAAATAATTAACATATACTAAAGGTGCATCATAAATTCTAAAAAATTTACAGTGGCTTACTGGTGATACTAATAGACTATTGTAAAAGTTTCATGCCATTTTGCCAAGTAAAACATCCTATGCAAAAATGACAAGGCATAAAGGCTTAAAATAACATAAATAGGAAACTCTAGTGAAAAGTGTCAAGCAACAGATTTTATATTTTTCTTAGCATCCATATGGTACTAGGACAACCTCTAATAAATTTCATGAGTATTGGATTCATAAATAATTTATAAAAATTCACACAAGGATCACCTAATTATAAAAAGAAAATCTATAACTAAAAATCTATTCATGCACCGACCCTCAAATTTTTACCAGAGCTTATTCTTGTCAAGAACAGCTCACCACATAAATTTCATAATTTTTGGAGCACAGAAACTCTAGATATAAATTAAACATTTTTACATACATTTAAAAACACATTTCAAGTTTCATTTTAAATCTTCTAGAAACTCTACTACAAATGCTAATATCATATTTTTCATAAATACTACACTTCCGAAGGAACACTACAAAATTTGGTTCATAAATTTTGGATCTCTATAGCTTAACTTATCAATTTTCAAAGTTGCACACAAAAACAGGAACAAATAAACTAGCCTACTGCACTACAGTCGCTGATAGGCGGGATCCGCTGTCAGTCGACCCCATCTATCAGTGAAATGAAATAGGGCAGCGGCACTGATCAACACTTGCGCGGCCAGAGTTCGCCGACGGCGAGCTCACCGACGATGACAAGTGTACCTACATGTTCTACAGAGCAGTGCACGTTGAATGACCTAGGTGGTGGCAGTGAAGGTGTGGCGGAGCATGCTCGTGGCCGGCCATGGCGGCACGGCGGTGTGCAATAGCATCACAGTGACCTAGTGATGCTATTTCAACTACATAAGCCTAACGAAAAGCTCCGATGAGCTCCAGCCATGGCGCGGTGGCGCGGGTCGCCGTGTTCCGCGCCGGCGAGACCACTAATGGCGGTAACACCATAACATGAGCTAACACCCATCCTAACCAAGCCCTAACGCCAATAACCAGAAGAAAAGAGCGTGCGAGCCGAGCGGTGGCGAGTTCGCCGTGGAGGCGGCCACGGCGGCCGAGATTTCCAGCGAGAGGGGAAAAGGCGAATATGCCCTCACCAAAGCTCTATTGACGCAGCCAATACGTCAAGGCGGTGGAGGTGGACATGGCGTAGCTATGGGCGAGATGGAGACGGAGGCGATGCTGTGCTAGGCGACGAGGCTGCGCTGCTGCGAATGGCGAAGGAGGAGGCAGAGAATTGAAAATGTGAGCGCGGGGATGGAGCAGCGAGTGCGGGGCGCGATATAGTGTGCTCTGGCCTGACACGGCCGCGCTAGGCAGGACGCCAGCAACGCGTGGCCTCCATCGGCTCCACGCGGCGTTCATGCCCTGGCGATGGTCGGCCACTGTTGGTCATCATCAGAGGTGAGTGATTCGGCCTGACAGCGTTTGATCTCCTAAACCGTGAGGAATTAGTGCCAATGATCTAAACCAAAATTGTAGCCCTATGTACCAGCTAGAATTCTTATTTAAGGATGAAGGCCTAATTCTAAATGGTTAGTGAGTAAAATCATCTCAAAGTGGAGCCTATCAAACTGTCAGCGCAAGAAGACTTAGAAAAAATTTGCTAAGTGTTTAAAACAGTGGAAAACTGATTTTTGTGAGCCAATTTCAAACATGTTAGGAGCTAAACTAGTCTATGACCCAAAAAATAAAAGTTGTTCCTATTGTCAAATACTACAACTTTGCTTTAGTGACCACCTCCATGCAAGATCTCTATCATATGGTTCAAACTTGGTCAAACACATTACATTCACAAGATGACTTATTCATGAACTATGACTTAGTGACCACTTTAGCCCTAACTATGAATACCAAAGTTGTTCATAATGATCTTCTAAATATGTTTAAGCTATTTGTAAGGTCACACAATCATTTCATGCATTGGTTACACATAGAGCTTCCCAGTTCAACACATAGCATCACTTAAGTACTTAATTAGACAAAATGATCTTCATGAATATTGTTCCACTAGTCATCATAAGTGTAGCTAATATGCTTTAGTGACTCACATCCATCATTTACATGTATTCACTCATGATCATATGCATATATACAGGGAAACATAAAATAACAAGCAATGTTGCATATGTTTCAATCACATGTTTCAATTGTAAAAGCTCAAATATAAATGCTTAATGCTCATGCTCATGCAATGCAAGGCTAACACCTAGGGTGTTACACAAGTCAAGATGTTAATAAGCAAGACGTGCTTTTGTTCAACGATAATATCTTTCGTTTTATAGTGTTGTGATAAAAAAAAACTAAAATTTGTTTAAGCTAGGTAAAAAATAGATTTTTTTCAAAACTTGAGACCCTGTTACCGGTCAAAAATAATGATCCGAGCTCACCAAATACACTAGTCACCGCGGGTATATTTTTTTATATAGGGAGGTGTGTGACCTATGGTAGTTGATTTTGTGAAGAGTGCATCGTCTAGGCCGGACGAAAACCTAAGTAGAAGGTACCTTGACCTTGGGTATAAAGGTACACATGACAAATCCCCAAAGGGGTTTGGACACAAGGCCTGGGTGTACGATCGAACAGCTGAGCCATGAGATGTGGGCTAAGGATGGTGACAGAGTGGATTTGGATTGGGTGGGGTCTCTGGGCACCCAAAACTGAAACCCGAACTGAAAACCCGAATTTGTCCTAAACACCAATTCGGGTGGAAATCCATCCCTGCAACCTGAACTGAAAACGGCTAATGGTGCAGAAATAATCTATGGTGAATTATATAAGTGCAGAAGCAATCAGTTTCGGTGATGGATTTCCATTTCCCACCCGAATTGGCGTTCTGGGCGGATTCAATTTTTAGTTTGGATTTCGGATTTGATGCCCAGAGACTCCACCCGATCCGAATCCTCACTATTGTCGTCCTTAGTCGTGTAGTGATGCCCATGGCAAGAAAGTGAGAGCGCAATAGGGAGGTGAAAAGAGAGGAGGAGAGGAAAACAACCACCATCGTACTCTAGGTGTGCTTGATTTGGTTATTTGTGGTTAGACGGTAGAAGTGGCCAATGAGAGCCAGGTTACCGTGCCTACGTGCCTTCCAGATTTCGCTGTGGAGGTGAGGGCCGTGTTTGGTTCGGTTTGCGTCCACCATGTGGTGCAGTACACCATCCGTGGTGGAAGAGTTGCGATACCAAAAATTATGACTCGAGTTCAAACCTCGCGGTGTGTGAACCGAGGGGGTAAAGAAAATCGTTATGTGTTTGGTGTGATTGTCGCGTTCTGCCATCGAAAATCAACTTTTCAGCTGTTCCAAATGGGCCAAGGTTGTTGTAGTTTTGGAATCTCGCACTTGCAGACACGCATCACACCAGGCCCACAAGAGCGTCAACCTCTGTGGCTATCCTTGCAGCCCTGGTTAGGGCTTCCCCAGTGCACCGCTCTAACGTGCTGCCCCATCTTCCACGTCCTCAACAAGCTGACATGTCACGATCAATGGTGGGTCCCGCAGGTTGTCATAGACTCCTGCAGAAATGACTTGGTCTGACAGAAGAAGGCAGCACTCGAGGAGCGTGTTGGGGCAACGAAGCGGTTTCTAGGGAAAAATTTTAGCCCCTATCCCATCGGATGTTTGACATATGCATGAAGTATTAAATATAGATGAAAAAAATAACTAATTGCACAGATTGTGGCTAATTTGAGAGACGAATTTTTTAAGCCTAATTAGTCCATGATTTGACAATGTAGTGCTACAGTAAATATGCGCTAATGGTGGATTAATTAGGCTTAATAAATTCGTCTCGTAAATTAGTCTCCATCTATGTAATTAGTTTTATAATTAACTCATATTTAGTTCTCCTAAATAGCATCCGAACGTCCGATGTGACATGGACTAAAATTTAGTCTATGGAACCAAACACCCCTTGATCACCTCGCTGACGAAAAGTTGCATCCAAGGCAAGGAAGCAAATAGAGGATGATTGCTTGCATTGGGAGACTATCCTAACACTATTGTCCTCAACTCACGAATGTTTCTTACGTGGACTACACTTTTTTGAGATGGAAAAGATTTCCATTAATACATTCATCTAGACAAATCGCTAGACATTAGCAGGTTCATAGACTCAGGCAAATGGTCCTGCCACAGCATAGAAACACTTTTACAGTTTATAAACCCATAGCGGCTAATGTATGAGCAACTTCATTACAAGCCCGAGGGTAGTGAGAGCTGGTACACACATTAAAATCATATAATATTTTAGTTCTAATCTCTCTAAACATCATACCCAAAGGAGATCTATCAAAAAGCTGATTCTTAATAAAGTTGACCACCACCTGGGCATCCGTTTCCAGGATGATCGTCCTGTTCGCATGGCTTATAAGCCATACTTTTTCACCAAACGAAAAATATTTTTCTCTTACAATAAATCAGTCAATAATATTTTCAGCCATGACTTATCAGTCAAGCGAACATGACAGATGTTTTCCAATCCTACCCACTTTTTTCTAAGGCTACTGTTTCTGCTAGGCGTGCCCTCAATGGTGAGGGTGTCATGCCATCATCGTGTCGCAGTGTTTTCAAAAAATCTTTGGCAAGATTTTTGTGGTGTTTTTTTCACCGGCTTAATCAAAAGAGTCTGTCTACTACACAACCATGTGTTTTATGCAGTTTCAACACATGATTTTTTTTTGCATCATAGGATTAAGATCCAATAGCCTATACCATTCTTCTACCTCTAGCCTCCATAGATTACAGATCACACATCACAATTTTTTTTTTCTATGGAAGAATAAATCACAGATCCACTACCGCCACCAGCGACTCCCTGCTAACAACTACTACAAAATACTTGTATCAACAAGGTTCCACCACGCCCTCCAGCGCTCTTGGTTCGGCTCACAAGAACGTATCCCACCAGCCAATCATCAGGCTTAGCGCAAGGCCTACGAGGAGGGCGGCGGCGGTGGCGCCGCGCGGCGTCGCAGAGGCAGCCGCAGAGCCCGTGCTGGAGGTGCGCTCAAACTGTAGCGAGTCCACGGGTAGCGGCATGTTCTCCTGGTCGGGGCTGCACCGTGGCGGCGCGCCGCTGCCACCGGACTCCGTCGGGTGCGCGGTGTAGAGCATGGCGCGTAGCACGGCGGAGACTGTGGGGATGTAGGCCGTGTTATTCTTGGGAAAAAAATCCATGTATTTTTTTGCGCTAAAACACACGTGTGTTATATAGCATTTGTGTAAGCGAAATTCCTGCTAAACGAACACATACAAAATCAATAATCCATGATAAAAATGGTGAAAACGAGGGGTCTTTTTTTGGCGGAAGCTGAAGCCACAAAAACAAGCTCGTCGTGAACCCCACCCCAGTCCTGCCAAGAGGCCTTCAACCCGAGATACGAGCACACCACCCGTGCCGCACTCGGCCCACCTCCCGAGTTCGTCGCCGCTTTCCCCTCTCTTCCCGCGCCGGCACGCTTGCGTCGCGGCCCCCCATTCTCCTCCAAAACCCCGGCCAAAAACCCTTCGAAAGTTGAAACCCCGTTCGTCTTCCATGCCCCACCCGCACGCCGCGATGTTCCGCTCGCTCCTCCACCTCTCCCGCCGCCGCCTCCTCCCCACGAACCCTCGTCTCCCCCGCCCCCTGAACCCTCGTCTCCCCCGCTCCCCGCTCTCCGCCCGCCCGCGCTTCCTGTCCTCTTCAACCTCGCCCACACCCGGCGGCGCAGGATGGGCCACCTACGACCCGCTCACCGACAGCCTCAGCGCCTCCGCGGCGCTCCCTTCCGCCTCCGCCTCCGATTCCGAGGCCCCCGCTGTGTCGGATGCCTGGGGCGTCTACGACCCCGTCTCGGGCCGCATCGTCAAGCAGGGGTCCCCACCTCCTTCGTCGTCCACCACCGTGGAGGAGAAGGACGAGGAGAAGGATGAAGAGGAGGAGCAGGAGGACGAGGAGGGGGAAGAGACGGGAGAGCTCCAGGACGAGGAGGAGGCGGGCGTAAAGGAGAAGGGGAAGAAGCAGGCGAGCGCGCTCCGCGGGAACCACCAGGTCAAGTGGTCGTCGGTGGCGGCGGCGCGGAGGCCCGCGGGTAAGGGCGGCAAGGAGAGGAGCTCGTACGTGTGCAGCAACTGCGGGGAGGGCGATTCACAGTGGTGGGGCAAATGCCGCCACTGCAATGCGATTGGGACCGTGGACAAGTACGTCCCAGGGCCTGACGGCGGTGGTGCCGCTGTGGAGGGGTCGCACCACATCGGCCGATCGTGGATTCCTCAGAAGGCCAAGGAGATGGTGCCGCAGAGCCTTCAGGAGGTGAACAAGGGGGTCGACCAGGCACAGTGGCGCATACCCCTGTAAACATTTCTCACCCAGCTCAATATTTGTCATTATGAGAAAATTTTGAAGGCCGTATTCAGTGTCTCCTTATCTAATGCATCGGGGAAGCAATTGAATTATATTAGCTCCATTCAATTCAATTAATGGGCAACTCTTTGAGGAATTTCGTTCTTCTTTCGTTATGAGCTGATTGCATATGTATTTGTCTTCTTTGTAGGTGGGGGAGTTTCGGGATGGAGATCTCTCGAGTGCTTGGTGGTGGCATTGTTCCTGGTAAACCATCACTTAAATTTTATGGCACTGGTTGAACACAATCTTTACCTTCCAGCCCTTCAGGCATCAGGATCAGGGTTCATATTTGCAATAAACTTTTGGTTGCACTAAAGCTTTTATAATGCTGAGAGAAATAACGTTCCAGTAAATATGCTGCTGCTTAAGTGCCAATCCTTTTAGAATTTTATGCTTCTCCTATCTGAAATGGCACCAAATCAGGCTTACAATACTACATAGTGAATCTGTAGCAAACTATGTGCTGGTAAGTAACATATAATTTATAATTGCCTTGTGATTCCAGACTGTTTTAAATTGCTCTGAGTTAACTCAGGACTTAGCTGCACCTCAATAGTGTTACAAGTTATCTGCTCTACATGCCACACTTTTTCTGATTGTTCTTCTTGGCTTTGGCTTCTTTGCATTTCTTCTATGTGTTATTTGGCAAACCACCAAGCATAGGATTTTATGGATACCATAAGAAGCATTCCCTGTTGTGGTTACTAGTTTTGAGAAAGATAAATGTGGAGTTTATCTGGAGCCAAGCATACAGTAGGAATCATCCTAGCATCTGATCGTAGGCATACTTTCTTTTTTCCCTTTCCGATTGATTTTCTTTTCCTGTAAATCAAGTGTCAGCAACTAGCATGTTGTCTTGTGTTGTAATTTTCACATTGTGGACAGATGTAAAAACTTTCTGTAATAATGATGCACAGCTCTCCTGCGTATAATGACAACTGACATGTCATAAATATTTCTTTATCCGATGAATCAATCTATTCCATCAAACTTATGCAGGATCCTTGATTTTAGTCGGTGGGGATCCAGGTGTTGGCAAAAGTTCATTGATGTTACAGGTATAGGATAATACACATTTGGCTATCAGGTCATAGTTTGACCGGCTTATTTTCTTTGCACGTTCATTTGATCCACCTTATACCCTTCAATATATTTCTGATTGATTTCTTCCATTTTGAGTTATGCAGTTTCCTATAACATCGTAACTTAACTTTTGGAATGTAACAGATGTTTCTCTTGCTGGAGTCTGAAAAACGTGTTTTCCCATTTTCTGTACTTGCAGCTTGCTTCGAATATATTGGAGGATTTCAAGGCCAAGGAGTCTTCTCCTGTTGTATATGTGTCTGGTGAGGAGGTTAGTTATGACAGGCATTCCTTTATCGGACTTCACAATTTCTTAAATCCTTATGGTCTTATCCGATCTCTGTAACTTGCACGTCCTTATTTATGTTGTCTTATTCTCTGAAACTTCTTGGACGGATCTATATGATCTTTCATGTTTCTTCTGTCCAATGATTTGTAGAATCTTACAACACTCTTTGCTAACTTTGTAACTCTGCTCCAGAGTATTGAGCAAATTGGAAACAGGGCTGACCGGATGAGTATCACGTCTAGCAACTTGTACCTCTACTCTGGTACGGATATTGAGGTAGTTTTCTCAGTTGGCACTACTTGTGCATACTCCTAAATTTATTTGGATCATAGATCCATTTTTATGTAAGGTCAACATACTCTAGTCTTTATTACCCTTGGGAAACTCCTTGTAGTTTCATCAAATAAAGTTATTGTCACGTGATGCTCTGGAGTACCAAAAGCATGTAGGAAACTCGGTGTTCATCTCAAATCTCGTTTTTCACATATATGGGATTTCCTCACGACAGCTAATCAGCCTGTTCGTTTCGGCTTATTCGCTCGTATCTGGCTTATAATCCACAGCTTGAACAATGTTTTTCTCTCACACCAAACTAGCCAGCAGTACTTTCAGCCATGGCTTATAAAGTTATAAGCCAATTCAGCCGAAACGAACAGGTCGAATAAGACTACTGATAGGGTAGGTATTTTGTTCTGTGCTCATTTACTCAGATTTACCATTTAGGGTTCAACATGCATCAATATTACCCTTGTCTGTAATTTTTCTATAAATACCAATATTGTTCAAAATTCATATCAACAAAGCAAATTTAACAGTTTGAGAACCAAATAATTTGATGATTTTTTTACAATACTGATTATCTAATAAAACAGAGCAGTCTGCATGCGATCTAAAAAGTAGATTTAACAGATGATAATAACCCTGACTAAAAGTATTATAGGATCTCTTTTTATCAGTTCTTATTAAGATATTCCTCGGAAGAAACCTTAGGAGCCCCTCTGATTCTTACGTACAGTTTCTGGTCCTCTAAAATATTTGTTTCACAGGATATCTTGGACAAAATCCAACCACTCTCTCCAAAAGCTCTTATTATCGATTCAATTCAAACAGTTTATGTCAGATCATTTGCTGGAAGTGCTGGTAATTTGTCACAGGTGCTTCTATCAGTTCACCTAACCTAATATTTTCCTGATTATACTAGCATGCCAATATTATATGTCTTCCATTATTGACTGGTTATTTATATTAGCTTTATTTACTGTTATACTAGATCAGTTTCATTCCACTTTTTCCATGATAATGATAGATACTGTCATGACTGGTTGCAAATCTCTCTTACTTTTCTGGATAACAGGTTAAAGAATGCACCTCTGCCTTGTTACGATTTGCAAAGCTGACTAATATCCCTGTTTTCTTGGTAAGCTAAGCACCATGCAAGAAGTTTGCCATTATTTATGAAACAACTAGACAAATGTCTGCCTTTATTTCTACTCATTTGTTGCACCCTGTCTATTCTTCTTTACTTCTCAGATTGGACATGTTACGAAAACTGGTGATATTGCTGGTCCTCGCCTCTTAGAGCACATAGTGGATGTTGTTCTTTATATGGAGGTTGGTGAATTACTGCATCCAAATATTGTGCCGCACACAAAACAAATACTTGATTCTTCCTGGGAAAATTCTAAATGATTTTCAAAGGTCAAATATGATTTTTCTCCACTCCTCAGGCATCTTGTTCGATCGAAAGATATTGTTGAACATCTTGGTTAGCCATACTAGAGCTATATCGTGCTATAAGCGCTTGTGTCATGACAGGTGTGCAAACAACATAGAGAAGTACAAGGTGGCAAAGAAGACTACAAAACGAGCGGTGAGTGAGGCAAAGGGGCGGGCCTATGAGGATCTTTACCGACGTTTGAGTACGAAGGATGGAGAGAAGGACATTTATAGGATGGCTAGGGCTCGCGATAGGAAGACAAGGGACTTCAACCAAGTCAAGTGCATAAAGGATGAGAGGGAGCAGCTCTTGGTGAAGGAGGATGAGATCAGACATAGATGACAAGAGTATTTTGATAAATTGTTCAATGGCGAGAACGAGAACACCACCGTTCAGCTGGACGACTCGTTTGATGACACTAACAAGCGCTTTGTGCGGAGGATTCAAGAATCGGAGGTCAGAGAAGTTTTGAAAAGGATGAAAGGGGGCAAAGCGATGGGCCCTGATGGTATCCTAATCAAGGTGTGGAGATGTCTCGGGGATATAGCTATAGTATGGCTAACCAAAATGTTCAACAATATCTTTCGATCGAACAAGATGCCTGAGGAGTGGAGAAGAAGCATATTGGTACCAATCTACAAGAACAAGAGAGATATCCAAAGTTGTACTAATTATCGGGGAATTAAGTTGATGAGTCACACTATGAAGTTATGGGAGTGAGTCATCGAGCAAGCGCCTGCGAGGAACGACACAGATATCAACAAACCAATTTGGTTTCATGCCCGGAAGGTCAACCACAGATTGCCCCTTAATAAGACATATTATGGAGCGGTTTAGAGAGCAGAAGAAGGACCTCCACTTGGTTTTCATTGACTTAGAGAAGGCTTATGACAAGATACCAAGAAATGTTATGTGGTGGTCTTTGGATAAACATAAAGTCCCATCAAAGTACGTGACCCTCATCAAGGACATGTACAACAATGTTGTGACTAGTGTTCGAACAACCGATGGTAACACAGATTACTTCCCGATTAAAATTGGACTTCATCAAGGGCCAGCCTTAAGCCCGTATCTCTTTGCCTTGGTAATGGATAAGGTTACTAGGAACATACAAGGGGATATCCTTTGGTGTATGTTGTTCGCTGTTGATGTAGTGTTAGTGGACGAAAGCCAGGCGGAAGTAAATAGGAAACTAGAGTTATGGCGGCAGACCCTTGAGTCTAAAGGTTTTATATTGAGCAGAACTAAAACCGAATACATGAGATGCGACTTTGGCGGAGTTGTACAGGAGGAGGGAGATGTGAGTTTGGAAGGTCAAGTAGTGCCTAAGAAGGATATCTTTCGGTATCTGGGATCGATGCTACAGAGGGATGGAGATATTGATGCGAACGTTAGCCATAGAATAAAAGCAGGGTGGATCAAGTGGCGACAAGCTTCTGGCATTCTCTGTGACAAGAAGGTACCACAAAAGCTAAAAGGCAAGTTCTATAGAACAACGATTAGATCGGCTATGTTGTATGGAGCAGAATATTGGCCTACAAAGATTCGACATGTTCAACAACTGAGTGTTGCAGAAATGCGTATGTTGCGATGGATTTGCGGTCACATAAGAATGGACCGAGTTCGGAATGATGATTATACGTGATCGCCTAGAGGTAGCACCAATTGAAGAAAAACTTGTCCAACATCGGTTGAGGTGGTTTGGCCATGTCCAAAGGAGACCTCCCGAGGCACCAGTGCATTGTGGAGTCCTAAGCCAAGCTAATAATATGAGGAGAGGTAGAGGAAGACCGAAATTGACATGGAGGGAGGCAATAAAAAGAGATTTGAAAGCTTGGGATATACCTAGAGATCTATGTTTGAATAGAAGTACTTGGAAAACAGCTATTGAAGTGTCTGAACCGTGACTTGGGCTCTTGGTGGGTTTCAACTCTAGCCTACCCTAACTTGCTTGGGACTGAAAGGCTATGTTGTTGTTGTTGTATTTTCAAAGGTCAAATATGAACATTTCTTGAACTTTTCAAATGTTTTTTTATGTGTTGTTGTTCGTATCATAGAAGATATAATGATCTAGCTCATACAGGTAGTACTTGTTTGTACTTTGTAAACGTGTAAGATGATAACATGTGAAATGCTAAAATGATAGAGCTTTAAAATATGCTGCTTATTTCAAGTCTTATTTGCACAATTTCATGTATTCTAGATGTTAAACCTGACAAAAGCTTCTTGTTCTCATTTCAGGGAGAGAGGTGCTCATCCCATCGATTGTTGCGGTCAGTGAAGAACCGTTTTGGTTCAACCGATGAGGTACGCTCCTATGTCTTAAACTAAATTTGCTCCGTACACAAATATTAGTGCTGCAATACTGGATTAATCTGCAAAATGGGCACGACTCATGATTATGTTGGGCATAGACGCTATTTCCTGATTCATGTGAACTGACAAGACAATCCCTAGATGACACAATTCCGGCATTCATCTACTATAACTAATTTACCTGGTTATAATACTAATGTATTTGAACAAAGGCTAGTCCATCGGATTCACAGATTATTAGACGTTGCTGGAGCAAATGTAAGTCATTGACATTTTACATTCTATTGTTTTGAATTATCACATATTCAAACTTGTCTCTGTCCTTGGGCTTGAAACGAAGTTACAAACTTATGTACCAAACAAGCTTCTAGTGGAGGGCAATGGTGCACATGGATTAACGAGGTAACGGTAACGGACAACGATAATCCTATTCATGAATACAAGTTTCATGAGAAAAGAATCCCAATAATCATTAACTTTCCCCTTCTAATCTGACTTTCTGCCTTGCCCTAGCCCTTCCCTTTCCATTTACCCCAATAATCATGGTCTTCCATCATTTGCCTTCCCTTAATGTGCTGGCATTGTCCATCTAGAGCTCTGCCCTTCTCTTGCCAGATTGGGTGTTACCTTCTTCAGTCTCTTGTTCATGGACATCATCTTCATAAAATAAGACTCATACAAGTGTAGCATTGTCAATGAGGTAGTTGTTACTGGAGTGGGATCCTCTATTAGGAAAGCATAGTGTGTACTGCTGTGTAACTCCATAATTTTGGCTGTCTAATCAGAATCCCAGCTACAGCACCAACCAGTATGTGCTACAATTTATCTGTGTTGTAAACCTTACATTTGAGATATATTTACCTATCCTCTTTTTAATTTTATATCCCTGTTCATTTTTTTGTTCATACGACATCAAACTGTTCTTTTTGGAAGATATCAAAGAACCTGTATTCACTTGTTCTCTTTTCTCTTACTGTTCCAGCTTGGTGTATTTGAGATGGCCGAATTTGGTCTGCAAGCTGTTCTGAATCCAAGCCAGATGTTCTTAACTGAGCATGACTCTGATTCTGAAATTCTGGCTGGGCTTGCTGTAGCTGTTATTTTAGATGGATCTAGGACCTTTGCTCTTGAAGTTCAGGTACTTCAGTCTTCATATGGTTACTGGTATCTTATTGAAGTGGCTAAATTATTTTTCTTCCAATGTTTCACATTGTTTCTTTCTTACCATAGTACTATCATATACTTGAGCTATGAGTACCTACCTATAGTTTAAGTTTAAGGGACTTCTGTGAGGCGCAATTTCTTCCATTTGCAGGCATTGTGTGTTTCTGGTTCTCATCGTTCTGGACAAGTAGTTGGCATACCGTCAAGCAGGGCTGATGTCATAATCTCTGTAAGTGTCAATACATCCCAACCAATAAAGCACTGCACCTAGCATAAATGCCTTTTTTTGGTTAATTTTGGCATTAAAGCTGCATAAATAGCACCAGACTTGACTTTTGTATCCATCTCGTCATTTTGTCAGTCAAGTTCGCATTAGTTTGATCATGCTTGCCATAACCCTTTGCCATAGCACCTTAAGCTGAGTTACCAGATTAGATGTCATCTCATTTCAACAAGTCATCTGTGTTAGAATGAGTTTAGCTTATTATAAATGTGGACAGTTCTCTGATAAGTTTATCATATATTCATATGTATATTAGCCTTCTAGCAGAATTAGTTTTGCATGTTTTCTTGCGCATCTGCTGGAATAAGAGAAAAAGGAGGTTATGGTTTCCAGATGACAAGGATTAAACATGTGGGATGTGGTGTCTTTTTTGAAATTACAACCATTGACACAATCACACAAAGCACGCATGGGCAAGCAAATAGGACAGCCACTCTAAACTAAAGGTCGATCCTTCGCTTCCTTACTTCCCTCGGGGTCTGCATCCAGTAGGGTATGTGTATGTGGTCCTAAAAGACCTCTCTTGCCTCGCCTTAAATAAAGGGCTTCACTACCTCTTCTGAGGCCCCCCTTTCTGTACCTACTCCGCATGGTCTCGCTCCTTTCACTTCCTCTTAAACTGACGTCCATGTACTGGTACTTGCTTTGATTTTACATCGACCAGAGATAAATTCATGAGCTCAAGGAGAAGTACACACTTTTCACTGAGACATGCTCACACCAAGTTGCACAGCCAAAATTTGATCCCTGGTTAGAATCGTACACCCGTGAGCCACAATTCAACCGATTGACCAAGAGTTTCTTACCTAAACTTTGTGCAATGATATTTACTTTTCTTGTTTTGTAGGTTCTTATGAAGCAAGCAGGCCTACAACTTCAGGATACTGTAAGTTCATATATATAACTATTACTATGTCAGGTGATATATATTTCTTTACAGTGTGTTGGTGTTAATTCTGAGATACAAATATATAACTATCACTATGTCAGGCGATATATATTTCTTTACAGTGTGTTGGTGTTAATTCTGAGATGCAATCAGTTGGCTGCCACTACATGTAGGCTTATTACTTGCATCAATGTGGTCTGATGACTTAATTTACACTAACATTAGAGCAGGTGGTTTGTTGATGTCCTGACATGTTTGTTGCATTGACACACTCTTAATTTGCTAATTTTTGGTTTTTGGGACAATATAAACATACAGTAATGTTCTATTTTTCTTCTCATGTTCTTCTGGTGCTATTTCTTGTGCACTGCAGACTATTTTTTTGAATGTTGTGAGTGGCTTCAAGTTGACTGAGACTGCAGGAGATTTGGCCATAGCAGCTTCAATTTGCAGCAGGTAGTAATTTTGCGCTATATTTTAGATAGCTGTTAACGGTACAAGATTTAGTTCTACCTTGTATAGGTACCTAAGTCCCCCCCCCCCCCCCCCCCTATTTACTTTCTCATGGTATATTTGTACAGTCATTTGTGATTTTTGGGTTGTAGTTAGAATAACCAAAATTCACTGATAAAACTTCCTACTAAGCAGATTGGTGAAGCACAAAGTATGGTTCTATGGTTTCTTGTCATTCTTTTCTGTATAAAAGCAGTTGGGTGGGCCTGTTTTGGTATATCTTTTCCACTGTTCTAAGAAATCCTCTTTTCTTGTTTCAGTTTCTTGGAATTTCCTATCCCAAATGATGTTGCATTTATTGGAGAGGTCGGCCTCGGTGGTGAACTTAGAGCTGTAAGTCTTCTTCTGTTCATGTATATATGCTTTATCTGTAATCTGAGCTGACACTTGACAGGAAAAAGATTACATGTGTTAGTCAATAGGAATAGTGGAGATTAATGTTTGAATTCAGGGAAAAATATAATCACCTATATTATTCTAACAAGCCTACTCAAACGTCTTCTGTGCTGCTAAAAATTTTGGAAAAAATTACTGTCTAAACAAGTAAACACTGACTACAAACTATATCCCTGATTCCCCTACACTTATTCTGGAAGCTATATCCCCAGCCAATATATTCTCACTGGTGTGTTTATCCTGGTCCCAGAAAACTTAACTATAAACAGAGTGAAATGGTATGGATGTTTTCAAATGTTAAAAGTGCAAATTACGCCCTTAATAATAAATGTGCTCTCCTGGTCAGATAATTTATACGTTGAAATGATTTAAGTGGCATACGGAATGTTTTGTGAAAAAGAACTTTCAATATAAACATTAGAGTTCTATGGTCTATGGAGTTTGTTTTAACTAGTTGTAGTAACATTTCTTTCCATTTTCCTTTTTAAAGGTGCCAAGAATGGACAAGCGGGTGATGGCTATTGCAAAGCTGGGATACAAGAAGTGTGTCGTTCCCAAAACCTCCGAGAAGTTGCTCAGACCACTTGATCTTGACATCGAGATCTTGCCCTGCAGCAACCTGAAGCAGGTTATAAACACCGTGTTTACGACCCAAGGTTGATGTAGGCGTACAAGATGCCTGGTTCAGTAGGCACTTTGATTAGAGTATTGCTGTAGGTCAATGACTTGGCTAGTTGGATTGGTGTAGCATAGTGCGGTAGTGCCAGTTAGAAAGTGGATGGGGTTTCAGTCAGTGCTGGGCTTCCGTTGGGTTGGTGTAGCATAGTGCAGTAGTGCCAGTTAGAAAGTGGATGGTGTTCAGTGCTGGAATTTCAGTCGATTATGCTATTAAGCTTAAGACGGCCTTGGATTTGGCTTATCTTTTGCGGGAATCAGAAACTATCACGATGTATTGTGGCACACAATTCATAATTCCTTGGTATCTTTGGAGCCTGTTTGGAAGCATGGTTTTATATAAAAAACTAGCTGTAAACGAACATTTTACATGTTGAACTAGAAAGACTGTTTGGATGCCTTGTGAACCAACAAGTTTACCCCTGTACTAGACCGATTCAACCGGAATAAAAAAAAATCACCTATCTTGGAGCCAATAAAAATATGACAGACATCGGGCATCGTCTCCTATACAGACGCACTGTCGATCCCATATCTCCAGTTTATTTTCCTTAGGAGCACGATCTCTCCCTTGATCTCCTCTTTCCCTATGGCCGCTCTCGCTCATCTCCATTCCTTCTTCCTAGATCTCTCCCTGCTCATCAGATTGCTCATTTCCATTCCTTCGCAATGCTAATCCATTCCCTCATTTCGTTTGTAGCCTATAAAGATAACAAGGGGTGATGTTATTACTAATGTTTCGAAGCATGGAAACGACTTGTAGACCAGCTAACTTCATTCAGAGAACTTGGATTTTATATTTTATAACATTATATACTATTAATGTTTTATAATAGTATAAAATAAAAACTTTAATATGATTTGTAGGTCTTTCCCCTCTCCGAAGAGGAGCCCTTCCAGAAATTCTCAACTAGCAATTGACGCGCCTCGGTATGACCTCATAAGTGCGCCATTGCCCCAAGCGCAAAGATGGTTTATGTAGGTAGCCCGCCCCCGCTTCTTATACCTGCCTCCCACTGCCTCTCCGTTTTTATGGCATGTTTGGATGGTGGACAAAATACCTGGAAGAAAATATTACATGGGAGTTGCCTGAAAAGTTAGTGTTTTTTTTTTGTCCTGTTTGCTTTGTTGAAAAGCTAAACTGAAACTGGCTGAAAACACTGTTCTGGATGAATTGTTATGATAGAAAAATATAATTTCGACTGAAAAAAACAAGTCGAATATGAGGTAAGCCGAACGGGGCCATTGTATGTTTATAATAACAAAGTCCCACATATTTAATAATAGATTAACGGTGATAGATTATTTTTTCAAGTAAAAAAGATTGATTAATTTGTGTGCAGCCAGGCAACGAAAATCGAGCGCCTTACCCAGCGCCGACTCACCGCGCCGCCGCCCGAGCCCGCTGCACCGCCGCGATGCTGCACCTCCGAAACCACCTCCTCCCTCTGCTCCGCGCCGCGTCCCCGCTGCTCTCTCCCATCCACCACCACCGCGCGTGCCTCCTCTCCGCCTCCGCGGCCGCCCCCTTCTCCCTCGAGGACTACCTCGTGGCCGCCTGCGGCCTCAGCCCAACCCAAGCCCGCAAGGCGTCCAAGCAAGCGTTCCAAGAGGCATCCAGAGAAGCCGGGAAACCATTCGAGGAGCTTTGCTACTCCCACCTCCACACCGCATCCAATCCCGACGCCGTCCTCGCCCTGCTCTCCCGCGGCGGCCTCTCCCGCACCGACATCGCCGTCGTCGTCGCCGCGGACCCGCTGATCCTCCGCTCCTGTGTAAACAAGATCGGGCCCCGCCTCCTCGCTCTCCGTGACCGCATCGGCCTGTCCGCTCCGCATATCTCCCGCTTCCTCTTGGTTGGCTCCCGGGCGCTCCGTTCCGGCGACGTCTGTCCCAACCTCGAGTTCTTGATCTCCTCCTTCGGCTTGATCGAGCCGGTCCTAGCCGTCATGAAGGGGAACAAGAGCATCCTAGAAATGGACCTTGATAGGAGGATGAAACCTAACATCGCGCAGTTTCACCAGTGCGGTCTAAGCGTTTCTATTGCCCGTGGCTGATTGGGTTCCAACCAGAGCGCGTGAAGGGTTTACTGCTGCGCGTAGAAGACCTTGGGGTGTCCCGCCGATCGCCCAGAACCCATGTTCAAGCACATGGTACCAGTGATGGCCCGTACCAACAAAGAGAAGAATGCTGCCACGCTCGAGTTTCTGAAGAGGAGTCTTGGTTGCTCTGAGAGCGAAGCTGCCTTTGTTGTGTCCAAGATGCCAAGCATTCTAGGACTATCTGATGAGTCCCTTCTCCTCAAGATTCAGTTCTTGATCAACGAGGTTGGACTGGAGCTGCAGGACATTCTGCAAAGGCCGTCCCTGCTCACATACAGCCTGGAGAAGCGGCTAGTGCCCCGATATTGTGTCATGAAGATCCTGCTGGCGAAGGGACTGATGAATAGCAATTTTCGCACATTAGCCCAAGTTGGAGAGAAGAAATTCAGATTGAAGTTCATCGACCGTCACAAGGACTCTGTTTCTGGGCTAGCACATGCTTATGCCACAGCTCGTGCTGGCCTTGTGCCCTCTGGAGTCTAATCTAATTATGACATCTTGATATATTTAGATCCATTTTATTTTCTAGGCGGGTGGTAGAACTGCAGCTCACACTAATTAGCAAGTGTCCATAGTGCACTCTTTCTCAATTCTTGGTTCCTGCAATTGAACCACCAGTGATGTTTGACTTGCATTGCGCAAGTTATGTTTTGGTTATCTATGAAGGAACTGGTTTGACTTATTTTGGAGCCCTATTACACATGTTTGTCAGTCGCTTCTTCCTCACACATGGCTGAAGTTTCGTGCTTAACATAGTTGTTCATTGTTTGATAAGCTTTTTTTTTTGGCAAAGGTCATTGTTTGATAAGCTGTAAAGCTTGTTTACCCCCACAGTCATTTATTTGGAGATATGAGTACCAAGTCCCAGAAATATGTCTGTGTGGAGACTGCTGACAGTATCATGCTCTGTCTCACAAAATCACAACCCCTGTTTTTTCAGTGTTTTTCAGTCCAAACTGCTATCTTCCGGAAGAAAGAGAAAGATCAAAATGTCATGGCAATACACTCCTCTCGCATATCTGCAAAGAGGTCGGAGTTCATGTATCTCTCGCCACCACTCGGGAACACGGTGACAATCATCTTACCCTTGTTCTCTTCTCTCGAAGCGACCTGATGACGCACTTGAAGGATCACTGTATGAACCTTCAGGCAGGGAAATTGAAATGCGAGATGCCGAGATGAAGAGTCAGTTAGCTAGGATGTGTGTCTGAACCTTCAGGCAAGCTGCCAGGTTTGCTCCGGAAGAAATGCCCACAAGCAAGCCCTCTTCCTTGGCCAGCCTCCTCGCGTTCGCCATGGCCTCCTCGGTGGTCACGGTGACAGTCTCGTCGATGACCGAGGTGTCCAGGACTTCAGGTATAAATCCTGGCCCTACTCCCTGGATTTTATGCTTGCCAGGCGCGCCACCTGAAGAATACCAATGCTTATCAATGTGCAGATACAATTCTAGAGTTTGTGATTCTTATAGCAAATATTGTATTTTGTTAACCACACTGCTCAAGAGTCAAGGCTTCCAAACGATTATTTTGAATTAACTGTTGTTTCTACATTTGTGTAATACTACCTGAAATCACTGGGCTTTCTGCAGGCTCAACACAAATGATCTTGACGCCTGGCTTTTGCATCTTCAGATACTTTCCCACACCAGAAACAGTGCCACCTGTGCCTGAACCGGCCACAAATATGTCCACCTTGCCTGCTGTGTCCTTCTAGATCTCAGGTCCTGTGTTTGTAAACAGTAGGCAAGGTATTAGCTACAACAGTACCAGCAGAATTTGTTTAGTAATACAAATCTTGACCAGTAATTGTTACTGTTCTAGAATACAAAATTCTTGTAATGTCCACGATTTTGGTGGGTTTCTATAGTATGATGGCAACAGGGTCCTGTAGAGTAACATGTTGCACGAAGGATTCAGGTTCTGAATTTCTGATACAGCGATATTTGCACTAGCATAGTATGGCGGTCGGTCAGAAATGTCCGTACCATTACACCCCTATTAGCATGTGTTAGAAGCAAGAAACAAAATTTTCATAAATATAGTAAATGCATAAATGATACTCTCAGAAAAAAAAAGTATTCCACAGCAGCTAACTCCTGTTATTTCCATACATAAAAATGACAGCAGTTAGCTACTGTTTACCGAGATATAAGCATCATTTGAACACATTATTATATCCATACCGGTCAATCTAAAGTGGGCTTCAGAATTTGCTCTATTAGTAACTTGATTCAGAACATGTACATTTGGCAGTTGTTTTCGGAGCCGTTCAACTTTGTCAAACATGCCCGCAAAGCCAAGGGCCGGATCTGCACATACAGTACACCCAAAGGAAGAAGGCCACCCATAAAATTCCTTAATCAAGGAAATTTGACCGAAAAAAGCAATTAAGGTGACGCCGTAACTTTCTCAACTAATCATACCAGTTAAGTACAACTCAGCACCCATGAATCTCAGCAAGATCTGCTTGTCAAGCGAATATGTAGCTGGCATAACTGCAATGAGCCTGTAACCTTTCTGAATAGCAAAGAGGACCAATCCTAACCCCATGTTACCGCTTGTCGGCTCCACTAGTGTTGTGACTCCAGGTGAAATCAACCCCCTCTCCTCTGCATCTTCTATCATTCTTCAGAAGAAAAAATGGAAGGAAGTGTCAGCACAGGTGTGCATCTTGTGTCATTCTTCAGAAGAAAACATAAGGAACTGTAGCTCGAGTGCTCGACACAGACATATTCTGTCTGCAGAAGAAAAGAAGGGGAAAAGGAAAAGATGGTACCTCAGAACAGAGCGATCCTTGATGGAGCAAAGCGGCTGGTGAGCCTCCATCTTGCCAACGATCCGCGCATCAATCCCAGCCTTGCTGGTGATTCGCTTCAGCTCGATCAGTGGTGTCCACCCTATGAGCTGAAGAAATTGTTGCACAAGAACAATCAATCTCTCATTTCACCTTAATCCACCACTAGCAACAACAAGTCAGCAACAAACAGGAGCAGGAAGGAGATTTGAACCAAAAAGATTGGATGACAAGAGAGGGTAGAAGACCTCACCTGAGTGATGTCAGAAGCGATGTGCTCTTGTTCCCCAGCACCCACCACCATCGCTGGAGGAGGAAGATGGCTTCAGCAGAGAAGGAATACCCCTCCTCGCCATCCATGATCCATGGTTGATGCTCGACACTGCTGCTTCTTGGATTCTCTTCACTGGAGGAGGGAGTAGGCACACAGAGACGACTGTACCCTGCAGCTTGGGGATATTTGCTGTAGCTGCAGCCCCACTCTAACCCATGGCTACTAATCTTGTTTGGACAAATGGTTATGGTCCGCTGGTGTCCACGTCAAGAGCTACTTTGCTAACTGAACAAATGAATGCTAAAGAACAAATGTTGTTCAAAAACTGTAGAAACGCTAGACAAATGTGGTTCAGAAACACTAGAAAAGTTTAAGCTCGTCAGAGTTGTAGCTTGCACGATCGGTCAAACTGAAAAAAGTCATTGTGTGGATTAAAAAAAAAGTGATGGTCTGTTGTAGTGAGGCTCTGGGCTTGAATTGGGCTCATAATGTAGCGGCCTGTTATCCTCCAACCGTTGGAAGCGGGCCAGTGATCGCTGCTCTGTGAAGCCAGCCTCACGCCATTCCTGCCAACTTCAGGTTTGGAGAGGCCCAAAGCTTTCGCCAGAGCCCCCGCCAACCACTACCAAACTTGGGACGGGTAGGCCAGCGAAGGCACACCACAGACCCAAGCCCAGAGAAGCCAGCGCTAAGCATCCGCACCACTTAATGCCCCCACTTGGGTTAAAAGCTCTCGCTATGAGCTCGGCGAGAGTGGGTGGTCGGGACAAGTATTTAAGCTGGTGATGTGGAGTGTGGATTAGCGAGGTGGTGCTAAGCACTAAGCTGAGGTGACAGATAGAATAGTGGCTCGGAAGTGGGCTTCCGTTGGTCACTGGTCAGTGTGAGTCGCAGCAAGAGAAAAATGAAATTGAAATGGTCAGTCCACATTTGGAACATGGGCCTGGTTAATTGTCCATCAGTTATGACTACTTTGTTAAAGGAGGCTGGAGGTTTGTTACTACTTTGATGATTCTGCGTCCTAGCTTTGCTAGAACTCAAAACAAGATGCAAACAATTCAAGCAAATAAATGAAGTAGGCTGAGATGAACTAAAGTATTTATTCAGAGGCTAAGTGGTTATTTTTTTTCAAACGAGATACTTTATGATCCAAGGTAGAAAATTGGCTGCTCTCGGTTTATAGTTTGTGTTACAACTCTTTGCTGAATACATCAATCCTCAAAAAGGCTGTAAAGGTCCCTAGCCAAGAACACGTCTTTACTGATGGAATGCACATGCGTAGCAATCTTCTGCCTACTGCCAGCAGGTTCCATATCATGGAACCCCGCCCCCCTCAGCAACTTGTTGGATTGGATCAACGATACTAAACTTTATTACATGCCGAGCCATATATAACAGGTCACCGCTACAGATCTGAACAAGCGTCGAGATCAGAAGAAGGTCATGGTGATGCATTCCTCTCTTACAGCTGCAAAGAGATCGGAGTTCATGTATCTCTCGCCACCACTAGGAGCACACAGTGACGATCATCTTCCCTTTGTTCTCTTCTCTTGATGCCACCTAAAAATACATTTAGTTATTTAGAATGTAAGGTAAGGTGAGCAAAGATACGAAAGAAATGCATGGATCGAGTCAGAAGAATTAGAGTTCGCAATAGGCGCTAACTTTCAGGCAAGCTGACAGATTTGCTCCAGATGATATGCCAACTATGATAAAATTTCCTGGCCACCCTGAGCTATGCTAAAAATTTCAGCTTAGAGGATGACTAAGTATTGATTTACCCTATATTTGTGTTTATTTAATAGTTAATAAATATTTATATATTAATATTAAATATAATAATATAAGATAAATAGACAATATAAATTATAATTATAAACCTATTAATTGATTCGTAGGGCTTTCCCTTCTCCGAAGAGAAGGAGCCCTTCCAGAAATTCTCAGTGGCCCAGTGGGCCAAAGAGGGGGTTTGGAAATAGTTTTCAACCAGCAATTGACGCGCCTCGGTATGACCTCATAAGCTGCGTCATTGCCCCAAGCGCAAAGATGGTTTCTACAGGTCACCCGTCCCCGCCTCTTGTACCCGCCTCCCCGTGCCTCTCCGTCTCTCCACTTCCGATGTGGGACAAAACATCCCGCATAACGCGACTGCTGACCGCCCAAGGGGCTTTCTGTTCCCACCTGGGCCCTTTTTAGTTGTCAGGGGCCCACGCGCCTCGTGCTCTCCTCCACGGGCCGGGCTAAACGTGCGCTCAGTTTCCACTGGGTCCCTCTCTCTCTCAATTCGAGGCCCGTTTCGTCGCGACGTTCGTCGTAAGGACAGGGCCCTCGTGCTGCCACTGGCCCACTAGGCAGTAGGCACCGCCCAGCCCACTCGAGCGTCCAAGACTTCAGGGTTACCATCGGCCATCACACCGGACATCCCAACTTCCCAAGACCCATGTTTCATCGCACTGCATCTGACATGATCCTCCGACAAATAGTACGAGACGGTCACATTACCCAAACTACTCCAATACAGTTCTTAGATTTCTGTCACAAAATTCTAATAACTTCTTTGGGAATCTTTGAACTTATTATTAGTACAAAATTACAAAAGAAACTGCTTTCCGTAACTGAAAAATGGAATGTTCAGATAGTCAGCCATGTGCCAGCCAAACTATACATACGATATTTATTTAACTGAACACTCTACTAAACTAGATATGGATAATGTGGTCTTTTTTCAAGAAAAACTGGACAGGGAGCACTGAGCATGACCGGTTGCCATAGCTACTGAACTGAAACTGTCAAAAAAAAAGGGATGATCCGCACATATCAGCGGCAGTTGACCTCACTTGGTACCACCCAAGTTGGAAGCTGGTGGAACCTTCTCGTCTACCTTCCGATGGGAAGGCGAGCCATCTAAAAGTTGGGCTGTTCTTTCCTGTTCCTTCTTTGCCTCTTCGACGACTTTGTTGCAGAGGAAGCTTGGCTGGTTGGTCGACGAGAGCAGCCTTGCCCACATCCTGTCGGTTATCGAAACTCTGTTCTGCTTCTCTGTTATCCTCTGAAGTGAGTGATGCAAAACAATTAGTACGAAGGGCATTGATTGAAGCAGAATAATTAGCTCTCAGATGTAGATCGTGATGTTGAATGCAGTAAAAAGAATTTCATGTCCTACGGAGTGTGACTTACATAGAAGGGGATATAGCAATGCCGACCATTCACTTGACCAATGGTGAAACCAGTATATCCAGCCATGGCTCCATGAACCACGCTGTGAGCCAGCAGTGTGCAATAGACATTATCAGAAGCATTGCTAGGGATGGCACGTATCATGTACGTTGGATCTGCAGTAGAAGAACAGCATCTGAGATATGTGAAACTAGCAATTCTGGCCCTAAAATATGATACCAAAGAAAATCACTGACCTATGTACTTCAGATTAATGGTCATCTTGTTTTTCTTGAAATACTCCTGAATTCACAAATACAACATTGATTAAACAAGAACTTATATTGCAGATAAGAGTGAAACATAGGCATGCATAGAACATTAATAATGACATCAACTGATGCAAAACGGGGTCAGAAGTACACAGTAGATGGGACATGTAAGTAGAATATCAAAGTCTCACATTTATCTTCTGAGATAACCAAAGACCAACATCAAGAAGCAGCTCATTGCCTGAAGCATCTTTCCCAGTTGACTGCATTGTTTCAGCAATAAGTTTCTGTCCAGCACCCTCAGCAACAACAATAACCATATGACCATTGTCCTTCAAACGTTTTTCTATATATCTAAAAAGTCCACCTTCACCTTCCAGATAGAATGGTGATTCTGGGATCAAGCAACAATCCTGACAAAAAGGAAAATATTTTATCCATTTATTCTTGTTTGGAATCATGAAAATACACTTAAAATATTGTTGGCTCTATGGAGATGTCGGACATACCACGTCCCTGCTAGCCAGAGTAGCATAATGTGCGATAAAACCTGCATTAGTAAAAAAATGTCGCTACTCACTAGTCGAATTTATGGTAATGAACAAGTTGCTTGATCTTGAGATCAGTAAGGGACGCAAGGACAAGAACTTTTGGGATCTACTTCAAATTTGAACTAGATTTAAACAATTCGCCCCTTATCCAAAAGAAATCCAAGAAATATAGGCACATCGAGTTGATTATCTATCCATGTTATTTATATAGTTCTTGCATATACAAACAAGGAAATGAACTAAATACAGCCTAGAAGGAAGTGACCCACAACTAAATAAGCTCACATATGCCAGCTACTGCCATATTTCTACTCAAGAAAGAATGAAACATAACAAGCAAAAAAAAAAAAAGAGAATGAAACATAACAAGCAACATAGCATTTGTTCAAAGAGATTCAAAATGTGATTTAAATTTGCATGGACATTCACGAAACTAATGAAAACATAATGACATCTAAGATTTTCATAGAAGCAAGGGAGTTCGTCAAAGATTCCACTTGCAGAATAAGATATTAGCAGAGAAATACTCAAGAGTTAGTTAGTTGACACATACAATTGACAGGTACCATATACTACTAGCACAACATATTGGTCTCTCATAGAACTTACCACTGTGCCGGCCCATTAGCTTGACAAGACCTATACCATTCTCAGCACTTACAGCTTCCACATGAGCAGCATTTATTGCACGTTGAGCCTCCTCGACTGCTGTGTCGAAACCAAATGACTTATCAATTACCTGAAACATGGGTAACAGTGAGTTGGCGCATGTATCATGTGATCATGTCAAATGTCATCTTCCATTTTTCCACCAAAGTATCACTAAAATGTGGAGAAATGTATTACAGGGATGTCATTGTCAATAGTCTTTGGAATCCCAGCAACAGAAACTTTGAGACCGCGTCTTCTAACTTCCTGAAGAAGATTCAAGTAAAGAGTAACTTACAAACAAAATACACCAATACATGATTGACTGGCTATCAATTCACCATTAAAAAAAGCTATAATTCAAACGGATCTGAAAATACTTTCAGCGAATCGACAATTGTGCTTACTTCGAATATCACTCCAGCACCTCTTTGAGTACCATCACCACCAATTACATAGACCTGAACAAATAACCCGAGTTAAACCAATGTGCAAGTTTAAGTGTCTAACCTTGGTAAAAGAATCTTCATCATGCCAGGAAATTAAGATAAGTACAGAATGGTACATAAAAGAGAAAAAGATGAAGAGTAGAATTGTCATTTTGTTTTATTTACCTGATTTATGCCACGATCTTGGATACTGTCAACTATCTTCACGGTGTCATGGCCTCCTCGAGATGATCCAAGAATAGTTCCACCCCTTTTGTGAATATCATTTACACTCTTTGGAGTCAAGGTGATGGTGTTGCGAGCATAGAAGCCTCTGTACCCACCCTATGAGAGAAAAAAAGATGAGGACATCAAGTGAGTGCTTGAAGAATTCCTGTGGGAGAATGATTGATTGCATATACTTTATGTGGACTTCATGACATGATGTAATGTACTTTACCTGAATCCCAAGTATCTTGGTGACACCATACATGTCAGATAAGCCACATACAATTTCCCTAATCACAGTATTAAGTCCAGGGCACAATCCTCCACAAGTGACAATGCATGCATGGACCTCATCCGGTTCAAAATATACCTAACCAAGACAAGCACGAGGTTACAAAGAATGAAAGAAAGCTTACAAGGTTAGAAGTATTATATCCCCCTTATTCCTAGCTTTGTTATTAGCATACAAAATGTGAAAATCATAAGGTTCATATACCCTTTGGCGAGGTCCGGCACGACGGAAGTGGTTCCCTCTGGGGCCATCCTTGTGAACAACGATCTACATTGAAAAATAGTAGGCATCCAGGATTGATGTAAATACTTTGTAGAAGTGAAGTATTTCTTGACAGTAAAAAAATGCGAGTGGACAAGAAGTTCAGCAACAATTCACCTTCTGGCAGACGGTGTCATCTGGGTTTACAAAGTACTGCCTAAGGGGAGAAGAAATAGAGCAAGTTAGCTACAATGCAGAAAAAAGGAAGAATTTGAGCTAATCAAGCCAGCAACTTCAAGCTTACTTCACAACAGAGTATGCCGGGTTATCTTGTAATGGATTTGGGTAGGTCTGCAACATGGAACAAATTTTTTGTCATGATCACAACTCGGTTATGAGTATCTCTCAGATTCAACATTACATCCGTGCCCTCCATAACTAATGGCAAACCGCCTATATAAATGAATGGCCAAACTAGAAACGAGGAAAGAGTGAAAATGTAGGGTATGTGCTTCACTGATCACTTAAAATAGCGATTGCTGGAAAAAGGCACTGAATGTTTCAGTCACAAAAGGCCCACGAACTAAAAGCGTTACTAATAAATAACAATAGTCGCTGACAACTTTAACGATCTCGCAGACTCGCACCAATCATCGTCAGATTCCACTTTCAAGCACCACGATGACACGCAGCGGGCAACCTCGCCCTCGAGCAGCAGCGACCGATCAACCATTCACCGCGTCAAACACCAGATCGAACCCCCTCGCACGGATCGGCGGCACTCACCGGGAGATCGGGGAGGTAGTCCGACACGTGCGGCACGTCTTCCAAGACGTACCCGGCCTCACCGGACACCAGCTTGACCGCTGCAGCACCGTCCATCGCCTCTCCGCGCCGGTTCCGCTCCGGCTCCCACGCGCAGCCCCGCGGCGAGTCCCGACGATCGACCAGGTGGTGGTGCGTGTGGTCCCGCGGGCTCGGCACGGTGATGGGCACGGGCGCGCTGGCGATGGGCCTTGGATCAGGGGCCGAGTCAGCAGGCGACGCGGGCGGCGGCGCCATCGGGAGAGGAGGCAGATGCGGTGGAGAAATCCATTGTGACTGGCGTCCGGGTAGATTTAGGAGGGGAACGGTGACGGCGACGGCGGCGGACGGGGGCGCGTGGCGACGCGGTGTGACGGCGACCGGTGGAGGAGACAAACGAATGGGATGCCGGCGAGCGGGCGGAACGACGCGGCCTGTGGAGGAGTGGGGACGGAGACGGGACGGGAAGGGGAGGGATGCGCAGCCTGACACTTGGTGGTGGGGCCGGGCGTTTTCTTTCAGGTGCGGTGGGGCCGAGGCGTGAGATTCGTGCTCTCGATGTGCTGCTGTACGGTGTCACGTACTCATTCCGGCAAAAAAAAATATATAATTACGCCTTGTTTAAGCCCCGTTTAGATCAAAATTTTTTGAGATTTTGGCTACAGCAGCACTTTTGTTTGTATTTAGCAATTAATGTCTAATTATGGACTAATTAGGTTCAAAAGTTTTGTCTCATGATTTATCACCCAACTGTGCAATTAGTTTTTTTTTTCTACATTTAGTACTCCATGCATGTGCCGCAAGATTCGATGTGACGGATACTGCATAAAATTTTTTGGAATCTAAACGGGGCCTCAGTTCCTGTGACAGAACCGCCCAATTTATACAAGATCAAGTACGGTGGTCTCCGCTAACACATTGACACACCCATACTTTCACTCATATAAACCCGGTAGTCCGCCGAGTGTCCCGAAAGACCTCGGTAAATCAACATCACAACCAAGATCGCGTGATTAAGCAAATACACATCACATACGCAGAGTTGCAGCAGAAATAATGTTACAAATGAGTTCACAAATAATAGTATAAGTTTGAATTTCAATACCGATTATTGAAAACAATATAGCTTTCAAATGATTACATTAATATAAGTTCCAAATACATTGCTAGTATAAGTGACATCCTCAGACAAAAGCATATAGGTGAGAAGTAACTATAGAGTCACCGAGCCCACCGGCGGTTAGCCACCATCATCAACAGGTCGAGAACTTCACCTGCAACAAGGTGGGATAAACCCTGAGTACTCGAATGTACTCAGCCAGACTTACCCGTCGTAAAGCAGAAATAAAACGACACCAAGGATTATGCAAGGCTTTCTTTAGTGGGCTAGCTGACTCGTTTGCGAAAAGCATAAGCTATCATGAAGAAACCATTTTTAAATACTTTGCATCATCTTTATTATGACCTATCCATCTAGGTAAGCACCTGTACTATAGCAATCACTTGATTAACCAATAACATCCAGTTACCAATTTAGATTTAGCATATCACATACCATCCAAATAACCATCATTGTTCCATAATAATTACTACGATGCAGTAACTCGAGTCAAGTGCTCACTATCCAGGAGCGATGGCGATTCGAATCGATTCCTAACCAGCTGGTGATTTATTCCTTACACAAACCTCACTCACCCACTAAAGTGAGATATTGATCACCGAGTCAACTATCCAGGAATATCGAGTTTGCTAGGAACCACATGTACCCGGGGGCCGACCGACTGCACTTTGGTCTTATCATCTCGCCCCCGTGTCCTACCACAGCCTGCTCCGGCACAGTGCGCTGCGGGCAATCTACTCGGCCCGAATAATCTCCCAGCTTCGCGGTCGGAAGGTACTTTATCCGGCCAGCTAAATGTAAGGCATGCGTTCAACATAACTCGAGGGCCAACAACGATCGGTCCTTAATCGACACAGACGAAAACTAACAGCACCCTAGAACCCTGTCTGGTTGCCTCCAACTTTTTCCGTCCGGTCTCCAATTATCCATCACACATGGTTAATTCCAGGATATCATTCTTTCCATAGCTAAATTCTTCCAGTAACCACCTATAATGTAGGTGACCGGATATCACCGATCGCTACCGGTCTAAGCAAGGCTAAGCAGTTATTCGAATCCTGACCTAACAGGGTAATAAGGTAGTAAGGTAGGCAAGGATAGTAATAAATGCATCAACGGTTTCAATCAACTCCTACAACTTAATGCAACAATATATATAAACTCATATATATAGAAAGAATTGCTTTTATAAAGTAGAAGACTTAGAATGCTCCGGGGCTTGCCTGGGATCCGTCACAAGTCAGTTCAGTTAGCTTGCACCGTCCTGGTGACGTCTCGGGTCCTAGCATTCGCTTAGTCCTTCCATCTTCAGGATAGATCCTCCATACATCGTCTTCGGGTTCGGCTCCAACATCATAGTTCTTCACGTGGTTCATCTAGCGCACCTAGATGAGATGCAAGATGCGTGTGTATGAATGTGATGAATTGTAACACAAGATGCATCACATAAACATTCAAGACAAACACAAGATTATGCAAGACATAGACACCAATAGCTATTTAACTAACCTCACACCACTAACTATAGAGAGCAAGCTACTCACATCAACTCATATCAAGCAAACAAGTTATTCACAAAAATCACAGAGTCAAGGCTGCAACAGCAGCAGCTAATTTTACTCATAACAGGAGTTGTACTAATCCAAAAGACATGCAACAAGACAATCTGGAAAGCTTATGGAATTTTCTACAATTCATCTTTAATCATCTTATCATGATTCTCAAGTTAACTAAGTCAATTATATCCATTTACAGAAACTGGTCTACAGTTGACAGAAAGCAGCCATTTCTGAAACCCAACTTTAAACAACTGTAACTCTTAAACTACTTGGCCAAATGACACCAAATTTTAATAGAAGCTAGATACATGAATTATCTACAACTTTTGTATAAACTAAGTTTCACAACAAAGCACATTATCATGAAGAACTTTGCTAAGTTCCCAGATCTGTCCATAAACCACATCGGCAAGAAAATAATTATTAACTTATGTTGCAAATACATAATTGGGCAAAACCAACTTTACCAACATTTCACACATGACTAAAGAACACCAGAAAACCTAGTGTCCATGACCAAATAAATTCTTTTAATGCATTTCTTAATTTATTTTAGATAACAAGGTGACTTGATGAACATATACCAAAAGTATACAATAAATTCTACAAAAATTACAGTGGCTCACATATCCTCTCAATAGTCTACTGTACAAATTTTACTCCATTTGAATATGTATAGCAACCTCTATGAAAAGAACAAGTTGCTAAAGCAAGAATTCATGTGAGAGCGAGATAAACCAATAACTCACTCATACTTCACCCAATACTCATGAAATTTTTACCACACATCAACTATCACATGAGTAGCATGCCACAAAAATTTCACTTCATTTGGAGCCCTAGATCTACAGTTATGAAAAATAACAAATTCAACTAGCATTACAACCTTACTGCACAAATCTATTTTTACCACAAAATATTTAAACTAAAACATGCCATATTATAGATCTACTGCATAGACAATTTCACAAGGATTCCAAAAAGTCCTCATTTACTATTTTACGAATTTTCTACGATTTACTATGAATTTCCAAAGTTCCTGTAAAATAATTACAAATCAGTCCTTATGGCACTATTCATATGAGTCTATGACATTGCAGATAGGACCCTCTCTTTCTTCAAATTCTTGCGCGAGGTCCCTGGTCGGAAAACAGAGCAGAGGATGGCCGGACTCGCGGCTCCGGCCGGCCGTGGTCGTCGACAGCGGTGGTGGCGTGGCGGGGAGGACCAGGGGGGCCGCACGCATACGCTGGGCTGCCCAGCATGGCCCGACGCGGCCTGTGGTGGCGCGGCCACAGTAGCCAGCGGCGGCGACGGTAGCTTCTCTGACGGCGGGGAGCAACAGAGGCCAATGGCGCCGGTCTAGGAGGTCCAGAGGCGCGACGCGATGAGGAGAAGATGATGCCGTGCTTGGTTCGGACGGAGGAGGGATGGAGTGGAAGCAGTAGCAGCGGCAGCGAGCTCGGCGGCGACATTCATGGCGGCCGCACTCTGGCGCGCACGCGCCAGCACCAGAGAGCGAAGGAGGCGAATGGGGAGCGCAGAGGGAGGGAGCGGGAGTGGAGGGGGAGCCTCTGGCGCGCGTTATGGAGGAGCAGGGCACAAGGAGGCGCGCGGCACGCGGCAGAGAGCAGGGGCGCAGCTCGTGCATGGCTGCCACGCACGGGGCACGCGGCATGCGTTGGGGCATTTCCGCGAACAGCTGGCGGGCGACGGAGTGGACATGGTGGGAAGTCGATTTGGGCCGTCTCGGGTGCGAATTGGACTTTGGGCCTAAAATGAAGTTTGCTTCTTTCCTGACGCTCTGCATTTCTTATTTAAGGAGCCAAGTCATTAGAGCTCTGGATCAGTGGGTAATTAGGCTCCAAGTTAATAGTGTCAACGCATTGACGGCGATGAACAAAAGCCCAAATTGAGGGTCAAAACGAAGTCCAACAAGTGCCATCTTTATACATGCTCATCTCCATCATGTACACTCCAACTTTTATCTTTGGACCAAGTTGAGTTGCTTAATGAATTTTGGAGAACGCGGAATGCCAACGTCGTTGCTTAGCGAAACTGACTTAGAATAATTCTAAGTGTTGAAATCAGCAGCAGGTTCCAACTTCGAGCCTCTGTTTGACTTATTTCCAAGTTGATCTAGCTCTTAGGTCCAAAAACAAAGTTTGCTCTACATGATATGTACTACAACTTTCATTTAAGGTCCAACCTCAAAAATGGTATAGAACCTACTGTTCTACTTTGACCTAAAGTAGGATCACGATGAAGCTTAAATTAGCCTTTTTGATCCATTGGAGCATTTTCTTGGCATTTGCTCAACATGAACCTTTCATGACTTTTGTTGTAGAGTTCATCTAGAGTCATTTGGGCATGGTTGCAAGATTTGGTTGACATCTCATGTTCTCATTCACTTAATAGTGCAATTTAAGCACTTAGCAAAGTCATTCCAATAAGGATATAACTTATCATTTCATGTGACTTTTTGATTCCAAACTTCATGAAACTTTTCCATGGACCAATATAGATAGGGTATTGATGTGAGACTCATAAAGATATTCCAATAACACCACCCAAGCATATATCTTGAAAAGGGGTCTATAGGCGAGCAAAGGTGCAATATCCAAGTTTAGGTTGGGGCTCGTTTCTATAGGTTTGACATTGACATCTTCATCATCACTTAATATACCATGTTTTAGCTCAAACCCATTGCTTAACTGGTGGCAAACACCTAGGGTGTTATAGCCCTTCCCCCTTAAAAGAATCGCGTCCCGAGATTCAGGACGAAAGACTTTTATGGAAGAGAGACATACTACCAGTTTCCAATATCAGCCATAGCTTTAGGCTACCTAGCTTCAAGCATAAGAGAGGCTAATTTGGTCAAGACACTTTCTAATACTTGTCCTTTGTAGTAAGTTTTGTCTGAAGAATTTCCTTCGTTGGCCTTCATGAAGTATTGCTACTTTGGGAGGAATCCAAGATAGCAATGTCCTACGTACTTCGTCCTCGCTGTACGAAGAGTGATACAAACGTAGACTAAATACTTGTAGCATCTACTTCCCAAGTGGATATAGCACAGACCATATGGAATTTGCACTAGACCGTAGCCTATTGACGGATATTCCTTGCAACGGTGCTATATTTGTTCCCAAGGTTTGAAAAGCAGTTCTCTATCAAAGTGGCTTAAGCACAACTTCTCGCAAAGGATGTGATCATAAATGGGTAAACGTCCTTTAAGGATATGAGAAGCTAGTTAACCAATATCCAAACTGGTTGTAGCGGTGCAATCACTCAAATGCAACTGATGGAAGGCTACATAATGTTCCATGTGCGCAGTGCTCTTTCTTTGATAACAATATTGTATGGTCTGAGTCTGCTAAGTGAGTGGTAAACATAGTAGCTGACTCTATCGGCTCAACATTCTCGATGATCATTCCTTAGGGAGCCTTTGGATCCAGGTTGCAACAGGGATCTGGGTGGAATCTGATGCAACCTCTTGGGCAAAAACACATATAAGGTACCAAAGGCATGTCAGCATTGGAGAACCATTGACGTAGAAGGATGTTAGCAAAGCTTGGAGGACAACACAAGTTGTAAGTAATCACAAAACTAGGAACTAGTTCACTACCAAGCAGGTTGAGCACAATTTGCCTTCGTGGTGCAGTTGCACAGCAAGTTAGGTTGACTTGCATCGTAGCAAAACCAGCTTTCTTACTATATTTGTCGTCGAGGCTTTCATTCTAAGGCCTATCAATATCTCAAAAACCATAATCTAAAAATCTGCGTTTTGACACCCTTCCAATCTATTTTTGACTTGCAACGACACAAGTTGACTGGTAGAACACCTTGACTGCTCACGCATTGCTGATCTAAGAGGGCAAAGGCGAGGCACATAGGGGTGCAATTAGTCTTCTCAAGGGTATGGAGGGTTGTCTAACAGCAATACACCTACAAGTTGTAATTTCTTGGCAGGAATGACAAACACAACTGTCTAATGCAAATGATGATCACAGTCACAACGAAATTGCAGATTCTATACCCTTTTGTTTTCTATTCATATCTCACAAACTACTGCTCCAATATGCACAAATTTTTGGTGGACATGTAGATCCATGGGTCTTCTAACTACTCACCAAAAATCAACTCAAACGGACACCGTTTGACCATCCAAATAATTCCTCTACTAAAACTGTTGTGTTCTGAAATGGCAGCAACCGAGCCGACAAGGTATCTCTCAAATCCGATGTTTTACTCAGCCAATACTCAAACCAACTTAGGACACTGAAGGGTCCTAAGCAAAGAATGAGATCACCAAGTTTGGGGTCAATTCAACTTCGTTTGAGTCACTAATCGCCGGCTTGAAGATAACTGGTTTAGTGCCACAAAATCTAGACAGATTTCGTGTCCTCCCTTTTTTTTGCTCCACACGTTGAGGTGTGTGTTTGGCACTCTCTAATCTTTCTCATAGTAGCAGCAACTTTTCTCTAGCTAAGGATGGAGGCTATAGTCTTCCTACCATGCTTCTTAGGTAACAATTTCCGCCATTGATCTAGATACCAACTTGATGATGCACAAGCATTAGACTTGTGGCTGTTTTCATAGGGCACAAAACATTATTCCACATGTAGGGCATTTCTACATTGACAAGGAACCATTCCTATATATCCTTCGGCACTTCATCCAATAGAGTCCGGACACATGTGTAATTAGCACCTTGGGGCATAAAGATGCTAACTAAAATTAGGGACGTGCTTTCACTAGCTCCTACCTAGCCGATACAACGTCTTGTACTATATACGTGATTCAAAATGTCAATGGGTACCCGCGACCTGAAACCCGATGGGTTTTTACCCCATTAGGGCACGGGCATGGGTCAATGTTCATGCCCATGGGTTTGTTAATGGGAACTAAGTCATACCCATCGGGTTTGCGGGTACGGGTACGTTCCTAGTGTACCCATACCCGCAAACCCATGGGTTTATTTTACCCGACTCCAATGTGTAATGTAGCCCAAGTAATACGATTCAGCCCAGCCCAATAACAAGAAGTATAAATAGGATTGGAAATTTGGAACCCTAGATCACCTCACTCCTTCCCTTTTCCCACTACCGCACTCCACCAGGCGGCCGCCACCGCACAAGCGCGACCCGCGAGCCCATGACTCCAGACCGCGACGCACGCAGGCACGCCGCACGCAGCTGAGGCCGAGCGATGGAGCGGAGCGAGCGCTCCGCCAGGGGCTAGACGGCTTCCTCCAACCTCCATCGCCACTCCCTCCCCTCCGGCCATCCCCATCCCCAAGCAAAATCGCGACATCCCCAACTCCAATCCCTAGCCTAACGATGACGCTGCCTCCCCCAAGCTCCATGCCTCTACTAGTCAAGGAGCCTATAGAGTAGCTGCAAGTAGGCCATGGCGGTGACCACCGGCGGCGCCAACGACGATGGCCAGTGATGCTTCTTCCTCTTCTTCGTAACCTTATCGCAGACTTGTAGCTACTCTACAGCTCTAGCACCTACTGACCCCTCCTGCCATCGTCCTGAAGGGACGCCGTCGCCGACCCTTCGGCATCCACGGATCCGGAGGTCGAGAGCACCGTTGTGAACAAGGACGCCGGCAAAGGACCGACTACATCTCCACCGGGTGCTCCTGCACCCCTTCCTCTTCTGCTGCCTTCTGATTCCCAGCAGGCTGTCATCGTCGACCCCTCAGATCCACAGCGGGCGGTGCCAAATCGGCGCCTCGTCAAGCCTACAACGGTAGTAGGGAACCAACGCCCTGTCAAGACGATGACAACAGCGAACCGGTGCCCTGTCAAGCCTGCGGTCGCTGGATCGGCGAGGAAACCGCCTATTTCTCCTCCTACAACTGCTGTCGATCGCAATACTGTGCGTCCGCTGGGGTAAGGAATCATATTTTCGTTCTGCACATTCGTTTATTAGCACTCAGAGACTTGGCTAGTTAGTTTTAGGTTTGTTTAGCTAGGATCTATTTATTGCATCCTATGCACAGAATGGATTATTATTTTTAGGTTCTTGTAGAATAAAAATCACACTTTCATAGTTTTCTTAGCACTCTGTATTTTTATGTGAATGTATATGGGCTTATCATGTGAATGTATGGTTTTCTTAGCATTTTCGTCGATCTGATAATGTGAATGTATGTTTCATACAGTTTCAAAAAAATGTCTATTGCTAGTGGCAGTCAATCTCCACTGTCTCAAGCTTCACAAGCACCGTCAGAGTCACTTCCTCTGTCTGCATCCCCTCAACCTGAATCAGAAAATGAGTCAATGCTGGTAATGCCGGTAATTGATATAGATGATGATGACATGGAAGTAGAGGAGGAAGATGGTGTGGAAGCTGGTTCTAAGAGGAAGCTCACATCAGTTGTTTGGACAGAGTTCAAGAGAGTGAAGTTCAATGGCACAGTCCGGGCAAAATGCATATATTGCTTCAAGCAACTTTCTGCGACAAGTACAAATGGTACTAAGCACCTTCATGTTCATTTGAAGGGTTGTGTGCAAAGGAAGCTCAAGCTTAATGGGAAGATGATGGCCCAAGCATCTTTGAGATTTGGTAAAACAGATGTTGGCACAGTTTCAGTGGAGAACTACATATTTGATCAGGATGTAGCTAGAAAGGAACTTAGTGCAATGATAGTACTGCATGAGTACCCTTTGAGCATGGTTGATCATGTTGGCTTCTGGAGATTTGTAGGTGCACTTCAGCCCCTATTCAAAATGGGTACTAGGAACACAATAAGGTATATGGTTAGCTGCAATTTATTTTAGTTCATGTTAGCTGCAATTTATTTCACTTAATGTTGGCTGACCATGTTGGTTGTAATTTATTTCAGATCTGATATTGTGGCTCAATATGAGGTGGAGAGGAAAAAGGCCATTGAGTACATGGCTGGGATTGAATCCAGAGTGGCTGTAACTACTGACTTGTGGACCTCTGACAATCAAAAGAGAGGTTACATGGCTATCACTGCTCACTTCATTGATGAGTCATGGACCCTTAGAAATATCATCATGAGGTATGTTCACTTGTCATAGAACATAGATGAACCTATTGCTTCTCACTTGCCCTTGTATTTATCATCTATTTTTGTTGTTAACATGTAGGTTCATCTATGTTCCTGCACCTCACACTGCTAATGTAATTAATGAAGAATTGTATGAATCAATGGTTGCATGGAATCTTGATGAGAAGATATCTGCAGTGACTCTAGACAATTGCAGCACAAATGATGCGGTAATCCCTATCCTTGTGAGGAATCTTGGAAAACATAGATTGTTGAATGATGGTAAATTATTGCACATGCGTTGTTCTGCACATATTCTGAATTTGATTGTAAAAGATGGTTTAGATGTGCTGAAAGATGCAATTGAGAACATTCGTGATAGTGTAGCTTATTGGACAGCCACTCCCAAAAGGATAGAAAAGTTTGAGGAGATAGCCAAGTATGTTAAAGTTGATATGAGAACCAAGATACATCTTGATTGTAGGACTAGGTGGAACTCAACTTTTAACATGCTGTCTACTGCGCTGCCCTATAAGGCTGTTTTCACTAGAGCAAGCCGTGTAGACAGACAATATACTTCTTTGCCAAGTGATGAAGAGTGGAAATTTGCTGAGGATGTTGTGGAGAGGCTTAGGTTGTTCTATGATATCACTGTCTTATTTTCTGGAACTGATTATGTGACTGCCAATATTTACTTCATTGGAGTTGCAAAGATTAGAAAGCAAATTAGGCAGTGGTCATATTGTGGCAATCCATTAGTAGAAGCCATGTCGGCTAACATGATAGCTAAGTTTGACAAGTATTGGTCTGACATCCAAGGGCTAATGGGTATTGCAACCATTCTTGATCCTCGATTCAAGACTGTTGTGCTGCTGATTTGTTATGAGGACTTGCTTGGTGAGACAGGTAGTGCATGTGAGGAAAGGGTCATGCAGGTTAAGAACTTATTAGCTGAATTGATGTGTGAGTATCATGTGGGTGAAGATGTTGAGGGCAGTGAAGCAGCAACACCTTTGGGCAGCAATGATGATTTTTTATTTGACATTAGTGCACGCATTGCAAGTAGGAGGCCAGCAAGTATGGGGTTCAAGTCTGAGCTTGATCGCTACTTAGATGAAGAAATGGTGAATATGCACACAAAGAACTTCAATGTCTTGGACTGGTGGAAGGTTGCTGGAACTAGATATCCAACTCTGAGGAGAATTGCTAGGGATATATATGCTATCCCTATGACCACAGTTGCTTCTGAATCTGCTTTTAGTACTGGTGGTAGAGTGCTTAGTGAGCATCGTAGTAGGCTCACTACTAAAATGATAGAGGCTCTCATGTGCTCCCAGGATTGGCTTAGGAACAAGTATAAAGGTATATTCAACATGTGCTTTCAATATATTTAGCTTGCTGAATTTACTTCTGCAAATTCTCATTATTGGTTACAAACTAATCAACAATTTTCTGTAGTCGATGAGAAGAACAAGCAGCCTGCTACCTTTTGATCTTGTCTCCAAGATATCCAGGAGGGCCTTCAGGTAATGTGTAACACATACATAATTATTGTATTTTTCTTTTGATTAGATAATTGAGTAACTACTAACTAGGTTGTTATTTATGCCTTTGTAGGAGCTCTCTATTTGATATTGCTGTCCCAGATTGAAGCAAGAGCTAACTGGTGACCGATGACCTTTTGTGGAAGTCTGAACAAGGATCAATTGATTTCATGTGCCTCCTGTTGGTTGACGTTTGTTAATTGTGAACTTGTATGAACTTGTAATGTCCATGCAGCCCTACTGAGTGCTGCCTTTTGGTTTGGGAATATCTATGAACTTGTAATGTCCCATGCAGCCCTGCTGAGTGCTGCCTTTTGTATGGTCTTAACCTGCTGATCACTTAGGACCTTTTATGCAATTCCTGTGATATTCAGCTATTGAAATGAACTATAATTTCATGAATTATGTTGTATGCATGTGCAAATGTCTTGATACTATTTGTTGGTACTTCTGTTGCTGTTTATAATCAATGTGCATCTATGGTTCGCTGAAAGACTTTGCCTATTGTCTGTTGTCTGTTGAGGCATGAGGCCTGCATCTTCTCGGGCACGGGCAACCCGTGGGTACCCGTTACCCGCGCGGGCATGGGTATGGGCACAAATATGTACCCGTCAGCGGGCATGTGTTTTTTAGCGGGCGTATTTTTTCTTCGCGGGCACGGGTATGGGTTAGTTGTACCCAGCGGGTACGTACCCGTTGCCATCTGGATACGTGATTGTCAAAGATGGAATTGACTTGATAGCACATTTGGAGAAGAAGTAGCACTTGCATTGCGGGGCCAGGTTTGCTGTTTCCTTGATCAACATTGTTCTGTGAGATCTGGCCTTTATAGTTACCAAATAGTCGTTACCTAACTGAAGACTAACTTTCCTACTGGTAACAAATCAGTTGTCCCTCAACACTAAAAAGGTTCCAAATCTTCACTCTTGATAATAAAAATTTTGGTCGAAGCCTACAGATGGTCGCCATTGAAGTCAGCAGAAAGGGGTCACACCAAAGGAGGTCGATTCGTCTACGTCATCCTTATGCACCTAAAGATTGAGAACTTGGATAGGAATCTCATATATACCAGGTGACCTATTACAGCACATAATCTCCTGGTCCATTTATCATCCGACTGATAACTTGTTCAACCTTAAGTGTGGTGCACCTTTCTGATCCAATGAAAATGACATAAGTTGCTCACTAGATGATCGGCATCATTACAGGGACAGTCACGTCGAGTAGAGTCACTTGTCTACCCTCTTGCAGTCTGTTTAGGTTCCTATTAGTGACCTGCTCTTCAAAGGTTAACCGTTGGATGACTTCACAAGGGAGTCCTATTGCATCTAGTTCGACATATATATCTCTTGACATGATAAGGAGAGATAACTAAGGAAGAGCTCAAGTGAGAATAACATATCGGTGTAGTTCTGCAATGGATCATGACTAGAAACCTCGATACCAGCGCGTGCCGAGCAGCACAACCTTGTGTGCGCGTCCACAGGAGGCTCTCGGTTTCGTCGCGGCACCATAGATCGCTAATCGTGGCACCATTACTGAACATATAACCTACAAGAAATCTCACATGGCACAAATTGGGTTGCATAGGAGCAAGCACTATGCGAAGGAGGGATAGCAAACAAAGGTAGTCACAAGGTTAGGAGTCAACAAGCAGGGGATCCAAAAATCAAAACACAACGCAAGAGAGCATAGCTTAATTGCCAAAGACAACTGAGCAGGGGACTTCTTGCCGAATTTCCATATACGTCTTGTGTCCACCAAGTGATTACCAAAACTTGGACGTGGTTCTAGGATAGCGCTCTTCAACACTCGTATGCTTACCGAGGACAAAAGGGGTGATAACTATGGCACTAATTAGATAACAAGCATACATACCCACTACTTGGCTAAACTAGAGGACATTATAGGTTAAGCATGTAACCACAATTATTTCTAGCAAGGCTAAGCACACACTTTTCTCAAGCACTTCCTATTCAAGCAACATGGAACAAGGCATTCTTGTTTAACTCCACACAAGGAAGATAGTGCAATACATCGATCACAAGTTACTTAGTACTTAGAACAAAGGAAGGGAAGCATATTTATGCACAAGCACAATCATGATGCATGCTCGTCCTATTCGTCCTCACGAAATTGCCAGCCTAAGGTGGCAATCACGTTCTATGTCGGTGGCATAACACGTACTCTCTCGATATATAGCTAGTCGTCAGCTACATTCAATCTACACATTCGTGGTTAGCGTACCTGTTGGCAAATTCATTGTAGCCCATCCCCACAAGAGATAAATAAGCGTACAATGAAAACAGTAAACTAAGATACCCCCCATATACACATCCCCAGGTATATATACTTCGGTATCCATAGCTACCCGACAGATATACCCACAATTAAGTACCTTCATATATACATGTGTATAACATGTAAATATTCCAGTAACCACAGCTAACTCTCCCCTAAACCGATAGTTGGACGGTCATACTCTCACAACTCACACTTACCTGGGCGTAGAGGCAATTGATCCATACAGTATCATTCAAGCGAATGTCATCCATACAATAGCACGCCATATGGACGACGAAAGAAAAATTGTAATAAAGTACATCCCTCAAAGTTAGTACTTAGATAGCCACCTAATAGTCCTTAACTAGGCATAAAGGTAGATGTCGCTAGCATAGTTTTACAAATAAGTTTTGACAAATTTACCTGTAGCTAAAGTTTTAGTTAAAATAGACTTTTTAAAACCAAAACTTGGCTTTTAAAACTATGTACCTGACAGTATTATGCTTAACCTCGCTCTGATACCAGTTGTGATAGAACCACCCAATTTATACAAGATCAAGTACGGTTATCTCCGCTAACACATTGACACACCCATACTTTCACTCATATAAACCCGGTAGTCCGCCGAGTGTCCCGAAAGACCTCGGTAAATCAACATCACAACCAAGATCGCGTGATTAAGCAAATACACATCACATACGCAGAGTTGCAGTAGAAATAATGTTACAAATGGGTTCACAAATAATAGTACAAGTTTGGGTTTCAATACCGATTATTGAAAACAATATAGCTTTCAAATGATTACATTAATATAAGTTCCAAATACATTGCTAGCATAAGTGACATCCTCAGACAAAACCATATAGGTGAGAAGTAACTATAGAGTCACCGAGCCCACCGGCGGTTAGCTACCATCATCAACAGGTCGAGAACTTCACCTGTAACAAGGTGGGATAAACCCTGAGTACTCGAATGTACTCAGCCAGACTTACCCGTCGTAAACCAGAAATAAAATGACACCAAGGATTATGCAAGGCTTTCTTTAGTGGGCTAGCTAACTCGTTTGCGAAAAGCATAAGCTATCATGAAGAAACCATTTTTAAGTACTTTGCATCATCTTTATTATGACCTATCCATCTAGGTAAGCACCTGTACTATAGCAATCACTTGATTAACCAATAACATCCAGTTACCAATTTAGATTTAGCATATCCCATACCATTCAGATAACCATCATTGTTCCATAATAATTACTATGATGTAGTAACTCGAGTCAAGTGCTCACTATCCAGGAGCGATGTCGATTCGAATCGATTACTAACCAGCTGGTGATTTATTCCTTACACAAACCTCACTCACCCGCTAAAGTGAGATATTGATCATCGAGTCAACTATCCAGGAATCTTGAGTTTGCCAGGAACCACATATACCCAGGGGCCGACCGACTGCACTTTGGTCTTATCATCTCGCCCCCGTGTCCTACCACACCTGCTCCGACACAGTGCGCTGCGGGCAATCTACTCGGCCCGAATAATCTCCCAGCTTCGCGGTCGGAAGGTACTTTATCCGGCCAGCTAAATGTAAGGCATGCGTTCAACATGACTCGAGGGCCAACAACGGTCGGTCCTTAATCGACACAGACGGAAACTAACAGCACCCTAGAACCCTGTCTGGTTGCCTCCAACTTTTTCCGTCCGGTCTCCAATTATCCATCACACATGGTTAATTCTAGGATATCATTCTTTCCATAGCTAAATTCTTCTAGTAACCACCTATAATGTAGGTGACCGGATATCACCGATCGCTACCGGTCTAAGCAAGGCTAAGCAGTTATTCGATCCTGACCTAACAGGGTAACAAGGTAGTAAGGTAGGCAAGGATAGTAATAAATGCATCAACGGTTTCAATCAACTCCTACAACTTAATGCAACAATATATATAAACTCATATATATAGAAAGAATTGCTTTTATAAAGCAGGAGACTTAGAATACTCCGGGACTTGCCTGGGATCCGTCACAAGTCAGTTCAGTTAGCTTACACCGTCCTGGTGACGTCTCGGGTCCTAGCATTCGCTTAGTCCTTCCATCTTCAGGATAGATCCTCCATACATCGTCTTCGGGTTTGGCTCCAACATCATGTTCTTCACGTGGTTCATCTAGCGCACCTAGATGAGATGCAAGATGCGTGTGTATGAATGTGATGAATTGTAACACAAGATGCATCACATAAACATTCAAGACAAACACAAGATTATGCAAGACATCGACACCAATAGCTATTTAACTAACCTCACACCACTAACTATAGAGAGCAAGCTACTCACATCAATTCATATCAAGCAAACAAGTTATTCACAAAAATCACAGAGTCAAGGCTGCAAGAGCAGCAGCTAATTTTACTCATAACAGGAGTTGTACTAATCCAAAAGACATGCAACAAGACAATCTGGAAAGCTTATGGAATTTTCTACAATTCATCTTTAATCATCTTATCATGATTCTCAAGTTAACTAAGTCAATTATATCCATTTACAGAAACTGGTCTACAGTTGACAGAAAGCAGCCATTTCTGAAACCCAACTTTAAACAACTGTAACTCTTAAACTACTTGGCCAAATGACACCAAATTTTAATAGAAGCTAGATACATAAATTATCTACAACTTTTGTATAAACAAGTTTCACAACAAAGCACATTATCATGAAGAACTTTGCTAAGTTCCCAGATCTGTCCATAAACCAGATCGACAAGAAAATAATTATTAACTTATGTTGCAAATACATAATTGGGCAAAACCAACTTTACCAACATTTCACACATGACTAAAGAACACCATAAAACCTAGTGTCCATGACCAAATAAATTCTTTTAATGCATTTCTTAATTTATTTTAGATAACAAGGTGACTTAATGAACATATACCAACAGTATATAATAAATTCTACAAAAATTACAGTGGCTCACATATCCTCTCAATAGTCTACTGTATAAATTTTACTCCATTTGAATATGTATAGCAACCTCTATGAAAAGAACAAGTTGCTAAAGCAAGAATTCATGTGAGAGCGAGATAAACCAATAACTCACTCATACTTCACCCAATACTCATGAAATTTTTACCACACCTCAACTATCACATGAGTAGCATGCCATAAAAATTTCACTTCATTTGGAGCCCTAGATCTACAGTTATGAAAAATAACAAATTCAACTAGCATTACAACCTTACTGCACAAATCTATTTTTACCACAAAATATTTAAACTAAAACATGCCATATTATAGATCTACTACATAGACAATTTCACAAGGATTCCAAAAAGTCCTCATTTACTATTTTACGAATTTTCTACGATTTACTATGAATTTCCAAAGTTCCTGTAAAATAATTACAAACCAGTCCTTACGGCACTATTCATATGAGTCTATGACATTGCAGATAGGACCCTCCCTTTCTTCAAATTCTTGTGCGAGGTCCCTGGTCGGAAAACAGAGCAGAGGATGGCCGGACTCGCGGCTCCGGCCGACCGTGGTCGTCGACAGCGGCGGTGGCGTGGCAGGGAGGACCAGGGGGGCCGCACGCATACGCTGGGCTGCCCAGCATGGCCCGACGCGGCCTGTGGTGGCACGGCCACAGTAGCCGCGGCGGCGACGGCAGCTTCTCTGATGGCGGGGAGCAACAGAGGCCAATGGCGCCGGTCTAGGAGGTCCAGAGGCGCGGCGCGATGAGGAGAAGATGATGCCGCGCTTGGTTCAGACGGAGGAGGGATGGAGTGGAGGCAGTAGCAGCGGCAGCGAGCTCGGCGGCAACATTCATGGCGGCCGCGCTTTGGCACGCACGCGCCGGCACCAGAGAGCGAAGGAGGCGATGGGGAGCGCAGAGGGAGGGAGCGGGAGTGGAGGGGGAGCCTCTGGCGCGCGTTATGGAGGAGCAGGGCACAAGGAGGTGCGCGGCACGCGGCGGAGAGTAGGGGCGCAGCTCGCGCATGGCCGCCACGCACGGGGCACGCGGCATGCGTTGGGCCATTTCCGCGAACAGCTGGCGGGCGATGGAGTGGACATGGTGGGAAGCCGATTTGGGCCGTCTCGGGTGCGAATTGGACTTTGGGCCTAAAATGAAGTTTGCTTCTTTCCTGACGCTCTGCATTTCTTATTTAAGGAGCCAAGTCATTAGAGCTCTGGATCAGCGGGTAATTAGGCTCCAAGTTAATAGTGTCAACGCATTGACGGCGATGAACAAAAGCCCAAATTGAGGGTCAAAACGAAGTCCAACAAGTGCCATCTTTATACATGCTCATCTCCATCATGTACACTCCAACTTTTATCTTTGGACCAAGTTGAGTTGCTTAATGAATTTTGGAGAACGCGGAATGCCAACGTCATTGCTTAGCGAAACTGACTTAGAACAATTCTAAGTGTTGAAATCAGCAGCAGGTTCCAACTTCGAGCCTCTGTTTGACTTATTTCCAAGTTGATCTAGCTCTTGGTCCAAAAACAAAGTTTGCTCTACATGATATGTACTACAACTTTCATTTAAGGTCCAACCTCAAAAATGGTATAGAACCTACTGTTCTACTTTGACCAAAGTAGGATCACGATGAAGCTTAAATTAGCCTTTTTGATCCATTGGAGCATTTTCTTGGCATTTGCTCTACATAAACCTTTCATGACTTTTGTTGTAGAGTTCATCTAGAGTCATTTGGGCATGGTTGCAAGATTTGGTTGACATCTCATGTTCTCATTCACTTAATAGTGCAATTTAAGCACTTAGCAAAGTCATTCCAATAAGGATATAACTTATCATTTCATGTGACTTTTTGATTCCAAACTTCATGAAACTTTTCTATGGACCAATATAGATAGGTATTGATGTGAGACTCATAAAGATATTCCAATAACACCACCCAAGCATATATCTTGAAAAGGGGTCTATAGGCGAGCAAAGGTGTAATATCCAAGTTTAGGTTGGGGCTCATTTCTATAGGTTTGACATTGACATCTTCATCATCACTTAATATACCATGTTTTAGCTCAAACCCATTGCTTAACTGGTGGCAAACACCTAGGGTGTTACAGTACCACCCCAAATTCCCAAAAAGTGCTACAGTACCTGTCACATCGAATGCTTGCGGCCCGTGCATGGAGCATTAAATGTAGACGAAAAAAACTAATTGCACAGTTTGGTGGGAAATTGCGAGACGAACGTTTTGAGCCTAATTAGTCCATGATTGAACACTAATTGCCAAATAAAAATGAAAGTGCTACGGTAGCCCCAAATTCCAACTTCGTAAAACTAAACACGCGCTTAATTAAATCAATCTTAGGTTCGAATAAATTTATATAAAAATATTAATACTTATGTTTTTTAATTATATAGTATAACGTAGACACCCACAACACGCACGCACATTTACCTCTACGAGCACACGTACGCAAATCCTCCTCTATGAGCTCCGAATGACTGAGCTGACAGATCACGAGATTTATGAAGTCACCGTAGACGCCTCGTTGAAAACATAGCGCCGGCTAAATATAAAATTTTATTTATCTTTTCTTTTTTGCACTGGACGATTTACGACACGAAGATTTATTCAGCGGACACATTATCTTTCCCCTCGCATCTTGTAAGGCCCAGTTTAAATCCGAAATATTTGGCAAAATGAGCACTGTAGCGTTTTCGTTGTTATTTGGTAATTAGTGACCAATCATAGTCTAATTAGGCTTAAAAGATTCGTTTCGTGGATTTCGTCTAAACTGTGTAATTAGTTTTATTTTTTATTTATATTTAATACTTCGTGCATGTGTCCAAAGATTCGTGACGGAGAATCTTGAAAAATTTGACATTTTGGGTGGTAACTAAACAGGCCCTAATTGAACACCCGTATTCCAACTTTATCCTCAAGGCATCAAGAAAACAAAGAAAGATGGAAAACATTAAAGTCCCTTACATTGAGCCACAAGGCACGCCTATACAGGGTTGTAGATCTATTGTGATCATAATAATTAGCTAAAATAATATAACTGTAATCCAAATAACCTAGACTAGAGTGGATTTTATTGTAATGAAAACTGTATATTACAATAGTCCTATAATTCATGTGAGACTTGTTTTTTTGGTGATTATAGCCACACTTACTTTAAAATCGACAATAATATACCATAATAATCTAGAGATCTAAACACTGTAATTATTGAAATCTATAGTCCTAATTATGATAATCCTTGTATAATACATATTATAATAAATACACTCTAATATACTACTCCCTTTTATCACATCTGTAAGTCATTTTTCTTAACTTTAACTAGCAAATTTTTAAAATGAAAATAGTTTCATCTTTTTTTAGGAAAAAGTGTTACTCTACCTTTTAAGGAAGTAGTTTTCACAATGGATCTTGTAATGCCCATATATTGTGTTCTCATTCTCTATAAAATTTTAGACATTGAAGGTTAAAGTTATAAAAAAGAGAGACTAATGTGGATATGTTGTGTTCTCGTTCTCTATAAAATTTTAGACATGGTCAGAGTTATAAAAAAATATTTAGGACATATCTAGCTGAATTATCTTTTGTTTTAGAATCACACAGTATAATGTAGACGTCCACAACACGCACATATACTTATCCCTATGAACACACATATGCAAATCATATCCCTATGAGCACCTTCAAAGGACTGGGCCAGCAGATCTCGTCACCACAGGCGTCTTGCTGTCAACAGGGACGTCACTTATCACTGAAAGCATAGAGCCGTTAAGTCCTGGAATAATAATTTTAGAAAAATACGAGCACTCGTGCCAAGTCGAGGACTTAAACTCGAATGGACAGGTTCCACCACAAGGAACCTGACCAACTGATCATGATCAGTTCACTTGCTGAATTATCTTGTGATATATAATCAAGTAATGAATGTGATTTTTTATTTGGAATATGGAAAAAATTTGTTCCTATATTTTTTCTATGAAATTGAATTGAATTATGTAAAATTCTATTCATGCGCTGTCGTTCCGCTGCTAGAAGCAGAACTGGTCGAAGGTGCGAAGATGTGTATTATGTATAAGAGCAAGGCTAATAATATAGTTAGCTGCGGGCTATATGAAAACTTATAGCCAACCTATCAGTCCATTCGTATAATGGTTAGTCAGCTTACAGCCCACTTGTCTGTCCCACAGAATTTTTAAGTTCTTATGCATAAGCTGGCTATAAGCTTACAATCCGCTTCTCTTTTCTCTCATTTCCTCTCTCCTTCACGTAAACATTCAGTCTACTTACAACCCCTTATTATACTTGCTCTAATAATAAAACGACGAGGCTTTTATCTGTGTGTCATTGTAAAAGTTGGTAATTATCTATAAGCTATTGAAAAAGTTGAGTTTCTTATAGGTGTCACTGTTGTGAACTCTTTTGTCCTACAAACCACTTCTGTTAGATTTGACTCTAACGGTGTCAAACTGTGGTTGTGAAAAGTCCAAAATATCCTCTGGTCTGAGTATGCAATTTTTTTTTTGTATCTTAATGACCTCAAATGAAAAACTCAAAACGAGAAAATTGTAGATCTCACCAATATCTATAATTTTTTAATAAAAATTATCTTCATTTAATTCTGTAAAAAATATGATTTGATATTATTAATGTCTTGGAAAAATCATATTTTTTTGTACGGAATCAAATGAAGATAATTTTTATAAAAAATTGTAGATTCCGACGAAATCTATAACTTTCTAGTTTTGAGTTTTTTTTTCATTTGACATTATTAAAATGCTAAAAAAATTAATTGCATATTTAGACCTGAGGGTATTTTCGACTTTTTCGCACCCACAATTTGACACCGTTAGAGCCAAATCTCATAAAAGTGCCATGGAGGGCAAAAGAGTTCAGAGCAGTGACACCTGTGAGAACTTAAATTTTTTAATGACTTATGGGTAATTAACAAGTAAAAGCCTCTAAAACGATTCGTTTTCTGTTTTCACGCTGTTCCCAAATCCCAATCATTCCACTCACGTTCTGGCTTGATCACCCAATCCGGCAACTCCCTTTGCGTCAGAAAAAAAAATGTTTCAAAAAGAAAAAATCCAGGCAATTCCCCACTTCTCACACGACCTCCCAATTAAACGCTAAATCGCGCCAAATTTACTCTTGATCTCCCCCAAACCCGCCGCTATCTCTCATCCTGCTCTTGCAATTTCATCCAAAACTTGTCCCCGTCGGAAGCCATTGCCATGGCCGCGGAGGCGGGCAGCCGGCGCGGGGCGGCGGCGCGGAGGAAGACGAAGGAGGCGGCGGTGGGCGCCGCCGCGAGGGTTCTCTTCTACCCGACGCTGCTGTACAACGTGGTGCGGAGCAAGGTCCAAGCCGAGTTCCGGTGGTGGGACGAGGTCGATCAGGTTCGTTACTGGTTGTCTCCCCGCCCCCGCCCCCGCCCGCCGGGCTCCTCTCGAATACCCTCCTGAGCGAGAGATTAGGTTGAGGTTTTGAGTTGAGAATGGTAGGGTCACTAGTAAACTAGAGCTGCCTCTGTTGCTTAGGCCTCTGGGGATCTGATTCTAGAGGTGGATCGTTGTGCTCTGGACCACGTTGAAATGAAGCGATTGTTGCTGTAGATGTACAGTCTGCTGTACCTTTGCTGAGACTAGCCATGTGATTAAGAGGTAGAACTTGAAGGATGAACATGAGTACTTCATCACCTATAATACCACATTTTAGATGCAGATGCGGTAACACTTTGTTTCAGTACTAGAACATCTATCGAGAATAAGCTAGTCTCTCGTCTGGTCATCCCTGTTAGAATTTGGAGCTTCTTACATGTGTTTCATTAGGAATAGGTTTAACAATTTTAGTGCTAAGACATAAATTGAGTAACCTGTGAAGAACAGCCCATCGTGGATGAAATGCAGCATGATAGGCTTTCCAAATACTGCTGGCTTTGTTATTGTTCACTGCAAGCAATGCTATAGTTGCTATATGCATGAAGTTAGCTTTGTAGCCTGGGTTTTGTTGTGGCTTGCCTGGGCTTAGTGTTTACATGATGCTAGTGTTATGTAGTTATACTGTTGCCCTCGTGATTGAGCAGATATCAGATATTTGATATTTCTGTTTAACTACTCATAGCTACCTTTTAGCTAATGATACAAATGCAATTATTGACCTTTGTGCCAGTTCGTTTTGCTTGGAGCAGTTCCATTCCACAGAGATGTAACACGCTTGCAGAAGCTTGGGGTACATGGTGTGATAACCCTAAATGAACCATTTGAGACTTTGGTACCATCATCTATGTATAAGGCAAGTGGCTTGTAAGTTATTTTCCCTTTTCATGCTAAAAGGTTTATGTCGTTTTGCAGATCCTTAATCCTTCAAAGTTTCATTAAACCTTGCATATGCCACTGGGAACAGAACTGCTGATCCAATCTATTTTCATCAGAAATACCCTGTGACATAAATGCTCCTCTGCTGAAATTTACAGTCACGTGGGATTGATCACCTTGTTATTCCTACAAGAGATTATATGTTTGCTCCTTCACTTGCGGATATTAATCAAGCTATTGATTTCATTCATAGTAAGTGAGCCTCACATAATTGTTTATTAGTTGACCATCCTAAAGTCACTGATAGTTGTTGGTCAACTGCGATGCCGCTTCCTTTTCCTCAGCAACTTTCCTTCTATTTTAATATGAAGATTTTCAATGACATTTCAGCACTTATTGATTAGGAAATGCATCTTGTGGGAAAATAACATATATTCACTGCAAAGCTGGAAGGGGCCGGAGTACAACAATCGTCTTGTGCTATCTGGTAAATTTAATTATCTCTCTCTTAGTAAGAACTGTAACTTGTGAAAATCTGAGCTGAGAACTTCAGTTCATAATGAGAAAAAAATTATAGCATACTACCTGCTTGGAATCGGTTTCAACTTGTGTCTAGGGTAATCCATGTTATTATTGTGGTTCTTAATTTTCACCAGGTCAAATACAAGAATATGACACCTGCAGCAGCTTTCGAGCGTGTACGATCGAAAAGGGCTCGAGTGCTGTTGACACATTCGCAATGGAAGGTACTGAAAACACCCTGAGTCATTTCTTCCATCTTAAAACACCGTGACTCGCATTGGAATTTCTGATTTTTCACCCTGTCACCTCCTGTGATTTTCATGAATTTGGGAAGTTGGAAGAATTAGCCTCCTTTACATAATTTGTTTACGCTGATAGATGTTATGGTTTTGACCAATTGATCCTAACGGTATAGCTAACTAGGAAAGTATATGTTACATTTTAGCAACCTTTCCCTTTCTCATTAAGGAAATAATCCAGTTTGCACCAAATATTTCCAGAGCACCTATATCTAATTTTTTTAGTGGAAACAAAACGCTCTACTTGTGCTTCAAAGATCATGTAAACATGGCATTTGTATTTGCAGAGCAATGCATTAGGTGTTTGGATTGTGACATTCAGCTACTCTTTTCTGGTGATTGATGATGAACCAATTTATGTAGCTGGGACCAAATTGACACTTAATGGACCTAGATATATCCCATTTAATTAGAGCAAAAGTAACGCTGAGTTGTCGGCTTGTCGCTAGTGGATTCTGAATGTTTCTGGATGGTCCTGATAGCCTTGCAGTTCATTTCTTGATGTGGAAGAAGAGTTGAAGACAGTTTGAATAATTGCTCAATGAAAACCGTCATGTTTTCTAGGTGGCTTTGATTCTCGCAGGCGGTTCAAGAATTCAGCAAGAAGAACGCGGACCTTGCTGCTCCCACAAGCGATTCCGCAACAGCATCTCCAGCACGGGACGCGGTACGGGTAACAGTAGCCGATTTGAATGGTAATGATGCTCCAGAGTTTCTTAGAGGATGCCAGCTTGTCTAGCCACAAGACTACACCATTAAGGCCAATGATTAAGAGCAAGGCTAATAATACAGCCGGTTTGCTGGCTGTAAGGTTTCTTGCAGCCTTCTCTCAGCCCACTCATATAGTAGTTAGCTATTTACAGTTAATACATAGCCCACTTGTCTCTCTCACAGACTTTCTTGGTTCTTGTGCCCAAGCCGACTGTAAGCTTACAGCCCGCATCTCCTCTCTCTCCTCCCCTCTCTCCTCCACCTCAGCATTTAGTCGGCTTACAGCCTGCTATTATACTTGCTCTAAGATGCTGTCCTGCTTGTTTCCTTCTCGGATCTGATGAATGATCACTGGGCATCGGGTGTCCGAGGTGCATGCTGGTGGTAGCCCAAGTCTATCTGCGAAGTGGTGTGCAGATCTGTAAGGACGGCAGCAGCATACCTTTCCAAAAAGAAAACGGCACCAGCATTGGCATTAATAATATTTCTCGAGTCATATAATTGTCCATATTCATCCGATTTGCATGTATATACCTTCGTCATGTGAAATTCGTTGTTCGGACCTTTGATGAGAATGCATCTCTTGGATTGAATAGCATACCCGTACCTGAATGGCCTTGTGTGAATTGAATAAAATGCATGCTAGGCTGGGTTTATGAAAATTGGCACAATGAACCAGAGTGGTTGCAGCCAGCCAGCCAGGGCGAGCGAAAATCGAATTGGAAAATCACCAGTGGATGTTCTGATTATACTAGTTTTACCTAGCAGTGGTTGAAATATCTGATTCCGTTTAACGAGTCTCTTCTGGCAGGTGCTCCGAATATATATATATATATATTACCTAAGGCCAATTTGAATTGTCATTCACTTGGTTGGAGTGCCCCAGTTGTGCGGCTGCCAAGTTCAGCCACCTGTTGTTACCTCAAAAAAAAGTTCAGCCACCAGTTCAGATCACCTGATCCTGATCGGTTCTGAAGATAAAATAATACTCCTGCGTATTTGAATAGATGTGTGTTAGTCGTCTGATGCCATTTACAGAAAGGTCTGCAGAAGCAACCAAAATCCAAAATAGAAGTGACGCCTTTTGTCTTTGTATCTACTACCTTTCAGACGCCGTCAATTTCACATTGAGTTCTTTGATATCAGCTCCGTACTATCATCATGATGGTTTTCAGGGTGATATTGCTATTCTAATTTCCAAGTTTAACCTACTCCAGTAATGGACTTCTTAGTTCCCAAGAAAAATATTAGAGTTTTTAGAACTTTTTGTCGATGCTTCTATACGATAACAAACTGTTGAAGTCGTACCTAATTATCTTTCTTTTACCGTCACTCGATTAAAATTTGATGATAAGAATATTAAGTTTGATTTGAGCAGTCATAAAAACGAGGCACCCTTTTGCTCTCCGGTCTCTGCCGATGGGTTTTCCATTTTTGCTTAAGGCTTTCTCTCAATTACAGTTTGGAAAGGACGACGCGGTTATACAAGTACGGGTGAATGACCCGATCGCGAAAAGACAGTTATACAAGTGATGTAGCATCAGCGCCGACTGATGAATGCACCTGGAGCTGTTCATCTGAATCCACCTCACACCTCCTGTCCCATTACAATCTGATGAAACTACTTTTAGCTGAAGCTACCATGCTGAACCCCACCAACGGTAGCAATGACGTAGCATCGTGCTCATAGTTACTCCCTTCATTTTTAAATGGCACGGTGTTCAATAGTTTGTCCTAAATGTCATATATATTCGAAAATACAAAGTATTAGTTAACTGCCCTAAAAGATCACGCAAACAAGCTAATCAAGCTAAAATTAGTCCACTAGTTAGATATAAATAAATATATTAAGGAGGCGTGAGCAGAGTGAGATTGTCATTTTAACTATAACACGAGTGCCCTTCCTCAACAAAAAAAAAAGTAAAGAAACAAAAAATCTGAACATGTTTGTTTCGCTTTGTCTTACTTCGTCCATTGTCAATCTAGATCTTCCTTCTTCCATCCTCTCTCTTGGCCTGCAGCTAGCCTTCCTCTTGCCAATATTGCCTCCGATGTTAGCAAGGGTCACCCTTGTCTTCCCCTCCCCCCCCCCCCCCCCCCCCCTTCTCCCACGCAAACACAATCGTGTCTAACCATACCATGTGCTTCTTCTTTTTTTGGTTGTTGGTCATGGAACCTGAGCTCTACCGCCTATACCACCGCCCCTCCCGATCTAGTAGTAGCATTGTCTCCAGATCCACCACTCTACAGTTCTAGTCTCTACGTACCACCACCACCGCTAACAAAAACTGCAGGGTAAACACTTCACCACCAATCCTCTCTAATCGGCCTATACCACCACCTCGATAAGAAACGTCGCCGCTAACGCTTGTTTGGTCCACACATCATCACGACCATTGTTTCAGCAGCCACCTCCAGCTACCCGTTTCAAATTTGGCAACTATGAATTCCATCATCAAACCTCAACCTCTAACCCTAACTAGAGTTTGTTGGAGTTGGATTAAGGTTGCTGAGATAAAGAGGCGTTTGTTGGATTTGCTCCATCAGATTTTACGTCGTCTTTATTTCCTTTTTTTTTGTTTTCCTTGATATATGATACAAATGTGGTTTTCAAAGTTGGGGTTCTCGATCTACGCTAAAACTGAGAGGCCTCTCTAAACATTGCTTTTTATAAGATACTAGCAAACATATCCATGCATTGCTACTAAACCAATACATCATGAAGTCGGACACCCTATCGTTGTTGGATACGAGTTGTTATAACTTGTATGAGTTAGGTCGTGAGTTTGGATCATATATAAGACACGGAGGGCACGGAGACACTTTGTAAATAAAAGAATGACAAGAGTATTACTTCACTCTTTAACAAACATGGAGCTAGCATATAAGCAATGTTGTCATGTTACAGCATCGACTATCTACCTTGCCAAGCACATCCACTGTCTTCTACTGAGTATGACATCAGTAGGTCTGCCCTAGTGACAATAGTAGATAACAAAATTGCACTACCAATGAGTTACTTTGGGCCTCTATATCAATTAGCGTGAACATGTTGAAGCTCTCTTTGCCTTTGTCTTTTCTTCACAAGAACCGAGTCCAACTATCTCAATCGGCTTGCGCCGAGTGAACCACTTGCTTAATAATGTGGTTAAAGGCATCATTTTTTTCATGTTACTTCATATTCCTTTGTATTGCCTTTGATACCAGCTCTTACTTTTACTTAGCTTACTTATTGGATATTGAGATTAATTCTAGCTAGGAAATATACTTGTATGTTGCTACAGATGAAGGCAACATGGTGACGGGACACGCAGGATAGGAAACCTTGGTCTCTATATTTTGTCTAAATTGATGGCATAATTTTTATTATGGTACTATACCAATAGCCTGTTATACTATGGAATTAACTATAGCCCGCGTATGCAGGTGCGGATAACTCTGCCTGCTCACCTCCTTCCTCCCGCACGCGTCATCTTCTTTCTCCCTAAAAGGATCAAGATGCCTAAGACAGGGGTGAATTGGACTAATTCTAAATTCTTTGCAATAATTAAGCCCTGTACTTAGCCCGCTTCACCCCTTGTGCCTAGAATATGTTTCTATTGTTCTACCGCATAAAAGTTTTGCACCCTAGGTTCCAATCCTACTCTAGCATGGTAATTCTAGGAATGTAAAGACATAGAAATGAATTGCTCAAATGTAAATGCTCAAAGTAAAAAGAGGGAAAGGAACGCGGCGTTTTTTTCCGAGGTATCGGAGAGTCGCCACTCCCCACTAGTCCTCGTTGGAGCACCCGCGCAAGGGTGTAGCTCCCCCTTGATCCGCGCAAGGATTAAGTGCTCTCTATGGGCTGATTCTTTGACACTCCATCGCGGTGAATCGCTCACAACCGCTCACAACTTGACTTGGGTCATCCACAAGCTCCGCCGGATGATCACCAAACTCCCAATCACCACCGAGTCGTCTAGGTGATGGCGATCACCAAGAGTAACAAGCACAAACTCTCACTTGACCACGATAAGCCTAATGAAAAGGGTGGATGCACACTTGCTACTCTCTATGCACTAATAGGGTCCTTAATCTTGGATTCTCAAATCTCAATCACCTCACTAGACTCTTGCTCTCCCTTGCACTCCAAAGGTGTTTCTCAGCTGAACAAATAGGCAAGAGACCTCCGATGGACGAGTGGAGTAAGTATTTATACCCCTCATTCAAAACATAATGTTTGAAGGCTGAGTCAACACTCTGTGGGGTGACCGGACGCTCCGGTCAGTTATCCCCGCCACTGTGTTAGAAAGAGCCGTTAAGTTCTGACCGGACTCTGACCTGTGTCCGGTCAGCACTGACCGGACGCGTCCGGTCCAGAAAAACGCTCTCTGAAACCTTACTGATATTGACCGGACGCTGGCACCCAGAGTCCGATCACTTCACTGTTCAGCGTCCGGTCAGTTACCGAATTCTGACCAGCGTCCAGTCGTCACCGACCGGACACGTTCGGCTAGGAAACAGACTCTCTGGAACCTCTCTGAAGTTGACTGGATGCAGGTACCTAGCGTCCGATGCACTTTCACTCAGCATCCGGTTAGTACCAGATGACTTCAATTAATCAAATGAACTGACCGGACTCACCCTCCAGCGTCCGGTCACAACCAGACTAGCATCCGATCAGTTATTTGACCCTCCATTCACTTCCAACTCAAAATCCTATGTGAATGAAGTTTACTCTAATTGATCTTAAGGCTATTCCTAAGCTAGCTAGTGCTAGGTTTGACAAGTGTGCACCACACCTAACCCACTAGACTTACCTAGATCAAGCTACTAGTCCATACCCCCCTTAATAGTACAGCCAAAGGAAAAACAAAGTCCTAAACTACTCTAAGTGTCTCTCCAACACCAAATGACACTTAGAACTAGTCCGTCCTTAACTTTGTCGTCCATCCTTTGAAAGCCGAAACGATTTCCATCGACAGGGGCATGACAACCATGATTGCCCAATCAATTACCATTACCATGACCTAACTCAAATTGCCTCTGCAAAACACACGTTAGTTATAGTAATCTCGTGTCGTCATTAATCATCGAAACCCAACTAGGGGCCTAGATGCTTTCACTCCTACACCCCCACCTCCACACCCCGCTCGGCTTCAGCGATGCGCCGCCGCCGCCGCCACCCTTCACCACCGCCACGCTACCCTCAACCCTATGCTTCAGATCTGGCGAGAGTCCCCCGCTTGGACCCCTCCCTAGGCTCCGGCGGTGCGCCACCATCTCCATCATCGCCCTCCACCATCGCCACGCTAACCTCAACCCTATGCTTCGGTTCTGGCACGAGTGCCCCCGCCTCGACCCCCACCTAGGCTCTGGCGGCGTGCCGCCTCCGTCACCCTCCACCACCGCCATGCTAGCCTCAACCCTATGCTTTGGATCTGGAGCGAGTGCCCTCGCCTCGTCTCCCTCCTAAGCTCCATCGACGCACCACCGCGTTCGCGTCCGCCTCACTAATATTAGCATCTTCTTCTTCGGTCATCGCCCCCGCCGCCGGCACCGCCCAACTGAAAGCTCTAGTTTGGTTTTGGTGAATTGATGAAACCCTAAGTGCTAATCTAGTTTATCAAAGTGATTAAGAGATAGGTAGCACTACTCCAAGTGGTGAAGCAAATGAAGATCATGACGTGATGATGGTGATGCCATTGTGATGATCAAGTGCTTGGACTTAAAAAAGAAGAAAGAGAAAAACAAAAAGCTCAAGGCAAATGTGAAATTGATAGGAGTTTTTCGGTTTAAGTGATCGAGACACTTAGTGAGTGTGGTCACATTTAGTCGATAGCCGTACTATTAAGAGGGGTGAAACTCGTATCAAAATACGGTTATCAAAGTGCCACTAGATGCTCTAACTCATTGCATATGCATTTAGGATCTAGTGGAGTGCTAACACCCTTGAAAATGTTGGTGAAAATATGTGAACACACATGCATAAGGTGATATACTTGGTGGTTGGCACATTTGAGCAAGGGTAAAGAAGTTGGTGAAGTCATAGAGCTCACTGGAGCTAACTAGACGTAGGTCAGGATGCTAATCCTATGCGTTCGGTCAGTAGTGGATCAGTGGCGCGGTCTCGGTTTTGATGATCGAACTCTAGAGGCGTTGATTGACCGAACATGGCGAAGGTGAGTTTGGTCACTGCTGACGTATGCTGACGATGCTGGCTGTAGAGAAGGCGTGAAGGGACAGAGAAGACCGGACGCTGCTATGAGTCCGGTCATGGTGGATCAGACGCGTCTGGTCAAGAAAATGCCTCTGGAACCTTACTGGAAACGACCAGACTCTAGTGATAGTGTCCGGTCACTTTAAGCAGCGCGTCCGGTCACCACTTAATCACGAAAGATGCTGAGAATCGACCATTGAGATCGTGTGGTGGAGAATCAAAAGAGGAGACATGTGGCGAGCATCAGACGACCGGACGTAGGGGTCCAGCGTCCGATCAACCTGACCAGCGCGTTCGGTCAGCTCGTGTTTCGCTGGACAGAGGAGCCAACGGCTCTATTTCGTTGGGGGCTTTATTTAAGGCATGTGGCCAGCTCTAGCTCACTCTCTTGGCCATTTGCTTTGATATAGCAACCTTGTGAGCTTAGCCAAAGCCCTCTCACTCATCTCCATCATTGATTCTTCATCTTTGTGAGATTGAGAGTAAATCCAAGTGCATTGCTTGAGTGTTTGCATTTAGAGGCACTTGGTGTTTGTGTTTCACTGTGGGATTTGCTTGTTACTCTTGGTGGTTGCCGCCATCTAGACGGTTTGGAGCAGCAAGGATCGTTGAGCGGAGGTTGGTGATTGTCTCTGGCTCCGATCGTGGTGATTGTGAGGGGCTCTTGACCTTTTCCCGGTGGAGAGCCTAAAGATACTCTAGTGAATTACTCATGGCTTGTGTGATTCTTATCTTATGTTGGTTGTGCGGCACCCTATCGAGGGTTTAGCGTGTGATGCCAATTAGCGCGTGAACCTCCAAGTGATTGAATCGCCACAACGAGGACTAGCTTGCCGGCAAGCAAGTGAACCTCGGTAAAAATTTATTGTGTCATTATTTGATTCTTAGGTGATTGGTCTTCATTCGTATTCATTCTTGTGATTGATTGGTTTATTCTTCAACTTGGCGGTATAACCATCTTGCTCTCTCTTTACATTACCGCAAATTAGTTATTAAGCTCTTTAGTGTAGCTAGTCGTGAGAGCTTGTTAGTTTGGTTAGTGTGGCTCTTTAGTTAGCCTTTGAGAGCACACTAACTTAGTATAGTGACATAGCTATTGTATGGGTAGAGATTATATAAACTAGAATTATAGTAGATGGCTTGCATTTTAGTAGGCTAGCACAACACTCGCTTCGCCTTATATTTGTCTAATCGATTTGCTAAGTGTTGTTGTAGAAATTTTTAATAGGCTATTCATCCCCTCTAGCCATTGGGACCTTTCAAGTGGTATCAGAGCTGTGGTCACCATGATTTGAGGATTAACAACCTTCGATATAAAAAATGACTCAAATCAACAACACCAAAAAGCCACCTCAATTTGATGGCTCAAACTATCCCTATTGGAAGACTAAGATGACAACATATACCAAGTCAATCAATAGGAAAGTTTGGAAGATGGTGGAGACCAAGATTGAGATAGAGGATCTAGAGAACCCCATCGCCACCAAAGAAGTGCTTCTTCAAAACAATAACATTGCTCTTAGTGACATTCATGATGCTATTAATGAGAGAACATTTGAACAAATCAAGAACATTGAAATGGCTCATGAAGCATGAAAGAAGTTGGAGGAATCATTTGAGGACACTCAAGCCATGAAGGGTGCCAAGGCATATATCCTCAAGGAGAAGTTTGCTAGTTTCAAGATGGAGGATGAGAGTGTGCCGGAGATGTTTCATAGGTTACAAGTGCTTGTCAATGATCTCAAAGCACTTGGTGAGAAGGTGGAGGACAAGGACTTCTCCCATAAGTTCTTGAGATGCTAACCCTCAAGATTTGGCATATTGGTCACTATTCTAGTGAGGAGTGGTTTGGATACCATGACACCAAACCAAGTATTGGGAGATATAATAACCGATGATACATATAGAGATGATGATAAGAAAGAAGAAAAGAAGGAGAAGAAAGATGAGAAGAAGGATGAAAAGAAGAAGAGTGTGGCATTCAAGGCCACATCATCCAAGGGCAAGTCAAAGCAAGAATCATCAAGTGAAGATGAAGACTTGAGCTTTGATGAGATGGATGATGAGAAGATGGCTCTCTTTGTCAAGAGATTTGGTAAGTTCATGATGAAAAAGGGCTACCATGCTAGAAGAAAGAAGTCTTCATCCAAGAACAAGGAAGAATCAAGAAGGTACTTCAATTATGGAAGCAAGGACCATCTTGTTGCTCAATGCCCATACAATATCGACAATGATGATGACAATAAGAAGAACAAGAAGAAGGACAAGAAAGAAAAGAAAGAGAAGAATGACAAGATGATCTTTAAGAAGAAGAAGAAGGGTGGTTCATATGTGGTCATTTGGGATAGTGATGCTTCCTCAAGTGATGATGATGATAGTAATGATGACAAGACCACAAAAAAGAAGGCACTTGCAAGCATTGCTATCAATAGGAAGCCTTCTCTCTTCGACACTCCATCATGTTTATAGCTAAGGCCACTAAGGTACAAACTTGTGATGATGAAAGTGATGAAGAACATGATAATGAAAATAAAAATAAAAATAAAAGTGATAGTGATAATGATGAATCAATTAAGGATGAACTACTTGATATGCTAGATGAGGCTAAAGAACACTTCGACATCAAGAGAAGGGAATACAAAAGCTTGCATAAGGAACTAAAAGCCCTTAAGCAAGCCTTTGATGAGCTCAATGCATCTCATGAGAGGCTAGAGGAAGCCCATAAGAAGCTTGGCAAGGCCCACAAGAAGCTTGAAAAAGCTCATTCCTCTTTGCTTGATGAGCAAAATAAGAAGAAACATGTTGATACATGTAATGTAGGCTTAACTTGTGACTTAATTGATGAATTATTCTATAAGCCTATCATTGTTGCTCCCACTAACCCTTCTTGTAGCACTTTTACTTCTACCTCATCTAATAGTGATGGTTTCACTTGTGATGCCTCACTAATGGTTGAGAATGAGACCCTCAAGAAGAAGGTCAATGAGCTCACTCACACCTTGGCTAAGGCCTATGGTGGTGAGGACCGTTTACTTATGTGCTTGGGTAGCCAAAGAGCTTCTCTCTACAAAGAGAGATTGGGCTATACCCCCAAAAAAGACAAGGTGGTATTTGCTTCTCACAAGACTAGTTTTGTGAAGAACAATTGTCAGTTTTGCACTAGTTGTAAGTAAGTTGGTCATAAAGAGCATGAGTACAAGAACAAGAGCAAGAATGCTAATGTATCCTCAATTAAGATTAATTCTTTCTATGTGCTTACCAAGGGTACAAATGGTGTGAAAGCTAAGTCCATTGGTACACCATGGATGGGCTCAAAGAAGAAAGCCATTTGGGTGCCAAAGAGCTTGGTCACTAACCTTCAAGGACCCAAGCAAGTTTGGATACCTAAAAAGAATTGATCTTCCTTTATAGGTCAATTACAAAGCCGGAGGAAAGTATTGGGTTCTTGATAGTGGGTGCACTCAACACATGACCGGTGATACAAGAATGTTCAACTCAATCAACACTAATGGCAATGATGGTCATGATAGTATTACATTTGGTGACAATGGCAAAGGCAAGGTCAAGGGGCTTAGTAAGATTACAATATCCAATTATATGAGCATTTCCAATGTGTTGCTTGTTGAGGGCTTAAACTTCAATTTGCTATCTATGGCTCAATTATGTGATCTTGGATTCAAATGCAGATTTGGGCTAGATGATGTAGAGATCATAAGTGTAGATGGCTTTAACTTGATCTTCAAAGGCTTTAGGTATGAGAATCTATACTTAGTTGATTTCAATGCTAGTGAAGCTCAATTGACAACATGTTTGTTCATTAAGTCTAGTATGGGTTGGTTATGGCATAGAAGGCTTGGTCATGTTGGAATGAAACAATTGAATAGATTGGTTAAGTATGACTTGGTTAGAGGCTTGAAAGATGTTGTGTTTGAGAAGGATAAGCTTTGTAGCTCTTGTCAAGCCAGCAAACAAGTTGGAAACACCCATCCTAAGAAAAGCATGATGAGCACTAGTAAAATATTTGAATTATTGCATATGGATTTGTTTGGGCCAACACAATACACTAGCATTGGTGAAAATAAATATGGCTTTGTGATAGTGGATTATTATATTAGATACGCTTGGGTATTCTTCCTGGTGGATAAAAGTGATGTGTTTGCAACATTCAAATTATTTATCAAGAGCATTCACAATAAGTTTGAAACAACCATCAAGAGAGTTAGAAGTAACAATGGTAGTGAGTTCAAGAACACTAGAATTGATAAGTTATGTGATGAATTTGGAATTAGACATCAATTCTCGACCAAGTACACTCCACAATCAAATGGCCTTGTTGAGAGGAAGAATAGAACACTCATTGATATGGTAAGGTCTATGCTTAGTGAGTACAATGTGAGTCAATCTTTTTGGGCCGAATCTATCAACACAGCTTGCTATTGTAGCAACCGTCTCTATTGTCACCCATTAAAAGAGAAGATACCATATGAGGTCTTGAATGGTAGAAAGCCCAACATTGCATATTTTTTGGTCTTTGGTTGAAAATGCTATATCTTGAAGAAAGGCACTAGATTGATCAAGTTTGACAAGAAATGTGATGAATGATTCCTATTTGGTTATTCCACTACAAGCAAAGCATATAGAGTTTGAAATTTGGTTAGTGGTACTTTTGAGGAAGTTCATGATGTTGAATTTGATGAAACTAAGGGTTCCCAAAATGAGAATGAGAACTTGGAAGATGTTAGAGGCATTCAACTTTCAAATACCACAAAGAACATGAATGCTGATGTTGAGGCCTAGGCAAGTGAATGGTGATGAAGATGATCAAGTGCAAGTGCTCTCTAACTCAAATGTGTAAGATGATACAAATTAAATTAGTACAAATGGCTCTCATGATAATGAACAAAATCAAGTGGCTAGTACATTATCTCAACCCAATAATCAAGCAAGTGCAAGCGATCAAGTTTCAATACTCTAACCAACCAATATTGCAAGAGATCGTCCATTAGACACTATCATTGGTGATATTTCAAGAGATATGCAAACTAAATCAAGATTAGCTTTATTTTGTGAGCATTTCTTATTTGTGTCATCCATTGAACCAAAGAAGATAGATGAAGCATTGAAGGATGTTGATTGGGTGAATGTTATGCATGAAGAATTGAATAACTTCACAAGAAATCAAGTATGAGAATTAGTAGAGAGACCAAAGGGACACAATGTGATTGAAACCAAATGGGTTTTTAGAAACAAGCAAGATCAAGATAGGATAGTAGTAAGGAACAAAAAAATATTTGTAGCACAAGGATATACACAAGTTGAAGGTCTTGACTTTGAAGAAACATATGCTCTAATTGCTAGATTGGAAGCAATTATAATCTTACTAGCCTATGCTTGTGCCCACAACATCAAACTCTAATAAATAGATGTTAAGAGTGCATTTCTCAATGGTTACATCAATGAAGAAGTATATATTGAGCAACCTCCTGATTTTGAAGATGACAAGAAGCCCGACCATGTGTACAAGTTGAAGAAGGCGTTGTATGGCTTGAAGCAATCACCTAGAGCATGGTATGAGAGATTGAGGGACTTTCTACTCTCTAAAAGGTTCATGATGGGCAAGGTTGACACCACTTTTTTCACCAAAAAGATTGGTAAAAATTTATTTATGTTGCAAATCTATGTTGATGACATCATATTTGGATCAACCAATCAAGTCTTTTGTGAAGAGTTTGGAAAGATGATGGCTAATAAGTTTGAAATGTCCATGATTGGAGAGTTAAGTTACTTCCTTAGTCTTCAAATCAAGCAATTAAAAAATGGTATATTTATGAGTCAAGGTAAGTACATCAAAAACATGCTCAAGAAGTTTGGCATGAGTGATAGCAAAGCTATTAGTACACTAATGGGGACAAATGGCAACTTAGATAGTGATGTAAGTGGCAATATGGTGGATCAAAAATTATATCGGTCTATGATTGGAAGCCTACTCTATGTGACTGTATCAAGGCCGGATATCATGTTTAGTGTGTGCATGTGTGCAAGATTTTAAGCCTCACCAAGAGAAAGTCATTTGAAGGCTACAAAGAGAATATTGAGGTACTTGAAGCATATACAAAATGTTGATTTGTGGTATCCCAAAGGAGCAAAGTTTGAGCTAGTTGGTTACTCTGACTCGGATTATACAGGATGCAAGGTTGAAAGAAAGAGCACTTCAGGCACATGCCAATTATTAGGAAGACCACTTATTTCATGGTCATCAAAGAAGTAAAATAGTGTTGCATTATCAACTGCCGAAGCCGAATACATATCCGCCGGTAGTTGTTGTGCATAAATACTTTGGATGAAGGCCACCTTGAGTGACTTTGAAATCAAGTTCAAGAAAGTACTATTGATATGTGACAATGAGAGTGCAATCAAGTTAACCAATAATCCGGTTCAATATGCAAGAATAAAGCACATTGATGTCCGCCACCATTTCATAAGAGATCACCAATAAAAAGGGGACATTTGCATTGAGAGTATAGGCACCAAAGATCAACTTGCTGATATATTCACCAAGCCATTGGATGAGAAAAGATTTTGCAAGCTAAGGAATGAGTTGAACATATTGGATTTCTCAAATATGTGTTGATGCACCCCTCACTTATATGACATGCCTCTCCTTCGAGCAATCCAAGGTAAAAGTTGATTGACACGACATACATCCTTGCTAAGGATATGTTTAGTGCATCTAATCATCTTTCACATTAAATAGGCTCGTTCATGAAAATCAAATGATTTTGATGTTTGTATGATACCACTATTGCTTCTATGCTTAATTTGGTCTAGTGGTAGCATATGACATGTTTGTGGGCTTGTAAACCTAATGTTCGATCTAGAAAATGAGCTATAAGTGTTTAACTCAACATGGTATAAGATAACCCTTATTTGGAGGTGTGAAGAAGCTTGTCCTTGGATCAAATCGAGTTAAATAACTTTGGCAAATGTTCTAGATTGAACCAAATTTAGGAAATGGTCCTCACCCCATTGATTGACATTGATAATTTCAGTCTATCTACATTTTGAACCTTTGTGGTCATTGATGACAAAGGAGGAGAAATAGTGTACAAAGATAGTGAAAGACAACAAAGGGTGAGAGAAACAAAGATGTAAGTGATAGGGGGAGAATTTGACATAGGGGGAGAGATATGACAAATGAAGGGGATTAATTAAAATTTTGAGCGCACAAGTAGGGGGTGCGAGCTCATAAACTTGGTGGATGCATTTGAATGTGCATTTCATATGTTTGCTTGCATGGCACAAGTTTTAAATTTCAATATCCATGCTTATGTGGTATATGCTAGTTGTAGGATTGAATGATGAAATGAAAAACTAACATGCATAGGTTAAGAAACTAGACTTATGTTCATTTTATGGAAACTAGACCCTTACTTCTAATGTTGATCTCATGGGGTATTTTAGTTTTTGTGTATGTCTAATTACTAATGGTGCTAAGGATGGTATATTGGTGCACTCCGATTAGTATCATGCTTCAAAGGTCCATCTTTTATACCTTAGCATTATTTGGTAGACATTGTCTTCTATATTTCCTATCTAAGCATATGTGCAAGCTATAATCCAAACTCTTAGCACATATATAGGGGGAGCAATTGCTACCATTTAGGGTTCATGAAACTTGTCCATATCCTTTTACGCATGGTAAATATGCTTGGGCAAGCAACATGGATTCAATTAAATTTTTAATTCATATCTTTGTGTAAGGGTTGTGAAAGCTCTAGTTTGGTTTTGGTGAATTGATGAAACCCTACGTGCTAACCTAGTTTATCAAGTGATCATGAGATAGGTAGCACACTTCAAGTGGAGAAGCTAATGAAGATTATAGCATGGCAATGGTGATGGCATGGTGATGATCAAGGGCTTAAACTTGAATGGAAGAATGAGAAAAATAAAAAGCTCAAGGCAAAGGTATAAACCATAGGAGCTGTTTTGTTTTGGTGATCAAGACACTTAGAGAGTGTGATCACATTTAGGTTTGATAGCCGTACTATTAAGAGGGGTGAAACTCGTATTGGAATGCGGTTATCAAAGTGCCACTAGATGCTCTAACTCATTGCATATGCATTTAGGATCTAGTGAAATGCTAACACCCTTGAAAATGTTTGTGAAAATATGCTAACACATATGCACAAGGTGATACACTTGGTGGTTAGCACATTTGAGCAAGGGTGGAGAAGTTAGAAGTGAAAAGGAGTTTGTCGCGAAGACGCTGGCGTCGGTCAACTGACCAGACGCTGGGTCTGAAAGCACCGGACGCTGGCTGCTTACGTCCGATCAAACTGGTAAGATATCACAGTGCCTAGGGTTAACCACCGAACGCTGAACTGTGTCCGGTCGAGGTGGACCGGACGCGTCCGGTCGAAGAAATACGCCTCGAGGAGCTTACTGGAAACGACCAGATGCTGGGGCTTCAGCGTCCGGTCAGTTTTACCGGAGCATCCAGTCAGCTTCGTAGCCGTTGAAATCTAACGAATAGCGTTTGAAGCTGGTGACGCGTGGCGTCCATCGGGCGACCGGACGCTGAGGGCTAGCGTCCGGTTAGTCTGACCAGAGCATCTAGTCACCCCGTGTTGTGCCCAGTGAAGGGGAACAACGGCTCTATTTCGTGGGGGCTTCTATTTAAGCCCCATGGCCGGCTATGGCTCATATCTTTGGCCATTTTTATTGACATAGCAACCTTGTGAGCCTAGCCAAAGTCCTCTCACTCATCTTCATCACTGATTCATCATCATAGTGAGATTGGGAGTGATCCAAGTGCATTGCTTGAGTGATTGCATCTAGAGGCACTTGATGTTCGTGTTTCGCTGCGGATTTCGCTTGTTACTCTTGGTGGTTGCCACCACCTAGACGGCTTGGAGCAGCAAGGATCGTTGAGCGGAGGGTGGTGATTGTCTCCGGCTCCGATTGTGGTGATTGTGAGGGGTTCTTGACCTTTCCCCAGCGGAGTGCCAAAAGGTACTCTAGTGGATTGCTCGTGGCTTGTATGATCCTCATCTTATGTTGGTTGTGCGGCACCCTATTAAGGGTTTGGCGTGTGAAGCCAATTAGCGTGTGAACCTCCAAGTGAGTGAATCGCCACAACGAGGACTAGCTTGTCGGCAAGCAAGTGAACCTCGGTAAAAATCATTGTGTTCATCATTGATTCTGAGGTGATTGGTCTTCATTGTTATTCATCTTTGTGATTGATTGGTTCTTTCATCTACACGGCGGTATAACCCTCTTGATCACTCTCTTTACTTTACCGCAAACTAGTTGACAAGCTCTTTAGTGTAGCTAGTTGTGAGAGCTTGCATGCTTGGTTGGTGTGGCTCTTTAGTTAACTTTTGAGAGCACACTAACATAGGGTAGTGTCATAGCTCTTGTGTGAATTGACACTATCTAAACTAGAATTGTGGTAGGTGGCTTGCTTTTTGAGTAGGCTAGCACAACACTTGCTTCGCCTCATAATTGTCTAACCATTTGGTTAAGTGTTGTTGTAGAAATTTTTATTAGGCTATTCACCCCCCTCTAGCCATTAGGACCTTTCAGGTTGTCATTAATTACCAAAAAGGGGGAGATTGAAAGCTCTAGTTTTGTTTTGGTAAATTGATAAAACCCTAAGTGCTAACCTAGTTTATCAAAGTGATTAAGAGATATGTAGCACTACTCTAAGTGGTGAAGCAAATGAAGATCATGACGTGATGATGGTGATGCTATGGTGATGATCAAGTGCTTGGACTTGGAAAAGAAGAAAGAGAAAAACAAAAAGCTTAAGGCAAAGGTGAAATTGATAGGAGCTTTTTGGTTTAAATAATCGAGACACTTAGTGAGTGTGATCACATTTAGAATCGATAGCCGTACTATTAAGAGGGGTGAAACTCGTATCAAAATGCGGTTATCAAAGTGCCACTAGATGCTCTAACTCATTGCATATGCATTTAGGATCTAGTGGAGTGCTAACACCCTTGAAAATATTTGTGAAAATATACTAACACACGTGCACAAGGTGATATACTTGGTGGTTGGCACATTTGAGCAAGGGTAAAGAAGTTGGTGAAGTCGTAGAGCTCACTGGAGCTGACCGGACGTAGGTCAAGACGGTGATCCTGTGCGTCCGATCAGTAGTGGATCAGTGGCGTGGTCTCGGTTTTGATGACCGAACTCTAGAGGCGTTGATTGACCGGACGCGGCGAAGGTGACTCCGGTCACTGCTGACGTATGCTGACAATGGTGGTTGTAGAGAAGGCGTGAAGGGACAGAGAAGACCGGACGCTGCTGTGAGTCCGGTCATGGTGGACCGGACGTGTCCGGTCAAGAAAATGCCTCTCTGGAACCTTACTGGAAACGACCGTTGAGATCGCGTGGTGGAGATGCTGAGAAAATGTCCGGTCAAGAAAATGTGGCGAGCATCTGGAACCTTACTGGAACCTTACTAGAACCTTACTGGAAACGACCGTCAAGAAAATGTCCGGTCACTTTGAGCAGCGCGTCTGGTCACCACTTAATCGTGAAAGATGCTGAGAATCGACCGTTGAGATCGCGTGGTGGAGAATCCAAAGAGGAGACACGTGGCGAGCATCGGGCGACCAGACGCGGGGGTCCAGCGTCCAATCAACCTGACCGGCGCGTCCGGTCGACCCGTGTTTCGCTGGACAGAGGAGCCAATGGCTCTATTTCGTTGGGAGCTTTATTTAAGGCATGTGGCCGGTTGTAGCTCACTCTCTTGGTCATTTGCATTGACATAGCAACCTTGTGAGCTTAACCAAAGCCCTCCTACTCATCTCTATTATTGATTCTTCATCTTTGTGAGATTAGGAGTGAATCCAAGTGCATTGCTTGAGTGTTTGCATTTAGAGGCACTTGATGTTTGTGTTTCGCTGTGGGATTCGCTTGTTACTCTTGGTGGTTTGTCCATCTAGACGGCTTGGAAGCAGCAAGGATCGTTGAGCGGAGGTTGATGATTGTCTCCGGCTCCGATCATGGTGATTGTGAGGGGTTCTTGACCTTTCCCCGACGGAGAGTCAAAAGGTACTCTAGTGGATTGCTCGTGGCTTGTGTGATCCTCATCTTGTGTTGGTTGTGCGGCACCCTATCGAGAGTTTGGCGTGTGATGCGAATTAGCGCGTGAACTTTCAAGTGAGTGAATCGTCGTAACGAGGACTAGCTTGCCGGCAAGCAAGTGAACCTCGGTAAAAAGTCATTGTGTTATCATTTTATTCCGAGGTGATTGGTCTTCGTTCGTATTCATTCTTGCGATTGATTGGTTTATTTCTCGACTCGGCGGTATAACCATCTTGCTCTCTTTCTTTATATTACCGTAAATTAGTTGTCAAGCTCTTTAGTATAGCTAGTCGTGAGAGCTTGTTAGTTTGGTTAGCCTGGCTCTTTAGTTGGCCTTTGAGAGCGTACTAACTTAGTGTAGTGACATATCTATTGTGTGGATAGAGATTATATAAACTAGAATTGTGGTAGGTGGCTTGCATTTTTGTAGGCTAGCACAACACTCGCTTCGCCTTATATTTGTCTAACCGGTTTACTAAGTGTTATTGTAGAAATTTTTAATAGGCTATTCAGCCCCCTCTAGCCATTAGGACCTTTCACCAACCGACCTCTCCCACCGCCCACGGGCAGCACCCCCACCGCCCTGCCCTCCGCCGCTGTCTCAACCACCACCATCGTCGGTCCGGCCATCGTCCCTAGAAACTTCCTTCTAAGCCTGGAGAACATGGAAATCCCTGAAAACCCAAACCCTAACGTCGCGGTCTTCTTCTCCGGCGACGGTAGCAGGTGAGTTCCACCGTTCTTCCACTCAACCACACATCGGATGGCCCAAACCCCAAACATGGAGAACATCAGACAACCGAGAAGGTGTGCGTGCCGCACGACACGAGTGTGCACGCTCGTAAAAAGGCATTCCCGTTATACTATTTGTCTATTCCTACATGTTATTCATTTACATCTTAATAGCTAAGGCCCTGTTCGCTTGAACTTGTCAGCCTGACTTATCAGTCATGGTACAATGTTTTCTCTCACGATAAATCAACGAATAGTATTTTCAGCCTGACTTTTCAGCGAAAGAGTTTATAGCGACATCACTTACCGAAAACCCTAAATCCTCCTCTTCTTTTTAATAATAAATCCTATTCTATCTGTTCATATTCAAAGAATATTTAAATAAAACCAATAAATAGAAAAGAAAATTGAAAAAGAGAAGCGGAGGAAAAGTAGGGCTCCATTCCACGGCCTGTCGCCGCCAGGCTAGTCGCCCAAACCACGCAACCGATATATTCCCCAGCACCCCCAGTCCAGCCGTCCAACCGAGACACCGCGTGCGAACCAAGCAGACCCCCAGTAGAAGAAGCGAAGTCGTCGCCGGAGGAGGAGGAGGAGGAGGAGGAAGAGCGCGGAGCAAGATGTCGTGGCAGACGTACGTCGACGACCACCTGCTGTGCGAGATCGATGGCCAGCACCTCAGCGCCGCCGCCATCGTCGGCCACGACGGCAGCCCCTGGGCGCAGTCCGAGGGCTTCCCCCAGGTTATTCTTTCCCACCTCATATCTTCCCGCCCTACTTGCTTAGCCCTTTCCTGTGCTCCTGCGCTGATCTAGGCCCACGCGACTCTAGATCTGCCCCAGCCGCACGGCCCGGCCAGATCGGAGCGAGGGGAGGTCCGGATCTCGGTCGCTGAGCCGAGATTCGGATCTAAGGCCCCTCCCCTCGCCGCCGTGGTTGCTGCTGCTGCGGTTCTCTGGGCATTTGATGCGAGCATAGCTGACTTTAAGCTTGATGATCCGTGTACTGTGGATTTGCTAGTGGTGGATGGCCGGATCGGGCTGTTGGCGTCTGACGTGATCCGGTTGTTCGCTCGATTAGACTTACTTACCAGTGGGAATGAGCGTCCAGCAAGCCTAGTGCAATTTGATTTACATGTAAAATTGGAGTGGCTACTAGAGGCACACCAAAGGCTGAGCTGCATGTGTTTATGCCTATGTAGCGTCAGTTGTGCGATTGATCCAAAACACAGAATTTTAGTTTTTGTTTAATGATGATTTTCTGATACCCCTCCCTTTTTTTTGTGACTTATGCCCCTCCCTATGTGTGTGCGGCACTTGTTAAAGCAAAAGTAGCTTTCGGTTGGGATTTGGGAATTTGTATTCTGTGTCCCATGGTTGGTCACAGGCTCACAGCTTGTGGCCTGCATTGTTCCATGGGCCAAATGCCTAGCCAAGGAAAATAAATCATGTAATTTGGAAATACTCTACCGTATTCGGTAGTATACAGGCTTCACCTGGCCTTTTATTTCTCCATGGTGTTGTCATATATGGAGTACTTGGATGGTGTGATGCTTTGTACATTTGTTTGATGTTCTAGCAGAGATTTGAGTCTATGTTGTTATCCTTATAGGGTGTCATGGAGTGTCATCAAATGTTACATCCTTGTGTTCACAATATGATCCATCACCTTTTTCTCCTCGTTCTCTTATCCCTGTGTTCTCATGTTCATGTTTCGTGCTTCTTGTTGCAGTTAAAGCCTGAGGAGGTTGCTGGGATCATTAAGGACTTTGATGAACCTGGTACTCTTGCACCAACTGGTCTTTTTGTTGGAGGTACAAAGTACATGGTGATCCAAGGTGAACCTGGAGTTGTCATCCGAGGAAAGAAGGTACAGTGGGGAACAGATTGTCTGATAGAAGAAATGCTTTGATGCCTTTTCCGTATGCTTATGTTAATTTTACTGAAAAACAAACTCAAATCATATCTGTAGTACTATATTCTTGTTATGATATCTCATATGGATCAAGCCTGTATAGAATTATTAAGTAGGAGGAATACTGTATCTATGATGCCTGGATACATGGTCATGATCACTTTGGGTTAATAAATATGCCTGCTGAACTCTGTTAGTTTATTGCATCTGCAAGCTTTTGTAGCATATGACTAATACTTTTGTAGGAGGAATATTCTGTTAGTTTAACATGTGAAAACACTCTTGAACATGCCCCTTGATTTACCCTGTTTCCACATTCGTTACAGGGCACTGGAGGCATTACTATCAAGAAAACTGGCATGGCCTTGATTATTGGTATCTATGATGAGCCAATGACTCCGGGGCAATGCAATTTGGTGGTGGAGAGGCTCGGCGATTACCTGGTCGAACAGGGCTTCTAAGTTTGTCATATGCTATATTTTGGTCATTGGGCACTTGAGTTTGCACCTCATTTGGTTCTGTAATCTGTGGGCTTGTGCATGTACTTGCGTATTGCATGCAGTGAATAATTTAGCTTGAGTTTGTTGGTTGGTGACAGTGTTGGGAACGGATTTGAATTGGGGTTTATGCTTGGCATCGCCTCATATCAAACTCAGCCTGCTGTTTCACTGAGTAATGTACATTTTCCTGGTCGTGGTACTTGTGGACTCTGCTGCTTTATGGAAACGAGTGCATTTTACTGCTGTGCTTGGCCGCATTGTTGAATTATTCGTGTAGTTATTTTACATTTCTCATGGTACTGTTTTCGGTATGTTATCAGGTAGAAATATGTCATGAGTTAAATGAATCTTGACCTGCGCCCTACGCTAATATGGCATGCTACCCCATTTTTGGTGTATCAAGTAGAAAACTGAAGGCTAAAAAATGTTGAATGGAGCGCATAATTTCCCTTGGGGGAATTGGACGGGATAACAGAGGGAGAGACGGTGACACCACCGCTGCCGCGGCCTCCAGCCGGTCCCCCGTAGCCATCACGAGAACGATAATCCAGAGAGAATGTCATCTCGCCCCCACCAGTCAGCTTCGGGAAAGAAGAGGCTACCCTCCCTTCAATTGCGTGGCCCTATGCCAAGGAGTGCTATGCTAGAACATGCAACAGGGGGTTACTAGCGCATATTCCCACCAATGTTGCCATGGTAAATTCAAGCATTGCCGCCGACCATTGTTCAATTGCTCTCGCCATAGCTCCACCACCTCCCTAGCATCGCCATTGACCTTATTTTGTCCAAGACCATCTAGTGTAAGAGCCTTACGGACCAATCTCCGCGTTGATGGCTACCATTTCCATTGTGGCCGGCTCCGCTCCATCCATCTCCCTCCCTCTTCTCTATTACGTTAGTCTTTTTAGGTCCCTTAGATGCTCAAGGGTGCATGTTTTGTCCAATACCACTAGCCACCACGCTAGAACGTGACCGTGAGCCACATGCCCGCTCTTGCCGCGTTGCTCAACCTAATCACCCCTAGCACCGAGTCCGGTACACCTTAGTCAACTAGCACCTCTAGTAGTCCATGCGCTAGCGAATTAGTTGATTTCCACTGGAATGGATGGATTTGTTGTCGGTGACGACCGTGCGGGAAGAACCCCGCTGAATCACCATTGCCATCATCATGTTAGATCTACCCCCTCAATCCTCATCAAGACCTACTCAGACGTGTGCAAAACGTCAAGACAAAACTAATGATGTTGACTTCATCGTCGGCAATCTCGTCGTGACTAGAGATAGTTCCCGTGTTACTCTATTAAGTGGGTCTAGTTGACCTCAGGCTCTATTCATCTTTCTCTCTTCTCCGTGGATTTAGTAATTGTTGTTTGATTTCGAATCTCCTATTTATGAATTGTTTGTTAGTCTCTTATCAGAATATAAGAAATTAACGTGCCAACTTTTAAAAAACACGATCGTAAAACTATGATCGGCTGTGCTTTTCAGCACCGTTGCTGCAGCAGCAACCACATCCCTCATACTGTACAAAACAATCAGCCATAGCTCAAACAGCTGCTGCGAAGTGCAGCCGAGCAGGGATAAAATTTACAATCTAAAAGACTATAACAAGTTATGACTTATCCCTAAAAAAAAAGAATATCGTTTTCCTTCAAATCTACTAAATCCGTTCCAAACTAGTTTGTTTGATTTTTTTATCTCAAGTTAACCACTCGTCTTATTCAAAAATTTGTAGACGATTTGTACAGAAAAATGACACTCATTTAGATACTGAATTTCTACAGTAAAACACAGGAAGATAAATCGTTCAACAAGATTCCCCTCGCTCCCTGGATCCCAGCGCACCCGGTTAACTCCCCTCGCTCCCTCGATACCTGCCCGCTCGGCTCCCCATCAAGGATCCGCATGCCATGGGCAAGCCGTGAGTCCCCAATATGCGCCGCGCGCCTGCGCCTCCCTCCTCGCCCAATGCTCGGCCTCCCCGTCATCGATCCGGAGATGCTCCGTCTCCCCAATCAGGTCATTGATCCGGAGGTGCTCCGTCTCCCCAATCAGGATTCAGGAGCTGCTCATGCCCGGCCTCATCCGTTCTACTCTTCTCCCCGTGCACCACCCAAGCAGATCGACCTCCTTGGCTACCCGCACACCACCAACCCCACATCGCCGCCGCCGCCCACGTCTGCTCCCCGTGCCGTTGCTCCTCGACCTGCTCGTCCTCGCGCTCTGCATCCTGATCCTGCCCTTCGACTCCCTCAACGGCAGCGGTGGAGTGGGCCGCGGCCAGGTACGTGGTGCGGCGTCGAGCGGAGGAACCTCGGTTACCATGTAATTAAAGTTTCTAAAATATTTTAGGTCATGAAATTATAATGGTGCAAAACTCGATAAAGCTAATGATTTTATTTATATGATTACATTGATAGATGAACCAGAAATGGAGCCTATAGAGAAGAGCACTATTGATTTCACCAATACCCTTACTCCCAATGCTCATAAAACATGTGTGCAAAGTATGTTAAAAAGTAACTACTGTAGTGAGAGGTACATAAATATGACGCCCAACCAGAGGGAAGCAAAGCGTGAACGCCAAAGGTTGTATAATAGTAAGCCTAAGCGTAAGGAGGCAATGAAATTATCTCCCAAAATATTCAAAGAGGTGAGAAAGCACACCCTACACCCACAATCTATCGCCATGGAGAACCTGTTATATAATCCTAAGGTTGTGTGGCCCGCTGTGGACGCATCTGGGCCTCATGGATCCACGATGAGCCCCAATGACTGGGTTATCCCAAAGTACAGTGCAACACCTGCTCACATACCTATATCTGATGAAGAGGCCAATGACGACGGATGTGGTGATATAATGCATGCCCATATGACACATAGATCACATGTTCTATCTGGACAAAGACATGCATTGTTAACCTGTCGTAATACGATGTTGAGCGTCGCATCGGTTCGAACATGAGGGCATCTAATAATGATGGTGATTGTATCGCTGAAGATCAAGTGGACGTTAACATACCCTTTCCTCAATCAGTCGTGACCAACAACGGTAATTATTGAGACCTCATTATCCTATTTAGTTTACCTATATACCATTATGCCTAACCCAACTATGGTCGTTGTTCCATGGTTAACAGAAAGGATAGCACCCAACATTCAGCCAGCAGCAGCCACATCGACGGAACCACTATTTGATGACATTGGTAATTTGCACCATTTTCTAATATTCTATAGATTATTTGAACTCCTTTATTTGTTTTTTACCCATAGTTGTACTAACTCACATATCTTTGATTGATGGTCATAGATGATGATGAGGAGGATATATTTGAAGACGATGAGGAAGAGGAAGAGGAAGAGGGATACCTGTTTGCTGGGCAAGGTATTTGTGTGAAAATATCGAATAATAATCAAAGGTTCCACTTCTTTACCAAAACTATCATGGCTTGAATGTCATTTCAGATGAGGAAGATGATGACAATGTTCAAGACTATAACCTTAAGGAAGACATAACTTCTGTCCCTGAAGTATCAGACCGATACGAAAAGGTGTACAGTAACATGCCTGCAGATACTCATATGCTAAAGCCTATCGTTGATTGTCCTCTTTGTGGTGCGAAGAAGTTTAAACATGAACCCTTGGGTTCTGTTGCCGCGATGGAAAGGTCGAGCTTAATGCACCGGACATACCTGATGAGCTGATAAGGCTTTGGTCAAGTGCCGATGATGATGCTAGGCATTTTTGTAACAACATTAGGTTTTTCAATGGCCATTTCTCTTTCACTTCTCTATATTGTCGCCTTGATAGTGCTACTACAAGCATGAGAAATAGTGGCATATACACCTTTCGTGCACACGGTCAGATCTATCACAACATAAGGTCATTTGGGAGAGAAGATGGTAAGGAGCCAAGACATCACGGGCTTTACTTCTACGATGACGATCCAAGCCTTGAGCACCGCTATTGACGGTGTTGTGAAGAGCACTGCCAAAAAGACAAGGAAGTTATTCAGAGGATGTGGCCATCCTTCGTGACAACCCATACTTACAACATCTTAGGAGTGTGGGCCAGGCTGAACACCTCGAGGACTATCATGTCACACTGAACCTTGATAAGAGGCTGGACCAAAGAACATACAACGTGCCGTTGGCTTTAGAGGTGGTTGCTGTTTGGATCAAGGGAAGCGAACTCCTTGGTCAGTTCCAGAATAGTGTTGTCATGCATGGGAAAGATACAAGCAGACATGGCATCCGCTCGTATCATGGATGTTATGACGCTCTTTCATATCCTCTATTCTTCCCTAGGGGTGAGCTTGGGTAGCATATGGATATTCTGAAAAAAGGAGTAAGTGTGGAGGAAGTCATCGCGTACTATGCCCTTCGAAAGGCTCATAGTGGCTTAGAAGAAGAAATAGGTTTATTATTTTTCTTATTTATTTAATACTTCACATATGCCTCAATGGTTATTCTACAAACAACTCTAATTCATGGTTGTTTTTATGTAGACTCTCCGGGTAGACTATGCGTGTCTGTGCGTGACTACTACTGCTACAAATTTCAGATGCGGCCAGGAATATTTAATCCCATACTTTACGACAAGCGTTTGTTCCAGCAGTTTGCGGTTGACACATACATTAAGATTGAGAGTTCTCGATTGGATTATATATGCAACCATCAAGATGATATTAGGGCCGACCTCTACCAAGGATTGGTTGATAGCCTAAATGTCGGTGAACGTAGAGCAAAAGCTGTTGGAAAGCGGGTAGTGATGCCTTCATCATTTATTGGAGGCCCACGTGACATGAGACGTCAGTACATGGATGCCATGGCTCTTGTACAGAGGTTTGGTAAGTCAGACATCTTTCCTCACAATGACATGTAATCTGAACTGGGATGAGATCAGGCGTGAACTCTACCCTGGCCAGACACCATAGGATCGTCCGGATCTCATTGTTCGTGTCTTTAGAGCAAAACTGGAAGAGCTAAAGGATAGGTTACTGAAAAAGGTATACTTGGAAAGGTCTGGGCGTATGTGTATGTTGTGGAGTTTCAGAAGAGGGGTCTACCACATGCATATTTTTTTGCTAATCATGGAGAGAAAATACAAGATCACATGTCCAGAGCAGTATGATCTTCTCATCTCAGCTGAGCTCCCAAATAAGAAGTACCTAGACTTATACAAGTTGGTTACAAAGCATATGATGCATGGCCCGTGCGGAGTGCTTAATCGCAATTGCCCATGCACAAAGGGTCACGATTCCTGCAAGAATAGTTACCCTTGACCTTTCTGTGATGTCACAGTACAGGGAAAAGATTCGTACCCAGTTTATAGATGGCGTGAAGATGGGAAAAAAGAAAAGGTTCATGGATGCGAGCTTGATAACAGATGGGTCGTGCCTTATAACCCATATCTCTTGCTTCTATTCAACTGCCACATCAATGTTGAGGCATGTGGGAGCATCCAGGCAATCAAGTATACATTTATAAGGGTCATGATCGAGCCTCTATAGCTGTGAAAGAGGCTGACAAGGAGAACAACAAAGGAAACATCAATGAGATCAAGCAGTATAGAGGTGCTAGATGGGTAACCCCTCCAAAAGCCTTGTGGAGAATATACGGGTTTGATTTGAGTGAGAGGTCGCCTTCTGTGTTGTCCTTACAACTCCATCTTTCGGACATGCACATGGTGTCATTTCACCGTCGCGAGGGGGTTCAACGAGTGCTTGACCGTCCATGGGTTGAAAAGTCGATGCTTATAGCGTATTTTCAATAAGAGCAGTACATCTGAACATGGTCATGGTATATTGTATTGAGACTTTCCTTAGTACTATTTATGGAATCCATGGGCCAAAGATTGGATTAGAAGGAAACAAAAGAAATTAAGATAGACCGGAAGAATTGTCTCTGCTAATCGTGTCGAGGGGGAGCGTTACTATCTTAGAGTTCTTCTAAACCATGTGGCTGGTGCAACCTCTTTTGATGATCTAAGAACAGTTGTCGGTGTACTCCTACCAACCTTTGGTGAAGCTTCAGAAAGAAAGGGCCTAATCGAAGCGGACAACATGCTGGATGAGAGTCTTGCGGAGGCTACTGAGTGGATGATGCCATATGCGTTGTGAAGGCTCTTTGCAACAATGTTGGTATTTTGTGAGTCCAGCGATGTGTTTGCACTGTGGGAGAAACACAAGGTGGCAATTGAAGGGTTGAGATGGCGGACTAGAGGGGGGGGGGGTGAATAGTTCTTTCTAAAATTAATCGCGTTGGCTAACCGAAACAAGTACGGAATTATAACTATCGGTCTAGCCAAGACTATACCCCTCTATCTATGTTCTCTAGCACCTTCCAAAGATATTAATTAAGCAACAAAGGTGCCGGGCTAGCTAGAGCTCACCTAACCAATTCTAGAAGCAAGGTCACACAAACCTATGCCACTAGTACTTTAAGCAACAAGGGAGCTCCTACACATGCTAGTAAGCAAAAGCACAAAGCCACCTAAGCTCACTAGCAATGCTCAATAACAAGGCAACCAATGTCAAATTAGAGAGTGTAAATACTTAGCTACACAAACTAAGCAATGTGACTAACAAGGTTACACAAACCAAATTAGCCACGCAAGGGAGCCACTTCTATGCTACACAAGCAAGAAGATAACTAGTGAGCTACACAAGCTTAACTAAATACAAGAGCAGCTACACAAGCACAATGTATATGAAAGTAATTATAAGCTTGTGTAACGAGGATGCAAACCAATGTGAAGAACAAGGTTGACATGGTGATTTTTCTCCTGAGGTTCACGTGCTTGCCAACATGCTAGTCCCCGTTGTGTCGACCGCTCACTTGGTGGTTCGGCGGCTAATTGGCGTCACCCGTGAAAGCTCTAGTTTGGTTTTGGTGAATTGATGAAACCCTAAGTGCTAACCTAGTTTATCAAGTGATCATGAGATAGGTAGCACACTCCAAGTGATGAAGCAAATGAAGATCATAGCATGATGATGATGATACCATGATGATGATCAAGTGCTTGGACTTGGAAAAGAAGAAAGAGAAAAACAAAAAGCTCAAGGCAAAGGTATAAACCATAGGAGCTATTTTGTTTTGGTGATCAAGACACTTAGAGAGTGTGATCACATTTAGGATTGATAGCCGTACTATTAAGAGGGGTGAAACTCGTATCGGAATACGGTTATCAAAGTGCCACTAGATGCTCTACTCATTGCATATGCATTTAGGATCTAGTGGATTGCTAACACCTTTGAAAATGTTTGTGAAGATATGCTAACACTTGTGCACAAGGTGATACACTTGGTGGTGTTGGCACATTTACAAAGGAGGTGGTGTTTGCAGGGTTGAGATGGGTTTGGGTCTCGGCGCTTTCAGGAAAATGAATTGCCCATTTTCTATTGTGCCGGATGCAAATTCTTGTGGTTGGCACATTGGATCAAGGGTAAAGAAGATAGAGGAGAAAGGAATTCTATCTCACTGTTTAACAGTGACCGGACACTGAGTCCGAAACGACCGGACGCTAAAGTAGTGCGTCCGGTTAGGCTGTCGGTTGGCACAGTGCTTAGGGTTAAGCACCGGACGCTGGGCTGCGTCCGGTCGAGTTGACCGGACACGTCCGGTCATGCTCAGGAGCTTACTGTAAATGACCGGACGCAGGGGCTTCAGCGTCCGGTCAGTTCAAAGAAGTAGCGTCCGGTTGAGGCTGATGACCGTTGAGTCTGGACACGTGGCTGACATCGAGCGACCGGACGCTGAGGACCAGCGTTCAGTCAGAACGCGTTTTGCCCAGTGAAGGGGTATAACGGCTCTATTTGATTGGGGCTCTATTTATAGCCCCATGGCCGGCTCAAGCTCACTCTCTTGGCCATTTCTATTGACATAGCATACTTGTGAGCTTAGCCAAAGCCCTCCCACTCATCTAGATCATTGATTCATCATCATAGTGAGATTGGGAGTGAATCCAAGTGCATTGCTTGAGTGATTGCATCTAGAGGCACTTGGTGATTGTGTTTCACTGCGGATTTCGCTTGTTACTCTTGGTGGTTGCCGCCACCTAGATGGCTTGGAGCAGCAAGGATCGTTGAGTGGAGGAAGTGATTGTCTCCGACTCCGATCGTGGTGATTGTGAGGGGTTCTTGACCTTTTCCCGGCGGAACACCAAAAGGTACTCTAGTAAATTGCTTGTGGCTTGTGTGATCCTCATCTTGTGTTGGTTGTGTGGCACCCTATTGAGGGTTTGACGAGTGATGCCAATCAGCGCGTGAACCTCCAAGTGAGTGAATCGCCACAACGAGAACTAGCTTGTCGGCAAGTAAGTGAACCTCGGTAAAAATCATTGTGTTCATTATTTGATTTCGAGGTGATTGGTCTACATTGGTATTCATCATTGTGATTGATTGGTTCCTACCACTACACGGCGGTATAACTCTCTTGCTCACTCTTACATTACCGCAAACTAGTTATCAAGCTCTTTAGTGTAGTTAGTTGTGAGAGCTTGTTTGTTTGATTAGTGTTGCTCTTTAGTTAGTCTTTGAGAGCACACTAATTTAGCTAAGTGTCATAGCTATTGTGTGGATATACACTATTCGAAATAGAATTGTGGTAGGTGGCTTGCATTTTAGTAGGCTAACGCAACACTCGCTTCGCCGCATAATTGTCTAACATATTTTGTTAAGTGTTGTTGTAGAATTTTATTAGGCTATTCACCCCCCTCTAGCCATTAGGACCTTTCAACCCGCCAAGCTCGCACGTCGGGCACCGTAAGAACCTACCCCGAAAGTGAGGGTAGCTCAATGACACGCTCAACTAGAGTTGCTCTTCGCGGCTCCCGCGGGGCGAGCACAATGCCCCTCACAAAGCTCTTATCCGGAGCACCGCACAAGCTTCTTACGGGCTTCGACGGAGACCACCACCAAGCCATCTAGGAGGTGGCAACCTCCAAGAGTAACAAGCACCACCGGCTTGTAACTCAATCACCTAGTGCCACTCGATGCAACCTCACGATGCAATCGCACTAGAATCGCTCTCTCACATAATCAGATGATCACTATCAAGTATATGTGAGATGGAGGGCTCCCAAGCACTCACAAGCATAGACATAAAGTCCCTCGAGGTGCTCAGCTATAGCCATGGCCGAGGCCACTTTCTATTTATAGCCTCACGGGCTAAACTAACCGTTACCCCTTCACTGGGCAAAACTCGGGACGACCGAACGCTCCGGTCGTATTGACCGGACGCAGGACCTCAGCGTCCGGTCCACGGATGCACACCACGTGTTGTCTCCATTCAACCTCAGTCACTTGATCTCAATGGTCAAGTGATGACCGGACGCAGCTGCTTAAACTGACTGGACGCAGCAACCCCAGTGTCCGGTTGTTTTCAGTAAGGTACCAGTCGCGACCGGATGCGTCTGGTCGGTCACGATCGGACGTAGCACCAGCGTCCGGTCCTTCTCCACCTTCTCTACATCACCTACGTCACCGTACATCAGCCTGACCGGACGCACCCTGTCAGTGTCCGGTCACTTCTAGCGCCAGCGTCCGGTCGAAGACCGATGCTTGCACGCTCTTAGCCGCCACTGACCGAACGTAGGACCCTAGCGTCTGGTCACCACGTGACCAGCGTTTGATCCACTCTGTGAGACCCTATCTTCTCTGTATAGGGCACCGGTGGCACCGTCGGACTGTATGCACTCTACGGGCGGACACTCCGTCAGTGGAGTTTCAAACCCTTGCCTTCGTTCCTTCACCAAGTTGATCCACATCAACTCCAACTTCTTCTCCTTTGTAAATGTGCCAACACCATCAAGTGTACACCACCATGTGTATGTATGTTAGCATTTTCACAATCATTTTCCAAAGGATTAGCCACTTAACTTGCCACACCACTCAATCCTAGCAACGATGCAAAGTTAGATCACTCAAGTGGCACTTAGATGACTGATATGCAAACAAGTTTGCCCCTCTTGATAGTACGACCATCTATCCTAAACCTGGTCATCAACTTCTCTATACACATATGACCGGTGAAATGAAATGCCCTAGGTTATACCTTTGCCTTGCGCATTCCATTCCATCTCCTCCAATGTTGATGCAACACATGCACCAACATGATCAACAATGATATGATCCACTTCATATCATCACGTGATCTTGTTGGTTCATCAATCTTGACCTCACTTGCTTTTCACCGTTGCCTTCGTCCATCGGCGCCAAGTCTTGCTCAAGCTTCACCGCTACGCGGTCCATCGCTCCAAAGCCTCCGACTTGCCCTTCACGCTTGTAACCGGTCCATCAAGCCAAGTCTTGTCTTGATCTTCTCCACCTTGATCACATGACTCAATGTCATGTCTCATGTGCAATAAGCTCCTTCATCATCACATGTGTGAGCTTTGCAACATCTCCAAACTATTTTCACCTTCATGGCATATGTTGCTCACACACATGTACCTATGGACTAATCACCTGTGTATCTCATATAAACACAATTAGTCCACCTAGGTTGTCACTCAATTACCAAAACCACACAAGGACCTTTTAGCAATGTCGGAGGACTATAGGCGCAACAATCAATCCAACTTCATAGTGGAGCAGATGGTCCTCGTAGATATTCAAAAATTGTTACGATCAATGTAGAAGGATATAAAGATGTACCCACTTTCTGATATCGACGACACATATGATGCCTCTAGCGATATTCCTAGAGAGATTTTTGAAGAGGCTAGCATTGAGGTCAACGAGGATGATGTGGCTCTTTCAGACACCCTTAATCAGGAGCAGCGGGCTACGTACATTGAGATTATATCTGTAATTGATACCGAACATGGGGGTCTATTCTTTATGGATGGTCCTGACGACATCGGAAAGACTTATCTTTACAAAGCCCTTCTCGCTACTATACGCATCCAGAAAAAGATTACTGTGGCAACAACTATATCTCGGGTTGCGGCCTCAATAATGCCTGGTGGTAGAACCGCCCACTCATGTTTCAAGATTCCCCTCATCATTGATGGTGGGGCCTTCTGCAATTTTACAAAACAAAGTGGTACTGCCAAGCTACTTCGAGCATCATCTCTCATTATTTGGTATGAGGCTACTATGACAAAGAGACAGGTTGTCGAGGCACTAGACAACAACCTCCGTGATATAATGGACCGGCCTGAGCTGTTATTCGGGGGGAAGATCGTGGTGTTCGATGGAGATTTCAGACAAGTTCTTCCCGTTGTTCGTAGAGGGTCGAGGGCTCAGATAGTTGGTGCCTCGTTGCAAATGTCATACCTTTGGGATTCCATGAGACATCTCAAGTTGGAGCACAACATAAGGGCAAAGAGCGATCCGTGGTTTGCAGAGTACCTGCTACGCATCGGTGGAGGTTCTGGGGAGGCGAATGGTGATGTAAAATCTATCTTCCTCATGATATATGTGTACCATACACCGGGAAAGATAGTGATCTTGATACGCTAATTGATTGTATATTCCCTAGGCTAAATGCAAATATGTCAAACAAAGACTACATCACTTCTCGATCCATATTATCTACGCGAAATGACTGGGTTAATATGATTAACATGAAGATGATATGTTGCTTCCAAGGGGATAAGATGGTATACCATAGCTTTGACTATGCAATAGATGATCCACACAACTACTACCCTCAGGAATTCGTTAATACTTTGACACCCAATGGTCTACCACCACATGTGCTAAAGTTGAAGATTGGTTGCCCGATCATATTGCTCAGGAACATTGACCCTGCAAACGGACTTTGTAATGGTACCAGACTTATAATACGGGGATTCAAAAAAAAATACTATAGACGCAGAACTTATGTTGGGACAACATGCTGAAAAACGGGTTTTCTGCCTCGCATACCCTTATGCCCGTCTGACAATAAGATGTCCCTTTTTCAATTTAAGCGAAAAGCAGTTCCCTATTCGGCTCAACTTCGCAATGATCGTTAACAAGGCACAAGGGCAGACTATTCCTAACGTCGGGGTGTACTTACCGGAACCAGTGTTCTCACACGGCCAATTGTATGTAGCACTATCAAGAGCCACAACAAGATCGAACATTAGGATCTTGGCCGTGCTGGCTGCTGAGAAGGACGTGAACAAGGGGAGAAGGAAAAGGGGAAGGGGAAGGGGAAGAAGAAACTAGCAAATGGTATATTCACGAAAATATATTGTATATAAAGAGGTTCTAACTCCATAGAGATAATATCTACTATTGATACATATATTTTTTTTCAAGATAATCAACAATATTTTAGCTCTAAATATTAACAAATAGCTTATATGCAGGACACTTTCAACACAACTATGAGAACAGCAAGGGACTACTTAACTATTGGTGCTCAATATCCTTAGGATGTTGTTAAGAAAGCGTGGCACTTGCTTTGGCCGTGGATACACTAATTACTTCTCTTAGTTTCACCCAATGATCTTTATGCCTTTATGTACACCATATGGACGATCTATTTGAGTTATATTTTAATTGTCTATCCTTCGTAGAGACTTTTGTAATATTGATATCCCAAACATCACTCTCGCAATATTTTTTCTTAGCAGTACAACACACATTTATACATACAGTATGTTATTATGATATTATTTTTTCCATCGAAAACATTTACACAGTGAGTATAGAAGTAACAGCGAGGACTCATCGGTACTCGTCCAGCAAAAGGCAAAATTTGGCGCAAACCGGCATCTGCCCGGGTCGGCGGCCGCCGGAATGTGCCGACATCGCGCGGGACGCGGGCGCGGAGCACGTCCGCGGTCCGCACGCTCACTCCGCTGTCCAGCTGCCCTTGACGCCTCCGCCCGTCCCACGACCACGCCCGCCGAGCCGGCCCTCTGCTGTGCGCTTTGACCACCGCTTCGTCTGTCCCCAACCTGCCCCCGATCGTCCCCTCCCTTCTCGCCTACCGAAAGCAACCGCACCCCACCACGCGGATTAAACAAAGCGCGCACCTAATCAAAACACAACAGCGCATTGGCTCCTCGCAACCATATATCTCCCCTCTCGCTTTATAACCTTTATAGGAGCTCACACGGGCCGTGCGAGGGAGGGAGAGAGATAAGAGAAAGGGGGAGTCGGGAGCCGATCCAACCCCTCCCGCCGCGTCCCCTCGCCGCCGTCCTCGTCCCCTCCCTCTAAAACTCTAGCGGGGAGCCAGCCGGGGATGAAGATCCAGTGCAACGCGTGCGGGGCCGCGGAGGCGCGGGTGCTGTGCTGCGCGGACGAGGCCGCGCTCTGCGTAGCCTGCGACGAGGAGGTGCACGCCGCTAACAAGCTTGCCGGGAAGCACCAGCGGGTGCCGCTCCTGACCGCCGCCGCCGCCGCCGCGGCGCCGGCCGTGCCCAAGTGCGACATCTGCCAGGTCAGCCCCGACCACGAGCCCTCGTCTCTGCTGTCCCTCCCTCCCTCCATTCCTGTAGCTCGATTGGGTTGGGGGTTTGGAGAATTGGAGTTGTCGAGTAGTAGCTGCCACTGCCAGGCTGGGAATTCCGGTACTGATCGTCTGATCCCAAGCTAGCACCTAGCAGGGTAGGTCTCGCCTGATGATTTGGCTAGCGAAACATATAAGGCGGCTGAAGCAAAGCTGTTGTTGATGCTTCGGTCCCTAGCAAATTGCCTTACCTGGGCAGCTTCCCTTGGAATGCGGAGTCTGTTTCTAGAGCATTGGCGCAATTGCCATATCATACACTACGTTTTACTGATGATCTGACTGGGTAGTGAGTTCAATTTTAGCTCCCACAGGCTTTCCCTATCCCAGGGAAGGCATCATGATATGATCTGTCTCTGGTCCTCCAGGATATTGTAATTATGAAGAGACTGACTTGGATGTTGTACTGATGTGCCACTCCTGAGGACCCAAAGCATCATTTAGGGACCCCGTCTTTGGGGAAAAAATTTAAAGTGACCCATGATTATTTCACTAAACATTGCATTAAGACTAGTACTGCTGTGCTGAACATTTATACATGTAAAAAAGTGCCAAGTGTTTTTTTTTTTCTTATTTCAGTCAGCATACTCCAAGCTCATTCAGTACCAATTAGGTTTCATTTGTGGCTGTGCTGCTCATTAGTAACTTTTATTCACATTGTATTTCAAAGGGATAGGTTTTGCTGCAGTGTGCAGTGTCATAGATTGTTGAATTGTGGTGATATGGCTATGCTACAGCATGTTGCTTGTAGCTGGTGTGGTGAAGAAGCAGAAGAAAGGGGCTTTTGCAATTGATCTAGAGTTGGGCTTTAAGCTCCTGTCTCTGTTAATCTGACATTGGAAGATGTAAATTGTTGATTGAGAGAGTACTACAAATTATCTCTTGGGACATATTAGCACATACTCCCTCCAGTACGTTTTTGTTAGTCGTTAATGGGTTTTAGAAAATGTCCGTATTATTAGGCGTCTTGAGAAAAATTAAGTCTCGGACGGAAAACGAAGAGGCTGCACTTCCTCTGTATGCATTCATGCAAATAGCTGGATTAAAACTATTGGCGTTGAGAAAATGAAGGGGTATCAGCGGCCCATGCATCCGTGCAACCATTGGTGGGAGTAACTCCTCGTTTGCATGAGCGCAACCATCAACACCTCGTCTTGGTATTCGTTTTACTGGATGCTGCGCCTAAGAAACAGGACTGGAGGGAGTATTAGTTAGTTATATATTAAATGGATGAACAAGGCAATGGTGTGCTACTTTTGCTTCCTTGTGGTTCAATTAATGCTAAGGTGGGGTTGTGGTTTCAAAGATGAATATTATAGACTGCTGCTCTCATTTTTTTTGCTGATATGGTCATGTCCCAATAAAAACCACATATACCTTTATTTTGGATAAAATACGTGTTTTCAGAAAATACTCCAATACTTCAATTATTTATCGATCATTTTTATGCTCTAAAATTAGCACTTGTCAGTTTAAAACCAGCAGTAACAACAACAGTGCCCTTTATACCAAGCAAGTTGCGGTAGGATAGAGATGAAACACAAGATGAGCCACCAACAAGAAAAAATTTCTATAAATATAAAAGTATTGAAAGGCATTAATAATAGCAAGGAGAATAATTAATGTTTGCTAGAGTTGATCATGCTGTCCTGCGTGGACCCAGGTATGAGCATGCTTGCTTCACCATGCTGCCTGGGTTACTGACCATGTGCATGCACATGCGATCTCAGTTTGCATTTCCAGCCTTGCTTTGATGAAATAGATAAGCATTCAATCTAGTGTTCCCTGATATAGTGTGTACTAGAAATGGCCCAAGCCTCGAGGGTAGCTTTGTTAGACTACAGTGCAACTTTTACTGGAATGACACTTATGCTTAAAGGCCAATGGTGAAGATCATCCCAAATGCATGCACATAGAAGCTTTCTCTTCATTTGGTCATATATTCTTCAAATATGATTGCTTACCATTTTATGAAGGCCTGAAATATTAGAAAGTTACATAGTTAAATGTACTACAGGCTACATAAAATGGTACATTTAATTAGAGTGAATCCCAATAGGCTTTACATTGCACTTGCTCAAGTTCTCTTTTTTCACCAGCGCCGAAGAAATAGGTAATCTTCAAGACGAAAGACAAGATCTCTACACAATGCACGCACTAGCTCAAGCTCAAGCTTGTGTGCGTTGCATCCCACAGTCTGATGCACATGTTTACTTGCACAAGTTCATGAAAAGACGCATGTGCACTTGTAACTACCTTGGGGAAGCTAAACACCATGTGTTTTTCTCTAATTACAACACATTATATCCTGTCATTTTCTGTAGCCTTCACGTTTTCTGATTTTGAAAACCTGGTAAATGCGTCAACCATCATATTTGTAAATTTACTAATTCCAGTTCATGTATAGTGACGTCATTATTTTGTATCAACCTAAGTTGCGAGTACTGTATACATATAAATTTAGTTTCCTGGTGTGTTTCTGCAAGTTGCACTTGTTTGCTTCTGGTTGCTAGATGAGAACCCTTCTTTCTGCACTAAGGGCTGCTGTAGTGCTGTTGGGTACTTGGATGTGCCTTCTCTTTATACTCTACAGTGTTTTACCTATGAGGGTTGAATCACTGTATGGACGATGAGTGAACTATATTTTACATTTTGAGTTTGTTGAGCTATTGTCCGTGGACAAGCTGTATCTGGATGTGGCCAACTGGCTGCAGGGGCTCAGGCGGCTGGCACAAGGAGCAAACAAGCAACAACCTTATCCTGAGTTGCTATCATTATTTGTTAGTTAGCTACTAGATCCATTTGTTAGTTTTTATCTCCTTGCTGCTAGTACGTGGTTAGAAAGGAGGGCATGCGATCATTAGTTGGAACTTGGCAGACTAGAAGAATATCAATCTGTTACCCTAGTCCCCTTCTCCTACCCTTACCCTTGGCTGCCGGCTGTCAGTGAGGTCACGCTGCTGGGGTTCAGGGCCATCTAGACCAGTGTTTATCACACCGATATACTTAGCTACTGCGACACAATTTGTTTTGTATGTACTGTATTGATTCCTCCTGCAAGACATTTCTCATGTTTATCCTTACTGCAGGAGGCTTCTGGATACTTCTTCTGCCTAGAGGACCGTGCACTACTTTGTAGAGACTGTGATGTTGCTATACACACAGTGAATTCCTTTGTTTCAGTACACCAGAGATTCCTGCTAACTGGAGTTCAGGTGGGTCTTGATCCTGCTGATCCAGTTCCACCTATTGCTGAAAAGCATGTTAATGCCGCTGGTGGATCAGTAAACCAACCAGCGAAACATCTGCCAAGGAGAAGCCCGACAGTTCAATTTTCAGTTGAAGGCAGTGCTTCTGTTCCAAGCAAAAATGTAACAAATGGAGATTATTCAAGGCAGAATTCTGTTCCAACAGCCAGGGCAGAAGTGGTTGATTGGACTATGAACAATAGTACAATTCGGTCAGTAGAATCCCCGCTTAAGTACATGTCAGAGGAAAGTCCAACACTTCTGCAATCTAGCCAGACCACAACAGCCTTCTCCAACCAAATTAACGGCAATAGTGATGGGGCCTACCACTTGTCATTCTCAGGTGGTAATGTGACAGACAGTCTACCAGATTGGCCTGTGGAAGAGTTCTTCAGTAACTCAGAATATGGTCCAAACTTTGGCTTCTCCGAGCATGGTTCTTCTAAGGCAAGTTACCATATATACATTTTCCTTTTTTGCCTTTCTTTCTTCCATATTATTAATAGCCTACTAGCTTCTGTTCAACTTTCAGGTCTTTTAGACTGCCGATGAACATAGGCAGCATTTCTTGATATGGATGTTCTGGTTATTTCTTGCATTATTCATGGTTGCTTATGACCTTTTACTATGATGAAGATTCAGATTGTTGTTGTAAACATGTTTAAGAGCTTAAGAGTGACATTCTTTCTGGCATTTGCATGAAGAAAATTAATGCATAAGATTATTTAGGTTGAAAATTAATCTGATCTTTTCTTAACTAGCTGATGGTTAACTAGAGTTTCAGATTTGTGCTGTTGTAGTGCTAGGTTTAGTTGCTAGATTTGGTGACTGTTACTCTTTGCAATAGTCTAGGCTATGTGGATTGTGACATGATGATGATCAGGATTTCATTTTAGCGTGGCATCTGATTTGTTCATTCACTTGAAATACTTAAAAGGCAGACTATTGAATACCATTTCTCTCTTTACAGGGTGATAATGCTAAGCTGGGGAGTGCTGGTGGATCTCCACAGTGCCGTTTAGCCGAAGGCTCCGTTGCTGAGGAACTATTAGGGCAGGTGCCTGGATTGATCACAGATGAATATATGAGCCGAGCACCTGAGAATTCATGGACAGTGCCTGAGGTTCCCTCGCCACCAACAGCCTCGGGGCTCAATTGGCATGGGAATTTGTGTTTCCCTGCATATGACAGCACCATGTTTGTTCCTGAAATTACCTCCCTCCAGAACTCCCAAAATCAGTTCGCCATACCTTCCAGTTTGAAGCGCCGGAGAAGAGAGTATTGAGGTGACAATAAGATCACTAGACACGGGCTTGCTCGCTTCTGCTATACGACGCTGTTTGTGCTGCTGCTAGCTATTTGAAAATGTGTGAGCAAAGAACAGTATGCAACCACTTGCTGCGGCTGAGATCTGGTTGTGGCTGCTGCAGTGGTAGCTTCAGTGAAGCACTACCGAGCAGGTACACTACTGTCCAGTTTAGGCCATCTTGAGAAAGGTTTCTTGGTGGGCCAAATGATGGAAAAATGATATCCAGGACTGGGTGATCATTCAAACTTCAACTGAACTATCCAGTAGCCAGGTTTGAAGTGTGTTGTAATGCCTCAATGTTGTTCATTTTCCAAAGATCTGAGCTTCGCTAGTGAATTGTTTCGAGCTGTGCGGTGTCGAATTTGTGTATATACCGAAATAAAGAGGAGTACCCCAGTAAGATCATTCCCGAGTACATCGCACACTGGTGGTGGCGCACGAAGTTACTTCTGCAGTACCATCCTTGAACATTGCGAGAGTGGCTCCAGTTTTGCCATCTGATGTCTGGGTACCCTGACCGACTGCTGTTGTTTTGCTTTCGGATCATCGGTGAGGGCAGCTCGAATAGTTATACTTTCTCCGTTCCAAATTATAGGATGTTTTGGCTTTTCTAGTTATGCATTTGGATGTAAACTATGTTTAGATAGTAGTTAAAGTAATGTATTTAGAAAAAAACAAAACGTTTTATAACTTGCAAAGGAGAGAGTACCCGCTAGCTTTAAACCATGTGTCTTATATACCTTAACAAGAGCTAGTTTAAAAGGCTACATGTCTCCCCTCGTCCACCTCTCACCTCGCCGGGGTGCGGTAGCCGCGAACGATGCTCAGCCGCGCCTTCCTCTCCTCCGGCTCCCCACTCCACGGCAGGGCACGAATCCAAGCCCTGCTCCCCCAATGGAGCAGGTACGCCTCCGTGGCCTCCTCCTCGGTCCCGCAGCAGCCGCCGCCGCCGCCACCACCCCCTCCATCTCCGCCTCGAGGTCCGTCGAGGTCGGGCGGTGTCGGTCCCACTGTCTCGTCGCTGAACCCTGCAGAGGTCGCCAAGTTTGCCTCCATCGCCGAGACCTGGTGAGAAATGAGATCCCTCCTTCCTTTTGCCTAGGACGACGAGCTCCTGTGCTTTTTGGTAGATGTTTGGATGAAATTTTGAGCGTGTGTGAGCTTGGACGACGGCATGTTTAAGCGCGCGCGCGTATTTGAAGGATGGTGCTGAAACAGCCCCTGTAGCATGGGTGACAAAGTTTAACAGATTAGTTGGCCTACTGTTTCCGGTCGGATTTGAATAGAACCTCTACCATTCTTCATTTATTCACTGCCCTTGGCTGGGGGATGGATGTAGAAAATGATGCTATAACTAGTGTTGTTGGATCGCCACACATGTTTATGAATATCAGCATGTTGCTAGCTACTTTCAAGGAAGCACGCAGATTAGACTTGAATAACATAGGACTGTTCAGATAACACTGTAACTTATTCTGAATGCTAAAATTGGTAGTGAACTACAGTTGTCTCCTTGTTATACCTTATTGCTGACGGTGCTATTTCTGGAATAAACAGGTGGGATTCTAGTGGTCCATTCAAACCTTTGCATGTGATGAATCCAACCCGACTGTCTTTTATCCACTCCACTCTTTGTAGACATTTCAGGTACAGTTCTGCACCCCTTGAACTTATTCATTTTTGTTGATACCATAGTGAGCTGCCTGAAATATACATGAAATCTACTGCCAAGCTGTATTTGTAGCGGTACAAGAATAAATTAAAGGTTGAATGTTGAAGTTATTTCATTTATCCAGCCATTTAACACGTTCATTTTACCAATCATGAACAATGAACTCTAATGTACCTTTAATGGCGTATCTTACCATCTTAAAGCCAGAGTTAATAAATCATGCTGTTTGTGAATATCATCCCTTAAGGTGTTCCTGGTCTACATTGGCAGTGCCTTCCTGTAGAATCGATTTTTTGATTGAGCCAGTAAATTACTATGCTTTAGTAGACTAATCAAATCAGTAACAGTGTCCATAAATTTGTGTAGTACTCCATTTGCATGTATGTCTGGGTTCAAACTTCTTTGTTTGGACTGTAAGCTGACATGGCTTATGAAACAACACGTATTATTTGTTAAATTTTAGCTAACTGCATACTTGTGCATATTCGTTCATCCAGGAGGGATCCAAATTCATCTAAGCCACTTGAAGGTCTCAAAGTTATTGATGTTGGATGTGGAGGTGGCATTTTGTCAGAGGTAGAAAGTTTCTCTCTGTCATTATTTCTGTGAATCGCTATTGGCACTTATATAATATAGTAAAGGACCAACATTTTTTCAATAAAGGAACAAGTGCGTGGATGAAGGGCGGGCCTGGTGCAAGCGGTAGAGTCTTACCGCATGTGACTGGAAGGTCCTAGGTTCGAGTCGCGGTCTCCTCGCATTGCACATGCGAGGGTAAGGCTTGCCACTGACACCCTTCCCCAGATGCTGCACAGAGCGGGAGCTCTCTGCACTGGGTACGCCCTTTAACAAGTGCGTGGATCATTTGGCAACAGTTATATATTATAGAAACAGATACTGACATCTAGTAGTTGCCATTTTGTTTATCCAATTATTTTGAGTTTGTATTTTGTGCAATGCGCTCATATCTTTATACCACTTAAGGGATTGAGATGGTGGTGGACTGGTTGTGATAATAGGTTCTCCCCTTCACCTTGGTGGTCTTTTGTGGATTGATCTTGTGCATGCATGAACTTTGTTCCTTGGAGGATGTCTTTGGAGAATGGGGTTATTAGTGCACACATGTATTCATATGGCTTTATACTCCCTCTATTTCAAATTGTAAGTCGTTTTATTTTGTCCTAAGACAACTTGTCTTACTTTGGCCAAGTTTATTGAAAAATATATTAACATCTAAAATATCAAATAAATGCACTATCAAAATATATTTCATGATGTATCTAATGAATCTTGTTTGATGTTTGTGTATTTTTCTATAAACTTGGTCAAACCTACAAAAGTGTAGGACAAACCTAAAAGGACTTACAATTTGGAATGGACTGAGTAGTTATTTGTGGCTTATACAGTGTGAATTTCATATGTAATTTTCAGATTTAGATCAGCAGATAGATTTTAGCTTCAACATTGCTTGATGCAATCTATTGGATGGATAGGCAAGCTGGTTAAAAATTTAGGTTGAGGTCATTATCACATATATAATAATCTTTTAGCAGTGGGCATTTTGACTTATTTGAATTTTTTTAAACTAATGAAACTCCTAACAGCATTCATGTTACCTACCTGAGAGTAAGAGTCAATATTACTGATGCGGATTTCAATCATTTATCATCGTCACCATCTTGTTTTGTACCTACTCTTCAGAAAAAAGTGGTATGTAGACAACACGGAAAACGGTTCTTTATTTCCATTTTTCATTGGCTTTGTGACTTTGGATATGAAGCTCAACACCTGTGTTAGTTCAGCTCGGAACATTGCACATGCTATTACTAATTAATTTAATAGATTTTGCAAATATGGTACTGTAAGTAGTTGTTTGAAAGTGTCACATTATATCCTATTGTTGGTGTAATCCCTTTCGGGTGTTTTGAATGCAATTGTAGATTGTTAGAAGTGCTTCTTTGTGTGGTGATCAATCTGGAAAAGGGTAATAAAATAATTCTATCTTTCTGCCGGATTGCAGCCTCTTGCTCGAATGGGAGCTACGGTTACTGCAATTGATGCTGTTGACAAGAATATAAAGATTGCAAGTATTCATGCGGTATGTGCAAACTCTTGATCATGTAATTATTAGTTTAGATATGTTTGTTTGTCTCAAGAGTTATTTTGGGATCTTATAAGCACAATAATCCATAACTTCACTATTCTTCTAGTCAATGATTCTTCGTTCTTATCTTCTCAGGCATCTGACCCAACAACTGCTTCTATTGAGTATTGTTGTGCAACAGCTGGTACTACCCTCCCTCCCTGTACCTATTGTATTTCTGTTGAACAATGATAGAGGAGCTGCTGAGTTGACACTGGGAGTTTCTTTTTCCATTGACACCATACTTTGATGTAATCTTTTTTAAGGAATAAGGTCCTTAGTTCGCATATGTGGGTTAAGTTGTGCAGATTATTTGCTTTAAACTTTGCTAGTACTTAATGTGGTAACAGTCTTGATTAAGTATATGTAGGAACTAGTCATTGCACAATAGGAAGAACATTACCTTTTGAATTTTGACATGAGAATGAATTTGGATATCTAAGTTATTGATCCCTGATATTTCTTATGACTGTGACGGGAGGAAACTTATATTAGAATTATTTATATGCAGAGGAACTGGTAAAAGAGAAAAGGCTGTTTGATGCTGTAATTTCTCTTGAGGTATGCATACTTTTGGTTCCACTAGGTTCGTGCCCGTGCATTGCTACGGGACAACGAAATTTTATACTAAAAACACACGGATCGCACGATAAGATAACAATCATGTGAAATTAAATACCGACGTTAAAGTGACATTTAATCCAAAAAGCAAAGTTCGTGAAATTAACAGTCACGGAGAGCACGGCGTCACAGGCTCACAAACTTTACCGTATTTATATCGGCAGAAAGAAATCTCCGATATCCATTTCTTTCGTGCGCTAATAAATCCACGATAAGTTCCGCCGCATCTCCATACCATCCTGTACACAAGTTCGAGTATATATATAAAATATTAGTGTCTTTCACATGGGTAATACTACGTGTCTTGAAAAATCTCTCACAAAACATGAAAAATCTTTCACAAAACCTTAAAACAAAGTATGTTATACTCACCGTATAGTGCCCGCGCCGTCGACCTCGCTATACATAGGTGGGGCCAACGACGGGAACAAAATAATATTTGACCAACGGCCCAACGACGGCCAAAGTCAAGGTCTGTGGGATACAACCCGACACTTTACTACTGTAGCTCTAATTGCAATAAAATTTGAATGTTTCACTTCAAAGAAAATTGCTGAGTGTTCCACTTCAAACAAACACAGATTATGACACACACAACTCTAGAAAACCATTTTAAAAGATCCTTCGTATCATGCAGCAATAGAATAGCATAGCAAAAACTTACAACGATGAAAATCTTTCACTGTATTCTTTGAATTAGGAAAACAGGAACTTAAAAAAAAAACATGAATGTTATAAAACGTAGGTTTCCATGAGTATCAATCAAAATAAAAATAAAACATGAATTGTTAAATAGGCTGAGAGGCAATGTTTTGCTTATATGCATATTCATTTTCCTCGCAAAAAAAAAAAAATCATATTCATTTGCTTACAAAATCCAAATTTCCAGTGCTACTATTTGTTCATGCCTTCCAATGTTTGTTCACCCCCAACAACATTTGCAGATACATGAAGTCTAGAAATCTAAGTGTTTTGTAGCCTCACATAGCAGTCAATAAAGTTCAGGAGTGGGGCTCTGAAAAAAATGTTATCTAAACTCCCTCTTAATGAAAAACGTGCAATGGTACGGTCACGAAAAAAATATATATTCATAAATCAGTTTTGAAGCAAACCTGGTAAGCAAATTTGAAGCAACATGTGAAGAATGGTTTCATGTAATTATATCAATTTTGCCTATGTATGTGAGCGAATGGGCAAACTCTGAGTTCTTAAATATTTTTTAGTGCACCCGGTCATCTTTGTTAAGGACCGCTCAGTTAAGACAAGCAGGTACTCTAGCGCGCAGGAAATTGAGGGAAGAAATCAACGACCTTATGTTTAATCTCCATGAATTTAAAAGATGATGCCAACCCATAATTCAGTGATATATATACTGAAGAAAGCTATCTATAGATCTCAACCATATCATCTGCACTTCTGAAGTTCTAACCTGATTTATTTCTTTACTTGAACTCCAGATCATATTTCCTTTCTGCAAAGAGTTGGAGAACATAGCCATTAGTAGGATGGACTGTTAATATAACAAAACTTATAATAGGATGGACTGTTAATATAACAATCATCCCAGTATTAAAAAGTTGATAATCGACCTTTACAGGAAGGGGAAGGGAACAACAACACCAGGCAACAGACTTGAAAAACAAATCTGTAGAAAACAAATTTCATAATTGACTTTTGGTTCTTGCGCACAACTGCATACTGTGGATTGCTCTATCTGTAGAACAAATTTCAGAATTCACAGTATGGTGTTCGAGAAAAAAAAATCCACAGTATGCATTAACTACAAATTAATTTGTCTTCTATCGCAGTTCCATAAGGAAGGTGAAAGAGGAGAGGAAATTAATTAGGCGATTGGATGCCGGCTGATGTGTCCTTACATGGCTCGTCGAGGCAGGGGTTAATGCAAGATGCGAAGGGCATGATGGCCTAAATCTCCCTCATGATCTCCTTGTCGCCCTTCTCCTTGATAGCCCTGACGAACATCAGAAGAAGATGCAATCAAGCCATGACACATGCGGCACTGGCTACTTACCGATTGATTAGGGTCCTAGGAAGAGAGTGAAGAAGTGGGGATAAGAGTAAGGGCGGCCCACCCCTTCTCGATGACCTCAGCGTCTGTGATGATGTTGAAGTCCAGCGCTCTAGCACACCTCGCTGGTGGGTGGTGGCCTTGCTCATGATCACCAGCTTAACCCACTGCATCTTCCCGGCCTCCAGCCATTCTGCAACATTTAGTTTCAGACAAAAGATCTACAAGCTGTAGTATACAAATTTTATGGAAAGAAAAAACTACACAGCGGCAAGATATTCCACGTACTCGAAGCTACAGGAAGACAATACGTTTGGGATCTTAGATATGATCATATGAATCCCATTTTCAATAAAAGATTGATTTCACGACTTCCCACCAGCAGACCTCAATCGTACTATTAAATCAATAGTGGTGGTGTCGGGGACCTAATACCGGGGTACCCAATGAGGTGGAACTAATAACCATCAAATGTTGACGCTTCCGGTCAGACAAGAACGCTACTACACTTCTTGCCCGAACGACGGAAGATTGGTTCCGCCTCGCCCGACCCCCAAGGGCTAGACTCCGCCTCGCTAGACGGCTGAGGGCTGGCTCCGCCTCGCCCGATGTCCGAGGGCAGGCTCCGCCTCGCCCGACGTCCGAGGGCTGGCTCCGTCTTGCCCGACGTGTGAGGGCTGGCTCCGTCTCGCCCGACGACTGAGGGCAGGCTCTGCATCGCCCGACGGCTGAGGGCTGACTCCGCCTCATCCGACGTCTGCGTTCTGCCCCTTCATAATGACGAGCACAGGGTACGACAGAACATTCGAGTCAACCGCAGTACCGAGGACCATGCCCTGCACGTCTGCAGGAAGGTACCGTCAGGATACGACGGGACAGGCGCTTTAAGTCCTTTCCGACCTAACAGAGCCCGAACAGTGTTGTAGGCGTCGACTTTTGTCCTACAGTATTGTAGGCGTCGCCATCAGCCCTCGGACGTGGATACTAACAAAGGCATACGACAACTACTACAGTCTAAGAGAAAACTCACGTCATCAACAGTAACAGGCGAATAGTCACTTCCCCATCTACTCCCCGCAGAGTCATGGCTTGGCACCCTGACACACCGCACCGTCCGCCGGGGGAGGATGGGACGTGACCACTCGCTGAAACGAAGCCAGAGCCCGGCCATATCAGGATCAGCGAAGCATGCTATCCCTGGCGTGGTCTGCCATGACAGCAGGGCAGGCTCAAGGGAAAAGGAGGACTCGACGCCTTCGAAGGACTTTCTCTACCTTTGGGTTTTTTCCTTTTTCCCATCTGTAACCCCTGCTCCCCCCTTGGTCTATAAAAGGGAGGGCAGGACGCCCCACTAGAGGGACGAATCAATTCCACACACAACACACAGCCAAACAACAATCGAGTTCTTGGTATCCTTTCGATCTTTCCATCGGAGACTTAGGACCTGTCTCTTTCTCGTCCGTTTGTACCCCCTACTACGAACCTTTTTTGGTACTAATAACACGAGCAGCAGCAAACTGGACGTAGGGACATTCTGCCCGAACTAGTATAAACCCTGTGTCCTTTAGTACACCATCCGAGTCTAACGCGCAACAAATATAAATTTACTAGTTGGTGTTTGTTCGAAACACTGACAGTTGGTGCGCCAGGTATGGGCCTTTGCGCGTTCAAAATCAGGCCTCGGATGGCTAGCCACGCAATCAGCTGGGTCCCAGGCGCGCATGTGCGTTTCGGTGACCTAGACTTCATCGTCCCGGTGGGAGGAGAATTGGCGTTGGCCCACGCCGCCATCCAATCTCTCCCCTCCATCGGCTTCAACTACGGGAGGCTTGAGTGCCAGCCCGGCGTCTCCCTTAGACCCCAGCCGTCCAGGGTGGACCCGCTATCCCGAGGTCAGCATCAAGGGGTCAGAAATTCAAGTGAAAAGGAGGCACGGGAAAATAGAACTTACGAAGTCGATGAACCCCGGTTCCGGCCGCATTGGGGGATGCCCCAGCACCGGATACACGAAATCAAGGACAACGCCGGCGTTGTCCTTCGAAGGCTCCATCGCCTCCTTGATGCGCTACGCCACTTCGGAGGAGGGAGCGCTTCGTCGACAAGCGCCGTCCCTTCGAGCGACGCTCCGGGCCCCATCAGGTACAGGGGAAGCGCGCGGCTCATCAGTGGCGCCACCCTCCGCGTATGGTAGGTGCCGATGATCCCCGATCCCTTCACGCCCCTCTCCTTCAGAATTTGGAGGACGGCGAGATGGTCCTTGATCCTCTTCTTGTCTTTGTCCGGGACACTCAACTTCCACGACCTCGGGACCTCTTCGATGATGCGCCCGGAGAACGCCGGCAAGGGGGCGGCAACGTCGTCCTTGACGTAAAACCAATGCGAATGCCACCTCTTGTTGGAGGTCGACAGACGCATCGATGGGTATTCGTTCACCCGGTTGTTGCGGAGATGAATGCCGCGCATCCCATTGGCCCGACCCGCTTCTTCAAAAGGTTGACGGCGAAGAGATACTGCCACAGGTTGAAGTGAGGACTAATCCCCAGGAACCCCTCACACAGGGCGACGAACGCCGCAATGTGCTGGACCCCATTGGGAGTAAGGTGTTGCAACTCCACCTTACAGCCCACGAAGGAATTTGTGGGCAGGTATGGCGAATCCCCGCTCATGGAAGTGAGCGAAGGACACGACATACCCCTCGGGCGGCGACGGCTCGTCCCCATTACCGGGCAGCCGCCACTCCTCGGCGGCGGTTAGCGGGCAAAGGAGGCCACGGCGAACGAGGCCCTCTAGGCGCTGAGGGGTGATGTCAGATCTGCACCACGGCTCCATTGAACGATTGGGAGGGGGGTGGATGCGAGCTTGACGGCGGCTGCGATGCGGGTGTGGGAGGCTCAGGCGATTGGCGACGGAGGTTGCAGATGCAAAGGCGACGAGGCAAAGTACGGAACCCTGGGGGCGAACCCCTTGGTTTTATAGGGGTGACGGATGCGAGTAGAGCAACCGCCCGCCTAGGACTCCGAGCCTGCCACGATACATCACCACGTCACGTCGCGGGATATGCGCCCGCGATCCCTATCCTTTCCCACCAAAATCGCGCCGGAAGTTTCGCCTTCCCGAGCAGACCAGGACTCTTTTCCCACAGAGGAGATACGGGTCAAAAAGCTTTTCTCCGGCTCGACAGGGCCTAGGAGTTCAAAGGCTGACCCAACAGTCTCGACGGCCGTCCCAACGTGGGATGGGCCCACGAGCGGCCAGAACTCAGGCACACAAGCCTCAAGGGAGCCTGGATCCGCAATCAAGTCCCAACCGGGCTAACCCTGGACGAATCCCCGCGAACGAGATATCAGGGTTTCCTTTAAACTGCCCAATTGACAAAAACCAAATCATACAACCATACCCACGAAGGGTCCGAAATTACCCCCCGGGCGATCCTATCCGAATCACCCGGGGGCTCGAGGGCTACACCCTACGGGTGCGCTCGCGCGCAGCCTCTGACGAATCGATATACCCCCCGGGCGATTCTATCCGAATCACCGGGGGCTCAGAGGCTACACCCTACGGGTGCGCTCGCGTGCACCCTCTGGCAAATCGAAATACCCCCGGACGATTCTATCCGAATCACCCGGGGGCTCAGGGGCTACTGTCGGGGACCTAATACCGGGGTACCCAATGAGGTGGAACTAATAACCATCAAACGTTGACGCTTCCGGTTAGATAAGAACGCTACTACACTTTTTGCTCGAACGACGAAAGATTGGTTCCGCCTCGTCCGACCGCCAAGGGCTAGACTCCGCCTCACCCGACGGCTGAGGGCTAGCTCCGCCTCGCCCGACGTCCAAGGGCAGGCTCCGCCTCGCTCGACGGCTGAGGGCTGGCTCCGTCTTGCCCGACGACTGAGGGCAGGCTCCGCATCACCCGACGGCTGAGGGCGGGCTCCGCCTCCCCCAACGTCTGCGCTCTGCCCCTTCATAATGACGAGCACAGGGTACGATATGACATTCGAGTCAACCGCAGTACCGAGGAACATGCCCTGCACGCCTGCAGGAAGGTACCGTCAGGATACGACAGGACGGGCGCTTTAAGCCCTTTCCGACCTAACAGAGCCCGAACAATGTTGTAGACGTCGACTTTTGTCCTACAGTGTTAGGCGCCGCCATCAGCCCTCGGGCGTGGATACTAACACAGGCATACGACAACCACTACAGTCCAAAAGAGAACTCACGTCATCAACAGTAACATGCGAATAGTCACTTCCCCGTCTACTCCCCGCAGAGTCATGGCTCGGCACCCTGACACACCGCACCGTCCGCTGAGGGAGGATGGGACGTGACCACTCGTTGAAATGAAGCCAGAGCCCGGCCCTATCAGGATCAGCGGAGCATGCTATCCCTGGCGTGGTCTGCCATGACAGCAGGGCATGCTCAAGGGAAAAGGAGGACCCGACACCTTCGAAGGACCTTCTCTACCTTTGAGTTTTTTTCTCTTTCTCCTATCTGTAACCCATGCTCCCCCCTTGATCTATAAAAGGGAGGGTAGGACGCCCCACTAGAGGGACGAATCAATTCCACACACAACACATAGCCAAACAACAATCGAGCTCTTGGCATCCTTTTGATCTTTTCATCAGAGACTTGGGACCTGTCCCTCTCTCGACCGTTTGTACCCCCAACTAAGAACCTTTTTCGGTACTAATAACACGAGCAGCAGCAAACTGGACGTAGGGACATTCTGCCCGAACCAGTATAAACCTTGTGTCCTTTAGTACACCATCCGAGCCTAACGCGTAGCAAATATAAATTTACTGGTTGGTGTTTGTTCGAAACACCGACAGGTGGTCTCCCTGATAATATCTCCTTAGTTTGAGCAGTGATTCACCACGATAGTGGCCGATTGAGAACTGAGACTGAATCGCGACAGAACATAATGTGATTCAGGAAGAAAGGATAGGGCACGCTAGAAAAGAACCAGAGATTAGGATGAACCTTGGTGCTTGCGCGTGGTCTACACCGCTGACCGCTCCTCAGCATGCGCGCTACCACCGCCGCTCGGCCCTCGTGATGCCGTCGCCGCTCCCCACCCCTTGCGATGTCACCGCAGCAGCTAGCGCATTTTGCCTACAACGCTCCTAACTCGATGACGATGGCGACGGAGCCCCGCAGCGTGATGATGTCCTTGGACGCCGTCCGCGACATCACTTTGGTCTCCACTTCTCGCTCGGACGGATGGGATCGCAACCACAAATCGTAGGCGATTTTTGTTTCCTTCTTCATTCGCCGGGATAGTCGTCGTCGTGGGGTCCACTTCATGCTCCCTCGCGCAAGCTAGGGAAGCCGGGCAGGCGAGCGAGCGAGGGAGAAAAGAGAATTGTCGGTGATTGTGTGGGGCGCCGATGTTTCCTTTATTCTCACGGTGATTACCTCCAACTTCGCCAAAGGGCCTCTAGTCCAGTTGGTCAGAGTACCCCGGCGGCACTCCTCAGGTTCTGGGTTCGACTCCCCGTGGGAGCGGATTTCAGGCTGAGGTTAAAAAAATCCCCTCACCCGTCCCCAGGTACCAAAGCGTAGTGTTAGGCCCCGGCCCGGTTCTCACAGGGTTACGGTACCTCCTGCGTCAGGATGGGGCGAGGGTTTTCTCGATCTGTGTGAGAAGATCTTCTTCTTAAGGGCATAACCCGGGGGCCATCATTCCCCCGCAGGTCGAGTTTTTTTTTATTACCTCCAACTTCCATCTATTCTAACATGCGATTTTTGTTTCCTTCTTCATTTGCCTTGATTTGGCGTTTGCCTTCCATGCACGAGTGGGATTTTTTTTCTGCGTGATTAATTTTCTGCCTGCGGGGAGTGAATTTTGTCGCAAGGGATGGGCGTAGGAGCGAGGGGTGCGAGATCGCAGCAGGCAGGATGATGGACCCACGTTAGAATGTCGCACCAAAACGGTGTCCACTCTTTAGTCTTTTTAGTTATGAGAGATCTGTATTTATCCTCTCCTTCAAAATAGTATGGAGTAGCCTTTTGTTTTGAATAATACTGAAAAAGACCTTGGTGGTTCTGCACTTCATTGCTTGGAGCTTTCCATTTGTGCCATCCTTTTATCTGATTGAGCATAATTACCTATTATAAATTTTTTAGAGTTAAATGCATGAGCAACACTTGAATTTGTAATGGTGTGTCATTTAGGTCCACGAACTCTCAAATTGTATTTGTAGGTCCCTTATCTTGATTTTTGGTTCACCGTATGTCCATACCGTTTTGTCAGCAGTATTTTGCTTACGTGGCATGCCAACATGGCAGTCATTTTTACATTTAACTCCTCACATTCATTTTGCTTCTTCTTTCTATTTTTTATTCCACGATTGCACACAAAGGGCGTCGCCCCTCCCCACCCAACACGTGGTGGCGTGGCTAGGCCATACCCACGGTGGCTGTGCCGGCGACAGAGCTCACACGCCATGCGTGGATGGCGGCCGAGATCACGCCCGTGCAGCACTGGCGCCGCCACGGCCCTAGCGTTGTACAGTGGCATCATGAGTATAGAACAATGGCGTTGGACGCCACTGGAGGGACCTGTACCCGCCGCCTGTCGCGCCTGGCCCCTGGAGCCGATGCCTTGCCTGCGCCGCCCGCATCCATGGCCTCGACGGCTGCTGTGAGCTTGCGTTCCGCTGGCAGCCTTGCCCTTTCCGTATGGAGCTGCTCGTTCCCTCCTCGCTGGACGATGACAACATGGCCATGGCATGTACGTTCGTTCTCCTCGCCTCTCTTGCCTGCCGCTGCTCCTGCTGTGTGAACGCACCCATACTCAGTCCCCACGGATCACAGCGTGCCAGCGTGGCCCTCATGATCTCATCCATGGGTCGCAAGTTGTGGACGTGACAGCCGAGGTATTTTGGGTCTGAGCTTGGTGTTAGAGCTAAAGCTAATGGGGTGGGTGGGCAGCCGTGACCCATGGCTGGTGTATGAAATGGAATTATGGAAAGGATGAAGACGACGGTTTGGAAGAAAAGAGAGGGGCTATTTCCTAAGAGAAAAGTAAACCTGAGGGGTTAGATGTAAAAATGACTGCATGTTGGCATGCCACGTACGGAAAAAACTGCGGACAAAGCGACATGGACATGCGGTGAACCAAAAATCAAGATAAGGGACATACAAATGCATTTTGAGAATTCGTAGACCTAAGTGGTACACCCCTATAAGTTCGAGGATCGCTCATGCATTTAACTCAATTTTTTATCAGGTGGGGGGTTCAGGTTTGGTCTTTTGACCTCTCCTTTGTAGCCCCTTTTTTCTTCTTAATGAAATGACACGCAGCTCTCCTGCGTTGTTCGAGAAAAATAAGAAATATTAGATCATAGGGCGGCAATACTTTTGTGTGTGTTAGCCATAAGAGAAAATATGTTTATACTTGTATTAGTTCGGTCATAAGGTTAGATAAGACTAATTTATTTCACATACATCTGGATATTAGCACTGTGTGTACGTCAACATAACTCATCATGAGAGACTTTGTGAAATCTGAAACAGAATATCAGCATGCAAGCTTATTCCGAACAGTAGAATCTTTAGATCATGCGGCCACTGCCATTTTGTGTGTGTATGTGTTGGGGCGGGGGGTCATTTAGTTTGCAGCTTTGCGAACCAATGTAATTTGGATCTGGAATATGGATTGAACTTTGTATGTTTTACAGGTGATTGAGCATGTCGCTAATCCTTTGGAGTTCTGTGAATCCCTCTCGGCTTTAACAGTTCCTAATGGCGCCACTGTGGTTTCCACAATCAACCGGTCAATGAGAGCATATGCCACTGCAATAGTTGCTGTTGAGTATATCCTCAGATGGGTTAGTACCTAGCCTACTTTCATGTTTTGGCTTCATTTTGAGATCAATAAATTTAGTTGGGTAGTCCATTGTGTTGGAGAAATATGCTTGCTTAGTGATGTTTTTGACTCGAGTGGAACCTGTAGTCTGGACTCTGGCAGTTAATGCTTCTTATGAACTTGAGCTATAACAAATCAGTTTTTCAAATCTATTAAATATTCAGTATGTTGTAAAGGAAACATGGCAGTTCTATACTTCTATTCTTTCTAACATAAGATGTCACGGACTGCACATATAGAGTGCCCCTTGTTTTGTGTAGCTACCTGTTTCTGTAGGTTCGGTTGTCAGAGTCTGTTTTTAGACCCATAAACCAGTGGTTTACGCCCTTCAAAGTTGGTCTGGTTTGAGGACTGTTTCAAATCTGAAACTCTTTATTATGATCTAATGAAGAGAACTTGTGAACTAATGCAGTCATCATTCTAAAATCAAGGCCATGTCAGTTCAGGCTTCTTGAATTTCTGATTTTTTGTTGCCCAGGTTAGAATCCAGTAATGGTCCTAGACGGTTAAGATCTCCACTTCTCCAGAGAAACATTCAGTGCTATGATGTTCTACAGTTATACTGGCATAGTTTTTCTTGAGGTGGATTACTAATGCAGCTTAAGATTGATATCTCATTCTGAGCTTTTGTACTTGTGCAGCTTCCTAGAGGCACACATGAGTGGTCCAAATTGGTTACCCCTGAGGAGCTTGTCCTAATGCTGCAAAAGGCTCCTGTCTCCGTAAGTTTTCAATCACTGTAACAACAACAACAACGCCTTTTAGTCCCAACCAAGTTTTCAATCACTGTATCACACTGAATTTGATTGTAAGTTGTGTTGCTGATATCTTGACATCTACCCCCAGATCGAAGAGATGGCAGGGTTCGTTTACAATCCGTTGAGTGGAGAATGGTCCCTATCAGATGATATCAGTGTGAACTACATTGCTTTTGGCGTCAAGAAGAGCGAAGCATCATCGACAAATGGCAGAGAAGCAAGTTTATCATAGTTGAAGAAAAAGAACTGACCTTGAATTATTGGTGCATCATTTTCAGAGGACCAAATCATGTCACTGAAATCTTAATGCTAATAAGGATGCAACCAAGTAGCAAAAGAAAATTCCCTTGCCCTTTTTTGTTAGCCTCGGAACCTGGGGCTTGTGGAGCGATACTGCGTCGAAGCGCCATTGAGAAGTCAGGTTGACACACGACTACGAACAAGTAGAGCTAGCACTTTTTTTCTTTCTTTTTTTTTTGGGGGGGGGGGGGGGGGGGGGGGGGGGGGGGGTGTTTAATGTATCACAAGGATGATTCAGACAGTTTTTCTCAGTTTTGTGTCAATCACTGATGTTCTAAATAAAATATAACACTACACTACTGTACGTGAAAACGGAACACGTTTCTTGTCTGGAAATGTAACTATTTTAATACGAAAGGCGGCTGACTCTTTTGTTAAATGTTACTCCCTCTGTAAAAAAAATCTCGTTTACTGCAAAAAATAGCAGTTATTACCATTTTTAATTGAGTGCAAGCCTCTTTTAATCAGAATGGTAATGTTAGGCCTCGTTTAAATTCAGGGTGTAAAGTTTTGGGGTGTCACATCCGGTGTCACGTAGATGTGTCGTATAGGGTGTTCGGATACTAATAAAAAACAAATTATAGAATCCGTTAGTAATCCGTGAGACGAATTTATTAAGCCTAATTAATCCGTCATTAGCACATATGTTACTGTAGCATCATATTATCAAATCATGGACTAATTAAGCTTAAAAGATTCGTCTCGCAAATTAGTCGCAAAATGGTTATTTTTTAATCTATATTTAATATGTTATGCATGTTTCCAAACATTTGATGGGATATATGAAGTAAACATTAATAGGGGGAGGAACTAAACAAGACCTTATTAGGTTTCTGTCTTCACTATAATATTAATTGTTTTATAAGTAAATGCAAAGATAGTTGTTGCATACTCTCTCTATCCTCAAATAAATCAATTCCTAGAATTCAGTCTAATATTAATTGTTTTATAAGTAAATGCAAAGATAGTTGTTGCATACTATATTCTTCAAGACCATGTCGAGGTGACATTGTTGGCTCAGTGGTTCTCCCTGTCCACACTCCACAGATTGAAGAAACCAGTGTTTTTTTTATTTCCTTAAATTGACGAACCGATACTGCAGTGCTTTTCAACAATTATGCCTCTTTTTAAGTGTCCTCAAGCTGCATTTTGATTGATAAACAATAAATTTACCATAACAGGCAGAGAACTGCTCGTGGCTGATCTTAGTGACCATATCTTGCCTTTAAGCTTATTTATTATTGTCTCCGTCAACAGAAAGGCCTTGGTGATATTCTGCGCCCTGTTTAGGCTGGTTTGGCTTATAAGCCATGACTGAAAGTACTATTGGCTAGTTTGGTGTGAGAGAAAAATATTATTCGTTGACTGATAAGCCATGGCTTATAAGCCAAATACGACCAAACGAACATGCTGCTGATTAACGGCTCACTGGAAAGCAAAATTAGAAAACGCTGCATCTGACAAAACAAAATACTACTACAAGGATTTAAGATAATGACTTTGGTCCAGTTTGCTTATCTCCTCTTGCTGTCGGCGACAATTTATGCTCGCAACCGACACCGCCCAGGCGCTCATGCATGACGTACGTACGAACGCAGCCGCCCAGGCGCCCATGACAAAACAAAATAAAACAAAATACACGTACGTACGAACGCAGCCGCCCAGGCGGCCAGCCCACGCGTCCACTTGGCTGCCTACGCGACCGACACCAAACTCCCTGCATGCAGTGCCACGTAGCTGCGACGGCGTGTCGAACTCCGAAATCTAACACGTTGCACGCACGTATCGTCTATAAATAAACACATTTGGCCTCCTCCGTTTCATCCATCTCGAGCAGAGTAACACAAGTAGGCTCAGCAAAGCTAGCCCAAAGTTTAGAAGAAGCGATCAAGAGAACGATCTAGAGAGAGGAGAAAGTATATGGCGCACTACCAGCAGGGGAGGCGGCAGCAAGTCGACGAGTACGGCAACCTTGTACCTGTGAGCCATGGTGGTATTCAGGGCCAGCAGCAGGGTCAAGCCGGCGGGTACGGCGTCGCGGGCACCGGCAGCTACGACGCCGGGGGCTACGGCGGCGGCCAGCAGGCCGGGTACGGCCCCACTGGCACCGGCACGCATGACGCCGGGGACTATGGCGGCTCTGGCTATCCGGGTTACGGGGCTACCGGAACAGGCGTCCATGACGCCGGTGGCCCAGGAGGGTATGGAGCCACAGGTACCAAAGCTCACGGTACGCATGGCGGCGTGGCCGGATTCCAGGACGGCGGCGCCGTCGGGCACACTGGTGGTATGCATGGTGCAACAGACATGGGGACCCATGGTACTGGTACCGGTCATTGTGCCACCGGGGTTTTAGGCGGTGGAGGGCACACCGGCACCGGCATGATGCCCAGCCATGGCACGGGTCACGGCGCCACAGGCATAACTGGAACCGGCGGCGCGTCACCCCATGGAGCTGAGCACAAGACGGGCGGCATCCTACGCCGCTCCGGCAGCTCCAGCTCCAGCTCGGTGCGTTTAATTTCTTGCTTCATTATTGCTATATATTTTCACGCTCTTGCACTCCCACTATTTATTTTGTGTTCTCTCGATCGAGCTTTTTGACTAAACATGCACACGAGTAGATAAACGACTTTTGATCCACTTCGAAATTTGGCTTTAGTCTCGGTATTTTTTGCGCTCGGGACTAGAGAAACCTTTAGTCCCGGTTGGTAGCTCTAACCGGGACTAAAGGTCCCTGCCTAACGGCTGCTGCAGCATGCTTTTGCTGCACGGTTGGAGCTACCAACTGGGATTAAAGATTAACTTTTACTCTCGGTTGGTCCCTCCAACTGGGAGTAAAAGTCTACTCCCGGCTAGAGGCTCCGTCCGGGACTAGAAATCCACCTTTAGTCCCGGTTGGAAGGCCACCAGCGTCTTTATCTCTTCCTCTCTTCTCAGCCGCCAACAGCGCCCTCATCTCCCCACTCCAGCAGCACCCTCAGCTCTCTCTCTCTTCCTCCCCACGCTATCCACTCTCTTCTCCCCCACGCTAGCTCCCTCCCTTGGCGGTGCACCCCTCCCCTCCCCTGGCGGCGCTCCCCTCCCCTCCCCTGGCGGCGCACCCCTTCTCTCTATCTCTTTCCCACTCCTCCTGGCAGCACATGGCGGTGGCACCGCCCCTCCTCGGTGGCGGCTGGCGGCCCCAACATCCTTGGCGGCGACGGATCTGCCCCTCTACTCCTCGGTAGCGGCAAATCCCGCCTTCTCCTCCTCGATGGCGGCGAATCCTGCCTTCTCCTCCTCGGTGGTGGTGGATCCGGCCCCCTCCTCGGTGGCGGTGGATCCAGCCTTGTCCTCCTCCTCGGTGGCAGTGGTTCCGGCCTTCTCCTCCTCGGTGGCGGCGGCTCCGGCCTTCTCCTCCTCGGTGGCGGCGGATCCGCCCCCCTCCTCCTTGGCGGCGGTAGATCCGCCCCCTCCTCTTTCCCGACGGCGCTGGGGAGGCGGCTGGAGCTAGGGCGGCAGATCGACGGTGGCGGCGCGAGGCCCAGATCCGTGCAGCCCAGATCCAGGCCCGTGTGAGTTTTTTTTGTTTATTTTAATCGATTTACGGAGGAGGGCAAAGCAACTGCCTCCATTAATCACACTAGTAGAGAAACGACTTTTGATCCACTTTGAAATTTGTCTTTAGTTTGTACAAAATGTTTGAACATTATAAGCGTGTAGAATACGTATATTATTAGCAGCGTAGAATGCGTATTCAAAAACCAAAATGAATCATCAATTGAAAATAGAAATGAAAAAAAGAAAACCTTTAGTCCTGGTTGGTAATACCAACTGGGACTAAAGGGTCGGCCCACGTGGCCAGGCCAGGAGGCCTCTTTAGCCCCGGTGGACCTTTAGTCCCGGGCGAAAAACCGGGACTAAAGGAGGGGCCCTTTAGTTCTGGATTCGTGCTCCCGGTTGGAAAACCGAGACTGAAGGGGTTTCCCAACCGGGAGTACAGCTTGTTTCTATACTAGTGGCAAGAATCTTCTCGTGCAGTCATCATCTGAAGATGATGGCATCGGTGGGAGACTTTGGCATTTCACCCATCATGACAAATGGGTTTTGCAGTTTTATCATCCCTCAAAGTGGTTTCGCGATTTTGCCATTATAAAACGGATGCAACCCGCTGGAATACACTTTGTGTAGTTTTAATTCGTGAAAAAAAGAAGACGCTGGCTTCCATTCCTACCCCTGGCGCTGTTACTCTCGTTCCATCGGAACGGATCGAACAAAACGGATCGGCCCTCTCCTCCATCCCCAGCGCTGGCCTTCCCCACGCCGCTCCCTCCCCGTGCCGGCGCCGGCGCTGGCCTTCCCCACATCGCCCCCTCCCCTGCCAGCACCGCCCTACCACCACGCTGCTCCCCTCCTGTGCCGGCACTGGCCTTCTCTCACGCCGCCCCCTCCCCTACCGGCACCGCCCTGCCACCACGCCACTCCCCTCCCGTGTCGTTGCTGGCCTTCCCCCACGTCGCCTCCTCCCTTGCCGGCACAGGCCTGCCCCCACGCCTTCTCCTCCCCTGCTGGTGCAGGCTCACCCCCATGCCTCCCCCTCCACTACAGGCGCCAGCCAACACTGCTCCACTTCGGCGCCGCCCAAATGGATGGGAGCAGCAGTTCGACGGGGGCCATCCAGAGGGCTAGGAGTAGAGTCATCCTCCCTCTTGTCCACTGCGATAAATGCAAATGGCGCATTGTCAAGGCATTGATGGCAAAGACAGAGAAGAACTATGGGCGCATGTTCTACATCTGTTCAACTCGAACGGTTCTATGATGATGTCTTCATTTTGTTTGTAATTCATGTGTTGTATTGTTCAGTCAATTGAAATTTCTTTGCATTGGTGACAGATGGATGGTGGTGGATGTGACATTTGGAAGTGGGAGGAGGACTATGAGCAATGGCTGGTTGATAACAAGCATGTGCCACCCTCTTATCAGCCTGTTTTTCAGAGCACTAAGATGCCACAACCAGAAGAACAGACCAAGGGAGATGGTGGACAACTAGAGCAGTTCAAGTACCTGACAGGAATAGCTAGAGAGATTGTGTTCTTGCTGAAATGTTTGATATTAGTTTGTGCACTTGTACTAGTGACCAATTTGTATGGAATTGTTAAGAGTGGGTGATGAGTGTGCTTTCTATACTTGTAGAACTTGTGCGCTGAAATAAATGAATGGAAGTATTAGTGACTTGTATCATGTGTGCTGGAGATCTCTGTGTGCTGTGTCATGTGTGCTGTGTAGGAATCTAGGAACATCATCTAGAATGCTTTCCTATACTTTACATACCATGAGCTAAGTTTGATGGTGTAACCAGCTACAAAGTTCAGTCCACTATGTAACCTGGCCATTTGTCATTCTGTACATGTTTCCATTTGTCTGACATAACTGTATGGCATCTGTTACTACTCAAGAGCCCCTAAAATCTGCTAATCTAAAGCTGAGAAGATGCATTCATTCTGCTGATTGAGTCCATCATGTACAGGTCATTGTGGGTGGTATAGCAGCTGGCATCTAGGCTTACCAAAAGCACAGGCAAGGCAGTTGATTGAGTCCATGATTGAGTCCATCTAAGAACAGTATAGGAATGCTTTCCATGACTCAATCTAGAATGCTTTCAATGACTCCAACTCCACCAGCATGAGCATCAATAAGTGAGGTTCCAACAGGAGTACCATAGAAGTAGGCCTAACTCCTGGAATTTAAAGTTTACAACAGCAGCCACACTTTTGCATATTTTGGCAAACAGAACAAGCAGTCAACTTTATTTTTCTTCTGGAGGTTCATAGATGCAAATTCTGGATACATTGTCAAGTACAATACCACATACTTCAGTTCCACAAGACGACACAAGTTTCAAAGGTGAAATCAAAGTTCTGGAAACAGACTATATTGTCAAGTACAATACCACATACAACAGATTCTGAAAATAGACTACATTATGCAAATTCTGGAGGTTCAGCTCCTGGGTTGGCTGAGGACTTGTTTCTTCCTTGACATCAGCTTCTTTGCAATTGTCTTCTTCATTGTTTTTCCTTGGATCTTGCTGGGAGTACTTGTGTCTTCTCCCATCAGACTGTGCATTGGCTGAGGACTTGTTTCTTCCTCCATCAGAAGCGAAAGTTGTCTGACATTTGAAAAAAAGGAGGAGAATTAATGAAACAGAATATTGGACATATGAATGAATAACAAAATATTAGACACTTGTACCTTCGTGTCAACCTATTAGGACTATCCTGCAGCAGTGTTTCTCTTGTTCTGGTGGGACATGACTGGTGGGACTTGGCCACATTCATTGTGACTGGCGGGACTTGTGACTGGTGGGGCTTGGCCACATTCATTGTTAGGCTCCCCAGAAACATGCTTTTTTGCCCTCTTTGTAGGGACCTTATCATTTTTGCCATACTTAGTTGTATTCGGCCTAGCCTTCCTTTTTGGTGGTTTCTTAGTCCCATTAAGTCTGCACTTGTAACTAGTTTCTCCATGTCCCAATTCTCCACATCTCTTGCATTTCCTTTTTCCTCTAATCAGTTGCCTCTTACCTTTAGCAGCCTCACTGGCCTCCAATTCAGCATCTTTGTTAGCTTCATTTGTAGCCTCTTTGGCAACCTTCTTGGTTTTGCCAGCACTGCCTCCTTTCAAACAACCTTTAATTCTTAGTTTCCTGTACCTTCCAACACCTTTTTTATCAAGTGGTACCTCAACAGGAAAAGGAATATCAACTTTTGGCCACTGTGTCTTATCTGGAAGTGGTTCTATCAGCCTCTTATATACATTTTTGAACCTCTGCACAAGAGTAATAGTCATGAACGAAGTCCTCCAACTTTATATCAGCACTTTATTGGGCTGTTAGCAAGACCAAAGCATGCCGACAAGGCTTTCTAGTGTGCTGCCATTCAAGATAGGTACATTCATGCAAGGATGACTTGACAACATGTCTATTATGTATGCTGGTAGTGTCATGTACTTCTGCAGCAAAACAACCTGCCTTCACAACGGTCAGGTTTCCTAATTCCCTAGTCCTTGCTTTCAGTACAATTAGGATAGCAGGTAGGATGTTACCCTCAAGTTTCTCTGAAATCAACCTTCTCTTGTTCCATAATACCATTAACATTTCTCTAATTTTATCAGCAAGCTCAACTACAGGAAGATCCTTCTAATCTCTAATCCAGTTATTAAAAGACTCTGCAAGATTGTTGGTAACATAGTCGCACTTAATTTCTTGATTGAAAGCGCTTCTCATCCACAACAATTTGTGATGGTTATGAAGCCATTCCAATACTTCAGGGCAAGCAGTCACAATTTCATGGAAGAAATATTGGAAAACTTCAGGCCTATATGTCCTTGCTACAGGATACATTTTTGAAAAAATATCTCCACCAAATATTTTTATGAAATTCTGCATTAGATGCCTAAAGCATTCTCTATGCTCAGCATTAGGGAAGACATCTCTAACACCTTTCTCTAAACCTTTGCATGCATCAGTGCAAATAGCAAGTAGTGGTAGGTTTCCTATTGCTTTGTGTAGCTGAGTCATGAACCATGTCCAGTTATCTATTGTCTCCCCATCTATGAAACCAAAAGCAAGAGGGTACATCCAATTATGACCATCTATTGTAATAGCTGCAGCCAAATGTTCATTCCACCTACCATTAAGTGCAGTTGAGTCTACGCTCAGATAAGGCCTACAACCCTCTAAAAATCCTCAATGCAAGGACTTAATGCACAAAAAATCTATGGAAGTAAACCTTGCCATCTACCTCCTTTAAGTCAATTTCAATCATGCTACCTGGTGACCTCTTCAATACCTCTGCCCTCTAGCTGAACAACATTTGGAAGCTCTCCTCCCAGCTGCCAAATATTTCCCTCAAGGCAATATTCCTTCCCCTCGCCACTGTGTCATAGTGAATTTCACACTTGTGTTTCTCTTGTAGCTTCTTCTGCAATTCTTTAGAGCCCATGTTGGGAGTCTTCTTAAGGTGGTGAATAGCCTTTGATGCTACCCAGCCACTTGTTGGAGTGGTGGTCTTCCTCCTTGCACTCGAAGAGCATGTATGCCGAGAAATCAAACATGTGACCTGCAAAATACCAATGAATTAGATATTGACCGGCAACAAAAAAAATGTAGAAAAATGTTAGCCACTAGTTAAACACCTTAATGGTTGCCCCATCAGGTTGCCTCCTTCCAATAATATGCCACGGGCAACCTTCTGCATTGCAATCTCCAATGTACCATTGTGGCTCAGATTTCGCTATGTGCAGCTCGAACTCCTCATTTATTGCAAACTGCCTCATAGCCAATCTAAATTCTTTCATGTTTAGGGTACACAGTGCCAATGTCCATACAAGGATTGTTTGGGTCATAGACTAAGATTCTCTCCCCTGGCACATGATCATCAACAGGAATGGCAGCCCCAGCTGTGTCAATCTCCTCCTCAATAGTGGCATTCCTATTTTCAGGCCCGTTTTCCATCTCTGTAGAAGTCTGCTGCTCTTGAGATCGATGTTCATCATCCTCGGTTCTCAAACCCAACAGACGAAATAATCGATCCTCATCAATTATTTCTTGCCTGCCCTCACCCTCTTCATCATTTGTGTCAGCAATCTGCAGGTTGTCCCATTCAACACCTCCATAATATTCTATAGCCAATGCATTGCCACTAACATCACCACATCCATGGTCTACAGCCTTTGCATTGTGACCAACACGACAAGTGTCTGCTACAAACTCTAATCTAAGCTCAGGCTCCACATCGAGCCTGGATAAAGCGAATGCAAGAAATATAGTTAAATTTCTATTCGAACAACTCTATAAGCGTTTCGAACTACGTTCGTGGACTACAAATACAAGAGAGAGAGTGCATACCGAGGAATTAGATCACTCCAACTGCAATCCATGGGGGAGGCGCCAGCTTAGGGGACGCGCCGGTCTGGTGCGGCAACCTGGGCGCAGGCCTGGCGCACGGCCTAGGGCGGAGCTGAGGCTGGCCTGGGCTAGAGGCGACGCTTGGATGGCCTGGGGATGCGGCAGCGCTTGGATGGCTGGGAGGAGGCAGGAGGCGGCACCTGGATGGCCGGGCGGAGGCGGGACCTGGCACCTGGTCTGGCGTGGTGGCAGGGCGGTGCCGATAGGGGAGGGGGTGGCGTGGGGAAGGCCAGCGCCGACGTCGGCACGGGGAGGGAGCGGCGTGGGGAAGGCCGGCGCTGGGGATGGAGGAGAGGGCTGATCCGTTTTGTTCGATCCGTTCTGATGGAACGAGAGTAACAACGCCAGGGGTAGGAATGGAAGCGGCGTCTTCTTTTTTTCACGAATTAAAACTACACAAAGTGTATTCCAGCGGGTTGCATCCGTTTCATAATGACAAAATTGCGAAACTACTTTGAGAGATGGTAAAACTGCAAAACCCATTTCTCATGATGGGTGAAATGCCAAAGTCTCCATGGGTGGGCGCCGGAAGAAGGGTCTAGAGGAGAAGATCGAGGAGAAAATGCCCGGCGGCCACAGGGACAACCAGGGCCAGCGCGACAGCCACCGGAGCATACGGCGGCACAGGATACACTGGGGCTGGGCCGACAACCGGTACAGGAACCAACAGCGGTGGGACGTACGTGCCGACTACGACCGGAGGCACCCACGAGAAGAAGGGCGTGATGGAGAAGATCAAGGATAGAATCCCGGGTGGCCACAAGGACTACGACCAGCACCAGCACACCACCACGGGAACCGGCGGCGGCTGTGGTGGAACCACCGACACGTACGGGACGACGACGACTGAGGGGACGCATGAGAAGAAGGGCTTCATGGAGAAAATCAAGGAGAAGCTCCCCGGTCAGCACTAAATATAAGCAGCTCATCTGGCGCCCTGTCAAGTTCGTGGACTGCCAATAATAAGTATATAATATATACAGAATAAAGTAGTGAAGAATAAACGGCAGATACGTGTTGGTATATGTGTGTTTGTATTGTAACCACCTTAATAATCCTCTGTGTGTTCCATGTGACAAAGTAGTAGAAATATCGTTCCATGACAAGATGGAATAACATAAGTTACACAGTTATGCTTTCAAGTCAATGTTACTATCGTGGTCAATCTGACTATCATGGTTATGACACCTCCTTAAAAACATCTACTCTGTCCTAAGGATATAAACATCATCTTAGATCATCTCCAACGACATCACCTAAAATACAAGATCAATTCCATGTTTAGGTAGCGCCACAGGTAAAGGGTTATATTTTTTTTGTCTTATCCAGCAACAGGACCTAAAAGAAAACATTTTCTATAAATAAGTCTTCAGAAGAAAGGATATTCATATTTATGTTGTGCCTTGACCTAAAATTGGTCTCGTATATAGATATTCTGCATCCACAATCTATTTTGAATTTGATCTCTATACGGGACAGTTGGAAGCTTTCTGTCCTAATAAAATAATACAACTGCTCCGGTAGTTCTTTTTTTTTAATGGCACGAATTTCAAAGCAGATAATTAAAGAAATTAATTATTTTATATTATTTTACGTCTGGGTCCCGCCTGGGCCCAGCCCGTGCAAGGCCAGCCTGAGCCCAGCTCTTATCCAGATGGGAACTAACGTCTGTGGAAGTCTCCGTGAGACCGTGACTCCGTATTGACGCCGCCGTTTCACTCGTCGCCCTCGCTCGCTACTCCTCCCCCGATCCCATCTGTTCGTGGTTTGCGGCAAGGGCTACGGCGGCGCCGACGAGGCCGTTGAGGAAGAAGACGCCATGCCACCGGCCACCGCACCCCCATCGCCCCTACCGCGCCTCCTTCCCCCTCCGTCCGCGCCCCCACCGCACCACGCGCCACCGGCCGCCGCGGCGCAGGGCACACCGGCCGGGGGAGGCGGCCGTCCACGCCCCCATGGCCCCCACACGTCACCGGCCGGGGAGGCGCCCGCCCGCGCCCCGTCTGCGCTCTCATGGCCGCCCGCGCCCCGCCGCGCCACCGGCCGCGGGCGGCGCCCCCCATCTTAGGTTGCCATGTCTGTGCTCGCTATGTGTTCTTGATTCAAGCGTTGTAGTTTGATTTCTTCTTTTCTTAGGTCAGCCACTGATCAAAGGGGCGTGATTGTGTTCTTGAGGCCAACTGTTGGCACGCACGAGTACCTGGCGCCCGAGATCGTGTCCGGGGACGGGCACGGCAGCGCGGTGGACTGGTGGACGCTGGGCATCTTCGTCTTCGAGCTCCTGTACGGGGCCACGCCGTTCTGGGGCCACTACGACGAGGCCACGCTCGCCAACATCGTGGCGCGCACGCTCGAGTTCCCCCGGGACCGGGACCCGCCACCGCCGTGTCAGTGTCGCCGGCCACCAGGGACCTCGTCGCCGCGCTGCTCATCAAGGACCCCGCGCGTCGCCTCGGCCATCAAGCGGCACCCGTTCTTTGGCGGCGTCAACTGGGCGCTGCTCCGGTGCACTAAGCCCCCTACGTGCCGCCGTCGTTCAGCGTGCGTAACGGTAAGGCTGGCGGCGGCGGCAGTGGGAGCGTACTTGTCGGACGGCAGTTGTCCCTGTAATTCACTGATGCTGCAAGTCCTCGACTACTTCAAATAGATGATTTCAGAAACTAATCTTGTATAGTTCTATTGCTGCCAATCTCTACATAACCAAATCTGCACCATAGAAGCTGGTCTCTTATTGGGCCACGTCATCTGAAAAACCTCAACCGCTAGATCTTGATCGGACAGACTAACTAGCGTTTCTAGAGCTTTCCTCTGGAGCGCGCTGAAACGCCGCCTCCCGGTCCTCGCCGCACCCCGCATCCCGGCGTCCACCCTCCATTTGCCCCGCTGCGGGTGCCTTCCCGGCGCGGCCATGGCACGCCCGCGGTCAGGAGCGCGCGCCCAGGCACGCGCTCGCGGCATGTAGCCGGCGCGGCGCGGCCGGGCCCCAGGGCACGAAGGCCACTGCAAAGGCGGCGGCATGCTGCACTTGCACCTGAACTCAAGTCCAACTCCTACACGTTCCCATTCAAAGCAGTGTGGCGTTGTGTGTTTGTGACTAAAAGGTGACTGGTGTTCCTGAGGCATTGTTGTGGAAGTTCAAAGCCAGGGTAGGCGGACGATGTGCTTGTCAAATCATTCCTTGGCCTGGAAGGCTGAAACTCAAAATAAGATCACCCTCACCTGTTTATTGTTTTCTTAAGTGAATTCTCAGTACTGTCTTTTCATGTATTGGGCGGTTTTATGATAATAATGTTTGGCAGATTCTGATACATGGTACTAATATACTAACGTCACTAGGAATAGCAACTACTTTACCAAGCCCATTTTGACAGTATTTTTGCTCAAAACATAGACTTGTTATTGTTGGAATGATCTCCCAGCCACGCGCCCTGATCGGGGGCGCCCAACCCTACATGGTTGGTGGGTGTAACACCTCGGTGTTAAGCATGCATTAACATTTTGCAAATCATGAGCATAATCATTATTATGCATTCATAAGCATGACATGAAATATAGAATTGAAACATACTAATGAAACATGTATGTTGCATAGTTTTGTTTTAATAGATTGGATGCTATGTTTGTTTTGCCATGTGTGTACCTTGGTTGATCACTTAGACCACTTAGAAGTAATTAGGATGCAATTTGGAGCAAGGTGTATATTCAAAGTTTTCTCAAATTTTGCTTTTAAAAATAATTTTCTAAAATAGGGTTTTTGATTTAAATTAACTTTAAATCTATAGTTCAAAATCTAATTGGATTTTGGCCTTACTCTTTTTGGCAAAGTTGTAGAGTACATTTTTCTGAACAACTTTTATTTTGGGTCCAACTTTTGAAATTACTTTGAAGAGGTTTAAAAATTCATTTGAATGAATTTGGGGAAGAAAATAAAAAGGAAAGATCACATTTTCACTTAATAGGCCGCCGCCTCCCTTCTGGCCCGCAGCGCCCGTGTGCCCGCGCCTCCCGCGCGCCCGCACCTCCCGCTCGCCCGCACCCGCGCGCCTGCGTCCTGACCGCGGCAGACTCCCATTGCCGCGTGGTCGCCATGCACCGGCGACGGCGGCACCTGGCCGTCCCGGTGGCCCCCGCGCCCCACGCGCCCGCCTACACCTCCGCACGCGCGACTGACTCCCCTGCGCTCTCTCCCATTTTCCTCTCACGCGCCAGCAGCAGAGCACACGCACGCGCTCGCCTCCGCCACCGCCCGCACCAGCGCCTCGCTGGAGTTTGCCGTTCCGGCCGCTCTAGTTCGCCAGAGCTAGCTCCGTCTCGCCCAAAGCTCCGCCTCCACCTCGCGCACCCCGTGCTCGCCTCGGTAAGCCATGGGAAGCTTCCCTTCCTCGGGAATCCCTCGCCAGAGTAGTGGTCGAGCTCACTGGAGAGCTCCGCTCCGTGGACTCGCCCTCTCCGCTCCACCTCTCTCCCTATTTTCACGCGCTCAAGCACCGCCCTGACGCGGTGGAGCTCCCAAGCCCCTCCCCGCGCCTCATCTCGGCCGGAGATGGCCGACCGACGTTGAGCCGGGCCACCGCGCCGCCATGGATGCCGGTGAGCTTGCTCCCAAGCTCCACTAGCCACGATAGCTACACCAGTAGGTTCGCCTTGCGAAGGAGAGTGCGATAGAGTAGACCTCCTCGCCGGAGACCTCACCGGCGGCGAGGTTAGCCGTGGTCAGTGCCGCCCTTCTTCCTCTCCCACTGACAGGTGGGGTCCCGCTGACCCCCGGGCCTGTTTGTCAGCCCCTGTGTATGTACGCGCGTGTACAGATCCGGGTGGATCTAGCGTTTTTGAACCAGGATTTTTAGAAGGAATAAAAGAAACGATTTACAGATTTTGTTTAAATGCTTTGGAAATTCATAAATTGAAAATATTGCTCCCAATTTGATGAAACAAATTTCTATATGCTTCTTATTCTTAGATCTACAGTAGAAAAATATTGCATGTGGTTTTTGTGATACTTTTGTATAGGGTTTTATTTAATTCTTGTATTTGTTGTTATCTTAGAAAATGTCTAGTAAATAGAATAATTATCAGAAAAATATGGTTCTAGTTTTGTTAATCTCTTTTAGTGATGTACTTTGTAGGAAAAATATATGTCATGCATGTTCTATAGAGAAATATTGATGTGTAGTTCAAGTGCCTTTAATTGATGATTTTTTGTTATTTTGATAGAGAGCAAAAATTGTATAAAACATGTGTATGATAATTTTTGTGCAGTGATTGTTTACTGTGTAGAACATAGGAAAAATATTAAATCTGTTGTTTGATACTTTTCATAAAACAAAGTATTTTCATGCTCATATTTATGCCATAGCTTGTCATTTTTGTGTAGGCTATTTTACTTATCCAAATGCCATAAAAATTTTATGGTAGTCTACTTAGAGTAGTACTATGCTACTATAATTTTCTCAGATTTTTCTATGCTACCAAAATAGGTGTTGCTGTTCAAACCTAGTTTCAATTAGGGTTTAATTAACCTTTTTAATGCATGTTTAGTTAATAATGTTTGCTTTGGTGTATCTTTGAAGCATCTTAGCTTGCTGTGGTGACTTGGCATGTTAGTACAGTGGTTGTAGTAGTAGTATAGTAGTACATGTTCTTGGATGATGTTGGCTACCTTGTAGAAGAGCTTTACTTCTACTATGTCCAATAAAGTTAAACATGTTCATCTACATTCCATGCATCATGATCATTACATGTCATCTCTCTGATGCACCTATGCATGAGCACTTATACATCTGCATCATACAGGATCGCAGGAGGAGTTGCTAGTAGTAGTTCAGAAAGAACAGACCGGGACAGATCCACAAGAAATCTAGGCACAGGAGGTGCCAGAGGAAGAGGAGCAAGGAGAGGACTTGCCCAAGTGCGTGGATCATCAACCTAGTTCGTTCGAACGAGGCAAGCCCTAGAGCATTCTAAGTCTCCTACTTTATAAAAGCAATTATGTCTATATATGAGTTTATATATTGTTGCATTAAGTTGTAGGAGTTGATTGAAACCGTTGATGCATTTATTACTATCCTTGCCTACCTTATTACCTTTTTACCCTGTTAGGTCGGGATCAAATAACTGCTTAGCCTTGCTTAGACCGGTAGCAATCGGTGATTTCTGGTCACCTACATTTATAGGTGGTTACTTGAAGAATTTAGCTATGGAAAGGATGATATCCTGGAATTAACCATGTGTGATGGATAATTGGAGACCGGACGGAAAAGTTGGAGGCAACCAGACAGGGTTCTGGGGTGCTGTTAGTTTTCCATCTGTGTCAATTAAGGACCGATCGTTGCTCGTCCCTCTTGTCATGTTGATCGTATGACTCATATTTAGCTGGCCGAATAAAGTACCTTGCGACCGTGAAGCTAGTGACACTATTCGAGCCGGGATAAACTTGGATTGGCAGACTGGTGCTGAAAGGGGTATGACGGGGACACGAAGAGTGAGCCCAAGGTGCGTCCTGGCTGTCGGGCGGTCCTTGGGTAGTGCGGTCCATGACTGTTATCCCGCAGCTACTTGGAAAGTGTCATTAGTGATCTGTAGCTCACTTGATCGGTGAGTGTGGTTTGTGTGAGGAATAAATTACCAGCTGGTTAGGAATCGATTTGAATCGCCATCGCTCCTGGATAGTGAGCACTTGACTCGAGCTACATCATCGTAGTAATTATGATGGAACACTGATGGTTATCTAGATGGTATGGGATATGCTAAATCTAAGTTGGTAACTGGATATTATTGGTTAATCAAGTGATTGCTATAGTATAGGTGCTTACCTAGATGGATAGGTCATAATAAAGATGATGCCAAGTACTTAAAATGGTTTCTTCATGATAGCTTATGCTTTTCGCAAACGAGTCAGCTAGCCCGCTAAAGAAAGCCTTGCATAATCCTTAGTGTCGCTTTATTTTGGTTTAAGATGGGTAAGTCTAGCTGAGTACCTTCTCGTACTCAGGGCGTTGTTCCCATTGTTGTTGCAGATGGTCAAATGTACTATGGCTATTGCATTAACTGCCTGTACATGGCGATGGGCGACAACTAGGACCAAGGGCAATGGTCACTCCGTATTTCTCATCTGATACTTTTGTTGGAGATGACTACCTACTGGCACTGTATCTGAACTAAAAGTGTGTGTGTGGCTTTAAAACTATTTGCTTTCGCTATTTCAGTTTGAACTTGGGTTGTAATAACTTTATGTTCTAAACTCCGATGTATCCAACTGCCATTGCGAACTTTATGTAACATGTGACGGTGATTGCTAAACCTATACGATCTTGGTTTGTATGTCGATTGGTTTGAAATCCTTCATGGTTTCACGGACTACCGGGTTATATGGGCTTAAGTTTGCTAAATTATCTGCTTCGGCGGAAGATTTCCTTACTTAATCTCGTATAATTGGTCGATTCTGTTATAGCTAGTATCAGAGCAGGTTTAGCAGGTTACTGTTCCCATGAGTATTTAAAACCAAAATTTTGTTTAAAACTGAGTTTTAAAACTTAATAGTGTGCCAGTGGTCATATCCTGTATGCCCAGTTAAGGACTCTAGGTGGCTTATTTAAGTACTGACTTGGGGGTCTTTGCATCATATTTCTATTTCGTTGCTCATACGACGTGCTATTGTATGAGTGCCATTCACTTGAGTGGTAATGTATGGATCCATTGCCTCTACACCTCGGCAAGTGAGAGTTGTGAGAGCATGATCGGATACACTGCCGATCTAGGGAAGTGCTTATATGATGCCAGAATATTTACATGCCATACGCGTGTTTGTATGAAGGTATCCAATGTGTGGGGAATTCCGTCCTGTGGTGACGATGCCATCGATAGGACGATGGTTCGGGTAGTTGCTACCGTTGTACGCGTATCTGGGGATGCGTGTAGAGCGAGTAGATTACTTTACTGCTTTCGTGCATATTTTTCATACTGTCAGGGTTTGGGCTGAAGTGGATCTTTTGCAGGTACATAACAACGCTATCGTGTAGTACGTATTAGCTACGTTTATGAGAGACCATTGTATGCCACCGTCTATGCCGCTAGCAATTGTTATTTTTCCTAAGTTTGTGAGAACGTACAGAACGTGCATGCATCATGTTGTTACATATCATTCATGGCATTGTTCCTCCCCTTATAAGTTGATTATCTCATTTTGATAAAAATGACAACTTAACCTTGTTCTCACGTGGGTAATAAAAAAAATTTGCTACAGATGGCACGCACAAAGTAGACCGCTCGCAAGTCCACCGGAGGCAGAGCTCCCCGCCATCAGCTTGCTCCACGTACCCGTCAGCACCACACGTTTCTTGGAGAGTTTGGGATGCCTACACTCTTGTGGAGAGTGCTCAGCTATGTAGGCTATCGTGATGGAATGGAGCCTCGCTATTTCTGGACAAATGAGCAGTTGGGGGAAGGTCTCTTGGTTACTGTGGAGGCCGTTGTTCGTCCGTGAGGTGACAGTTCTGAGTGGACTGGTTGGCGTTATGAGTCAACTGGCAGGACCGCTGAAGAAGCAGCTAACAGGGCAGCCTTTGGGATACTGAGGGATATCATGGATTGTTTTCCTTAGGAGTTGGCAACCGCTATAGTTGGAGTCTTTCCGAGGGGCAACCCCTCCACTGACTCATGGCAGTAAGCAAGAGGAAGATCTTTGGAGATTGGTGTAGCAGAAGGACAGAATAGTGATAACCCTGCTATGAGTGCCATGTTCGTAGTGATGAAGGCTTTCGATGGAGTAGAAGGTAGCCTAAGACGTGTGTCTGGTGCTCTTGGTCAGGCCTGCGATGACCGACGTCAGCGTCAGAGGGATCACGGCGCTGAGATTGAGAGGCTCAATGCAGAGATGGCTTAGTTGACTCGTTAGAGGGATCAGGCGACCTAGAGGACTAGAGTCTATGAGGGAGACGTACGTGCACTGAGAGAGTAGGTTGAGCGTCTGACCACCGCCAACAGGAACGCTGAGCACATGTTGATCCATGTGCTCCACCAGAGGAATGAAGCCTGGTCTGTAGAAGATGTTCTAAGAGCTCGACAGGTTGAGCTGGAGCAGCAGCTGGCCAATGCAGAAGAGTACAACGACAACCTACATGAGGAGGTTCATCAGCTGAATAACCAGCTCCACCCTTATGTTCCTCCTAGAGCAGCAGAGATGGATCTAGATGAGGACGAGGATATCGAAGAGCCTGAGGCACCAGCTGATGATGACAACGATGATGTGGATGGTGACAATGTCGACATCTCCGACTTAGACAGCGACCACGATGAGTAGGCTAGTAGTTGTTGCGCTAGCTACTAGGGTTTCATTTGCGATGACCTTTTGCATGGTTGGCAAGTCTGGCATGTAATAATGAGTAGAAAGACTAAGACCTTGATGTAATGTTGGAAAATTTGGATGTGTTTGTGGTGATATCTGAATGTCAAAAGTCCAGTGTATTTATGCTGGCAATTTGGTTGTAATGGACGCGATGTGTGCGCTTAAGTAATCTAATTAGTGATGTTGTGTTAATTGGAATGACTTATTGTGCCCCTATTTTATTGTATGAATTTATTCTCTCTAGTGAATTCAGTACGGCATAACTTTTCATTCACTTGTAATTTCTACAACATCGCCTAATAATTACTATTGCTGAAATATGCAGATGCCGAACACTCGCCGTACCGTGTATGACGCTGCTGAGGTAGGTGGCAGTGCCACTGGGAATGAGAACCGTGATCCACCACCACCTCCTCCTCCACTGTACACCGCGGAATAGTTCTTCGCACAGTTCCTTGGAAGTCAACGCAACATGGAGGGCATGCAGCAGAACATGGAAGCTGCATTGCACCACATTGCTGACAACACTCACCGTGGGTTAAACCCAGGTGGACATGAAGCGAATCAGTATAGCAGTTTCAAGGACTTTATGGACACCAGACCACCAATTTTCAAAGAAGCGACAGAGCCATTGGATGTAGAAGAGTGGATAAACACTATGGAAGATAAGTTTCGTGTTCTAAGGATGATCGAAGTGTTGAAGACTGAGTAAGCAGCTCATCAGCTACAAGGCCCTGTAGGAATGTGGTGGAAGCACCACCGCACCACTTTTCCCCCAAATGCCCACATTACTTGGAGGGAATTCACTGAGGCTTTTCGTGGAGTTTACATTCCACCTGGTTTGACAGAAATGAAGTTTGGAGAATTTCTAGCACTGAATTAAGGCACCAATACTGTGACATAGTATCTACATGCATTCAACAATCTAAGTCACTATGCCTCTGACATGGTGAATACCGATGCCAAAAAGATCGCTAGTTTCAAGAGAGGTCTGAATCCCAAGATGATGAAGCACATGGGTACCAACACGAGAACTGGTTTCAATGACTTTGTTAGTGACTGCTTAAAGCAAGAAAAGAACAACACTGTATATGCTACATCCAAGACTCGCAAGAGGGCTTTTGAGTCAGGTTCGTCCCAGCCAAGGGCCCCGATGGCAAATTGTTCTGTGTATCGTCCGCCTTCCCCTGGTGCAAGGTTCAGGCCACCCTAGCGGAGGAATCAGAATGCCCAGCAACCTCAGAGGAATCAAAAGCCATTCAAGATGGTGGTGCCACAAGCCAAGACCGGACAAGGCAGTTCATCTAGAGCTGCTACTCAAGTAAGAGGACCATGTTTCAACTGCAATCAATCTGGGCACTTTGTGAAGTTTTGCCCATATCCCAAGAAGTAGCAGAATCAGTACCAAGCTCATGTGCACCACACCACCATTGATGACATCTCAGAAGGAGAGCCCATGACAGCCGGTATGTTTTCTATCAACAATCATCCTACAGTCGTTTTGTTTGATTCTGGATCATCTCATTCATTCATAAGTCAAGCATTTGCAAGAAAGTATGAGCAAAAGATAGTTGAATTGGAATGTGCTTATCGGATAAGTTCAGCTGGGGCTGATCTGTTAACTAATCAAATAATCCAGGGGGTAACCCTTAGTATAGCAGACATGCAGTATAAGCTTAACTTGATAGTTATGCCAGGGCTAGTTCTGGATGTGATTATGGGAATGAACTGGATGAATAAGATGGGAGTAGTAATTGATGTTGGAGAAAGAAGCATTTCTCTCAAGGAACCTGTTGGAGAAGGTACATTTCAAGTAACCTTACCTCAGAGAATAGATATGGCCAGTACAACTTGTGCAGTCCAAACTACTCTTCTAGCCAAGATTCTAGTAGTGTGCGAGTTTCCGGACGTGTTTCTAGATGAGTTACCCGGTCTTCCACTGGACAGAGATGTTGAGTTTGCCATTGAGTTAATCCCTGGAACACCACCGATCTCAAGGAGGCCTTATCGGATGCCTCCAAATGAATTAGCTGAGTTGAAGAAACAACTCCAAGATCTGTTGACTAAGGGTTTAATTCATCCAAGTTCATCGGAATGGGGATGTCCCGCACTGTTCGTGAAGAAGAAGAAGGATAACTCCTTACGGATGTACGTGGACTACCGGCCACTAAATGCGGTGACAATTAAAAACAAGTATCCTCTACCTCGGATTGATATCTTGTTTGATCAATTGTCAAAAGCCAAGGTGTTCTCCAAGATAGATTTGAGATCAGGGTACCATCAGATCAAGATTAGACCATAAGATATACCCAAGACCGCGTTCTCCACCAGATATGGTTTGTACGGGTATCTTGTCATATCCTTTGGTTTGACAAATGCTCCTGTATACTTTATGTATCTGATGAATTCGGTCTTTATACCAGAGTTGGATAAGTTTGTGATTGTGTTCATTGATGACATTCTAGTATACTCAGAGAACGAACAGGATCATGCAGAGCATCTAAGAATTGTCTTGACTAGACTCAGAGATCACCAGCTGTATGCTAAGTTTAGTAAATGTGAGTTCTGGCTGAAGGCAGTTCCTTTTCATGGTCATGTGTTATCTAAGAATGGAATCTCAGTGGATCCTAGTAAGGTACAAGAGGTTATGGATTGGAAGGCACCAAGCACAGTTCATGAGATTCGGAGTTTTCTTGGATTATCCGGTTACTATCGTCGTTTTATACCAGACTTCTCGAAGATTGCCAAGCCAATGACAAGTTTGCTACCGAAGGATCATAAGTTCGTTTGGACAGAGGAGTGTGAGGCAGCTTTCTGCACCTTGCAGAATTTGCTAACCACTGCTCCTGTTCTAGCGCAACCGGATATAGAGAAGTCGTTTGATGTGTTTTGCGAGGCATCAAAGAATGGTTTAGGATGTGTTCTGATGCAAGATGGAAGGGTCATTGCTTATGCCTCATGTTAGTTGAGGAAGCATGAGGTTAACTATCCTACGCATGATTTAGAGCTTGCGGCCGTTGTGCATGCTCTAAAGATTTGGAGACACTACTTGCTTGGGAATGTGTGCAATATCTTTATAGATCATAAGAGTCTCAAGTACATATTTACTTAGTCTGAGTTGAATATGCGACAAAGAAGATGGTTAGAGCTAATAAAGGATTATAATCTGAATGTGCACTATCATCCGGGAAAGGCAAATGTAGTAGCAGATGCCTTAAGTAGGAAGTCACATTCTCTTGCTATGCAACCGTTGTTTGAAGATGGGTTCAATTTGTTGCATCCTGCTGTGTTGCATAATATCCAGGTTAGTTGTACCTTGGAGAACAAGATCATTGAGGGTCAGAAAACAGATAAGGGAATATTCCATATCAAGGAGAAAATGAAGAAAGAACCGACCAAGCACTTTAGAGTGGATGAACAAGGAATGTTATGGTTTAAGGACCGTCTGGTTGTACCTAAAGATCGAGAGCTCAAGAACAAATTGATGGATGAAGCTCATCACTCTAAGTTGTCTATCCATCCTGGAAGTAGCAAAATGTACCAAGAATTGAGACCTCGTTATTGGTGGACGAAGATGAAGAAGGAGATTGCAGCGTTTGTTGCTTGTTGCGACATGTGTTGTAGAGTGAAAGCTCTTCATATGAGACCCACAGGAATGTTGCAACCTTTGTCAGTACTAGATTGGAAATGGGATGATATAAGTATGGATTTTATCACCGGTCTTCCCACCACACCAAAGGGGAATGATTCAATTTGGATGATTGTAGATCGCCTTACCAAATCAGCTCACTTTTTACCAGTCAAGAACGCTTTTCGACCCCCTCAGTATGCTGAGAAGTACATTACAGAGATTGTTCGATTACATGGTATACCAAAGACTATCGTGTCTGACCGTGGGTCACAGTTTACCGCTCATTTTTGGGAGCATCTTCATAAAGGTTTGGGTACTAGCTTGGTTCGTAGTACAGCTTACCACCCACAGACAGATGGGCAGACAGAGCGAGTTAATGCTGTTCTTGAAGATATGCTTAGAGCTTGTGTGTTATCGTCTAGGGGTTCATGGGAATCATAGTTACCTTTGGCAGAGTTCGCTTACAACAACAGTTACCAAGAGAGTATCAAGATGGCTCCATTTGAAGCATTGTATGGCAGGAAATGTAGGACACCATTGAATTGGGTTGAGCCTAGAGAGAGAAAGTTTTATGGAATCGATTTTGTTGATGAGGCTGAGAAAAAGGTCTGTATTATCCAACAAAACATGAAAGCGGCATAGTCACACCAGAAGAGTTATGCAGATAAGAGAAGGAGACCGCTAGAATTTCAAGTTGGTGACTATGCCTATTTGAAAGTTACCCCAATGAAGAAGAAACGGTTTGGAATTAAGAAGAAACTTGCTGCTAGGTTTGTAGGACCGTACAAGATCATAGAGAAGAAGGGTCCCGTGGCTTATAAGTTACAGTTACCAGAAGCGATGGGTTCGATCTTTCCAGTCTTCCATGTATCACAGTTGAAGACGTGCTTGCGTGTTCCGGAAGAGAGAATAGAACCTCAGGGCATTCGGATCAAATCAGACTTGGAATACCGTGAGCAACCGGTTCGAGTTTAGGACACTAAGGACCGAGTCACTCAGAATAAAGTGGTGAGAACATATAAGATACAGTGGAGTCATCACGATGATGGTGATGCGACGTGGGAAACAGGAGAATATCTGCAAAACGCTTATAAGGATTTTTATAACAAATGGTTCATAACTCAAAATCTCAAGATGAGATTCTTATAAGGGGGAGGGCTGTAACACCTCGGTGTTAAGCATGCATTAACATTTTGCAAATCATGAGCATAATCATTATTATGCATTCATAAGCATGACATGAAATATAGAATTGAAACATACTAATGAAACATGTATGTTGCATAGTTTTGTTTTAATAGATTGGATGCTATGTTTGTTTTGCCATGTGTGTACCTTGGTTGATCACTTAGACCACTTAGAAGTAATTAGGATGCAATTTGGAGCAAGGTGTATATTCAAAGTTTTCTCAAATTTTGCTTTTAAAAATAATCTTCTAAAATAGGGTTTTTGATTTAAATTAACTTTAAATCTATAGTTCAAAATCTAATTGGATTTTGGCCTTACTCTTTTTGGCAAAGTTGTAGAGTACATTTTTCTGAACAACTTTTATTTTGGGTCCAACTTTTGAAATTACTTTGAAGAGGTTTAAAAATTCATTTGAATGAATTTGGGGAAGAAAATAAAAAGGAAAGATCACATTTTCACTTAATAGGCCGCCGCCTCCCTTCTGGCCCGCTCGCGGATTCGGCCCGCAGTGCCCGCGCGCCCGTGCCTCCCGCTCGCCCATGCCCACGCGCCTACGTCCTGACCGTGGCAGACTCCCGCCGCCGCGTGGTCGCCATGCGCCGGCGACGGCAGCACCTGGCCGTCTCGGTGGCCCCCGCGCACCACGCGCTCGCCTACACCTCCGCACGCGCGACTGACTCCCCTGCGCTCTCTCCCATTTTCCTCTCACGCGCCAGCAGCAGAGCATGCGCACGCACTCACCTCTACCACCGCCTGCACCAGCGCCTCGCCGGAGTTAGCCATTCCGGCCACTCCAGTTCGCTAGAGCTAGCTCCGTCTCGCCCAAAGCTCCGCCTCCACCTCGCGCACCCCGTGCTCGCCTCGGTAAGCCATGGGAAGCTTCCCTTCCTCAGGAATCCCTCGCCAGAGTAGTGGTCGAGCTCACTAGAGAGCTCTGCTCCGTGGACTCCCCCTCTCCGCTCCACCTTTCTCCCTATTTTCATGCGCTCAAGCACCACCCTGACGCGGTGGAGCTCCCAAGCCCCTCCCCGCGCCTCATCTCGACCAGAGATGGCCGACCGACGTTGAGCCGGGCCACCGCGCCGCCATGGATGCCGGTGAGCTTGCTCCCGAGCTCCACTGGCCACGATAGCTGCACCAGTAGGCTCGCCTTGCGAAGGAGAGTGCGATAGAGTAGACCTCCTCGCCGGAGACCTCGCCGGCGGCGAGGTTAGCCGTGGTCAGCGCCGCCCTTCTTCCTCTCCCACTGACAGGTGGGGTTGCGCTGACCCCCAGGCCCGTTTGTCAGCCCCTGTGTGTGTACGCACGTGTACAGATCCGGGTGGATCTAGCGTTTTTGAACCAGGATTTTCAGAAGGAATAAAAGAAACGATTTACACATTTTGTTTAAATGCTTTAGAAATTCATAAATTGAAAAATATTGCTCCCAATTTGATGAAACAAATTTCTATATGCTTCTTATTCTTAGATCTATAGTAGAAAAATATTGCATGTGGTTTTTGTGATACTTTTGTATAGGGTTTTATTTAATTCTTGTATTTGCTGTTATCTTAGAAAATGTCTAGTAAATAGAACAATTATTAGAAAAATATGGTTCTAGTTTTGTTAATCTCCTTTAGTGATGTACTTTGTAGGAAAAATATATGTCATGCATGTTCTGTAGAGAAATATTGATGTGTAGTTCAAGTGCCTTTAATTGATGATTTTTTGTTATTTTGATAGAGAGCAAAAATTGTATAAAACATGTGTATGATAAGTTTTGCACAGTGATTGTTTACTGTGTAGAACATAGGAAAAATATTAAATCTGTTTTTTGATACTTTTCATAATACAAAGTATTTTCATGCTCATATTTATGCCATAGCTTGTCATTTTTGTGTAGGCTATTTTACTTATCCAAATGCCATGAAAATTTTATGGTTGTCTACTTAGAGTAGTACTATGCTACTGTAATTTTCTCAGATTTTTCTGTGCTACCAAAATAGGTGTTGCTATTCAAACCTAGTTTCAATTAGGGTTTAATTAACCTTTTTAATGCATGTTTAGTTAATAATGTTTGCTTTGGTGTATCTTTGAAGCATCTTAGCTTGCTGTGGTGACTTGGCATGTTAGTACAGTGGTTGTAGTAGTAGTATAGTAGTACATGTTCTTGGATGATGTTGGCTACCTTATAGAAGAGCTTTACTTCTACTATGTCCAATAAAGTTAAACATGTTCATCTACATTCCATGCATCATGATCATTACATGTCATCTCTCTGATGCACCTATGCATGAGCACTTATACATCTGCATCATACGGGATCGTAGGAGGAGTTGCTAGTAGCAGTCCAGGAAGAGCAGACCGGGACAGATCCACAAGAAATCCAGGCACAGGAGGTGCCAGAGGAAGAGGAGCAAGGAGAGGACTTGCCCGAGTGCGTGGATCATCAACCTAGTTCGTTCGAACAAGGCAAGCCCTGGAGCATTCTAAGTCTCCTACTTTATAAAAGCAATTCTATCTATATATGAGTTTATATATTGTTGCATTAAGTTGTAGGAGTTGATTGAAACCGTTGATGCATTTATTACTATCCTTGCCTACCTTATTACCTTTTTACCCTGTTAGGTCGGGATCAAATAACTGCTTAGCCTTGCTTAGACCAGTAGCGATCGATGATTTTTGGTCACCTACATTTATAGGTGGTTACTGGAAGAATTTAGCTATGGAAAGAATGATATCCTAGAATTAACCATGTGTGATGGATAATTGGAGACCGGACGGAAAAGTTGGAGGCAACCAGACAAGGTTCTGGGGTGCTATTAGTTTTCCGTCTGTGTGAATTAAGGACCAATCGTTGCTCGTCCCTCTTGTCATATTGAACGTATGCCTCACATTTAGCTGGTCGAATAAAGTACCTTTCGACCGCGAAGCTAGTGACACTATTCGAGCCGGGATAAACTCGGATTGGTAGACTGATGCTGAAGGGGGTATGACGGGGACGCGAAGAGTGAGCCCAAGGTGCGTCCTTGCTGTCGGGCGGTCCCTAGGTAGTGCGGTCCATGACTGTTATCCCGCGGCTACTTGGAAAGTGTCATTAGTGATCTGTAGCTCACTTGATCGGTGAGTGTGGTTTGTGTGAGGAATAAATCACCAGCTGGTTAGGAATCGATTCAAATCGCCATTGCTCCTGGATAGTGAGCACTTGACTCGAGCTACAACATTGTAGTAATTATGATGGAACACTGATGGTTATCTGGATGGTATGGGATATGCTAAATCTAAGTTGGTAAATGGATGTTATTGGTTAATCAAGTGATTGCTATAGTATAGGTGCTTACCTAGATGGATAGGTCATAATAAAGATGATGCCAAGTACTTAAAATGGTTTCTTCATGATAGCTTATGCTTTTCGTAAACGAGTCAGCTAGCCCGCTAAAGAAAGCCTTGCATAATCCTTAGTGTCGCTTTATTTTGGTTTAAGATGGGTAAGTCTAGCTGAGTACCTTCTCGTACTCAAGGCGTTGTTCCCATTGTTGTTGCAGATGGTCAAATGTACTACAGCTATTGCATTAACTGCCTGTACCCGGTGATGGGCGACAACTAGGACCAAGGGCAATGGTCACTCCATATCTCTCATCTGATGCTTTTGTTGGAGATGACTACCTACTGGCACTGTATCTGAACCAAAAATGTGTGTGTGGCTTTAAAACTATTTGCTTCCGCTATTTCAGTTTGAACTTGGGTTGTAATAACTTTATGTTCTAAACTCTGATGTATCCAACTGTCATTGCGAACTTTATGTAACATGTGATGGTGATTGCTAAACTTGTACGATCTTGGTTTGAAATCCTTCATGGTTTCACGAACTACCGGGTTATACGGGCTTGAGTTTGCTAAATTATCTGCTTCGGCGGAAGATTTCCTTACTTAATCTCGTATAATTGGTCGGTTCTGTTATAGTGGGCCCCCATCGCACTACGCTATATAAAGTGGTGAGGGCCGGCGGCTCATTGTACGAGGTTCACCGTGAGCCACTCCGCCCCACCAACAAACCCTAAGTCTGATCTAGTAAGGGTGCGCAGCCAGCGACGGGAAGACACCACCGTCATCACCGTCGGCCTCACTGCCCCCCACCACGTCGCCGGACTTCACCAACTCTTCTCCGACCATCGCTGCCCATGCACAGAACATCACCGACCGAACGAGATGGCTAGATCCTCCTCGACGGCGCCCTCCGATGGTCTGTACACTCCCATCCACTCTCCTCTCTCTATGACTCGGTAGTACGGTTCATTAGGTTTTCTACTTGTTCCTCCCAAATAAAAAGAACAACCTGACTAGATGCTACCCTAGGTGATCTCTGGAGGCTAACAATGGTATTAGACGCCTATCTAGTTCGTAGATCTGGATCGGGGAAAGAAAAGCAAATTGAACCCTAACCCTAGATCGGGTACGGGAAAAGTGGACACAGTTTCAACAAAGAACCCTAACCCTAGTAGTTCATCAGCCTAGGGTGTAGATCTAGGGTTTCTGAATCAAAGGCAAAGAAAACGAATGAAAAGAAAAAAGTGGAGTTTGAATTCGATTCAGATCTAATAGAACCAACCCTAACCCTAAAGATAGGGAGCCTACCTGGGCTTCCCTCACCGCCGGCGGCATCACCACCGTGCGGAAAGAGCAGAGATCCACACTGCACCTCGCACGCGCGGTCACGGCAATAGGGCACCACCATGCGGCCCCTCGATGGTGGTGTGCTTAGCCTCGGGCGAGCACGCACGCCGGCGAGAGGGCGCTGGGTGGAGCCCCTCTTCTTCTCCCTCGGCCACCATGGACGGCTGCTGCTGCGGCTGTTCTACGAGCGGCGCTGCGTGATGAGAGAGAAGGGGAGGGAGAGAATGAGATAGGGTTTCATGGGTGCGGCGGCCGGGGCATTTTTTGTTTCGCCCGACTCACGTGGACGACCGTCGGATCGCATTCGGCGGATGGCAAACACCTAGGCTAGATTTGGCCCAGGCGGGTGCACAGAATGTCGGCCCAGGCCCACGTTAAGGCCGCACAGGAACTGGGCCATGGGCGCAGCAGCGCAGGCCACGTTGGGTAAACTGGCTACGGGCCGCGCCAGGCATCGGGCCGAAATGGCCAAATAAATAGTAATTTTCTTATTTTCCAGAAAACAATTTGATGCATATTAGATGAATCTGAATTGCATTTTGATGCAAATCTCTGTATAATTTTGTCCAACGATAATTTTGTTCGGAGAAAAGTATAGTATTTTAAGAGTTTCTAGAAAATAGAATTAACAGATTTATTAAGTTTTCCGCTGCGCATTTAAAGTTGTTATGGACTTTTAATTAAATTCGAACCAACGTGAGAATTTGATTTTAAGAGCCAAGAAATGAATATGAGTTGATTATGATATTGTTATTTTCTGACCAACGTTGTTAATAGCAATATTATGATTTTAATGATTATGCATTATTTCTATTTCTACCCAACGGTGATGTAGATTTAATGTATAAAACAATTGTATGTTTTAATTTTAACCAACGTTGAAACTAATGCATGCAAATTGTTTTTTTATATTATGTTCTCACTTTAAAGAGAAATTGTGTTTTCAGGAGGATACTCCTTGATGGCTTATATCAAAGATATCCCAACTCTCAGAGGGGATAACTACATTGAATGGAAGAAAAAGATCGACCTAGCCTTCATTTTGGCTGAGGTTGACTGGGTAGTCACCACACCGTGTCCCAAAGAACCTGTGGCACCGGTGAGAGAGACTGATGAGACTGATGCTGCATGGCAGAACAGAGAGCGGGACTTTGCTCCCGTAAAGATGTCTTTTGACCTCGAGCATAGAAAGTGGGTCACAGCTAATAAGAAATGTTTGGCTATGATAAAGAATACAATTGAGCCTGCAATAGTGGGCTCAATTCCAGACTGGGACACGGTCATAGAGTACCTAGAAAGAATAAAGAGTCAGTTCACTGGCTCTTCAAAGACATATGCAACCCAGCTGATCAAGCAGCTGGTGACAGAAAGGTACTCTGGTGGCGGCAGTGGCATTAGAGAGCATATACTGAGAATGAGCAATTTGGCATCTAAGCTCAAACCAATGGATTTGGCACTCAAGGATGAGTTTCTTATTCATTTGATTTTTGCTTCTTTGCCTAAATAATTTGACACTTTTGTTGTTAATTACAACATACAGCCCGAGAAATAGGATCTAGAAAAGCTCATAGCCATGTGTGTGTAGGAGGAGGAAAGAATAAAAGTTTCACAGGGTGGTACTATCAACTACCTAAAAGATAATAAGAAAAAGAACTATAATAACAGCTCTTCCTCCAAGTCATCAGGAAAGGGTCCCATGCAACAGTCTCAGAACAAGCAATTCCCAGTGGATAAAGACCAGTGTCTCTATTGTAAGAAGACGGGACATTATAAGAAGAATTGTCTCGATTTCCTAAAGATGATTATGAAAAATAAAGGTGAGAACATTATTACGTTCGTAAATGAATCCTTGTATGTCAAGTTTTCAAAATCCACTTGGTGGATTGATTTAGGTGCAACTATTCATGTTGCTAATTCTTTATAGGGATTCTGTTCGATGAGAACTTTGCAAAGAAGCGAAAGTTTCATTAAAGTCACAAATGGAGTACAAGCAGATGTTGAGGCCGTTGGCGATCTTCCGCTAGAGCTTGCTGATGGCTTCATACTTTTTCTTAGAGATGTTCTTTATGTACCTTCTTTGCAAAGAAACTTAATTAGTGTTTCAAAGTTGGACCACGATGGTTATGATTGCCATTTTGGAAATGGCAAATGTTAGATATTGTTTAATAATAGATGTATTGGTCTTGCCTTCCGACAAGACAAGCTTTATTTGTTATCACTTCGTGAAAATGTGAATTCCATATGTGATGTGAATGAGAATGTATCCTCATCGAACAATGCAAACAGAAAACGAAAGAGAACTCCTTCAGAATTTGGAGGACGGCGAGATGGTCCTTGATCCTCTTCTTGTCTTTGTCCGGGACACCCCACTTCCACGACCCTGGAACCTCTTCGATGATGTGCTCGGAGAACACCAGCAAGGGGGTGGCAACGTCGTCCTTGACGGAAAACCAATGTGAAGGCCACCCCTTGTTGGAGGTCGATAGACGCATCGATGGGTATTCGTTCACCCGGTTGTTACGGAGATGAATACCGGCGCATCCTATCGGCACGCTCAGCTCTTGCTTCCTGACCCACTTCTTCAAAAGGTCGACGGCGAAGAGATACCACCACAGGTTGAAGTGGGGACTAATCCCTAGGAACCCCTCACACAGGGCGACGAACGTCGCAATATGCTAGACCCCATTGGGAGTAATGTGTTGCAACTCCACCTTGTAGTAATCCAACAGCCCACGAAGGAATTTGTGGGCAGGTATGGTGAATCCCCGCTCATGGAAGTGAGCGAAGGACACGACATATCCCTCGGGCAGTGACGACTCGTCCTCATTACCAGGCAGCCGCCACTCCTCGGTGGCGGTCAGCGGGCAAAGGAGGCCACGGCGAACAAGGCTCTCTAGGCGCTGAGGGGTGATGTCAGATTTGAACCATGGCTCCATTGAACGATTGGGATGGGGGTGGATGCGAGCTTGACAGCGGCTGCGATGCGGGTGTGGGAGGCTCAGGCGATTGGCGACTGTGGGGTATTAACCCCTATACCCTTACGGCTAGGCTTGGGTCGGCCCGGATCAGGGGGTCCGGTCCACCAGAAGACGACGCATGGCCCGGGCAACCTATTCGGAGTCCCGCGCAAGGAGTCAAGGCAGATTTGGAGATCAAGCAAGATCCTAGTCGGTTAGAATAGGAATCCTTATCTGGCCACCTATAGCAATTGTAACTGGCTAGGATTAGTTTCCAGATCTATAACCCTGCCCCTCGGACTATATAAGGTGGGCAGGGGACCCCTCTAAAAACATCTCTCATTGACATACAACAATACAATCAGACGCAGGATGTAGGTATTACGCCTTCACGGCGGCCGAACCTGGATAAAACCTCGTGTCTGTCTTGCATCACCATCTTGTTTGTGGCTTGCGCATCTATCTTCTGACAATCTACTACCTTGGGCATACCCCTAGGTAGACTGTCGACCATATTTTGTCGACAGTGGCGCGCCAGGTAGGGGGTGTGCGTACTGCTCTCCAAGCGAACAAGATGGTCATCATCTCCAGCTCCATGGCTACGCCGAACGGCCTCACGTTCACCGTCGGCCAGATCACCTGGACCACCAGCTCCAATGACTTCATCGCCATGACCACGGAGGAGGCGCGGATTCAATCTGTGTCGACCACTGCTTCACCTGCATCGGCTACAGCTCTGACCATGGTGGGTACAGCTCCGACCACGGTGGATCTGGCTCCAACCACGGTACATCTGGCTTTGACCACACTCGCACCATCTTCAGCCACGCCGATAACCCATCATCCGCTTCCTCGCTACAAAGGGAAGCAGATCGACAACACTGACCTGCTCGACTCCATCGATCCGGTCGGCACCAAACTTGCTGAAACCCTAGCTCTGGTAAGTTCAATTCAAAGTCAACCTAACGAGCAGGTAACCACTACCCACAACAGATCTACCTGACTAGCTCGGGCCAGTCATCCTACACGACTCGATACAGATCTTGTGGTCACATCTACTCCTGAAGGGTGCTCCGCTCATCGCCGGCCAGCCTCCACGACGGGTCTCTGGCTCTCCAAGTACGAAGCCTCGACGGAGAACTACTAGGCCCAGCCCTACGGCCTATGCAACTTCATCAACATGGTTCGGATTAAGGATTATCAAGAAGGATCCATCCACACAGTCCAAGAGGGTGGCTCCAGCTCCTCATCTGGCATTGCATCTAATGCCTCCGTCCACACCGAGCTCCAGCATCATGACGATGAAGGCGTTGAATACGATCTGGATATCCCAGACCACGCCCCGGGGTTCCCACAATTCCCGCCTTTCCCACCAAGGCGAGGGGACTTGATCAATGTTGTCAGTAATGATGAACCACCGGCAATTGGCGAAACAGAATAAGAAAGGATTGCATGCGAAGCACGCAATATTGACCGGTTTAATCGCCGACAAATCAAAGCCGAAGCAGAAGAGGAGGCACGACGCATAAGGGTCTAGCCACGTGACCTCAACAATGCCTTCGATAGGGTGGGGGACAAACAGGTCTTCAGGACTCCAAGCGCCAACGTAGCCGTCACTATGGCGACAATGCAACGGCTACCCAATACCCCAGAAACCCAGGCAGTTCGCGATGATATACAAGCTTATCTGACAGCTGCTATGGCTCAGACCGCAGAGATTGTAAATCAAGCCCGGGCTCCATCCGTCTCAGTCGAGTCAAGCCATAGCCGCTAGTACTCAAGTCGCTCATAGCCACTCAACCAATGTGGCTCGTGCAACGATGACCCCTCAGACAACCGTCAAGGCATAAATGGTGGCCATGATGGTGGTCGGGACGACAACCGCCGCAACTACCGGGACGACAACCACCGAGACAACCATGACAATCGCCGTGATATCCGCGGTCGCAGGGCTAATCAGGGTGGCATCTGGGATCGCCGTGATGGCAATAACGATCTCTGCCATTACCTCGGAGAACGCGATCTGCGCGATCGCATCAACCAGAGAGCCCACGATCGTGCATCCCACAAAAGTCATCACCGTATGGAATACGATACTACCCACGGCCCTCCGGGTATGAAGCAGTTTACTTCTCACCTTCGCCAAGTCATATGGCCCAAGAACTTCAAGCTCAAGAAGCTTCAGAAGTACGACGGCAAGGAGAACCCCGAATTATGGGTTATGCTCTATGAAACCGCGTGTAGATCAGCCATGGCTGACGAGCACGTCATGTCCAATTACTTCCCAGTCGCCGTCGGCCATGCAGGCCACCAATGGCTGGTCAGCTTGCCAGCAAACTACTTCTATTCTTGGTAGGAGCTCAAGCAAGCTTTCATCGACAACTTCATTGCAACTTGCGAGCAACCGGGGAACAAATATGATCTGCAATGGATTCGAGATCGGAAAGATGAGCCACTGTGCGAGTACGTCTGGCATTTCTCAGAGATGCGCATCAAGGTCCCGTCAATCTCTGACAACGAAGCAATCGAGGCTTTCATCTCTGGCCTTCGCTTCCACGACGCCCTATGGGACAAGCTCCTCCGCAAGAGACCTGAATCAGTCACAACGCTCCTGGCCACTGCTAAGAAATATGTGGACACCGACGATGCTAAGAAGATAATTATCGAAGAAGCAGTAAGGGTTCCACGCTCCGACCACCCCCACACCGCGACGACTACCGTGGCAACCATGGTCGGAACGACAATTTTGACCACCGCAACCAGCGCAACGACTCCCGCGACTACTGCGACCAACGTAATCAGCGGCGTAACCGCCGTGATGATTACAGGGGCAAGCGTGCTCGGGAAGACGATGGCGTGGTCAACACCGTTAAAAAAGGTGGCGGACGTCGTAACTACGAAGAAGACTATGCCAAAGCATTGAAAGGGCCCTACCAGCTCCATCCCAAGTCGAACCATACCATGGAGAATTGCCGCGTTCTCAAGTCTATCTACATGCGTCAACAGGCTCCGGATACATCCGATAAGACTAACGACGCAGGGGAACAACGCAACGAGGACAATGACGATGAAGACGCAGATCCCCGTCACAAGTATGCCAAGCCAACCGATCGCATGCACACCATCATGGGAGGCAAAGTGTCCATCGAGACCAAACGAGAATGCAAGCTGCTCGCCCGCACTTGCTTGAACATGGCCAACACCGACAACCTCGTCACCGATCCTCGGCTCCCTTCTTGGTCTCACCGTGAGATCTCCTTCAGCAGAAAGGACCAATGGGCCGCAATACCTAAGCCAGGACATTTTCCCCTAGTCCTCGATCCTTGTATCAACAAGGTTCAGTTTGACAGAGTGCTGATCGACGGTGGCAGCTCCATCGATATACTGTTCAAGAACAGTCTACCAGCCCTAAAGATAACCTAGGTGGATCTCAAGCCATATGAGGCATAGTTCTGGGGTGTTCTCCCTGGACAGAGCTCTACACCTCTCGGGCAGATCATGCTACCTGTGCAATTTGGGACCCCAAACCACTTTCGCACCGACTATGACAACTTCGTGGTCGCTGACTTCGACGGCACCTACCATGCTATCCTTGGTCGACTATCGCTCACCAAGTTCATGGCCATACCTCATTACAGGTATCTGGTGCTCAAGATGTCTACCGAGAAAGGAGTTCTAACCCTCAAGGGCAATGTATACGCAGCTTATACCTGCGAGGACAACAGCTTCAAAATAACAGAGGCTCATGACCTCTCTATTTGCATGGCCGAGACCATGCTCGACGCCAAGAAGACCTCAACCGACCACCTAGAGATCCCAGAGCTCGAGGCTCCACGCAAGAACATCAAGTCCAAGGAGCATAAGGTGATCCAGCTGGTCGACGGTGATCCCAACAAAACGACCCTTATCAGGGCCAACCTAGATCCCAAATAGGAAGACGCGTTCGTCAGATTCTTGAGGAGCAATGTGGATGTGTTCGCATGGAAACCTGCTGACATGCCCGGTGTACCTCGGAACTTGATCGACCACTCCTTGAATGTCAACGACAAGGCCAAACCTATCAAGCAGAAGCTACGACGGTTCGCTCGCGACAAGAAGGAGGCGATTAGGGTAGAAGTTACATGGCTTTTGGCAGCCGGATTTATCAAAGAAGTGTATCATCCGGAGTGGTTAGCCAACCCGGTTCTTGTACGCAAAAAGAATAATGAATGGAGAATGTGCGTTGATTACACTGATTTCAATAAACATTGCCCTAAGGACCCCTTTGGCTTACCTCGCATAGACGAGGTCGTAGATTCAACCGTCGGTTGCGAGCTGCTTTCCTTTCTCGATTGCTACTCTAGTTATCACCAGATCGCTCTCAAAAAGGACGACCAGATCAAGACATCTTTTATCACGCCTTTCGACGCCTACTACTACACGACCATATTGTTCGGGCTCAAGAACGCCGAGGCTACCTACCAACGCGCCATATAGGCCTACCTCAAAGACGAGATAAAAGATGACCTCGTCGAGGCTTATGTTGATGATGTAGTTGTCAAAACCAAGGAAGCACATACCCTTGTTGATAACCTGGAACGCACCTTTGCAGCCCTTAATACATTCCAATGGAAATTAAACCCAAAGAAGTGCATCTTTGGTGTTCCTTCTGGTATATTGCTTGGCAACATTGTTAGTTACGATGGCATATGCCCTAACCCAGAGAAAGTCAAAGCTGTCTTAGACATGAAGCCACCCAAAAAGGTGAAGGATGTTCAGAAGCTTACCGGATGCATGGCTGCTCTCAGTCGTTTCATATCAAGATTAGGAGAAAAAATACTACCGTTTTTCAAACTGCTCAAAGCATCCAAGAAGTTTGAGTGGTCGGAGGAAGTAGATGCTGCCTTCACATAGCTGAAACAATACCTTATATCACCTCCGGTCCTCACTGCTCCCAGAGAAGATGAAACTCTCCTACTTTACATTGCGGCAACTAATCGGGTGGTCTCCACTACCATGGTGGTCGTGCGCGACGAGCCTAGCCACGCCTACAAGGTACAGTGACCAATTTATTTCATCAGTGAGGTACTCAATGAATCCAAGACCAGGTACCCACAGATTCAAAAACTGATCTACGCCATACCGATAACATCCCGAAAGTTGAAACATTACTTCGACAGATATCGTGTGGTGGTCATGACCGAGTACCCTCTGGGAGACATCATTCGCAACAAGGATGCAAATGGGTGCATCATCAAATGGGCAATGGAGCTATGCCCTTTCTCCTTGGAATTTGCAAGCCATACTACAATCAAGTCTCAGGCACTTGTCGATTTCATCGTCGAGTGGACAGACTTAAGCACACCTGCCTATTAGGGGCCCGATGAGTATTGGAAGATGTACTTCGACGGCTCTCTCAACATCAACGGTGCAGGAGCAGGAGTTCTTTTCGTGTCACCATCCAAGGAGCAGCTCCGGTACGTCCTCAGGATTTATTTCCCAGCATCTAATAATGCCGCCGAGTATGAAGCATGCCTACATGGTTTGCGCATTGCGGTCGATCTCGGTGTTAAATGTCTCTATGTCTATGGAGACTCGGCTTTGGTCATCAACCAACTCAACAAGGACTGGGACATGACTAGCGAAAAGATGGATGCATACTGCAAATCGATCAGAAAGCTGAAAGGCAAGTTCTATGGCATCGAGTACATACACGTGGTCCGGGACAAAAACCAAGCAGCAGATGCACTGTCAAAGTTAGGATCATCCTAAGCCAAAGTCCCACATGGCGTATTCATCCAAGACCTGCTCATGCCTTCCATCGAAGAGGAAGATCCCATGGTCGACAAGCCTCCAGACCAACTATTGGTGGCTACGGTTCCAGCGTTAAGCACGACCGAGCCACCTTCGACCACTAATGAGCCCGACTGGAGAGTACTTTTCATCAAGTACCTGACAGATGGCAGCGGTTACACTGATCAGATAGAAAATGAGCGCCTGATGCGTCGCAGTAAGCAGTATCTGCTCGTCGATGGCAAATTATGGCGCAAGAACACAAAGGAGGAAATCTTGATGAAGTGTATAACTCAGGAGGATGGCGAACATCTCCTGGACCAAATCCACTTTGGCTCCTACGGCAACCACGCAGCCTCGAGAACGCTTGTTGGCAAGGCTTTTCGAGCAGGGTTCTATTGGCCGTTAGCGGTAGCCGATGCAGAGAAGCTAGTCCGCCACTATGAGGGTTGTCAGTTCTTTGCCAAGAGAATCCACATACTAGCACATGAGATCTAGACAATACCAGCCTCTTGGCCCTTCGCATGCTAGGGACTGGATATGATCGGGCCCTTCAAACCGGCTCCTAGGAAATTTACATGTGTCTTTGTGCTGATCGACAAATTTTCTAAGTGGATAGAGTACATACCTCTGGTACAGGCATCCTCAGAAAAGGCTGTCATGTTGCTCGACCAGGTCATCCACCGTTTCGGCATGCCCAATAGCATCATCACTGATCTGGGTACTCAGTTCACCGGGAACGCTTTTTGGGACTTCTGCGATGAAAGGAGCATAGTAGTAAAATACGTCTCGGTGGCGCACCCTAGAGCTAATGGATAGGTCAAGCGGGGAAACGGTATGATTTTGGACACACTAAAGAAGAGGATGTACAGAGAAAATGACAAAGCTCCCAGAAGATGGCTCAAAGAGTTACCAGCCGTGGTCTGGGGCCTCAGAACCCAGCCCAGTCGTAATACCGGTGTCTCACCATACTTTATGGTTTACGGTGCTGAGGCAGTCCTCCTAGCAGATATAGCTTTCAGATCAGCACAGGTAGAGAACTTCGATGAAGGCAAGGTCAATGAAGTGTGGGAGCTAGAAGTGAATAGTGCAGAAGAGAAGCAGCTCAATTCTTGCGTACGTACAACCAAATACCTTGCTATTTTGCGCAGGTACTACAACAAGAATGTTAAAGAGCGGTTCTTCGTGGTCGGGGACCTGGTCCTGAAGTGGAAGACGAATTAGGCTGGTGTCCATAAACTCGCAACTCCATGGGAAGGGCCCTTCATGATCAAGGAAGTCACATGACCAACGTCTTACAGGTTAGCTCACCTAGACGGTACGAACGTACCCAATTCATGGCACATCGACAAGCTTAGGCATTTATATGCTTAACTACTAAGATATGTACTCCTCTTGTACTTTCGATTTAATTCAATAAAGCTATTATGATTTCTCCGACCACTCTAATGTGTCACTTCGAATTTTATGGTTATTCTAACTCAACCAGTCAAAGCCGACCACCATTCCTTCCTGGGTTTTCAGAGCAGGCCCTGTCTCCGGTTCCTCCCAACGTGTGCATGGGATCTGCTCTCTACGCTACGGGTGATCGGCAGGTCCCCTCTAGTTTGACTTGTCTGCGTCTACATGTGCACAGGTCACGCACCTCACACTCCGACCACATGGCAAACCAGGGCCATACAAACCTTTTAGGATGACATGTCGACTAAACTGGTACAACTAAACATAACGCTAACATGTTCTCACTTAGTTACACCAATGCGAGTTTCAAGCTTAAATGCGTTTTATACAAAACAAACAAGCTTATGATGATATACAGTTACGTTATTACAAGCTTGCCTGAAAAGGTACAAGTTTACAATAACACAACTACATCTTCTTCTATAGCTATAGCCTATCCTATTAGCTGGTCGGGGCACATGGCACCTGCTGCTCGCTGCTCCTGACATTCTGCTCGAGTCTTGGAGACTCTTGTACTGGTCAAGCTGAAGAAGATGGCCCCCCCGATGCCTGGCTGGTCGAGACCGCAGGCTTCGCCGGTTGGCTCAAAACTGATGGCGCTTCCAGCTGACTTGTTGATGGCATACCCTGTATAGGTGCTGTCCCGCCTCCACACAGGTTAATGTTGCCAATTATTTTTGTCGACAAGTCTAGCTGGGTCATCCGAAGCTCCTCAGCCTTGTCTGGATCTATCTCCTTCGGGTATCCAGCCTCTAGGCGTTTGAGATCGATCAAGGGGTAGTGAGCACGCACCATGCTTAGTACATGTGCGCCTGTGTACTCACCCGCCTCCTTCATGAACTCTTGGAACCATCCCCATGCCTTTCGGCATCTATCGACCAGTCCGAGCTGTGGCGTCCCTGGCACATTCTCTGTAAGCGCTGGATCGATAAGGTTGAGGACTGGCAAAATGCCCGTTGCCACTTCCTAGCACCATTTCTTCCATGCATCCCGATCATTGGTGATCTCTTGGCACTGCGCCTTCCAGCCGTCACATTCTTTTATCATGGCTTCCAGATGCTTCTTGGCATTGACTTTTAAAACTGCAAATCACACAAGACATTAAAATGTTAGGCCACGACAAGATAAGGTGGGCAACAAAAGTGAGCAAGGTGGTCTGGAACACTTACTTTTCAGTTCCTCCTTCATCTTGGTTGTGTGGTCCCAGAGTTGCGACTGGTCATGCGCCAGTTTCTTGTTGTCCTCCTTTAGGCGATCATACTCTATGACCACATGGCTATTCTCCTCTTGGAGACGGACTACTTCGGCTTCTAAGCCTACACTACAGCTATTACTACCAACAATGCAACAACATGTGTCATGCACTCATTGTGATAAAGTGACAACTTACTTGTTCTTTCCTGCTCTTTGTTACTGAGCTGGACAACCAGGTTCTGGTTCTGCGCCTCTTGCTCCGTCCTCTCATGGTTGGCGGCTTCAAGTTGGTGGCACAAGCGTTCCACCTCGGCCGCCAGTTCTTTATTGCTTGCTGTGATCCCCTCAATCTGGTCGAAGCACTTCTTTCGGTACCTTGCGGTCTTCATTAAGTCCTGCATGTAAAAAGCTAAGTAAGACAGTTTGACTGGATAGCAAGATCAGGTGGTCAAGCAAAGCATACCTGGACTTCCATCACCAGATGTTTCGCCGCTCATTCAACTTTCATGGTCTCTTCGACCTCTGGGATTTCCTCATGAACAACCCATTGGTCGTTCCGCCAGCGTGACACATATACATGTTGTTGTTTGTCCTAGGGATGGCCCAGGACCTCTTTGGCCTCTTCTTTGGGTAGCGGTGCTGGTCCGAAGTTTGCAACTTCTGCGATCACTATGGCCTTCCCACAGGCCATAGCATCGGCTAACATTCTCTATGCTATCACCTCCGGCTGCTGCTCCTCGGTTTTGTCTGTTACCCTTGGTGCTAAAGTGTCGCCCTCAGCAGGGTTAGTGCTCAGAGCATTTGTGCTTGGCTCAGCTCTTGCCTCGACCCCCTGCTCGGGGACTATTGTCTGACCGCTTGTGGTCTGAGTCTCCGGTGGACCTTCTGCTATGTTTTCCTCCATGGCTGACTGCTGGGCAGTCTTCTCTGTAATTGCCGGTGGAGCCATGCCGCTCCCGGCTAGTTGATCTGGATTTTCGGTGGACGCCGACCTAGTATATCCGAGATATGGTTCAGAAGGCAACCATAATCAATGAAAATTGCAAGCTTACATCAAAGTTACTAATACTTACATATTGGAAGCACGGAATGATGTGGCAAAGGCACGTCTCTTCGGTCGTGCTTGCTCCACATGCTGTACGGGTGACACCTGGTCTCCCTCTACATCCAGCACCGATGCTGGGGCTTGGTGCTCGACCCCTCCACCGCTTGTCCTTCACACCGCAGTGGTCGGCGATGTGGGTCCCACTGGCATGGAGGAGCCGCCTTGCTCCGTCGACTCCAGTTGCCTCCTCTTATGAGGGACGAGTCGGAAGATGTCTGTGTTCTCTCCCTCCTCTATGTCATCATCCGACAGAGTGAAGATCGCCTGATGACGCTTGCTGGCCGCTTACCAGCAGCCTTGGCCACTGCCTCCTCTCCAACTTCGAGCACCGCCCAGTCAACGTCTTCGGTCCTGGTGCTGGTCTGGGCGGTTGGGCCGCCAACTTGTGGCCAATCTACACCAGGCGGTGGCGATACGAACACTATTGCTCTATCATGACCATTAATCTAGGAAACACAAAGGAGATAACATAGTAAGTTTCTGTTACAACATAACACTATGGGTACAAGGCAGAATGATTTACCTTTGGGGGAGGTCGGGCGAGCTTAAAAGCGTGCTCGATGTCGCTCAATCTGACATAATTTGGATCAGCTAAGTTAAATAGCTCTCCAATTCTAGCTTTGACTTCGATCTTGTCAAGCGCCTCTTGCCTGGTCCTCGTTGGGTCTGTGCTACCTTGGTACTCGTAGCCAGGATGTACCCTCCTCTGGCAGAGCTGGATCCTTCGGCTAATGAAGTTCCTGACCACACTCGGACCATCCAGTTTCCTCCACAGGATCATCCCAAGTAGTTCTAGGATCTATTCTAGGTGCTCGGGTTTCTCCAACCAGCTGGTCTTCTTCTCCGGAATGAACCCCACGTCGCACAGTGTGATCGTGTTTGGTTCTTTGCAGATGTAGAACCACTTCTTGTACCAGTCGTCAAGCGACGTGTTCCAAGGGCAATGCAGGTACTGAGCCTTCATCCCGTCACGCAGATTGAGGTACACACCTCCGGCTATCTTCGAGCCATCGCTTCCTTTCTTCCATAGACAGAAAAGATGGCGAAAGAAGTCGAAATGGGGCTGGAAGCCACCATATGCTTCGCAAAGATGAATGAAGGTGGAGACAAGAAGAATCGAGTTGGGATGCAGATTACAAATCCCAATCTCGTAATACAGACAGAGCCCCTGAAGGAAAGGGTGCACTGGAACCCCAAAACCCCGCTTGAAGAAATCTTCGAAAACCACAATCTCACCTGGTTGTGGATCGGGGTACCCTTCGCCCTCTGGCGCGTGCCATCCTGCGAGTTCCTTGTTGTGGAGTACTCCCATGATGACGAGGTCTTCGATGGTCTGCTCGTTGCTTCTTGACTTCCACCACTCCTTCACCATGACTCCAGCTTTCTTCTGGGCGTCACTTTTCACCATGAATCTGCCCTTGCTGATGAAGGTGGATACGGTGGAGGAGTGATTGGTGATGATTTCGGAGGTATTAGGGTTGGCAAGAGGAAGAAGGCTGCGGCGGCAAATGGTAATGGGGTTCGGTAAAAAGTAACTTACCAGTTCTATATTATAAATAACCAAGAGTTCCACCATTTCATCTGCCCGAGATTCTTGGGAGACGTGCGCACGCGCCGTAGACGGTTGTTTTCACAACCTTGAGATCTATGCCAATATATGCGTCTCTTCTCGTTATCAGTGTATGCGCCTCTTCATTGCTAGTGTGAGAGGGCCCACACTGACGCACCTCCATACAGGTGCCAAGTGACTGTTTGCTTGAAAGGACAAGAAGGCAGTATGACGTGCTATACCCGTCTACTTTTTTGTCCAGACGTGTCAGATTGGACTTGACAAAGTAAGAAGATAAATAAATACACCAAATAATAGTACAGGTGGCATTTGTTTCTTTGCCGCATGTCTCGTGCTCAGGGATGGTCCAGACCACTGTCGTGCTCGGGGACTACCCAGACCACTATCGTGCTCAGGGACTGCCCAGACTAAAGATGGCAACGGGGACCCGATCCCCGATTCCCTGCGGGGAATTCCCCTATTAGGGGACGGGGATGGAGTCAAATATGCCCCCACGGGGATCTAAACGGGGAGAAAACGTCCCCCGTCGGGTTTGGCGGGGATGGGTCTGGGGGAGCATTCCCCGTCCCCGATACCCGCATCCCCGCCCCGTTTATATACAGGCTTTGCTCACTTTCCTGATGGCCCAACCAGCCCACGAAGGCCCAATGTCTTCTGAGTATATATAACAGCAATAACCCTAGTTCTACACCTTTGTGATGATTAATATCCTACTTCTTGCTATTTAGCTATTTTTGGATTGTGATTCGTGGTGTACTCTAATATTGTGTCGATGAACTCATGTGAATGATGATGAATTAACCTGAATGGTGATGAACAAATGCGGGGACGGGGATCCCCGACGGGGATTTTTCCCCTCGCGGGGGCGGGGATGGGGGAGAAATTGTCCCCGTGAGCTTTGGCGGGGATGGGGACGGGGATTTTTTCTCCCCGCGGGGACGGGGATGGGGAGGCAACCTCCAACGGGGAATTCCCCATTGCCATCTTTAGCCCAGACCACTATCGTGCTCGGGGACTGCCCAGACCACTACTGTGCTCGGGGACTGTCCAGACCATTACCGTGCTCGGTGACTGCTCTGACTACTACCATGCTTGGGGACTGTTCCGACCACTGCTCGGCGACTGCTCTCCTCGGCTACATGTGATGTGTACTCACATACAGTCGAGAAGCATTTTATTTGGACCTTGCTACAAGGCTTATACTTCGCCTTCCAGCAAGCTCGGGGACTATATCGGTACGATGCACCTATAGGTGCATCTTGTATTGCTTGTACGATGATTGGATTCTTAACTTCAGTGGAAATTCTTTTTAGACCCTGGCACCACGTGCCTATGTCACCTATTACCAGGCTCAGGGACTAAGTGGGCACACTTCACCTTGTGGTGAATGTGTTTATTTTATCGACCTCTACGCTTTGACTGATTGCCAGGATTACTACTGTCCAAGGGTCACTTACATTTCTTATCAGAAATACAAGTGGGCACACTTGATAAGGAAAGAAATCTTTTTCTTTTTTCTTTTAGAGCACCATGCATTCTTCGGACAACCGGAATCTTCGGCTATAATCGTGGTCTACTGCTCTCTGTTCTAACCAAAATACTAGCGCATTTGATTGGTCAATGTTTCAATCAGTTGGAGATGACATGAAGACGGATCGCATTAGTCGAAGGAGATCGAACGGCGTGTCGCAGCATAATACATGGTGCTCGAGGACTAGCTGTGGGGGTATTAACCCCTATACCCTTACGGCTAGGCTTGGGCTAGCCCGGATCAGGGGGTCCGGTCCACCAGAAGACGACGCACGGCCCGAGCAACCTGTTCGGAGTCCCACGTAAGGAGTCAAGGCAGATTTGGAGATCAAGCAAGATCCTGGTCGGTTAGAATAGGAATCCTTATCCGGCCACCTATGGCAATTATAACTAGCTAGGATTAGTTTCCAGATCTGTAACCCTGCCCCCCGGACTATATAAGGCGGGCAGGGGACCCCTCTAAAAAACATCTCTCATTGACATACAGCAATACAATCAGATGCAGGACGTAGGTATTACGCCTTCGCGGTGGCCGAACCTAGATAAAACCTCGTGTCTGTCTTGTGTCACCATCTTGTTTGTGGCTTGCGCATCTATCTGCCAACAATCTACTACCTTGGGCATACCCCTAGGTAGACTGCCGACCATATTTCGTCGACAGCGATGGAGGTTACAGATGCAAAGGTGACGAGGCAAAGTACGGAACCCTAGGGGTGAACCCCTTGGTTTTATAGGGGCGATGGATGCGAGTAGAGCAACCACCCACCTAGGACTCCGAGCCTACCATGATACACCACCACGTCACGTCGCGGGATATGCGCCCGCGATCCCTATCCTTTCCCACCAAAATCGCGTCGAAAGTTTTGCCTTCCTGAGCAGACCATGACTCTTTTCCCACAGAGGAGATATGGGTCAAAAAACTTTTCTCTAGCCCGACTGGGCCTAGGAGTTCAAGGGCTGGCCCAACAGTCTCGACGGTCGTCCCAACATGGGATGGGCCCACGAGCGGCCAGAACTCAAGCACACAAGCCTCAAGGGAGCCTCGATCCGCAATCAAGTCTCAACCGGGCTAACCCTGGATGAATCCCCGTGAACGAGATATCAGGGTTTCCTTTAAACTGCCCAATGGACAAAAACCAAATCTCACAACCATACCCGCGAAGGGTCTGAAATTACCCCCGAGCGATCCTATCCGAATCACCCAGGGCTCGAGGGCTACACCCTACGGGTGCGATCGCGCGCACCCTCTGATGAATCGATATACCCCTTGGGCGATTCTATCTGAATCACCCGAGGGCAAAGGGGCCACACCCTACGGGTGCGCTCGCGTGCACCCTCTGGCGAATCAAAATACCCCTCGGGTGATTCTATCCGAATCACCCAGGGGCTCTAGGGCTACTGTCGGGGACCTAATACCGGGGTACCCAATGAGGTGGAACTAATAACCATCAAACGTTGACACTTCCGGTTAGACAAGAACGCTACTACACTTTTTGCCCGAACGATGGAAGATTGGTTCTGCCTCGCCCGACCCCCAAGGGCTAGACTCCGCCTCACCCGACGACTGAGGGCTAGCTCTGCCTCGCTCGATGTCCAAGGGCAGGCTCTGCCTCGCTCGATGGCTAAGGGCTAGCTCCGCCTTGCCCGACGACTGAGGGCAGGCTCCGCATCACCTGACGTTTGAGGGCGGGCTCTGCCTCACCCGACGTCTACGCTCTGCCCCTTCATAATGACGAGCACAGGGTACAACAGGACATTCGAGTCAACCGCAGTACCAAGGACCATGCCCTGCACGCCTACAGGAAGGTACCGTCAGGATACGACGGGACGTGCGCTTTAAGCCCTTTCCGACCTAACAGAGCCGAACAATGTTGTAGGCGCCAACTTTTGTCCTACAGTGTTGTAGGCGCCGCCATCAACCCTCGGGCATGGATACTAACACAGGCATATGACAACCACTACAGCCCAAGAGAGAACTCACGTCATCAACAGTAACATGCGAATAGTCACTTCCCCGTCTACTCCCCGCAGAGTCATGGCTCGGCACCCTGACACACCGCACCATCCACTGGGGGAGGATGGGACGTGACCACTCACTGAAACGAAGCTAGAGCCCAGCCCTATCAGGATCAGCGAAGCATGCTATCCCTGGCGTGGTCTGCCATGAAAGCAGGGCAGGCTCAAGGGAAAAGGAGGACCCGACACCTTCGAAGGACCTTCTCTACCTTTGGGTTTTTTCCTCTTTCTCCCATCTGTAACCCCTGCTCCCCCCTAGATCTATAAAAGGGAGGGCAGGACACCCCACTAGGGGGACAAATCAATTCCACATACAACACACAGCCAAACAGCAATCGAGCTCTTGGCATCCTTTCGATCTTTCCATCAGAGACTTAGGACCTATCCCTCTCTCGACCGTTTATACCCCCAACTAAAAACCTTTTTCGGTACTAATAACACGAGCAGCAGCAAACTGGACGTATGGACATTCTGCCCGAACCAGTATAAACCTTGTGTCCTTTAGTACACCATCCGAGCCTAACGCGCAACAAATATAAATTTACTAGTTGGTGTTTATTCGAAACACCGATAGGTGGTCTCCCTGATAATATCTCCTTAGTTTGAGCAGTGATTCACCATGACAGTGACTGATTGAGAACTGAGACTGAATCGCGACAGAACATAATGTGATTCAGGAAGAAAGGATAGGGCACGCTAGAAAAGAACCAGAGATTAGGATGAACCTTGGTGCTTGCGCGTGGTCTACACCGCTGACCGCTCCTCAACATGCGCGCTACCACCGCCGCTCGGCCCTCGCGATGCCGTCGCCGCTCCCCACCCCTTGCGATGTCGCCGCAGCAGCTAGCGCATTTTGCCTACAACGCTCCTAACTCGATGACGATGGCGACGGAGCCCCGCAGCATGATGATGTCCTTGGACGCCGTCCGCGACATCACTTTGGTCTCCACTTCTCCTTGCTCGGACGGATGGGATCGCAACCACATAATCGTAGGCAATTTTTGTTTCCTTCTTCATTCGCCGGGATAGTCGTCGTCGTGGGGTCCACTTCACGCTCCCTTGCGCAAGCTAGGGAAGCCGGGCAGGCGAGCGAGCGAGGGAGAAAAGAGAATTGCCGGTGATTGTGTGGGGCGCCGGTGTTTCCTTTATTCTCACGGTGATTACCTCCAACTTCCATCTATTCTAACACGCGATTTTTGTTTCCTTCTTCATTTCGCCTTGATTTGGCGTTTGCCTTCCATGCACGGGTGGGATTTTTTTTTCTGTGTGATTAATTTTCTGCCTGCGGGGAGTGAATTTTGTCGCAAGGGATGGGCGTAGGAGCGAGGGGTGCGGGATCGCGGCAGGCAGGACGATGGACCCACGTTAGAATGTCGCACCAAAACAGTGTCCACTCTTTAGTCTTTTTAGTTATGAGAGATCTGTATTCATCCTCTCCTTCAAAATAGTATGGAGTAGCCTTTTGTTTTGAATAATACTGAAAAAGACCTTGGTGGTCCTGCACTTCATTGCTTGGAGCTTTCCATTTGTGCCATCCTTTTATCTGATTGAGCATAATTACCTATTAGAAAATTTTTATCAGGTGGGGGGTTCAGGTTTGGTCTTTTGACCTCTCCTTTGTAGCCCCTTTTTTCTTCTTACTGAAATGACATGCAACTCTCCTGCGTTTTTCGAGAAAAATAAGAAATATTAGATCATAGGGCGGCAATACTTTTGTGTGTGTTAGCCATAAGAGAAAATATGTTTATACTTGTATTAGTTCGGTCATAAGGTTAGATAAGACTAATTTATTTCACGTACATCTGGATATTAGCACTGTGTGTACGTCAACATGACTCATCATGAGAGACTTGTGAAATCTGAAACAGAATATCAGCATGCAAGCTTATTCCGAACAGTAGAATCTTTAGATCATGTGGCCACTGCCATTTTGTGTGTGTATGTGTTGGGGCGGGGGGTCCAGTGGCGGATCCAAAGGGGGGGCTGGGGGGCTCTAGCCCCCCCTAATGTCTTGATTTTAAGCTTAATCATTGTAGCAAAAGCTTGATTTCACCATTAAATCTTTATGCAAATCAACATCTCCATTGTTTTAGCCCCCCCTTATCCCGCATCGTGCATCCGCCACTGGGGGGGTCATTTAGTTTGCAGCTTTGCGAACCAATGTAATTTGGATCTGGAATATGGATTGAACTTTGTATGTTTTACAGGTGATTGAGCATGTCGCTAATCCTTTGGAGTTCTGTGAATCCCTCTCGGCTTTGACAGTTCCTAATGGCGCCACTGTGGTTTCCACAATCAACCGGTCAATGAGAGCATATGCCACTGAAATAGTTGCTGCTGAGTATATCCTCAGATGGGTTAGTACCTAGCCTACTTTCATGTTTTGGCTTCATTTTGAGATCAATAAATTTAGTTGGGTAGTCCATTGTGTTGGAGAAATATGCTTGCTTAGTGATGTTTTTGACTCTAGTGGAACCTGTAGTCTGGACTCTGGCAGTTAATGCTTCTTATGAACTTGAGCTATAACAAATCAGTTTTTCAAATCTATTAAATATTCAGTATGTTGTAAAGGAAACATGGCAGTTCTATACTTCTATTCTTTCTAACATAAGATGTCACGGACTGCACATATAGAGAGTGCCCCTTGTTTTGTGTAGCTACCTGTTTCTGTAGGTTCGGTTGTCAGAGTCTGTTTTTAGACCCATAAACCAGTGGTTTACGCCCTTCAAAGTTGGTCTGGTTTGAGGACTGTTTCAAATCTGGAACTCTTTATTATGATCTAATGAAGAGAACTTGTGAACTAATGCAGTCATCATTCTAAAATCAAGGCCATGTCAGTTCAGGCTTCTTGAATTTCTGATTTTTTGTTGCCCAGGTTAGAATCCAGTAATGGTCCTAGACGGTTAAGATCTCCACTTCTCCAGAGAAACATTCAGTGCTATGATGTTCTACAGTTATACTGGCATAGTTTTTCTTGAGGTGGATTACTAATGCAGCTTAAGATTGATATCTCATTCTGAGCTTTTGTACTTGTGCAGCTTCCTAGAGGCACACATGAGTGGTCCAAACTGGTTACCCCTGAGGAGCTTGTCCTAATGCTGCAAAAGGCTTCTGTCTCCGTAAGTTTTCAATCACTGTAACAACATCAACAACAACAACAACAACAAGGCCTTTTAGTCCCAAGCAAGTTTTCAATCACTGTATCACACTGAATTTGATTGTAAGTTGTGTTGCTGATATCTTGACATCTACCCCCAGATCGAAGAGATGGCAGGGTTCGTTTACAATCCGTTGAGTGGAGAATGGTCCCTATCAGATGATATCAGTGTGAACTACATTGCTTTTGGCGTCAAGAAGAGCGAAGCATCATCGACAAATGGCAGAGAAGCAAGTTTATCATAGTTGAAGAAAAAGAACTGACCTTGAATTATTGGTGCATCATTTTCAGAGGACCAAATCATGTCACTGAAATCTTAATGCTAACACTACCGGAAACAGGCCCGTTGCCAAGAGCCAGAGTCTTTGCCGAGAGCCAAAGGTCGGGCTCTCGGCAAAGAAAGGTTTGCCGAGAGTCGGCCCTCGGCAACGGTAGGCCGTCGGCAAAACCATATTTGCCGAGGGCCAGGCCGTCGGCACAGAATTCCTCTCGGCAACCGGGCCCTTTGCCGAGGGTCCGGCCGTCGGCAAAGAAAGGCCGTTGGCAACCTGTGACGGCAGGCAAACGGCCTTCACCTGCCGTCTGTTTTGTCGAGGGTCAGAATTTGGCCCTTGGCAAAGAATTATTTTGCTGAGTGTCGTTTCTGTGCCCTCGGCAAAAAAAAAATTTTTGCTTTTTTTGCTTCCAAATTTTTTCCCTGGGTTTACTGTTGTACCTTAAAGTACATATTAAAATTTGGAGCTTTTTTATTTTATTAGCTATATTTAATAAGTTTATTTCATTTACTTGAATTCTTCCCGGTAATTCAAATTCGAACTGCAGGTGCATCGATATGCCAAATTTGGCGCATCGTTTTCACGGAACACGGCGAGGAACTTGCGTGTAAAGTATTTTTAAATTATATAAAATGGAAACGAAGTCCGAAATTCACGAAACTTGTCGAGGTGTCATTTCATCGCATGTATAGGCTGTGATAAAAAATTGAGTGGGTTTCGAGCAAGTTGCGACGTCCGATGCCTCACATGCAGAGATGTCTGGGTTTTAGGCATCGGACGTCGCAACTTGCTCGAAACCCACTCAATTTTTTATCACAGCCTATACATGCGATGAAATGACACCTTGACAAGTTTCGTGAATTTCGGACTCCGTTTCCATTTTATATAATTTAAAAATACTTTACACGCAAGTTCCTCGCCGTGTTCCGTGAAAATGATGCGCCAAATTTGGCATCTGTCACTGGATACGGTCTCACACCACATGCAATACCATGAATATGATTTTTTGAATCACTTAATTCCAATATTCGATGCACCTGCAGTTCAAATTTTAATTACCGGGAAGAATTCAAGTAAATGAAATAAACTTATTAAATATAGCTAATAAAATAAAAAAAAGCTCCAAAATTTAAATATGTCTTTTAAATATTATTGTTAGCCACCAGAAAAAAATTGGGAAAAAAAACAAATTTTTTTTGTATTTGCCGAGAGCCTCAAAGGGCTCTCGGCAAAGAGTTTTTTAAAAAAAATAAAAAACAACTTTGCCGAGAGCCCGGATCTGGGCCCTCGGCAAAGGCCCAGTCCACATAGACCACTCACGGCCCAGTCAGACTTTCCTCTCGCCCGCGCGCCCCGCATCCCCTTCCTCTCGCCGCCGCCGGTCCCCCGCGCCGCCGCAGCCCCTCCCCCGCCCCCGCCCCATCACCGCGCCGCCGTAGCCCGCCCCCGCCCCATCCCCGCGCCGCCGGAGGCGGCCCCCGCCCCGTCCTCGCACGGCTAGAGCAGCAGCCCGGCCCGCCGAGCGCCGTCGTCGTCGGGGCCGCGTCGTCCCCCGCCTCGCCCGGTGGTCGGACACCGCCGCCACCCCCTGGCCACGCTCGCTGGTGGCCCACCCCCACGGCCAGCGCGTCCCCGGCCGGCCCCGTGCGCCCCCGGCCACGGCCACCGGTGGCCCACCCTCGTGGCCAGCGCGTCCCCGGCCGGCCCCGAGCGCCCCCGGCTGGCCCCGTGCGCCCCTGCCGGCCGTGCAGAGAGCATTTGGAGGAGGAAGGGAGAAGAGGAAGGGAGAAGAGAGGAGGGGAGAAGGAGGGGAGGAGAGGCCGACGACCGTCACGCCCCCGCGTCGTCGTGTCACGCCGAGCGGTTGTCGCTGTTTTCCCCGCGTCTAGCCGAAGACGAGGGTGATCCTGACTCCGCGTCGCCCGACTACACTGCCACCCAAGGTAAAGCCCCCCTCCCGCCTGTTGCTCGTCTTCGTGCCATTTCTGGATTAGTGGGCCTTCGTGCCTTTTGTGGATGTGTTGGCCATCGTGCCATATGTCGCTGTGTCGACCATCGTGTCGAAATTGTGGATGTCGGCCATCGTGCCGTCTTTTTCCTTGCAGGTTTTGGAAGCCTCCCCATACAGGGGAGGTTCTGCCGAAATTTTGAACTTATAAATTGTGTTTCTTGTTTTGCAGAGAAGAGCCCGACGGAGGGGACCCGGAGTACCCCGAGCGTCTTCCTTCGGGTCTGCCTACACCGCGTCACCTCTCCACTCCACCGCCACCCTAGGTATAAGCCCTTTGTCCGTAACCCTAGCTAGATCGCGTAAACCAGTTAGGAGTCTCCCATCCGAAAGAGATACAGTTGTAGGTATGCGGATCTCTGCATATCTGCGACCGTATCTGTTTTGGATTGTCCATGTTATTTGGATAGCCCGCGGATGCGTAGATGATTTAGTTTGTATGGTCCGGTCCGGTCCGAGATGGGGTTTCGGCAGCACCTCCCTGTTGTTCTCTAGATACACACTCTCCCTTCCAGGACGTGTATCGGGAGAACAGCGGGGATGTGCTGCCAAAATTCTATCTCGGATTGGAGCGGAGCATGGAAACTAACCTCATCTACGTATCCGCGGGTGGGATTAGGATCTATCCTTACCTATTAGATAGTAGGCAAGTGGTGCATATGCTATTGATGGTTATATTACTCTGTTATATATATGGTAGATGATGGATAACCGTGATTGGATGTACACGGGCCGCCATAGTCAGAATTAGGTCACTCGTGAATGGATACAGAAGACTGAGGATTTCTTGGACAAAGCATTTGGTGTGGGTGCTCAAGCAGCGACAGAGGTGTGGTGTCCCTGCAACGAATGTGCAAACAGGAATAGGAAAACCAAGAAGGTCATTGAGGAACATCTTTGCAAGTTTGGGTTTACGCCAGACTATACCCGGTGGGTGTGCCATGGTGAAGGCCATCGTATTAGAGATGATGCATTGAGGCCACGCTTGGAGGAGTTTGATAGTGATGGCGGGGTACCAGACATGATGGATGACTTCCACCAAGCACACTTCGGTGTACGATGTACGGATGAAACCAAGGAGCAGGAGCCAGAGGAAACCGCAAGGGCGTTCTATCGCATGATGGAGTCGGCTAAGAGGCCCCTTCATGACAAGACAAATGTTTCTCAACTCGATGCCATTGGACACTTAATGGGGTTAAAGTCCATGCATAACATGAGTCAAGACTGCTTTGATAGTATGCTGGCAGTTTTTGGGACCCTGCTTCCGGCAGATCACGCGCTGCCGAAGAACATGTACGAGTCAGTGAAGCTCCTCAATGCTCTTAAGATGTCGTATGAGCATATACACACTTGTGAGAACGGGTGTGTCCTCTTTAGGAAAGAACACGCGGAAGCAAAGTACTGTCCAAAGTGTAAGTCCTCTAGGTATGTGGAGGTAGAATCTAGTGATGGGCAGAAGAAGCAGCTTGGAATCCCCATGAAAGTCCTACGGTACCTTCCATTCATACCGAGACTCCAACAGCTATTCATGAGCGAGGAGTCCGCAAAACAGATGACATGGCACAAAAATGGCATCCGATACAATCCTGACAAGATGGTACATCCATCAGATGGTGAAGCATGGCAAACATTTGATGGCATTTATGCTGACAAAGCTCTAGAGGCTCGTAATGTGCGTGTTGCGTTTGCAACAGATGGGTTCAATCCTTTTGGAATGATGGCGGCCCCATACACTTGTTGGCCAATCTTTGTTATCCCCCTCAATCTCCCCCCGGCGTCCTTCTTCAACGTCAGAACATATTCTTGTCGCTGATAATTTCTGGTCACCCGGGGAAACATATGGGTGTGTTCATGGAGCCTTTGATTGATGAGTTGATCAGTGCATGGGATCACGGGGTACTGACATACGACCGTGCTACAAAGAGGAACTTCACAATGCACGTTTGGTACCACTACTCGATGCATGACTTTCTGGCGTATGGTCTATTCAACGCCTGGTGTGTCCACGGGAAGTTCCCATGCCTGGTATGCAAGGCAGCTCTGCAGTTCATTAGGTTGAAGAGTGGTGGCAAGTTTTCCTCGTTCGACAAACATCGACAATTCCTCCCTCTTGACCATGCATTCAGACGAGACATTAAGAACTTTACAAAAAGGTGTCATAGTGACAGACCCTGAACCGCAGAAGATGATTGGCGCTGAGGTTCTTGCTCAAATAGATGGTCTTGTCGCCAAGGAAGACGGAGTTGGTTTCGTGGGGTATGGTGTTCAACATATGTGGACTCATAAGTCGGGCTTGGAGAGGCTTCCCTATTTTAAGCACCTGGCCCTGCCACATAACATTGATGTAATGCACACTGAGAAGAATGTCGCCGAAGCTCTCTGGGCAACACTCATGGACACTGACAAGTCAAAGGACAACCCTAAGGCTAGAGCGGACCTAGCAAGGCTATGCGATAGACCACACCTAGAGATGCGACCACCAAGAGCCGGCAAGACATGGAGAAGGCCTAGGGGCGATTACGTCTTGGAAAAGAAGCACAGGACGGTTATAGTCCAATGGATCAAGGACTTAATGTTTCCTGATGGGTTTGCAGCGAATCTTAAGAGGGGGGCCAACCCATCTACTAGCTGAGTCTTAGGGATGAAGAGTCATGACTTCCACATATGGATTGAGCGCCTTCTTCCGTCGATGGTTCGAGGCTTTGTCCCTGAGCATGTTTGGGTCGTGCTAGCAGAGTTGAGCTATTTTTTCCGCCAGCTTTGTGCCAAGGAGTTATCTCGAAACATGGTGGCTGACTTGGAAAAAAGAGCCACTGAGTTGATCTGTAAGTTGGAGAAGATATTTCCACCCAGCTTCTTCCTGTCGATGCAGCATTTGATTGTGCACCTCCCGTACGAGGCACGAATGGGGGGGCCCGTGCAGAACCGCTGGTGCTATCCAATCGAGAGATGTCTAAAGACTATTCACAAGAAATGTGGAAATAAAGCCAGAATTGAGGCTTCCATGGTAGAGGCGTTCATTAACGAGGAGGTGTCAAACTTCACAACAACATACTATAAGGGCAACCTTCCTAGCGTGCATAATCGACCGGCTCATTACAATGAGGACAAAAATAAATCTACCCCTAGCCTTTTGAAAGGGTCACTCGGAAGAGCGAGTGCATTGAGCCCAAAGACCTTGAGCAATGAAGAGTGGTGCAGTATCATGCTATATTTGTTGGCCAACCTAGATGAAGTGGCGCCTTATATCGAGTAAGTTCTCAACGAACTTGTTACTTACACCGTCACTATTCTGCATCCAACCCCGTCATGTTTCTTGTCTACACAGGGAATTTGTTAATCTATTCTGGCGTCAATCAAGGTGACCTCGCCCTCATGAAGTTGATACCATTCTTAAGGAGCGGGATTTCATTTCTTGGTTCCAAAAGAAGGTACCGTCCAACTTCCCCCTTGTTTCTTGATTTCAAGTTGGTCGTTTGTGTGAATAACATAACGCTCTAGCCTGACTTTGTAGTGCTATAGGGATGCATCTATAAGTGTTGAATTGCGGCAGGTTGCCGATGGCTTCAACTTTAGGGTCATGTCATGTAACGTTTATGACGTCAATGGGTATCGCTTTCACACAACAAGCTACGAGTAGAGTCGGCCGCATCGAAGGACCACAAATACCGGAGTTATGACGCCCGGAACTGATGGCAAGGACTATTATGGGATACTTGAAGAAATATACAAACTCCAGTTTTGTGGAGCCGAACCTTTTAGTCCTATCATATTCAAATGCCGGTGGTTTGATCCTAAGGTATCGAGACAGTACCCTCATCTTGGGCTAGTCGAGACTCGACATGATTCCGTCTATGAAGGTGATGATGTATGGATTGTGGCCACACAAGCCAAGCAAGTCTATTATAGTCCATATGCTTGCCAAACCGAGGAAAACCTTAAGGGTTGGTATGTTGTTCACACAATATCGCCGCACGGTAGACTACCTCTCCCAAACGATGAAGATTACAACTTGAACCCAGAAACACATGACGGAGAGTTCTATCAACATGAAGAGGGGCTACAAGGGAGCTTTGAGATAGACTTAACCGGGCTAGTCGAAATGGAGACAGACATCGAAAGGGTTGTGGACGAGGACTCTAGAGATGAGGTGGAAAATCCAAAGGACATAGTGTTCCTTGACCGATTACACTTAGGTGTTGATAGTGACGATGAGGAGGCGGATGTAACACCCCGGTGTTATGCCTACATTTAGGCACTGCAAATCACGCATATCATGCATCATCAAGCATCCAAATCATACATGCTTAATCATGTGAATAACAAGTGAAACACTGCTTCGAAACATCTGAAACATGTTGTGAAACCTGAATGTTGCATGCCTTTGTTAGAATTGTTTTGCCCTGATTTTGTTGCTAGGTTAGTAGAACTTGTTTGGTTATGATTGTAAATCATCTAGAATTGTTTATCATAATTTTTGGAGCAAGGTTTGTATTTGAATTATTGCCAAATTTTGCTTTAAAAATAATTCTCCAAAAATTAGGGTTCGAGTCAAAATTGACTTTAATTTTATAATTCAAAATCTATAATGAATTGGACGTTGGTCTTAAAATCAAAGTTGTAGAGGATAAAATTTTGAGCAACTTTCATTTTTGGCCCAAAGTTTGAAACTGCTTTGATTTAGTCCAAAAATTCGTTTGAATGAAAAAAAAAGAAATTCAAATTAATTTGAAAAATCTTGTTTATACCTTCGTGGGCCTTGCGCCTCATTTTTGGCCCAGTCGCACAGGCGGCCCGGCCTGCCTCCGCGCCGCGCCCTTGCTCCCGCAGCTACTTTGCCGGCCCAGGCCCACGCCGCGCCTCCCGCTCGCCCGCACTCGCGCGCCTGCTCGCTGTCGCGCTGCGCCACGCCACGACCGCGGCAGAGAAATTCCGCCGCGTGGCGACCCCGCGCCGGCGTCGCCCACCGCGCGGCAGCCGCGGCCTGACACCACGCCCACGCGCCCGCCTTCACCTGCTGGTGCCCGCGCGCTCGCTCACTCCCGCCCGCGTTTCCTCTCCTCCCCTCCAGAGCCGAGAGCTCGAGCTCTGCCGCTCGCCGCGCCCGCAGCTCCGCCGGCGTCGAGCTCCCGCACCGCCGCGCCATTCCCCGATTGCTCGCGCCCACAACTCCGCCTTGCCTTCCTTCGACTCACGCTCGCGCTTGCACCGCCTTCCGAGCCCAGGGTGAGCTTCCCCGCGCCTCACCAACGACGGCCATAGCGCCGCCGTGCTCGGCCGCCATGGAAGCCGTCTTCCTTCTCCCCTCCAGTCTCGCCTAGCTACCCTACCGAACTCGCCTTCTCCTCGCACATCTCCAGCGCTCGCTTGCTTGCGCTGCCGTGGCCGGAGATGGCCGCCGGCCGCTGGCCGAGCCGCGCCGCCGCGCCAGCGCGCGCCCCGGCGAGGCACCCTGCCTCCGCCAGCCAGGCCTGCCAGGCCGAAAGCAGCCGTGGGCCGAGGCCCTGCCAGGCCGCCGCGCTCCCCTTTCGCTCGGTCCGCGTGGGCCAGTTGCGGCCATGGGCCAGCTGTTCTCCACGGGCCGGCCCAGTATTTCTTAAATGAATTGATTTCCATTTATTATTTGTTAATTGAAATCTGAAATGGTTTGAAAAATGTTTGGGTGATCAAACTTGCTCCAAATTTGTTGAAACAAAATTTGCTAGGTTCCTTATCACCAGATCTACTTGGGAAAATTATTGCATGTCATTTTTGGGATACTTTTCTGTAGGATTTTATTTGATCATGGATATTGCTGATAACTTGAAAAATGTGTAGAAAAATCTATAGTCTTCAGAAAAATATGATTCCAAGTTTGTTAATCTTATTATGTCATGTACTTCCTAGGAAAAATATGTTTCATGCATATGCTGTGGGAAAATTTTGAGGTGTAGTTCAAGTGCCTTTAATGGCTGACTTTTGTTATTTTTGCTAAAGAGCCAAAGTTGCATAGAACATGCATATGATAATTTTTGTACAGTGATTATATGCTATAAAGAACATAGGAAAAATACTCAATCTGTTGTTTGACACTTTTCATAGTACAAAGTAATTTCATGCTCATTTTTATGCTATAGCTTGTCATTTTTGTGTAGGATAGTTTACTTATCCAAATGCCATGAAATTTTTATGGTAGTCTGTTTAGGGTAGTATTATGCTACTGTAATTTTCTCAGATTTTTAGGAGCATCAGAAATATATGTTGCTATTCAAACCTATTATTAATTAGGGTCTAAGCAAGTGTTGCTTTAAGTGTGATTCAGAAATTAGTAAAGCTTTGGTGTATCTTTGAAGCATTTCATAAGATATGTTAACTTAACATATTGGTAGTAGGAGAGAATGCGGTAGATGACATGTGCTTGCAGTATATTTTCTTGGATGATGTTGACTACCTTGCATTTAAACATATCCATTGCATTCATCTCCTTCGATGCACCGTTTGCATAATCACTTACGCGCATTGCATCATACAGGATCGCAAACCGAGAACCCAGTCGTCATACCCGAGGAGCCCGAGGAGCAGCTCGAGGTGCAGCAGCAGGAAGTGCCAGAAGCCGACGAGGAGGATGTTGAGGAACTTCCGGAGTGCCCCGATCACCGCCCGAGCTCCTTCGAGAGAGGCAAGCCCCGGAGCATTTTTCTCCCGGTTTGCAATTATTTAATTAAATACTTTACTTTAAATTGATGCATTACGTTCAGGAGTTGTTTGCAACCATTGCTGCATTATACCTTGTTTACCTTTGTTATACTATATCCTTGTTTACCCTGGTATCCGCAGTCGAGTCAATGCTTAGCTGGCTTAGACCGGTAGAAGTCGGGTGATTTCCTATCACCTGCGAGCTATAGGTGGTTACCTGGATCTGCTTGGATGACTATGAAGTCATGGTATAACTAAGTGTTAAATGAAGTGGAGACCGGACGGAGACTTGCAGAGTTTTGGACTGTAGTGTTTCCGTCTGTGTCGATTAAGGACCGACCGTTGTTGGGCCTCGAGTCATGTTGAACGTATGCCTTACATTTAGCTGGCCGGATAAAGTACCTTCCGGCCGCGAAGCTGGGAGATTTTTCGGGCCGAGTAGATTGCCCGCAACGCACTGTGCCGGAGCAGGTGTGGTAGGACACAGGGGCGGGATGATAAGACCAAAGTGCAGTCGGTCGGCCCCCGGGTACATATGGTTCCTGGCAAACTCGAGATTCCTGGAAAGTTGACTCGGTGATCAATATCTCACTTTAGCGGGTGAGTGAGGTTTGTGTAAGGAATAAATCACCAGCTGGTTAGGAATCGATTCGAATCGCCATCGCTCCTGGATAGTGAGCACTTGACTTGAGTTACTTCATCGTAGTAAATGTTATGTAACACTTGGACAGTTATAATGAATATGATAGTATGGTAGTTGTTTAATGATCATGGGTTATCATTATCTGCTTAATCACATGTTTACTCTAGTATAGGTGCAAATCTAGTTGATAGGTTAATAATAATTAACTTGGCAATAATGCTTTTAGAAAAGTTCTTGAAAGTCTAAAAATGCTTCTTTTTGCAAATGAGTCAGCTACCCTACTATAAAGCCCTTCATAATCCTTGGTGTCATTTATTTTCTGTTATGTCGGGTAAGTCTGGCTGAGTACCTTCTCGTACTCAGGGTTTTATTCCCACTTGTTGCAGATGGGCAGATGTATTATGGCTACTGTATCAACTGCCTTTATCCTGCGATGGGTGATGCTTAGGACCATGGGCATGGTCATTCCTTACGTCTCATCTGATGCTTTTGTTGGAGATGATCATGCGCTGGCACTATATTTAAACTCTGCGTGAGTGTGTGTGTGGTTTGAACAAATGACTTCCGCTACTTTTATTCGAACTGGTTTTGTAATAACTATGTTAAAACTCTGATGTATCTGAGATTGTGAACTTTTATGTAATATGTGATGGTGACCGCTAAACTTATTACGATCATGGCTAGGACACGAGTTGGTTTGAAATCCTTCGTGATTTCACGGACTACCGGGTTATACGGGCTTAAGTTTGCTCAATCGTCTGCTCTGGTGGATGATTTTCTTACTTAATTTCGTATAATTGGTCGGTTCTGTTATAGCTGGCATCAGAGCATGGTTTAGCGTGTTACTGTTCACAAGTGTATTTAAAACAAAAGGCATTTGGAAAACGTGATTTTAAAACTATAAAGTGTGCCAGTGATCATATCCTTTATGCCCAGTTAAGGACTTTAGGTGGCTTAATTAAGTACTGACGGGGATTCTTGCATCATATTTCTCTTTCGTCGCTCATACGGCGTGCTATTGTATGAGTGCCACTTGTTTGAGTGGTAATGAATGGATCACTTGCCTCTACGCCTCGGTAAGTGTGAGTTGTGAGAGCATGATCGGATACACCGCCGATCTAGGGTGAATGCTTATATGATGCTGGAGTAATTACATGTTCTACGCATGTTTTACAAAGGTATCTCATGAATGGGTCTTCCGTCTGTGGAGGCGATGCCGTCAATAGGACGATGGTTCGGGTAGTTACTACCGTTGTACACGTATCTGGGGATTCGTGTAGAGCGTGTGGATAAAACCTTACTGCTTTTATGTATTCATTGGGAATTGGGCTGAAATGAATCTTCTGCAGGTACATAACAACGCTATCGTGTAGAACGTATTAGCTACGTATTGAGAGATCGTTGTATGCCACCGAATTCGTCGTTAGAAATTATTATTTCCTAAGTTTGTGAGAACGTACGGCACGTACATACATCATGTTACTTGTGCATTTCATTCATGTCATGCATTCCTCCCCTTATAAATTGATTATCTCCTTTTGATAAAAGTTGTATCACCTAAATTATGTTTCCCCGAGGTAATAAAAGAACTTTTGCTACAGATGGCCCGCACGAAGCAGACCGCCCGTAAGTCCACCGGAGGAAGAGCACCTCGACGTCCGTTGGCCCTAAGGGAGCACCGCACCACGGACACCTTCTTGAGCGAGTTTGGCATGCCAACTTTGCTTTGGAGAGTGCTCCATGATGTGGGGTACCCAGAGGGTCAAGAGCCGGTGTACTCTTGGAACGAGAGCCAGTTAACAGAGGATGGACTCGTGGTGGTGGAGATCACGGTTCCTGCTCTCGGTGATGCTCCAGATTGGGATGGTTGGCATTTGGAGTTTGAGGGTCGCACTCCAGCTGAGGGTGCAGAGGGAGCAGCCTTCCGTGTCATCAGGGACATTATGAGCAGATTTCCTAGTGAGCTTGCAGCAGCTCTAGCTGGTACTTTTCCTAGGGATGATCCTCGCGATGCCATTTGGGTTCAGCCTCAGGGAAGTGCATTGGTCAGAGGTCCAGCTGAGGGACAGGCTAGCGACAACTAGGCAATGAGTGCTATGTTCGCCGCCATCAGAGCGTATGAGGGTCTCGAGAGTACCTACTGGACTTTGACTAGCTTGCGTAGTGAGGATAAGCAAAAAGGGAAAAAGTAGAAGAAGAGACAGGCATGTGCTATAGCTAGCTTGCAGGAGCAGTTGGCTGATATGAACTTACAGCGAGATCAGGCAGTTGAGAGAGGTGAAAGAGCTATGCAGCGAGTGCATACGTTGACTCAAGCCAACAACAATGCCGACCGCATGATTGGACAGTTGGTTCAGGAGAGGAATGAAGCCTGGAATGCAAGAAACCTTCTGCTGCAGAGAGTCGATGAGCTAGAGGAATACAACGGCAACCTACACGAGGAGTTTCACGCGCTCTACAATGGGGTTGGCCCATATGCTCCACCAGACGCCGCTGGCATGGACATCGACGACGACAACCAGGACGAGCCTGTAGTTTCACCTGGAGGCGACGGTGACGTCTCCGATCCCGACGATGGCCCCGAGGAGTAGGCTAGTTGCCTTGCGCTAGTATCTAGGTCTTGTTGCGATGACTTTTCTTTTGTTGGCATGTAACCTATCGTATGTTGATTCGAACGTAGGAGACTTGGCATGTGGTTGGAACTTGAATTTCGAATGCGATATCTGAACGCATAAAAAAGTCCAGTGTATGTATGCTGGCAATGTGATTGTATGGACGCGATGTTTGCCATTGAAGTAATTCGATTAAGTGCTGTTGTTTTAATTGGGATGCGATTGTTGTGCCTCTGTTTTATTGCATGAATTTATTCTCTCCAGTAAATTCAGTACAGCATAATTTTCCTTCACTCGCAATCATTATAGCTTCACTCAATCGTTACTTGTTGCTGAAATATGCAGATGACAAACACTCGCCGAACAAACGTATGAAGCCGCTGAGCCCGGTGCCAACGGTGCGGGAACTGGTGGTGGTGGTGGAAACCACGGCAACAGCAATGAACCTCCCCATGAACCACATTTGCCACCTCCTCCCCCGTTTACACCTGAGATGTTCCTCGCACAGCTGCTCGGGAGTCAGCGCAACACGGAACAATCCCAGAAGAACATGGAGGATTTTCTGCGCACCATCGCCAACAACGTTCAACGTGGTAACAATCAAGGTGGTGGCATGGGAGTGAACCAATATAGCAGCTTCAAAGATTTCATGGACACCAGGCCGCCAGTATTCAAGGAAGCGACCGAGCCACTCGATGTTGAGGAATGGATCAACACGATGGAGGATAAATTCCGTGTGTTGAGGATGACGGAGGTTCTAAAAACGGAGTATGCTGCACTTCAATTGCAAGGACCGGCGGGAATGTGGTGGAAGCACCATCGCACCACCTTCCCTCCAAATGCTCAGATTTCTTGGAGAGAGTTTGCTGAGGCCTTCTGTGGAGTATATATTCCACCCGAGCTGACTGAAATGAAGTTGGGAGAGTTTCTGGCGTTGAACCAGGGCACCAAAACCGTGACGCAATACCTGCATGCCTTCAACAACTTGTGTCGCTATGCTCCCGACATGGTTGACACAGATGCTAAAAGAATAGCCAGTTTTAAGAGGGGTCTCAATCCAAAAATGATGAAGCATGTTGGTACCAACAACCGCGTCAGATTCAATGACTTCATCAGCGACTGTCTGAAGCAGGAGAAGAATAACAATGCCAGCATCGCAGCCAAGACACGTAAGAGAGCCTTTGAAGGTGGGCCATCTCAAGCTAGAGCACCTATGGGAGGTCGTCCTCCATATCGCCCATCGGCACCTGGCGCTAGGTTCAGGCCACCTCAGCCAAGAAGTCAAAATTTCCGTGGACCTCAGAAGCCGTATAAGATGGCAGTACAACCCAACAAAGCAGCCGCAACTGCGGTACAAGGCAGTTCCAAGGGAGCTGTGGGATCTGCCGGGACAGTAAGAGGACCCTGCTATAACTGTGATCAACCCGGTCATTTCTCGAGGTTTTGTCCGTACCCACCCAAGAAGAAGCAGCAGACTTATAATGCTAGAGTGCATAGTACGACAGTGGATGAAATTCTAGAAGGAGAACCCGTCACTGCTGGTAAGTTTCCTATCAACGAAAACCCTGCAGTTGTTCTATTTGATTCTGGATCATCGCATTCTTTTATGAGTCAAGCATTTGCACAGAAACATGAACAACTATACACAGAATTGGGTTATGGTTACCGTATAAGTTCAGCAGGGGCTGATGTTTTGACCAACCGGATGGTTCGAGGGGCAACCCTTGAATTAGGTAGCAGGAAGTTCCGAGTGAACTTGATAGTTATGCCTGGGTTAGTCTTGGATGTCATTATAGGGATGAATTGGATGAAGGATTGGGGAGCAGTCATAGATACTGGAAGCCGAGTACTTACTCTTAAGGATCCCCTGGGTGAGGGTACTTTCCAAGTACCATTGCCTCGAAGAACAGACCTTATAAGTGTTACATGTGCTACGGCAGTCATTCCTATTCATCAGATTCCGGTAGTGTGTGAATTCCTAGATGTATTCCCGGATGAGCTACCTGGTCTTCCGCCAGATAGGGAGATTGAGTTTGGAATTGAGCTAGTCCCCGGAACAGCTCCGATTTCAAGGAGACCCTATCGGATGCCTCCAGATGAGTTAGCTGAGCTAAAGAAGCAATTAGAAGATTTGTCAAAAAAGGGGTTTATTCGGCCAAGCAAGTCTGAATGGGGATATCCCGCCTTATTTGTGAAAAAGAAGAAAGAGGGCACGTTGAGAATGTGCGTAGATTACAGGCCACTCAATGCTGTGACCATCAAGAATAAATATCCCTTGCCATCATATTGATGTTCTGTTTGACCAATTATCCAAGGCCAAGGTGTTCTCAAAAATAGATTTGAGATCCGGTTATCATCAGATCAAGATTAGGCCACAGGATATACCGAAAACTGCATTTTCCACCAGATACGGGTTGTATGAGTATCTTGTCATGTCTTTTGGCTTGACTAATGCTCCTGCATACTTTATGTTTTTGATGAATACAGTTTTCATGCCAGAATTGGATAAGTTTGTGGTAGTGTTCATCGATGACATTCTGGTGTACTCCGAGAATGAGAAAGATCACGAAGAGCATCTGAGAACGGTCTTGACCAGACTTAGAGATCATCAATTGTATGCTAAGTTTAGCAAATGCGAATTCTGGTTGGAAGGAAGTTCCTTTCCTTGGTCACATTCTGTCAGAGAATGGAGTTTCAGTCGATCCAAGTAAGGTGCAAGAAGTTATGAATTGGAAAGCACCGACCACAGTTCCTGAGATTAGAAGTTTCTTAGGACTAGCGGGTTATTACCGTCGCTTTATACCAGATTTCTCAAAGATCGCCAAACCGATGACGAGCCTCCTACAGAAGGATCACAAGTTTGTGTGGATAGAGGAGTGTGAAGCAGCTTTCCACACTTTGCGGAAACTGTTGACCACTGCTCCTGTTCTAGCACAACCAGATATCGAGAGAACCATTTGATGTGTTTTGCGACGCATCGAAGACTGGATTGGATTGTGTTCTTATGCAAGAAAGGAGAGTCATTGCTTATGCATCACGACAATTGAGAAAGCACGAGGTCAACTATCCAACACATGATCTTGAACTTGCTGCAGTTGTGCACGCCCTAAAAATTTGGAGACATTATCTACTTGGTAATGTGTGCAACATCTTCACCGATCACAAGAGTCTTAAGTATATCTTTACCCAACCAGAGTTAAACATGAGACAGCGTAGATGGTTGGAATTAATCAAGGATTACAACTTGAATGTGCAATATCATCCTGGAAAAGCCAATGTAGTGGCAGATGCTTTGAGCAGAAAGTCACATTACTTAAATGTGCAGCCATTACTTGAAGATGGGTTCGATCTACTGCATCCTGCTGTGTTACATAGTATTCAGATTAGTTGCTCTTTGGAAAGTAAGATCATAGAAGGCCAGAAAACCGACAAGGGGATATTCCACATCAAAGAGAAAATAAAAGAAAAGTCGTCTCAACACTTTAAAGTGGACGAACAGGGCGTGTTGTGGTTTGACGACCGTCTTGTGGTTCCCAAGGATCGAGAGCTTAGGAATAAACTCATGGATGAAGCTCGCCTTTCTAAGCTATCTATCCATCTCGGAAGTAGTAAGATGTATCAAGAACTAAGATCTCGCTATTGGTGGACCAAAATGAAGAAAGAAATTACAGCATATGTTGCCAGATGTGACACATGTTGTCGGGTGAAAGCCATTCACATGAAACCTGCCGGTATGTTGCAGCCCTTATCAGTCCCTGGTTGGAAGTGGGACGATATAAGCATGGATTTTATCACGGGTTTGCCCACTACTCAAAAAGGACATGATTCGATTTGGGTAATTGTGGACCGTCTTACCAAGACCGCTCATTTCTTGCCGGTCAAAACAGATTATCGACCACCTCAATATGCCGAGAAATATATCGCAGAAATTGTGAGGTTGCATGGTATACCAAAGACCATAGTATCTGATAGAGGCTCACAGTTCATGGCTCATTTTTGGGAACATTTACACAAAGGCTTAAGAACTAGTTTGATTCGCAGTACCGCTTATCATCCTCAGACAGATGGTCAGACTGAACGAGTGAATGCTGTTTTGGAAGATATGTTAAGAGCCTGTGTATTGTCTTCTAAGGGATCATGGGAGTCATGGTTACCGTTAGCTGAGTTTTCTTATAATAATAGTTATCAAGAAAGCATCAAGATGGCCCCATTCGAAGCTTTATATGGCAGAAAATGTAGAACACCATTGAATTGGGTCGAACCTGGAGATAGAAGGTATTATGGCATTGACTTTGTAGAAGAAGCCGAGAAGAAAGTTCATATTATTCAGCAAAATATGAAAGCGGCCCAATCACGTCAGAAAAGCTATGCAGACAAAAGAAGGAGACCCCTTGCGTTTGAAGTTGGTGACTATGTTTATCTGAAAGTCACGCCAATGAAGAAGAAAAGGTTTGGAATCCGAAGGAAGCTTGCCGCGAGATTCGTAGGACCATACAAGATCTTGGAACAAAGAGGTCCGGTAGCCTACAAGTTAGAGTTACCTGAGACAATGAGTACAGTTTTCCCTGTTTTCCATGTATCACATCTCAAGAAATGTTTGCGTGTTCCAGAGGAAAGAATAGAACCTCGAGGTATTCAACTCAAATCAGATTTGGTGTATCGTGAACAGCCAGTCCGGGTGTTAGACACTAAGGAACGTGCTACTCGGAATAGTGTGGTGAAAACATACAAGATACAATGGGATCATCATGATGAAGGAGATGCAACTTGGGAAACAGGAGAGTATCTACAAAAAGCTTATGAAGAATTTTATAACATATGGTTCGTAACTCAAATCTCGGGACGAGATTTTTATAAGGGGGGAGGGCTGTAACACCCTGGTGTTATGCCTACATTTAGGCACTGCAAATCACGCATATCATGCATCATCAAGCATCCAAATCATACATGCTTAATCATGTGAATAACAAGTGAAACACTGCTTCGAAACATCTGAAACATGTTGTGAAACCTGAATGTTGCATGCCTTTGTTAGAATTGTTTTGCCCTGATTTTGTTGCTAGGTTAGTAGAACTTGTTTGGTTATGATTGTAAATCATCTAGAATTGTTTATCACAATTTTTGGAGCAAGGTTTGTATTTGAATTATTGCCAAATTTTGCTTTAAAAATAATTCTCCAAAAATTAGGGTTCGAGTCAAAATTGACTTTAATTTTATAATTCAAAATCTATAATGAATTGGACGTTGGTCTTAAAATTAAAGTTGTAGAGGATAAAATTTTGAGCAACTTTCATTTTTGGCTCAAAGTTTGAAACTGCTTTGATTTAGTCCAAAAATTCGTTTGAATGAAAAAGAATTCAAATTAATTTGAAAAATCTTGTTTATACCTTCGTGGGCCTTGCGCCTCATTTTCGGCCCAGTCGCACAGGTGGCCTGGCCTGCCTCCGCGCCGCGCCCTTGCTCCCGCAGCCGCTTCGCCGGCCCAGGCCCACGCCGCGCCTCCCGCTCGCCCGCACTCGCGCGCCTGCTCGCTGTCGCGCTGCGCCACGCCGCGACCGCGGCAGAGAAATTCCGCCGCGTGGCGACCCCGCGCCGGCGTCGCCCGCCGCGCGGCAGCCGTGGCCTGACACCGCGCCCACGTGCCCGCCTTCACCTGCTGGTGCCCGCGCGCTCGCTCACTCCCGCCCGCGTTTCCTCTCCTCCCCTCCAGAGCCGAGAGCTCGAGCTCTACCGCTCGCCGCGCCCGCAGCTCCGCCGGCGTCGAGCTCCCGCACCGCCGCGCCATTCCCCGATTGCTCGCGCCCACAACTCCGCCTCGCCTTCCTTCGACTCACGCTCGCGCTTGCGCCGCCTTCCGAGCCCAGGGTGAGCTTCCCCGCGCCTCGCCACCGACGGCCATAGCGCCGCCGTGCTCGGCCGCCATGGAAGCCGTCTTCCTTCTCCCCTCCAGCCTCGCCTAGCTACCCTACCGAACTCGCCTTCTCCTCGCACATCTCCTGCGCTCGCTTGCTTGCGCTGCCATGGCCGGAGATGGCCGCCGGCCGCTGGCCGAGCCGCGCCGCCGCGCCAGCGCGCGCCCCGGCGAGGCACCCTGCCTCCGCCAGCCAGGCCTGCCAGGCCGAAAGCAGCCGTGGGCCGAGGCCCTGCCAGGCCGCCGCGCTCCCCTTTCGCTCGGTCCACGTGGGCCAGTTGCGGCCATGGGCCAGCTGTTCCCCACGGGCCGGCCCAGTATTTCTTAAATGAATTGATTTCCATTTATTATTTGTTAATTGAAATCTGAAATGGTTTGAAAAATGTTTGGGTGATCAAACTTGCTCCAAATTTGTTGAAACAAAATTTGCTAGGTTCCTTATCACCAGATCTACTTGGGAAAATTATTGCATGTCATTTTTGGGATACTTTTCTGTAGGATTTTATTTGATCATGGATATTGCTGATAACTTGAAAAATGTGTAGAAAAATCTATAGTCTTCAGAAAAATATGATTCCAAGTTTGTTAATCTTATTATGTCATGTACTTCCTAGGAAAAATATGTTTCATGCATGTGCTGTGGGAAAATTTTGAGGTGTAGTTCAAGTGCCTTTAATGGCTGACTTTTGTTATTTTTGCTAAGAGCCAAAGTTGCATAGAACATGCATATGATAATTTTTGTACAGTGATTATATGCTATAAAGAACATAGGAAAAATACTCAATCTGTTGTTTGACACTTTTCATAGTACAAAATAATTTCATGCTCATTTTATGCTATAGCTTGTCATTTTTGTGTAGGATAGTTTACTTATCCAAATGCCATGAAATTTTTATGGTAGTCTGTTTAGGGTAGTATTATGCTACTATAATTTTCTTAGATTTTTAGGAGCATCAAAAATATATGTTGCTATTCAAACCTATTATTAATTTGGGTCTAAGCAAGTGTTGCTTTAAGTGTGATTAAGAAATTAGTAAAGCTTTGGTGTATCTTTGAAGCATTTCATAAGATATGTTAACTTAACATATTGGTAGTAGGAGAGAATGCAGTAGATGACATGTGCTTGTAGTATATTTTCTTGGATGATGTTGACTACCTTGCATTTAAACATATCCATTGCATTCATCTCCTTCGATGCACCGTTTGCATAATCACTTACGCGCATTGCATCATACAGGATCGCAAACCGAGAACCCAGTCATCATACCCGAGGAGCCCGAGGAGCAGCTCGAGGTGCAGCAGCAGGAAGTGCCAGAAGCCGACGAGGAGGACGTTGAGGAACTTCCGGAGTGCCCCGATCACCGCCCGAGCTCCTTCGAGAGAGGCAAGCCCCGGAGCATTTTTCTCCTGGTTTGCAATTATTTAATTAAATACTTTACTTTAAATTGATGCATTACGTTCAGGAGTTGTTTGCAACCGTTGCTGCATTATACCTTGTTTACCTTTGTTATACTATATCCTTGTTTACCCTGGTATCCGCAGTCGAGTCAATGCTTAGCTGGCTTAGACCGATAGAAGTCGGGTGATTTCCTGTCACCTGCGAGCTATAGGTGGTTACCTGGATCTGCTTGGATGACTATGAAGTCATGGTATAACTAAGTGTTAAATGAAGTGGAGACCGGACGGAGACTTGCAGAGTTTTGGACTGTAGTGTTTCCGTCTGTGTCGATTAAGGACCGACCTGTTGTTGGGCCTCGAGTCATGTTGAACGTATGCCTTACATTTAGCTGGCCGGATAAAGTACCTTCCGACCGCGAAGCTAGGAGATTTTTCAGGCCGAGTAGATTGCCCGCAACACACTGTGCCGGAGCAGGTGTGGTAGGACACGGGGGCGGGATGATAAGACCAAAGTGCAGTCGGTCGGCCCCTGGGTACATGTGGTTCCTGGCAAACTCGAGATTCCTGGAAAGTTGACTCGGTGATCAATATCTCACTTTAGCGGGTGAGTGAGGTTTGTGTAAGGAATAAATCACCAGCTGGTTAGGAATCGATTCGAATCGCCATCGCTCCTGGATAGTGAGCACTTGACTTGAGTTACTTCATCGTAGTAAATGTTATGGAACACTTGGATAGTTATAATGAATATGACAGTATGGTAGTTGTTTAATGATCATGGGTTATCATTATCTGCTTAATCACATGTTTACTCTAGTATAGGTGCAAATCTAGTTGACAGGTTAATAATAATTAACTTGGCAATAATGCTTTTAGAAAGGTTCTTGAAAGTCTAAAAATGCTTCTTTTTGCAAATGAGTCAGCTACCCTACTATAAAGCCCTTCATAATCCTTGGTGTCATTTATTTTCGGTCATGTCGGGTAAGTCTGGCTGAGTACCTTCTCGTACTCAGGGTTTTATTCCCACTTGTTGCAGATGGGCAGATGTATTATGGCTACTGTATCAACTGCCTTTATCCTGCGATGGGTGATGCTTAGGACCATGGGCATGGTCATTCCTTACGTCTCATCTGATGCTTTTGTTGGAGATGATCATGCGCTGGCACTATATTTAAACTCTGTGTGAGTGTGTGTGTGGTTTGAACAAATGACTTCCGCTACTTTTATTCGAACTGGTTTTGTAATAACTATGTTAAAACTCTGATGTATCTGAGATTGTGAACTTTTATGTAATATGTGATGGTGACCGCTAAACTTATTACGATCATGGCTGGGACACGAGTTGGTTTGAAATCCTTCGTGATTTCACGGACTACCGGGTTATACGGGCTTAAGTTTGCTCAATCGTCTGCTCTGGTGGATGATTTTCTTACTTAATTTCGTATAATTGGTCGGTTCTGTTACAGCGGATGAAGATTTGGACATGGTTGATAGCGATGACGATATGTACAATCCAGCTAATCCCGATCGTGGAGATCGTTTCTAATACATGTAATATTATCTGTTTTTGTAATTATATTCATTTTGCATGTAATTATCTTCATTTTGCATCTCTTTCTAATTATGTATCGTTTATATATGCTAATTGTTTTGTTCTTTTTTAATGCAGGAGATGCCACCCAGGAGGTTCGTCCAGTCTCTTTACGCCAGCCAGGAGGAGCCGGAGGCGTCGGTTCAGCCTCTAGAGCCGGTGCCGAGGCAGAGGAGCCATAGGCGTCCGAGCAGGACGCAGCCGACTACCCCTCCGACCGTGGAGGAGCCTGCCGCCGCGATGGAGCATGCGGATGCAGGGGGGTCCTCCTCCACCTTAGGGGACGAGGCGACTGTAGGGGGATCCACTTCCTCTAGTGTGTCGACGGTGTACTTGCATGGTCCCACGAAGCTCCCGCGTCGACCAATACCTGAAGCGGCCCGCCCGCTGATCACACCCTATGGGGATAGGTAAGTAACTTAAGATGTGCTCAAAACTTCTTCATTTGAAATGTTGAAAATCAAAATACAAACTAATACTTTTTGTAATCACTTGTGCAGGAACTGGAAACTTGTGGAGACTGGAGCCAAGGCACGCTGAAGGGTCGAGATGGCGGACTAGAGGGGGGGTGAATAGTCTTTTCTAAAATTAATCGCGATGGCTAACCGATATAAATGCGGAATAAAAACAATCGGTCTAGCCAAGACTACACCCCTCTATATATGTTCACTAGCACCTTGCAAAGATACTAATTATGCAACTAAGGTGCCGGGCTAGCTAGAGCTCTCCTAAACAATTTTAGGAGCAAGGTCACACAAACCTATGCCACTAGTACTTTAAGCAACAAGGAAGCTCCTACACATGCTAGTAAGCAAAAGCACAAAGCCAACTAAGCTCACTAGCAAAGCTCAATAATAAGGCAACCAATGCCTAATTAGAGAGCACAAATACTTAGCTACACAAACTAAGCAATATGACTAACAAGGTTACTAAAACCAAATTAGCCACGCAAGGGAGCTACTTCTATGCTACACAAGCAAGAAGATAATTAGCAAGGTACACAAGCTATCTAATTACAAGAGCAACTACACAAGCTTAATATGTATAAAAGTAATTGCAAGCTTGTGTAATGGGGATGCAAACCAACGGGAAGAACAAGGTTGACACGGTAATTTTTCTCCCGAGGTTCACGTGTTTGCCAACACGCTAGTCCCCGTTGTGTCGATCGCTCACTTGGTGGTTCGGCGGCTAATTAGCATCACCCGCTAAGCCCGCACGTCGGGCGCCGCAAGAACCTACCCCTTGAGTGAGGGTAGCTCAATGACACGCTTGACTAGAGTTGCTCTTCGCGGCTCCCGCGGGGCGAGCACAATGCCCATCACAAGCACTTCTCCGGAGCACCGCACAAGCTTCTTGCGCGCTTCGACGGAGACCACCACCAAGCCGTCTAGGAGGTGGCAACCTCCAAGAGTAACAAGCACCACTGGCTCGCAACTCAATCACCTAGTGCCACTCAATGCAACCTCACGATGCAATCGCACTAGAATCGCTCACTCAAACAATCGGATGATCGCTATCAAGTATGTGTGTGATGGAGGGCTCCCAAGCACTCACAAGCATGGACACTAAGTCCCTTGAGGTGCTCTTCACCAGCCATGGCCGAAGGCCACTTCTATTTATAGCCCCAAGGGCTAACCTAGCCGTTACCCCTTCACTGGGCAATGGTCGGGCCGACCGGACGCTCCGGTCGTGTTGACCGGACGCTGGACCTCAGTGTCTGGTCGCCCACAGACGACCACGTGTCCCGATTCCAATGGTCACTTGACTTGACCGGACGCAGCAGCTTCAACTGACCGGGCGCTGGACCCTCAGCGTCCGGTCGTTTCCAGTAAGCTCCCGAGCATGACCGGACGCGTCCGGTCGAACGCGATCGGACGCAGCACTAGCATCCGGTCACTCTCCAGCTACTGCTACACTCCACGTCAGCGCGACCGGACGCAGGCAGTCAGCGTCCGGTGCATTTGGATCCAGCGTCCGGTCAGTTGACCGACGCCAGCATCTTCGCGACTAACTCGTTTTCACTTCTAACTTCTTCATCCTTGCTCCAAAGAGCCAACCACAAGAATTTGCATCCGGCGCAATAGAAAATAGACATTCCATTTTTCCGAAAGCGCCGAATCATCTCACCCCTGCAAACACCACCTCCTTTGCAAATGTGCCAACACCACCAAGTGTACACCACCATGTGAATGTGTGTTAGCATTTTCACAATCATTTCCCAAAGGATGTTAGCCACTCAACTTGCCACGCCACTCGATCCTAGCGACAATGCAAAGTTAGATCACTCGAGTGGCACTAGATGACCGATATGCAAACAAGTTTGCCCCTCTTGATAGTACGGCTATCTATCCTAAACCCGGTCATAAACTTCTCTACACACCTATGACCGGTGAAATGAAATGCCCTAGGTTATACCTTTGCCTTGCGCATTCCATTCCATCTCCTTCAATGTCGATGCAACACATGCACCAACACGATCAACAATGATATGATCCACTTCATATCATCACATGATCATATTGGTTCATCGATCTTGACTCTACTTGCTCTTCACCGTTGCCATCGTCCATCGGCGCCAAGTCTTGCTCAAGCTTCACCGCCACGCGGTCCATCACTCCAAAGCCTTCGACTTGCCCTTCACGCTTGCAACCGGTCCATCAAGCCAAGTCTTATCTTGATCTTCTCCACCTTGATCACATGACTCAATGTCATGTCTCATGTGCAATAAGCTCCTTCATCATCACATGTGTGAGCTTTGCAACATCTCCAAACCATTTTCACCTCCATGGCATATGTTGCTCACACACATCTACCTGTGGACTAATCACCTGTGTATCTCACATAAACACAATTAGTCCACCTAGGTTGTCACTCAATTACCAAAACCAAACAAGGACCTTTCACACGCAAAGTGAATGGCATCCTAGGAGGTCTGTGCAGGGAGCACTACCCTAGCCTGGTGGAGGTGAGCCCGGACATGTTTGAGCCGGCCACTCAGTTCGACCACTATGAATTGGCCGCCGATGCCATGGATCGTAGTGGCCACAGATACAGGAACAAGGCGGAGCGGGTCGTCAGGGACATGTCGGTAAGTCTTTCAGGCACACATTGTATTCTTTTAGCCACAGATACATCGTATTCATTGGGCATTCTTCTAATAAGTAATTGATACCTCGCGCCTTTATGCAGGATTTCTTTAGAATCGAGGAGGGCAAGGAGCACAGGGCGTACCAGGTGGCGGTCGCTTCTTGTAAGAAGCGCGTCACGGACATGATTCACGACGCGCGTCATCAGGCGCACATTTGGCACTACGCAAAGGTCCAAGGGCGTAGCATCAAAAAGGACGAGGCAAGACAGGTGGTGCTGACCAAGGAGGAGTACCTTGCGGTAAATACAGAACATTACTATTGATTTCTTCTGAGATTAAGTTTCCTTAATTTGATCTTCTGATATATCGTTTGCTTGATGGCCTGTAGGCGATTCCAAACTGGTGCAATCGGCATCCAGATGCCTGGGAGAGGATTGTGGACATGTGGCTCAGCTAGGACTGGAAGAAGGAGCATGATGAAGCACGCGAGCGCCGTTTGCTGATGCAAGGAGTACCACACCATCAAGGCAGCCGCAACCTCTCCGAATTCTCAGAAGCTTGGGTAAGGTGAAACCATTTCTCTAACCTAACACTCAATTCTGCAACAACTCTAACAATGTTATTGTCTTTCTCGTAGTCGGCGTCACATGGTGGCTGCCCTTGTGGTCACCTCAAGGCATATGCCTTGTCCCACTTGGGCAAGGTGACGTCCGCCACCGACTGGACCCTAGAAGTCCCTGCCGAGTCATTCACCAACGCCAGCATTGCCCCTCGCATCTCTGTGTACACAGAGATGGCAAGGTCAGTCCATGGGCCAGACTACGACCCGACCACCGAGGAGCGGCTTGATCCAGAGCTCATGATGAGGGTGGGGCAAGGCAAGAAGCACGGGCGGTTCTGGCTTGGCGACGGTGTCCTCGACACGACCTCTGTTCCTCCGCTGCACCAGATCCGAGCAGCGAGCACGAGCTCAATGCCGGCCATACGCCAGCGCTCGACCGTGGTGTCGACACTCCAGGTAAGTGTTCTCTTCCATTCCTAGTTCTTTGACTTTTACATACCTTAGCTCCGTAATCTTGAAACATTGGCGTCAAATGTTGCAGGCACAGCTGCAGGCGATGGAGGCCGAGCGGGAGCAGCAGCGGCAGAGGCTGGCAGCTTTGGAGGCCGAGCGGGAGCTCGAGCGGCAGAGGCTGGCATCTTTAGAGGCCAAGCAGGAGCAGGATCAGCGGCAGATGGTAGAGGTGCTCTCCTACGTGCGGGGTCTTGCGATGACCCAAGGTGGAACGGTCCCATAGTTCCTGCTCGGTCAGCTGCAGCCTACACCTCCACCTCAGCTTGATTCTATTCCGGTGAGTATGACAAATGTTTTAGTTTCTCTAAATGTCAAACCTAATGAAACCTAGTAAAACCTAGTGAAACCTAGTGCTAGTGGTGATGGTGGTGGGTGGTGGCGGCGGCGTGGTTGGTGGTGGTGGTGGCGTGGTCGTGGTGGTGGTTGCGTGGTTGGTGGAGGTGGTGGCGTGGTGGTGTGGTTGTTGTTGGTGGTAGTAGTGGTGTGGTGGTGGTGGTGGTGTGGTCGTGGTGGTGGTGCCGTGTGGTTGGTGGTGGTGGTGGTGGTGGTGGTGTGGTGGTGGTGGTGGTAAAAAGTACATGTAGTGCTTCGTTATCTATTTATGTTGTCTAACACGTTCTGCATCTTCTTTGTTTGTGTAGCTTCAGTCGGCGGCGTTGAACGAACCTAACCTTCTCCTCGTCAACTCCTCAGGATCGCACGCGGCGCCTTCTCAGCCCGGACCGTCGCCGTGACCAGTTTGGCGCCTCCTATGCCTCTTGTTTATGTTGCTTGTCGAACTTTACACTTGTGGTTGTCTATGTGTCGAGATTTGTTTGTGACTTCGAACTTCGAGACTTCTATGTGATGTGGATGTGAATTATGTGATGTGGATGTGGTTATTGATATGTGGATGTGCTTATTGTGATGTGGATGTCATATATATGTTTATTTGTTGACTGGAAATGCAAAAAACAAAAAAAATTAAAACTGGCTGTGGCTTTACCGAGGGCTATGGTCATGCCCTCGGCAAAGCTGGGAATTCTGGAACACACAGAATCCCAGCTTTGCCGAGCGCATGACCATAGCGCTCGGCAAAGAGGAAGCCTTTGCCGAGAGCTGAGCCATAGCTCTCGGTAAAAAAAAATGTCTAAAAAAAATTGTCAATATTCTTTGCCGAGAGCTCTTCTGACAGACGCTCGGCAAAGTTTTTTGGAAAAAAATTCAGAAATTCTTTGCCGAGAGCTTGCTAAAGCTCACGGCAAAGATGAACTTTACCGTGACCTCTCCCCGTCACGGTGAAAATTTTTGCCGACGGCCGGCTAACCCTCGGCAAATCCTTTGCCGAGAGCCTGAGATGCGGCTCTCGGCAAAGTAGCCTTTGCCGTGAGGTACTGTGCCGATCGGCCTCTGCCGAGAGCAACTCTCGGCAAAGACTTCTTTGCCGAGCGTATCCGGCCCTCGGCAAAGAACCTCGTTTCAGTTGTGTAATAACTAATAAGGATGCAACCAAGTAGCAAAAGAAAATTCCCTTGCCCTTTTTTGTTAGCCTCGGAATCTGGGGCTTGTGGAGCGATACTGCGTCGAAGCGCCATTGAGAAGTCAGGTTGACACACGACTACTAACAAGTAGAGCTAGCTCTTTTTTTCTTTCTTTTTTTTGGGGGGGGTGGGGGGTGTTTAATGTATCACAAGGATGATTAGTTTTGTGTCAATCACTGATGTTCTAAATAAAATATACCACTACACTACTGTACGTGAAAACGGAACACCTTTCTTGTCTGGAAATGTAACTATTTTAATACGAAAGGCGGCTGACTCTTTTGTTAAATGTTACTCCCTCTGTAAAAAAAATCTCGTTTACTGCAAAAAATAGCAGTTATTACCATTTTTAATTGAGTGCAAGCCTCTTTTAATCAGAATGGTAATGCTAGGCCTCGTTTAAATTTAGGGTGTAAAGTTTTAGGTGTCACATTCGGTGTCACATAAATGTGTTGTATAGGGTGTTCGGATACTAATAAAAAACAAATTACATAATCTGTTAGTAATCTGCGAGACGAATTTATTAAGCCTAATTAATCCGTCATTAGCACATGTGTTACTGTAGCATCATATTATCAAATCATGAACTAATTAAGCTTAAAAGATTTGTTTCGCAAATTATTCGCAAAATGTGTAATTAGTTATTTTTTAATCTATATTTAATACGTTATGCATGTGTCCAAACATTTGATGGGATATGAAGTAAACATTAGGGGAGGAACTAAACAAGACCTTATTAGGTTTCTGTCTTCACTGTAATATTAATTGTTTTATAAGTAAATGCAAAGATAGTTGTTGCATACTCCCTCTATCCCTAAATAAATCAATTCCTAAAATTCAGTATAATATTAATTGTTTTATAAGTAAATGCAAAGATAGTTGTTGCATACTATATTCTTCAAGACCATGACGAGGTGACATTGTTGGCTCAGTGGTTCTCCCTGTCCACACTCCACAGATTGAAGAAACCAGTGTTTTTTTTATTTCCTTAAATTAACGAACCGATACCGCAGTGCTTTTCAACAATTATGCCTCTTTTAAGTGTCCTCAAGCTGCATTTTGATTGATAAACAATAAATTTACCATAACAGGCAGAGAACTGCTCGTGGCTGATCTTAGTGACCATATCTTGCCTTTAAGCTTATTTATTATTGTCTCCGTCAACAGAAAGGCCTTGGTGATATTCTGATTAACGGCTCGCTGGAAAGCAAAATGAGAAAACGCTGCATCTGACAAAACAAAATACTACGTACAAGGATTTAAGATAATGACTTTGGTCCAATTTGCTTATCTCCTCTTGCTGTCGGCGACAATTTATGCTCGCAACAGCAATCCCACGTCCAAACCGCTCCGGTCCTTCTAGTACCTTCTAGTACTCCTACCAACACGTACGTACGCAGGCAGCCGCCCAGGCGGCCGGCCCACGCGTCCACTCGGCTGCCTACGACCGACACCAAACTCCCTGCATGCAGGGCCACGTAGCTGAGACGTGTCGAACTCCGAAATCTAACACGTTGCAGCACGTATCGCCTGCATCTGACAAAACAAAATACGACGTACAAGGATTTAAGATAATCAGCATGTTCGCTCTATGGTTTCAACTAGAGCTTATTAGTCAGCTAATAATATTTTTCTTTCACAACAAATCAGCATCAGTTAAACTTATGAGTCAGAAACCAGCGAACAGCCAAACTTATGAGTCCAGAAACCAGTGAACAGATCGCCGAATGACTTTGGTCCAGTTTGCTCGGGCTTATCTCCTCTTGCTGCCGGCGACAATTTATGCTCGCAACAGCAATCCCACGTCCAAACCGCTCCGGTCCTTCTAGTACTCCCATACGTACGCAGGCAGCCGCCCAGGCGGCCAGCCCACGCGTCCACTCGGCTGCCTACGCGACCGACACCAAACTCCCTGCATGCAGGGCCACGTAGCTGCGACGTGTCGAACTCCGAAATCTAACACGTTGCACGCACGTATCGTCTATAAATAAACACATTTGGCCTCCTCCGTTTCATCCATCTCGAGCAGAGTAACACAAGTAAGCTCAGCAAAGCTAGCCCAAAGTTTAGAAGAAGCGATCGAGGAGAGAACGAGCTAGAGAGAGGAGAAAGTATGGCGCACTACCAGCAGGGGAGGCGGCAGCAAGTCGACGAGTACGGCAACCTTGTACCTGTGAGCCATGGTGGTATTCAGGGCCAGCAGCAGGGTCAAGCCGGCGGGTACGGCGTCGCGGGCACCGGCACCTACGACGCCGGGGGCTACGGCGGCGGCCAGCAGGCCGGGTACGCCCCCACTGGCACCGGCACGCATGACGCCGGGGGCTATGGCCGCTCTGGTTATCCGGGTTACGGGGCTACCGGAACAGGCGTCCATGACGCCGGTGGCCCAGGAGGGTATGGAGCCACAGGTACCAGAGCTCACGGTACGCATGGCGGCGTGGCCGGATTCCAGGACGGCGGCGCCGTCGGGCACACTAGTGGTATGCATGGTGCAACAGGCATGGGGACCCATGGTACTGGTACCGGTCATGGTGCCACCGGAATGCATGACACCGCGGTTTTAGGCGGTGGAGGGCACACCGGCACCGGCATGATGCCCAGCCATGGCACGGGTCACGGGGCCACAGGCATAACTGGAACCGGCGGCGCGTTCCCCCATGGAGCTGAGCACAAGACAGGCGGCATCCTACGCCGCTCCGGCAGCTCCAGCTCCAGCTCGGTGCGTTTAATTTCTTGCTTCATTATTGCTATATATTTTCACGCTCTTGCACTCCCACTATTTATTTTGTGTTCTCTCGATCGAGCTTTTTGACTAATTAAACACGCAAGAATCTTCTCGTGCAGTCATCATCTGAAGATGATGGCATGGGTGGGCGCCGGAAGAAGGGTCTAAAGGAGAAGATCAAGGAGAAAATGCCCGGCGGCCACAGGGACAACCAGGGCCAGGCGACGGCCACCGGAGCATACGGCGGCACAGGATACACTGGGGCTGCCCCGACAACCGGTACAGGAACCAACGGCGGCGGGACGTACGTGCCGACGACGACCGGAGGCACCCACGAGAAGGGCGTGATGGAGAAGATCAAGGAGAAAATCCCGGGTGGCCACAAGGACTACGACCAGCACCAGCACACCACCGCGGGAACCGGCGGCGGCTATGGCGGAACCACCGACACGTACGGAACGACGACTGAGGGGACGCATGAGAAGAAGGGCTTCATGGAGAAAATCAAGGAGAAGCTCCCCGGTCAGCACTAAATATAATAAGCAGCTCGTCCGGCTGGCGCCCTGTCAAGTTTGTGGACTGCCAATAATAAGTATATATTATATATAGAATAAAGTAGTGAAGAATAAACGGCAGCTACGTGTTGGTATATGTGCGTTTACATTGTAACCACCTTAATAATCCTGGGTGTGTTCATGTGACAAAGTAGTAGAAATATCGTTCCATGACAAGATGGAATAACATAAGTTACACAGTTATGCTTTCAAGTCAATGTTACTATCGTGGTCAATCTTACTATCATGGTTATGACCTCCTTAAAAACATCTACTCTGTCCTAAGGATATAAATATATGAGACTATCTCCAAAAACATCATCCAAAATACTAGATCCATTTTATGTTTGGATAGCCCTATAGATAAAGGGTTTAATATTTATTTTTTTATCTTCTCTAGTAATATTTATTTTTTATTTTCTCTAATAACTGGACTTAAAAGAGACCCTTTTTACAAATAAGTCTCATATTTGGGTTACGACTTATTTTAAGTTTAGGTCTCCATATGAAGATGGTCTAATGGATTGTGCCTCTGCTGTAATTTAAAATAGATCTTGCATATAGGTATTTTGTTGAAAGCTAATACAGTACCATTCACGATATTTAGGTTTAGGTCTCCATACTCAAGATATTTAGGTTTAGGTCTCTATACGAGTCATCAGAGACGGTCTTGGAAGCCTCAATTCTTTCTGTCCTAATAAAATAATACAACTGCTCCTGTACTCTTTTTTTAAAAATAGCACGAATCTCAAAGCAAATAATTAAAGAAATTAATTATTTTATATTATTTTACCTCTGGGTCCCGCTGGGCCCAGCCCGTGCAAGACCAGCCTGACCCCAGCTCTTATCCAGATGGGAACTAACGTCTGTGGAAGTCTCCGTGAGACCGTGACTCCGTATTGACGCCGCCGTTTCACTCGTCGCCCTCGCTCGCTACTCCTCCCCCGATCCCATTTGTTCGTGGTTTGTGGCAAGGGCTACGGCGGCGCCGACGAGGCCGTTGAGGAAGAAGACGCCATGCCACCGGCCACCGCACCCCCATCGCCCCTACCGCGCCTCCTTCCCCCTCCGTCCGCGCCCCCACCGCACCACGCGCCACTGGCCGCCGCGGCGCAGGGCACACCGGCCGGGGGAGGCGGCCGTCCACGCCCCCATGGCCCCCACAAGTCACCGGCCGGGGGAGGCGCCCGCCCGCGCCCCGTCTGCGCTCTCATGGCCGCCCGCGCCCCGCCGCGCCCCCGGCCGCGGGCGGCGCCCCCCATCTTAGGTTGCCATGTCTGTGCTCGCTATGTGTTCTTGATTCAAGCGTTCTAGTTTGATTTCTTCTTTTCTTAGGTTAGCCACTGATCAAAGGGGCGTGATTGTGTTCTTGAGGCCAACTGTTGGCACGCACGAGTACCTGGCGCCCGAGATCGTGTCCGGAGACGGGCACGGCAGCGCGGTGGACTGGTGGACGCTGGGCATCTTCGGCTTCGAGCTCCTGTACGGGGCCACTACGACGAGGCCACGCTCGCCAACATCGTGGCGCGCACGCTCGAGTTCCCCCGGGACCGGGACCCGCCACCGCCGTGTCAGTGTCGCCGGCCGCCAGGGACCTCGTCGCCGCGCTGCTCATCAAGGACCCCGCGCGTCGCCTCGGCCATCAAGCGGCACCCGTTCTTTGGCGGCGTCAACTGGGCGCTGCTCCGGTGCACTAAGCCCCCTACGTGCCGCCGTCGTTCAGCGTGCGTAACGGTAAGGCTGGCGGCGGCGGCAGTGGGAGCGTACTTGTTGGACGGCAGTTGTCCCTGTAATTCACTGTAATTGTCCCTGTAATTCACTGATGCTGCAAGTCCTCGACTACTTCAAATAGATGATTTCAGAAACTAATCTTGTATAGTTCTATTGCTGCCAATCTCTACATAACCAAATCTGCACCATAGAAGCTGGTCTCTTATTGGGCCACGTCATCTGAAAAACCTCAACCGCTAGATCTTGATCGGACAGACTAACTAGCGTTTCTAGAGCTTTCCTCTGGAGCGCGCTGAAACGCCGCCTCCCGGTCCTCGCCGCACCCCGCATCCCGGCGTCCACCCTCCATTTGCCCCGCTGCGGGTGCCTTCCCGGCGCGACCATGGCACGCCCGCGGTCAGGAGCACGCGCCCAGAGTGGCAAATGACAATCATCTACCTGCTTCAATTCCATTCCTGATTAAACAAAAACCGCTGTTCCACTTCCACAGTGGACTGGAAGAAAATCACAATTTGCAGTTAATTTTCGCCTATAAATGTTGATGTTACAGTTACAGCAGTGACATCAGGGCTAAGGAATTTGTGCATGCTTTTCTGAATGAAAGCGTGCTTCGGAATTCTGCGTCAATAGGATTGATGCTGCTGCATTCACCGAGTTGCCGTCCAAAATTTGCACTGTATTTGTGTCGACTTCAGGGTAATCAATCACGTATGTTGATACGACACCACATATTATAACAAAAGTAAACGATACTCCTGCTCATAGTATACCAAGCTACTCCCTCCCTCCTCCCAAAAAGAAAACATGTCACCCGGACCCGGTCTAAGATTCAAAATCTGTCCCATATCTGCATATATCTTTCCTGATCTGGAGACAGTGATGTACATGGTCTGTTAATCACCTACTCCTACTAGTACAAAAATCTGAATATACTTTGTCAAGTAAATGGTACCATGCATGAACGAGGATAGCATGGCACTGTATCTTTTTCTCATGGCAGTACCAGCCGATTTTTTTTTGTTTTTTAGCCCTTTTTTAAAAGTTTTTCACAAATACGCACCTGGAGGTATGCTTTCAGGCCATGTTCGCTTGTTTTATAATCCGTACTCTTCAGCTTATTTTTTCAGCCGGAGCAGTGTTTTTTTCTCCCAACAAATCAGCCGGAACAGAGTCCCGGCTTATTTTTTTTTCAGCAAAGCGAACGGGGCCTCAAAATCTGGACCCTCACCTCGGCACCGGAGTAACTGGTGCTAGGTCTTGGGGTCACGTCGGCATCAAAGTAGAGCTGACGGTGACATGGCAGCCAGCTCGGCGCCGTGGATCTTGGCGCCGAGCAGGCCTTACAGGTGGATCCGTTTCCTTTCTCTCTTCCTTCCTTTTTCTCTCTTCCTTTCTCTCTCTCTTCTCTCTCTCGCTCGACGCCTCCCACCGCCGGCGCCGCTCCTCCTCGCCACGCCCTGCCCCGACCACCGTTGCCGCTCCCGTCCCCCGGCGCCGCGCTGTGCCGGCCGGCCGCCCCGCCGTGGCCCGCCCGCCCCGTGTCGCCAGGCCAGGCGCTGCTGCCTCTCTGTCCTCCACGTCCGACCACACGTGTTGGCCGTTCCCCAGAGCCCCGTCCCACGGCCCTCCACCGCTCCCGATGCCTCCTCCTGCTCTCCACCGCGTCGTGCACTGCCATCGTTGGATAGGTAAATTTCGTGTATATGCAATGTAGTTAGTTAGTGAGGTTGAATTGTTGTGTAGTAGTTAGTTTATTGATGTACTTAGGATGGTAATGTGATAACCTATTTAGTTTAATTAGTTGGTGATCTAGAGATTAGGTGATAACCTAGTTAGACTATTTACTTAGTTAGTTAGCTATCTATTTAGTTTGTTATGATAACCTATTTAGTTTTATTAGTTGGTGATGTAGTGATAAGAGGATAACCTAGTTGTTGGACATGTATGGAGCTAGTTACTATGTTATTTGCGAAGCTAGCAGTTACCTAGTATGTAGTTGTTGGCACGTAATTTGGACTAAACGAAATGTGTTTGGATTTGTGTATGAAATAGATGGACAACCTAGTGAGCATATATCATGGAGGCACCGTGGAAAGAGATCGTTATGGATATGTTGAGTTTGTTGACATGCAAAGCGTGCTCGTGTTATTCAATGAGAAGCCTTCATTTTATGAGTTGGTTGCAAGGGCTCGGGAGGAGCTACATTGCCATGATGATGATTGCATCGTAGTTGAGGGTGTACTTCACCTTGGTTCCCCTCCCAACATCCCAAGGAAGATGATCTCAATTGGGTGTGTGGATCAGTAGAAGAACTATGTGAGATCGGCTATGAAGATCCAGTTCCAAAGTTTGGACGTGGTTATGCGTCGGGTGTTAGTTGATCCCGTCCCTTGTGGGTTTTCCCCACCAATGGGTCAGCAGGCACACTATGAATGTGGAGGTTGCACCTATGGTTCCCGATGCTCAATCTGCCCCCAATGAGCTACTTGGAGATGCTTGTCAGACTCATGATGTTGTGGCAGACCCTTCTCATGAGATCCCTTTGACACAGAATCATCCGAGTAAGTGTCTTATCTACATCGTTCTTTGGAGCTTACCCCCTTCCTTACATCCATTTTTCTCATTCTTTCCTCGTATTTCTGCTTATGTTGCAGGAGACATTCCCAACAATGTGGATGTGCCTCCTGTTGTTGCGGAAGTGCACTATGGAGATGGATTCTGTGCCTCTAATAGTGTTGAAATTATGAATAATTTGGAGCCATATGAGATGGCAAGGGCTCTTGATTCTGATGATGATTGTCCTGTTGGAGAGCTAACGGAGAGTGACGTTGAGATACTGAGGCGTATCTTTCCTGGCCGCCGTAATCCAAGAGTTCACGAGTTCAGCGATCTTGCTCATTCCGATCAGGTGTGTGCAGAAGGACATGATGATGAGCTGCTAGAAGCTCCTGAGGCCACCCCTAACATGGTAATTGAGAAGGGTAAGGTAATCAAGGACCTCCCTACATTGAAGAGGTGGTTGCAGGCGTTTGTTGTGATATGAAAGAGACCTTACAAGGTCTTGCATTCATATGCGGAGCGCCATTACACAGTTGTGTGTGACAAGGAACGCTGCCCACGGAGGGTTTGTGCAAGGAAGCATAAGATCACTGAAAAGTGGAAGATCACAAAAGTTGTCGGGACACATGATTGTGATGACCATGTGCTCACACTAAAGCATCAACAGTTGACATCTACCCTCATTGCCAAGCGGTTGATGGGAATATTGTAGAGAGAACCCAACATGAAGGTTAGGACAATTATCAGGACCGTTGAGGCGTTGTATGGAGGTTATGTGATAACTTATGGTAAAGCTTGGAGGGCTAAATAGCGAGCGTGGAAGATGATATATAGGGACTGGGAGGATGAGTATGAGCAGCTGCCAGTACTTTTCAATGCAATCAAAGCAGTGAATCCAAGCATGCATTATGAGTACATCCCAAAACCAAATGTATGGAAGGATGGGAGACAAATATTCTTCCGTGCTTTCTAGTGCTTCCCTTAGTGTGTTGAGGCCTTTAGGCACTGTCGTCCTGTCTTCTCCATTGATGGTACATTCTTGATTGGCAAATACCAGGGCACACTTCTTATAGCCATATCCTGTGACACAAACAACAAGTTGGTTCCTTTGGCATTTGCTTTGGTTGAGAAGGAGAACAATGACAGTTGGGGATGGTTCTTGAGGCTAGTCTGGATACATGTGGTTGGGCCTGGCAGGGAGGTTGGCGTCATATCTGATAGGCACTAGGGCATAATTAATGTCACACGAGTAGATAGAGGGGTATGCACCTTTGCACCATCGTTGGTGTATTCAGCACCTTGCCGAGAATCTACTCTAGAAGGATGGTGTGAAGGATAACTTTGATCCATTCCAGGAGGCTGCTTGACAACTTGAGGACAAGTACTTTTAGAAAAAGTTGGAGCATGAGAACCGCATCAAATGCAGAAGGTAGACAATGTCTCACAGGTTTGATGAGGGATTTGGGGAAATGGACAAGAGCTCACGACGCCGGTGGATGGAGGTACAAGTTTTAGTACAGCAACATGGCAGAGTCATTCAATAAGTTGATGTTGGGGATACGTGGTATGCCCGTGAATGCAATCGTTCAATTCACCTTCTACAAGCTTGTTGCTTGGTTCAACGATAGACACGCCCATGCAATGAAGTTGCAGAGTGATGGAGAGATATGGGCTCCAAAACTAAAGCGACACCTAGAGAAGGCAAATGAAAGGGCTAGCACACATAGGGTTACATGTTTTGACCATGCCACAGGGACTTATCTGGTCGAGCATAGGGGCAGTACAATGTCCGACGGTGAGGTCCGAGAGTCAAGGATGCATGTGGTAGTCCTCTAAGATTTCACATGCACTTGTGGTAAACCAAGGCAGTACCACTTTCTATGTTCTCATTTGGTGGTAACAGCTAGGCATCGCAACTATAATATCGAGAGTAGGATACCTCATGAATTTAGTGTCAACACACTTGTGCACACATGGAGCCCCTGCTTCGTGCCTTTCTAGGACCCTAGAGAGTGGCCTCCATATGATGGGCCAAAGTACATTGCGGATCCAGCTTACCGTTGGAACAAGCGTGGATCCAGGAAGAGGACGAGGCACAGGATGGTTATGGATCAGATACCCGAAAGAACGAGGCATGGGAGAGGAACCCCATTTCTTACTGACCCAAGCAATACGAGTGTGGCAAGTGTGGTAGACTGGGCCACAGTTCATGCACTTGCCATTGACAGATTAGTTAAGTGCGACTATTGGTTGTTTTCATTATTTCATATTTATTGTATTCATTTCATTAATTATGCATGTCTCAATTTATGCTTCTAATTGTGTCAATTACTTGTATATTTCTAAGTTTATGTTTCATTGTATATTGAATTTCTATTTCATTGACCTTTTTTTGTAGGATGACACAATTCCACCTGCTTGACTCGGCATATGAGGAGACCCACAGAGGATGTCTCATAGCGGAAGGGCAGGTAATAATCTATACGTCTTGTTCAAATTTTTGTAAGCATACATGTGTTCATGAAGTAACGGGAGACTATATTTTATTCCATGCAGGACCTTCCACTGCTTCATCCTAGAACCCACAACAGGTTCTTGGACATGCAGTACAATGACAGGTACACTCCTTTCCTGCAAAGAGCTGGCCTAAATGTCATTTCTTTTTAGGTTCATCGTGGGTTGCCCACGTTCAACTCAACGGCCTTAACTGCATTGGTTGATAGGTATTATCTTCAACCATTGCCTCCATTCGTATACATTTGTTCATGTGCTTACCTTTCTGACATGTAATCTTGCTTTGTCTAAAATGTAGGTGGCGGCCGAAGACTCACAACTTTCACTTGCCTTTTGGAGAGATGACAATCATGCTCTAGGACTATCAGAAGATTCTAGGTCTGAGGATTCATGGCAACACAGTGACTGGGCCATGCAGGTTAGAAGGTTGGAGAGCATAAGTAGAGGCCTTCGTTGGGTGTGAGGTTGGTGAGCAAGGGGCTCGCACTTCTAGAGTTCTAATCTCCTAGCTTCGGTAAGAGTTCACATAGTGCCATGAGGAGGCAGACGACGAGACAGTTGGGTACTACTACATGGCGTGGATCCTACACCTGTTTGCCTATGTTCTCTTCCCTGATGCAATGGGGGACACTATGTTGTGGATGTAGGTCCACTGCCTCACTGACTAGAACCAAGCGGGTCAGTACAACTGGGGCTCTGTAGTGTTGGCTTTTCTTTACCGGTAGCTTTGTGAGGCATGTCATTGGACTTCGTCCTCAGCCTCACTTGGTGGATGCTTGTACCAACTCCAGTTGTGGATGTGGGCTCATCTTCTAGTTGGCCGTCCCAAGGTTCTGGCTCATCGTGACTGGTTCCCAGGTGTCGGTGTTTCGAGTTACCACCGATGAGTAAATTTCTAATATTGCGCGTCTAGCTCGGATGGTGTGCTTAGAGGACACGAGGTTTATACTGGTTCGGGTAGAAAGTCCCTACATCTAGTTCATCGCTGCTACTCGTGTTACTAGAACTAAAAGTTTGTAGTAGGAGTTACAAACGGGCGAGAGAGGGAAAGGATCCCAAGTCTCTGGTGGAAAGAATGAATGGGTGCTTAGAGCTCGACTACTGCTCAGCCGAGTGTTCATGTAGTGCTCTTGTGTTGATCTAGATCAGATCTCGATGGGTCGATTAATTCGGGTCCTGTTCATGGGACGCCCGACTTTCTCTTTTATAGGCCAAGGGAAAGCACGGGTTATAGCGGAGGAAAAGAGAAGAACCAGAGAGAGAGGAAGGCCTTTAGGATTGTCGAGTCCTTCTTCTCCCTCACATGGGTCCTACCGACCTTGTAGACGTCAACAGGGATAGCTCCACATCGTGGCCCTGTCCGTCACTGGTGCAATGCGCAGGCATCGTCTGCCGGTCTTGGTGTTCCATCCCATCCCGGTGGACGTCATGGTGAACTAATGTGCCTATCATCGTTCGTACGAGGGTTAGACAGAACTGCACCGGCATGCCCGACGTTGTTCTTGATGTGAACCCTCAGGTATGGCCCATCATGGCCATGGGTTACGTGTCAGAGCTTTGACCTAGGCCCATATGCTTGGACCTAGAGTGGTTGTCGGCGGTATGGGTCCCTGTCGGGCGAGGCAGAGCCTACACCCAAGGGGTCAAGCGAGGCGGAGCGCAAACCCAAGGGTCAAACCAGGTGGAGCCCGCGGCCTTGGGGTCAGGTGAGATGGAGCATGTGACCTTAGAGTTGGGCAAGGCAGAGACCTCCCCTAGAGGTCGAGTGAGGTGGATCCCATGACCTTAGGGTTGAGCTAGGCAGAGCCCTCCCCCAGAGGTCGGGCGAGGCAAAGCCCGTGGCCTCGGGATTAGGAGAGGCAGAGCCCACGGCCTTAAGGTCAGGCGGGACAGAGTCCGCAACGTTGGGGTCAGGCGAGGCAGAGCCAGCGGCCTCAGGGTCGGGCGAGGCAAAGCTCACGTACTTCAGGGTTGGGCGAGGCAGAGCCTATGGCCTTGAGGTCGGGCGAGGTGGAGCCCTTCCCCAGAGGTTAGGTGAGGCGGAGCCCGCACACCTAGGGGTTGGTTGGAGCTGTAGTCGTGCTCTTGACTGCTCAGATGAATCAATATTGATGACCATGAGCTCCTCCTCTTTGGGTACCCTAGTATTGGTCCCTATTTACACCAAAATTTGGGAAGAGGAATGTAGGAACTCGAAGCTCCCAAGATCGTGTCATCAAGGAATCGATTGTATGAGGATCGATATCAGCTGATTCAGATGTGACACTGGAATTGGCTCTCTTCGAATGACGTCAGCAGATAACGATAATGGGCTACAGTTGGCGTCGGGAAATACATATCATACTCTACGAAAAGGGAAAGATTAGAGTTCAAGTTATCTTAAGTTAGGAATCCTTTATACCAAAGATTGTAATGAGTCGTACTTGAGTAGGATTCATGTTTAGGCTCCGGGTATAAATATTAGACCTCGGCTATTGTAAAAGGACATCTAATCAATCAAATACAATTTACTTTTTTCGGCTCCGTGCCAACCCTTAGGAGCAGCAGTAGAGTAGATCTCAGTGAGTTCTTAAGCGAGCAGGGCTGTATTGGTCTGGCCAACCTCCGGCTTGTTTGTAAGTACTATCATGGCTTATACTTTGGTTTGTATGGCTGCATTGATCCGGTCGACCTCCACTGCGAACTCTAGTATAAGCTAGTTATCGACTCTTATCTAGTTCAAGTACGGTTGCATCGATCCGGTTGACCTCCACTGCTCGAACTAGATTAAGGTCAAGTTATTGGCTCCACCTAAGGGTGTCGTCCTTTGGATAGATTCATTAATTTACCGATCTTGCTGATGTTCTTATTGATATTAGTTTGCAGCAACATCAATCTGCTCGGTCAAGATCGATTTAGATCAGTCTGATATCCTTTTAGTCCATCGTTCGCTTTGTCACAATATGATATTTCTTACTCTGAGTGACGGGTTAAGGCATGTATGATCTTAGAGAGGTTTGCTGGTTAGTTAAATCTGGTTTATAGTTCACTATAATGGCTGTAACGAACCGGTTGATCCCCACTAATGGCACTATAGATTGGAGGACGCTAGTTAGTAGATTTGTTCTCGATTAGGCGTGACCTTAACTGTTTGCTATGCCTGCATCGACTAAATAGCCGATCGCCTATGTTTTAACGCCTACGGTGTGTGTCCATGATTCTGTTAAACTTAAATAGATCTGTTTACTTTAAAGGTTTGATTTATTGTCTTTATCATGGCTGCATCGATCCGGTCAAACCCCACTGTTAGAGATAGCAGGTTAGGTCTAATGAGTCCATAGGTTTGTCCGCGTGAAATAGTCAATTGTTCACATGCTGTAGTCCCTTTTCACCCGAATCGGCTATTTTAGCCGATTCGTCTGAGCCTTCAGGTATAGCATGTCTTTCGGAAAGCCTATTGAAATACAGATGTTTTTGTGGATTCTTTGGTTTTTTGTTTGTTATTATCATCATAACTGCCATCGATCCGATCGAACCTCACTGTTGATGGTAACATATTAGATTTAGAGCGTTTGTAGATCCATTTGTATCAGACAGTCGATTTGTTCGCATGCTATATCCTTTCTCATTAGATTCATCGGCTCAATGCTTTATGCCGGTAATATCTGCCTAGCTGATGATCTTCCTTACATCTACGTGTACTGTACCTATCAACATAAAATCAATTGCTACCCATGAGCTTTATAGTCCGTAACAGCAAATTTCTGTGTGTATAAGCTATTTAGTCGATTTTCTTGTCTGGCTGCTCCCGAAGCGGCACAGTTGGAACTATCTGGGCAAAGACCGGCATGTTCCACCTTAAATTACTGATAAATTTTCTCTCCTTGTCAATTGCAGGGTCAAATTGACTAGCACGTCTTGGGAGGAATTCACAGGATCGGTTACCCCTGCGTTGAAGCCAAGCAGATCTCTAGGCTTGCTCCATCAAGCAGATCCTTCCAGCTTACCGTGTGTCGACACACATTTTTGTGCCGGCAGTCCTCGACACTAGGTCAGCCTCCACGTCGGTAGCGGATGTGGGCGTACCTTTGGGACTAGGTTGGAGTTCCTGCATGCGAGGTTAGAGCGGGCGTACATTGAGTTCACAAATGAGCTAGACACGCTCATAGCCTCTAGCATAAGTAAATTGTATTTCCCATGCTGGTTTGAAATGGTTTAGTATAGCATCTAACATCTTGTTTTGACATGTTCCTGGTGTCGTGGGAGCCGTACGATAGAGAGAGGGCACTTCCTTTTGGGTTGAGCAACATGTGTGGGTGAGACTACGACTTCTACAGGATGAGGTGCCCTCTAATCTGCTTCTATGCTGTCGAGTTCCACCTGCCAGATAGAGTTGCACGGCCAATTTAGAGTGAGACAGCTTTGACCAATGGCTTCATTCTTGACTGGCGTTGACTTACACAAGTAAGTGTTCTACTATTTCAATTGTCCCGTTATAGTCCATTTCCATTAGTTCCTATATAAGAAAGTAATGATGAGGTACGTGCACTTTTAATATGGCCACATGTATATGGATTGAGATGAATGTGCGCGTATGGAATGCATATATTCGTGTCATATTTTTATTTGGTTTGCATCAAAAAACAAAGAAAACTCTACTGAAATTTTCTATACAAATTTGTATTACTTCATATAAAAACTTCACTAACGATGGCGTACGTGACGTGCAGGTTGGATCATTAGAAGAACAGGAAGATTTTTGATTGGGAGAAGCACCACCACTACTACATTGAACAGTGGGAGCTGTTGGACGCCAATGTGGACGAGAACGACAAGTCATACACGAACCATGAGTACAGGTGCTACCAAGCTTGGTACCAAGGTGCGACACACGTTGCAGGCTGAGGCTACAATGGATAGAAGATGACTACGCCAACATCGAATCCTCCGATGATGAAGACACAGCGTATGACCAAACTACTCATGTAGGAAGGCAGGCGGAGGCAGGACCAATCTTGGACATGGGGGTAAGTCAATTGCCTTATTTTTCTATGTTCAGTTTGTAAGGAAAATGGACCCTAGGCCCATTTACTTTGGATTTTGGTGTTTGATGACCAACATAACCAAGTTGGACTAATGAATTTGCAAGTGATTATTTTGTAGTTCAATAGGGTGCAAGATGTGACTTGGACGAAGGCGACGTGATGATCCAATGTTCAACACCTTAAGCAAGATCCTAGGAGCACAAGAGAAGACCCAAGATATCAAGCAAAGTCCAAGCATGAAGATAGGAACCAAGCCATAGGTAAGATCGCGAAGGAACGAGCTCACAGAGGTGACCGGATGCTGGCGGAAAGTGACCGGACGCACTGATCAAGAGGCTCGGCTACAACAAGCGTCATCAGCAGCGACTGGACGCTGAACAAGTAAAATGACCAGACGCACCGATGGCACTATTCATCATTCCGGCAACACATTCAGCATTGACCAGACACTGGCAACAAATCGACCGGACATAAAACTACAGCGTCCGATCGAGTACAGAAAGGTTCCAGAGTGGCGAAATTGCGACCGGACGTGTCCGGTGGCATGTGACCGGATGCTGGCAGCATCCGATCAGTTGATCATGGCTCTAATGGTCGGGACGACCGGACGCGTCCGGTCAGGACGTGATCAGTGTCTGGTCAGTAGCAGAAAAGCGGGATTTTGTCCCCAACGACTACTTTCTCAGCGGGGCTTATAAATAAACCCCCCAACCAGCCATTTATAGTGTGTGGAGCTGAGAAAACATATCTAGGGTGTGGATACACCATTTTAGTGATCTCCACTTGCATAGTGCTTAGTGTTTCATTAGGTGATTAGCGTAGGTGCTTTGCGAAGTTCTTAGTTTGATTAGACCACCGCTTATGCGCTTGCTCTAGGTTTAGGCCTAGTGATTAGGCGCGCACCATTGTTGTACATCGGAGGGGCTTATAGTCTTGCGAGATCACACCAACCATGTTTGTGGTGTGGCCGCCACCGCGTACTAGAGGGAACAAGGCCCGCGGTGTTTCGGCCAGAAGCTTGATAGTGAAGACGGCGGGGAGCATCCGGGAGAGGCTTGTCGGAAGGCACGTCGAATACCCACTTGCGCGTGGGGAAGGCCCGAGGCTATCCATGGAGTGACTCGACCGGGAGCTTGGCCCTTGTGAGGGATTCCTTGCGAGAGGCTCTAATGAGGACTAGGGAGAAGCTAGCGCGCTTCTCTATACCTCGGTAAAAATACTGGTGTCGTCGATGGGAGTTTGCATATCTCTACCTTGCTCTTTAGCTTCCGCATTTACATTGTTTGTATTACTCCTTTTGCGGTAGAGATAGCAACATATTAGCAAAACCATAGTTGCACATTTAGATAGTTTATCTTTTGCATAGGTTTTTGCTAAGGTTAGAAAAAGAGGCCATAGTTTAGAAGTAGATTTATAAGTTGCCTAATTCACCCCCCCTTCTTAGGTGTCATGGTCCCCTTCACAGTTACATACCAATACAATTTTACTGAGAACTTCGTTGCAGGGCAACACCCTCAAATGCTCGGTTGAAGACATTGAGCGCTTTCGTTCGAGAGTCAGGGACGACAACACGCATAGCTTCCTAGACGTAAGATTCTAAAAATTCTTTCAAGTATAATATTAATACGTTAAATTCTTTCAGTTAACATAATTTTATACAACAGAGACTGTCACGTCAGCCGTGCGGCTACTCATTGTGGTTGCAGGACAGCCATGACACAAGATGTGCATGTTCCTTCCGCTGGCAGAGGAGGCATAGGTTTGTCTATCTAAGCACCTACAGGGTCCATATGCATTGCGTATGAGGATGAGGACGAGGATGACAAGGAGGTGGACCAGAGGCATGAGGAGCTTGGACCGTCTCAGCTATAGGATGCTCCCTCAACTCAGCCTACACAACCTTCAGGCACTAGGCGACGTCGTCCACTTGACCCTTACACTCCAGGCACCTAAAAGGATCAACATGCCCAAGAAGGAGGGGTGAATTGGGCTAATTCTAAATTTCTTTCAATAATTAAGCCCTACACTTAGCCCATTTCACCCGCTTGTGCCTAGAAGTGTTTCTATTGTTCAACCGCACAAAAGTTTTGCACCCTAGGTTCTAATCCTACTTTAGCATGGCAATTCTAAGAATGTAAAGACATGAATTGAATTGCTCAAATGTAAATGCTCAAAGTAAACAGAAGGAGAGGAACACGGCGATGTTTTCCGAGGTATCGGAGAGTCGCCATTCCCCACTAGTCCTTGTTGGAGCACCCACACAATGGTGTAGCTCCCCCTTGATCCGCGCAAGGATCAAGTGCTCTCTATGGGCTGATTCTTTGACACTCCATCGAGGCGAATCGCCCACAACCGCTCACAACATGACTTAGGTCATCCACAAGCTCCGCCGGATGATCACCAAGTTTCTAATCACCACTGAGCCATCTAGGTGATGACGATCAACAAGAGTCACAAACACAAACTCTCGCTTGACCAAGACAAGCCTAATGAGAAAGGTGGATCCACACTTGCTACTCCCTATGCACTAATGAGGTCCTTGATCTTGGATTATCGAATCTCAATCACCACACTAGGCTCTTGCTCTCCCTCACACTCCAAAGGTGTTTCTCAGCTGAACAAATGGGCAAGAGGGCTAAGTTGGATGAGTAGGAGAAGTATATATACTCCCCACTTTAAAACATAATCGTTGTTGTCCAACTCAGCAGTTTTTAGGGTGACCAGACGCACCAGTCAGTAGACAATGGCTATGTGGCGCCAGCCTATCAGGGAAGGCTGTTGGAGTGACCTGATGATGGCCAGCGTCTGATCAACATCCACCGGATGTGTCCGGTCAAGAATTTTGGTCTCTAGACCCTCTTTGATGTTGACCTGACGCTGTAAACTCAGCGTCCGGTCATTTACTGTTCAGTGTCCGGTCCTCCCTGACAATGAGGCCCTACTACTATAGATACAACTAGAGGCATGTTCGGTTCCAATCACTGTGCAGCATCCGGTTGCTCCTTGGCTTCTGTTGTGCGCACTGATCACGGACTGGACGCAACACTTGTGAGTCCGGTCATCACTAAAACAGCGTCCGGTCAATATTTGACCCTCCATTCACTTTCAATTCAAAATCCTTTGTGAATGAGAGTGAAACCAATTGATCTTTGGGCTATTCCTGCGGTACATAGTGCTAAGTTTGACAAGTGTGCACCACACCTAACCCATTAGACTCACCTAGGTCAAGCTACTAGTTTATAGCCCCCTTAATAGTATGGCCAAATAAAAAACAAAGTCCTAAACTACTCTAAGTGTCTCTCCAACGCCAAACAACACTTAGAACTAGTCCGTCCTTAACCTTGTCGTCCATCCTTTGAAAATCAAAATGATTTCCATCGATAGGGGCATGAAAACCATAATTGTCCAAACAATCATCATTACCATGACCTAACTTAAGTTGCCTCTGCAAAACACACGTTAGTTATAGTAATCTCGTGTCATCATTAATCACCAAAACCTAACTAGGGGCCTAGATGCTTTCAGCACCGACGCTCTTGGTCACAAGGGTAAGGGTAAGACTATGAGGCAGCGAGGGTTTGTGGTAGATGTTATTATGTACTATTATGGACTTTGTGGACTTTCATTATGAACTATTGTGGACTGTATGGACTATTATTATGGATTGTATGTACTATTATTATGGACTATGAACTACTATGGACTATAATTATGGACTGTGTGGACTATTAATATGCTCATGTATATGGTTTGAGATGAATGTGGCATATATTTGTATGTTTGAACATGTTACATTGAGGTTAAATATTCATGTCATATTTGTGTATGGATTGCATAAAAAATAGGGGAAATTATGCTGAAATTTTCTACCTAAAGTATATTTGTGCAATATACCTATAGCATCTAGCCTTTATAGTGATTTATCATGTCACCGTCGAATCGGCTTTTCAGTGTCCTTTGAAATAGCGATTGAAGTTCTGAATTCGAATAGGCTTTTCAGTCATGGAATCTAGGCTCCCTAGTGTCCTTCGATGTAGGCTTTTCAGTAATTCAGAGTAGACTTTTCAGGAGCATTTACAACATAATACAACGGCTAGCAAACCTACCTTCGCCTATATATATGCGTTCCAGGATGCATTGCTAACCAAAAGCAAAAACCAAACTAGTATTCGGTTTCGTTGGAGTAGGAATGTCTGGAGGGTCATCTAGAGGAAAGGGTTTTGGGAGTGGGAGAGGAAAGGGGGGACGAAGGGAACTCCCATTGTGTGGGAGGGGTCTCTTGGTCCTGATTTCTTTGAGGAACCAATGTATCAGTTTTCCCCCGAGAGCAAGAGTGATTTCACTAAAAAGTGCCCTCTCAGAGGATACAATAACCGAAAGAAAGATTGGCCAAAATGCATACATGGTGAGGACTGCTTAGTGCAAATGTTTACCGAGGGGATCAACGGAGGTCGTCACTTCTTCAAATGCCTATGAGCATAGGTAATTTCTATTACATTTCGTTTGTTAAATATGTTTCTCGAATACCCTTACAACTCACAGGACATACTTATTATAGTCTTTCGAGTCTGAAGAAAACTATGGGTTCACTAGGTGGATTGATCCTTGACCAATTTATCCGCATCAGTGGTACATCTACTACCTGTAGGACCGTATCTTCGATCTACAAAGGGAAGTTAGCAGCGGTTACAAGGAAGACGAAGACGACGACAATAACAATGGTGTAGGTTCACAAGAGGCAGTCTGCAATGATCCATATTGCATCTGCCCAAATCACAAGAACAAGGGGCCTCCGCCGCCACCCCTGCCACCACCACCAACAACAATGAGAGGCTACTGTAGAGAAGGTGCAACATAATTTGCTATGTGGCTACACTACTAGGATGACCCTATCTTATTCACATGGCATATTCATGTGTTTGTTGTTTGGTTTAATTACCTAAGGCATATTAGGTTTAGTCAAAGGAACTATGTATCCCTTGTTTGGTACATGTTCTCACATGCCATTTTGTGTGCTTGTTGTTCGCTTCAATTACCTAAGGCATGTTAGGTTTAGTTCAGGACCTCTGTACCCTAGTTTGGTACATGTTCTCACATGCCATTTTATGTGTTGTGCGTGTTGAATTATATAATCCCTACTTCGTTAGGTTTTATTTGCAATACGTGATCTCATTTCACTACGTCCTTAATATTAAACTGAATATTTTGACCACAGATAATGAAAAAGAACAACACAATGAAAAGTCCAATACTATGACACATTAAACAACACAATAATACTAGAAGTACATGCCTGACAAACTAAATAACGCAGTACATGACCTAAGTATGCCCATACTTAAAGTGCATTACATGACAACACAATGAAAAGTTCAACAATAGACAACATTGTTCATGAATAAACCATAGAACTAGCAAGCCATGGAGACTACTGAGTGCAATAAGACCACTTTCTCTTCCTCAGAGGATCAGGATTCTCCTCCATTGCTGCTTTCACTCGGCGTGCACGCTCAAGCTTCTTCTCCCTCTCCTCCATGTACGCAGCAACACGCCTCCTTTCCTCCTCTTCCTTGTACTCCTTTTCTGTAGCCTCCTCTCTACATCTCTTCTCCATCATCTCCTTGTCCTATGTCTCCCACCGCAATAGTTTCTGCATCCATTCCTTATCTTCAGGCTTGATCTCAGTGTCGATCCATTGCTCAAAATTATACAGCGGTGGAGGGGTCTACAACAAATGCAATTGTTACAAAATAAAAAAATCGTGCAAGATTTCATATGACACAAAATAATTATTACACAACATCAATTTCTCACCATCTTGTTAATGCGGCGCTGACGAAGTGTAGGCTCAAATGCAAAATTGGAACACATCCAATACCTTTGCCTATACGTGTCCTCTTCATTGGATTTGACTACCTTGCAAGGATCGTCGCAAAAGCACATGGGCACTGGAACACCACTAGGCAGAGGCAATGGGTCAAAGGTATTTCTGGTAATCCGGCCATAACTACAATTTAACCAATTTCATTTTAAGAACCGAAAGCAATTAACATTAAACCCTAAACCTAAGTTTTCCATTTGATCCACAACAATGAACCCATAATATAACAACATGAGCTGAGGTTACCTTGATTTGCTAGCTTTTCCACGCCTTGTCATCCTACGGTTGTATAATACAAATATTAAAAATTACATAAAACCCTAAGTAATGACGATTCTTTGTTTAAAAAATCTGACCAATATATACCGAATCGATGTGAAAAAAACTAGGAGGGGAGCGAGGATACCTTGCTCTCGAAGATCTATGGATCAAACCAAAGTTTTCAAGGTCCAATATGTCGATTCATGAGGTAGGGCGAAGTGGGGAGAGCAAAAACCCGAGAGGGAGGATAAAGAAGAGGAAGAAGCCGGAAGGTTGGGCGTTGGGTTAAAACACCACCTCAGTGTCATAGATCTTGGCGCCAAGCTTGGGGCCAATAATCCCGGCGCCAAGCTCGGCGCCGAGGTGGCTGCCATGTCACCGCCACGTCCGCGTCGACGCCAACGTGGCCGAGGAAGCTCGGCGCCAAATGCTCTGGCGTCAAGACGTGTAATCTCGGCGCCAATTACTATGGCGCCGGGCCGAGGGTCTAGATTTTGAAAGCATACCTCCAGGAGCATATTTGTGACAAACTTTAAAAAAAAGGGCCAAAAAACAAAAAAATCAGCAGTACCAGTACCTTAGGTAAAAAGGAATCATCTTTCTGTATGGGAAACATCAGTAGGATGAAATGATGGCCGGCGGCTGGTGGCGCGTGGTGCAGTGGGGGCACGGACGGAGGGGAAGGAGGCACGGTGGGGGCAATGGGGGTGCGGTGGCCGATGGCATGGCCGCCGCTGCTCAAAAATCGCCGCCGGCTCGTAGGCACGAGGGGGGCGTGGACAGGGGCGTGGCGGGCCGGTGTCGCGAGCGGGGTGTGGACAGGCGCCTCCCGCGGCCGGTGGCACGGCGGGGCGCGGGCGGGTGCCTTCCCCGGCCGGTGGCATGGCGTCTTCTTCGTCAACGGCTTCGGCGCCGCCGCCGTAGTCCTTGCCGCAAAGCACGAAGAATGGGATCGGGGGAGGAGTAGCGAGCGATTGCTGGCCGAGGGAAAGGCGTGATGACTGACGACGGAGTCTGCACACACGTTACTTCCACTATGGATCAGGGCTGGCCTCGGGCTGGTCTAGGACGGGCTGGGCCCAGGCAGGACCCAAGTGCAAATATAAAATAATTAATTTCTTTAATTGCCTGCTTTGGGATTCGTGCTATTTTTTAAAAAGGGAGTACTGAAGCAGTTGCCATAAAATAAATATATATTTACTTTCTAATTCTGTCCTAAAATAAATATATATCCATTCATCCCGTCCTAAAATAAATTCTATATTCATTCTAATATAAATATATATCTAAGATTAGTGGCCTGCACTGCAAGTTCTACATTTTTGGGTGCCCAGAAGGCCAGAAATCTTCCCTGAAACTCTCGCCCACCTGTATCGACACAGGTCCACTGGCGCACCTTCGATTGTCCAAACCAAACCGTCGGACTGAGCGCATCTTCCCAAACACCACAGCAGGTGCCCTGTGCCCATGGCTCTCTCTCGCACGGCCTATGCATGAGAGTAATGCTTCCAATATGTAAATTTCTATGTTAATACGGCTTCTGTCCATAGAAGAACGTAATTATGGAAAATATGCCAGTCAAACTAGACTAACTTGATCAAATTTATAGTAAATAATATTAGTATTTATGTTTCAAAATAAAATTATTATGAAAATATACTCTATAACTAATCTAATAATACTTATTTTGTCTTATGAGTGTTAGTATATTTTTATATAAATTTTAGTCAAAGTTAAAACTGATTGACTTTTTAAATTGTGAGAATTGCATTTTTTTTTATGGACGGAGGGAGTATCTTATAGTTCAATTCTTTCAAGATAACAGATACTATTAAGATAGCATACACACGAGGAACAATAAATGACATGTTATCATACCAGTTCACCTTAATCTTTCAGATGTAACCAGGTGCGTCAACGTATATACAAGTAAATAAAGGGGAAAATAAGGCTTTATATGCAGGCCTACACAGGCTGCGGCGCTAGTTTTTGGGGTTCTGTCTAAACGAAACATATCACTGAGACACAAAATAAATTGATCGAAGAGTTCCCTTACAATTTAAAGTTTAATAACACCTTCGGTGATTGTTCTTGTTGGAGTGATTTGATAATAAACGTTAAGAAAAAGTACATGAGGGGTGGAGCAATTCAAATTGCAAAATGGACCGCTCTGTGTGATGTGCCATGTTCTAGACATATTTACCCCCCGGATATATAAGGGCAGTTCTAATGGTGTATTGATGATGGTTTTTATCCTCATTAAATGACTTGCCACGTAAGCAAAACGTTGACATGGCAACGTAATTAATGAAGAAAGAGAGCAAAAATCATAGAAATGGTTTCCTCATGAAGAAATCAGGTCTACTCTTGACTCAATGCACCAAGAAACCATGAAATCGCAATTGGGGATAAACCACCAGTTTCTAGGGAGCTCGTGTCGCACTTCCATTGGAGGAAGAAGATAGAGTTAGGAGAGAGAAAGAGAAAATAATTATTACTCATAGAAACCATGGGTTGAAAAGCAGTACTTTTTTTGATGTGATATCCTATGTTATAGAAACTACTAGTTTCTTTCATTGGGACTGCCCTAAGAAGCTATGAGTTGCATTTTCTAAAGAGGTTGCTTACATCTTGCAGCATCAATGGGACGGTATTCAACAAATGGAATGGACATCTTGCAGCATCAATGTCAACGCAATGATATTCAACAAATGGATTGGCTTGCACTTAACTAGTTAACAAAGATGAAATATATGGTTCGATGGAAATGGGTTAAAAAATATGAATCATCCCTGTAAATCCGTGTATAAATGACCTCAGAAATAGTGCTAATGTATCTTTTGCTCACATCTGGAAAGCCAAAAACAAAAAAACAAAAAAGTTTCCGGTGATTCTTTGACAAAGGAATTTTGTTGACCTGGTAACATAATAAAAAGGAAATGGCACACATATGTGACTTAGCTTGTTAACATTAGAATGAAAATGTTTAACACCTTTTCTTTGGGTGTGCAGCGGCTAAGAGCACCTCCAGTGTGCAGAGAAAATCGAACCGTAAGCAGGGAAACTCGAACTTTATACATTTTAGAAGCCGAACCGTGTGTCAGAACTCAAATCGAACTCTGGGCAGTAGTCGAACCGAGAGACTAAACAAATAATATCCGTCCGGCCAGCTAACGCTCAAAGCTTCACGGTGAGCCATACACGTAGAGAGAGAATAGATTTTTTATTGTTTTCTCGTGCAATAATCGAACCAAGCACTGGAGCACTCGAACCAAACTTCATCTCATCGAACTCTTGTCAGTTCGGTTCGAACGAAGGACTGGAGCTGCCCTAACAAACCTAAAGAGACTTCTTCAGATTCCAAGACAAAATAGAGTCTTAATACCTTTGTTTCCACAAAGCATTACACTGAAGAATCTATTACCATGAACTCCCATTCAGGAGACCAAACTTGATGGCAATAAAGGCTCTCTTCGCTTGAGCTTATCAGCTAATCAGCCCTACTTTTCAGCCATGAAAACAATATTTTTCTTTCACAACAAATCAGCCCTACAAATCAGCCGCGACAGCAATAAGTCCTGTCGAACAGGTTAGATGATCTTATTGAATATCATGAGGTGACCTTCAGTATTACTAGATCAAGAATGTGGTAACTGGTAAAGGCTAAATAGTTACTGCAAAAACACTTTATAAAAATTTTGGAGGTTACCAATTCAACTATTAACATAAACTTCAATGTTTAAAACCGATGCATTACATCATTTTGCACAGCTGCCCATGTGAAAATTCGAAATTGTGCTGGTACCTGTAATTACGAATTTTTACTTTGAAGCATAAAAGTTGAAATTCACAATATTTTTTCTAGGATCCACTGGCATGTTTTTCATAACATATAAGAATAAGATGGTTACAAAATTTTATTGAGGGGAAAAAAGAATACTTCTGCAGGAGCAACTACATTTGAGTTTAGCAGAGGATCTCACTGATCTATATGCAAAGTACTAGCTGCAAGATAAAGCGACTCACCTTATTCTTAGCAGTGACAGTGACATGAAACTATGACAGTAATACCTAGGAAACATGGCGCTGTAAATGAATATGTAATTGACAAGCTGTTGATATGGGGGTTAATTAGCTCCACACATGCAACGCATGTGGAAGTACAGCTACCTCGCAGGATTAAGGATTACATTTTTCTTGTGTTCCTTGGACATGCTGGGGTTTGGGTTGATCTGGAAACAAAAAATTGGCCAGGTGGGCAGCTGACACTGCATTGTTCAATATTTATGTTCCCTGTACAGGAGTTAAAGGTTCTCAAAATTTTAAACCTCATTTGCTTTGACACAGACAAAAGAAACTCTGTAACCTAGCACTACCCAGAGACTTAAATGGAGGCATTGTAATAAAAGTTCCAATATGAAGAGAAAATTGTACTGCTAATGCTAACAAATATGTAAGAAGAACCAGTTCAGTAGGATAGATATTAGAATTCCAGAACAAATTACATCGATATAAATAAAGCAAAGGAGCAACCGATGTGATATGGGATAGTAATAAACTTTACCAAACCAAAGTTTCCACCTTCCTCTTAAGTTACCCTAACCAGTTTCACACTGGACTAAACACCTGAGCCAAGTGCCATATCATTATCATTGCCAATCAAAAAGGGAGGCCACCCCATGATGTATGTATAGACACAGTTGTCAAATGTCCTATGAAAGAGCTTCTCCAGTTTCCTTGTTTCCAGGCAGAAGGAAAGGAACCAAGAAGGCAAAATATGTTCTCCATCTATCGACATATACACAATGCCATCAAGAACTGCAAACACTTTGAGCCTGTGCTCATAAAGTTCATCTTCTGGGATCTCGATAGCCTGAAGAATCTCTCCCTCCAATGTTATCACATTGTGAAGCATCCACTTCTCAGCACCGCTATCATCGGCTCTCCGGAACCAAGTGCACAGTGCAAATTCAACTACGGACACCATGCAGAGCTTCCCATCCTTGGTCCCCCCGAGCTTGTAGAGATAGCCCTGCCCCTTCAAGTGCTCCACTCCAGCAGATCGATATAGGAGAATTGCAGCGTTGCAGTGTCAAGGACCACCATGTAGTCCTGCTCGGCGTGTGCCCAGTACAGCTTCCCGTTCACCTGGGTGCCACCCTTAAGCCAGTGCTTGTTGCCTGACAGCTGTGCTGGGGCGGTCTCCGACCAGGGGAGAATTTGCCACTCCCTAGTGTCTGAAGAGAAGACGGAAGCGCGCACCCTTGACTTGTCGTGGCAGAAGAAGACCACGCGGAACGAGTCGGGGCTCTGGTCGGAGTAGAGCAAGAAGAAATCCATGTAGCAGAACTTGCCGTGACAGCCATTGGAGATGTCATCGGGTGGCGTGGGGAACAAATCCAGGGCCCGCGTGACGGGGTTGTAGACGGCGATCTGCTCGGTGCTCAAGTTGAGGAGGAGGAGGCAGCCGCCACGGCACTCTTCGATCTTCCAGCCGGGGGAAGCATCTTCGTGGTAGGGTACCCGGGTGAGGAAGAAATCCGCGCCGCGGACAGCGGCAGCGATGTCTGGGTCGGAGCGGCGGCGGATGGGCGAGAAGGAGGGGATGTATTGGCCGATGGATTCGAAGAAGAATCCGAGGAGAGGGGGCTGGTGTAGGGCGCGGAAGCGGCGGCGGAAGGCGGGGGAGGAGTGGACTGCGGCGAGAAAGCCGCGGCAGGTGAGGGCGGCGCGGACGAGGCTCGGGAGTGAGGGGAGGCGGAGGAAGATCTCGCGGAGGAGGTCGTCACCGAGGGAGTGAATGGTAGTGACGGTGGGCGGCTGCGGTTTCGCTGTCGACGGGACGGTGATTGCGAGGGCATGGGGGTAACAAATGCAGGCCCTCGTTTAGTTCGGGCCGAATTCGGCGCCGGCAAAGTACTGTAGCCACAGTGCTACGGTAGCATTTCGTTTGTATTTCGTTTGTGTTTGGTAATAATTATCGAAACGTTGATTAATTAGGCTCAAAACATTCGTCTCGTAAAGTACAATCAAACTGTGCAATTAGTTTTTTATTTCGTTAACATTTAGTACTACATGTATATACCGCAAGTTTGATATGACGGAGAATCTTCTTTTTATATAGTGTCAAAATTTGAAATTTGGGGTAACTAAACACCCCCAGGAAAGCTTCCCCCGTCATGCCTGTGATTCATTTTATATTATTATTGTTCGGTCTTGGGAACAAATGGGCCGTTTGTTGTTGTTTATTTATGTCAGCGCATCTCGTGTTTGTGGGCTGTTGCTGGGCCTTTGGACCATTTTCAGCCTGTGCCGTGGCAATGTGTGAGGTAGTACATTGTAAAAGTCTGAGGAGCTTTTACATATATGCCATTAAAAAAATTTATAATTATACATAAGTCATTAAAAAAATTGACCGCACACGAGTTTCATCGTTCTGAACTTCTTTGCTCTCCACGTCATTCCGTCGGTGGTCTGTTACCTTTTCACCGTTACATGTGGGCCCGGTCAGTCAAAAGGTCCAAAATACCCTTAGAGTAGAGAAGGATAATGAAGTTTTGTTTCCCCCCTGTGCCACTCCCTGGCTAAGCGTTTTGGTGCCAAACTGATTGGCGTTGACCCTTCTTGACCACACTAATTTAATTGATATTCAAATTATTTGCAAAAAAAAAATAGTTTTGAACATCATAAATTTGAAAATCTCGCTACTCTTATATTAAACAAACCAGCTATTCCGACGGCAATACTTTTGTTCCAGCTGGTATCAAGACTAAAATTAAAACAAAATAATAATAAGCCAAACTAATATTTTTTTTTAAAAAAAAAATCAAGATTCCTTTCCAGAGCGTCGAACGCCTTCTGGGCGTATTCGAGGCGGCCAGCCGGCCACACTTGGCGTACATGTCAACGAACGGTTGTGTCATTGTACACGTCCGGCTCGAGCTGATGCCTGAGGAAGAAGCAATGGGCAAGCAGCCCCAAGCTGGCCAGTGGCCAGAGACTTGAGTATAGGCTCGACATGGAGCTGGAGTCCGGTCGCATCCCTCGCTCCAGCATGCTCCGAACAAAGCCGAACGCTTCCTGGTCGCGCCCATGACGCGAGCAGCCGGACAGCACGACATTCCATGTCGCGAGGCTGGGCTCGAGCCGGTCCGACATCGCCATGCGCTCCGCGTGGTCCAGCGCGCCGTCAACGAGGCCGAGCCGCGCACAGCAGGCGACAACGGTGTTCCACGCGACGGGCGACGAGCGTGCACCCTTTCACCTTCAAGTCCTCCACGTCCTTCTCGTCCTTGTACCGCCCCAGGCTGCCGACGCTGATGCCGTGGCCGGGGCCGCACTTGACGCCCTCGATCCGGATCATCTTGCTGCCGGGGCCGACGGAGATGCAGTCGTCGCCGACGCCGATGGTGGTGCCGCTGATGGTCACGTTGCTGGAGTCGCCGATGTGGATGCCGTCCGTGTTGGGGCTGTTGCCGGGGGCCGTCACCGTCACCTTGTCGATCAGCACGTTCTTGCTCGCGAAGATGTTCAGGTGGAAGAACTTGCTGTTCGCCAGCGTGATGCCGCGGATCTGGGCGTTCGTCACAAAGTCCAGCACCAAGCTCTGTCCATTTGCATGCATGGCATTTCAATCAATCAGTACTAGCTGTATCATTTTCGAGAGAGAGAGAGAGAGAGAGAGAGCAGGCCGAGAGACAGATCGAGAGAAAGAAAACACACATACATTGGGGAGGATCTTGCAGTTGTAGGAATGCTGGCAGTCGTTCTTGTTCCACACCAGGGCGCCCTGCCCGTCGATGGTGCCGTGGCCGTTGATGGACAGGTTCTCGACGTTCTCGATCTCGATCCAGTTCTTCTTGTACGCGTTGAGGTCGCCTGTGCCGAGCAGGTTGCCGTCCAGGCGGATGAAGATGGAGGACTTGCAGGGGCCCGACAGCTCTAGCCCGCCCGTCAGGTAGTTGCCCGGCGGGATGACGATCTTCTGCACCCCCGTCGCGTCGCACGCGTTCTTCCACGCCTTGAGGAGCATCGGGGTGCTGTCCGACTTGCCGTCGTCCTTGGCGCCCAGCTGCGCGATGTCCAGCGGGCCCGCGGGCACCGACGGCGCGCCTCCCTGCGCGCGCGGCGGGCGACACCGCGGCCATCACCAGCAGCGCGGCGGGCGACACCGTGGGCATCACCAGCAGCAGAGAGGGGTATTATGGACATTTATACTGACCGAGCCCACATATAACGGTGAAAAACTAACAGACCACCGACGGAATAGCTTGGAGAGCAAAGAAGTTTAGAACGATGGCACTCGTATGCGGTCAATTTTTTTAATGACCTATGTGTAATTACAAACTTTTCATACATGTAAAAGCCTCAAAGTCTTATCCCTTAACTTGCAGAAATATGCTCCAGCGCGTCGAAGAGCTGATAGACCCCGTGACAGAACACTGGGATGTGCAGCTTCTAAACTAAACGTTTTGGGAGGAAGATGTGAAGCTGATCAGGACTCTGCCAGTACATGTAGGTCATCTTTGAAATGCGGGGATTTTTTTTTTCTGTTCCTATGTGTTTTACTGTGAAAAATAAATTGATTCGTATAAAATTCCTATACAATTCTTGTGAAATTCTTACCTTCCAATGGGACCCGTAGAGAAGAGGATTTACTAGCCTGGCACTATGATGGTAAGGGCAGGTTGTCGGTAAGATTGGCATACAAGGTGCATGGAACAGAAGCATGCAAGAATCATTAGAGCGGCTGCCCTTGAACCCAGCTTGATCCACTTCTTTTTTTCATCCGAAACAGTGTTTTCCTCTCACAACATTTCATCCGGAATAGTATTTTTCATCCACTTTCCTCAAAAAACCCTCCAGCCGAACGGGGCCTGCAAGTAGTCGAGGGAAGGGGGAGTTTTGGAAGAAACTGTTGCAGATCGGTTGTCCTCCGAAGGTAAAACACTTCTTATGGAGGTTAAGCCGCAAGTGAAAGAATCCTGGAGAGCTCTGAACCTGGAGGAGGTACGTTGTGATCTAGCCCGGGCGGGGTCAGCAGTGGAGATGGAGGGAATTTTAAAATTGGAGCCGAAGGTGCAAGTCATAGTCGTTATGCTTCTCTGGCTATCGCGGGGTGAAAGGCAGTGTTTGGTCGAGAGGCAAGGTGGGACGGGATGGTTCTAACTCTGGTTTCTAGGATAGGACGGATCAATTTTTTGTTTGGTTGAAGAGAGCTGGACCGACCCATTTTCTGTTTGGTTGGAGGGATGAAGGGAATCAGATGGATGATGTATTTGACACCGTTAAACACTGTTATAGCGGGTCCCACATGTCAATCTCTAACCAAACTTTCTTTTGTTGTTTTATATTATATATTAAAAAATGAAAAAAAAACTTCTTTCCGTGCTCGGCTGCTCGCATCCCCGTCGCGCCCTGACGCCGTCGTGGGCTGCCCCATCGCCGCCGCGCCTCTACGTCAGCAGCAGGCAGTGGGCGAGCTCGCCGCGCCTCCACGCAGACAGCGGGCGAGCTCGCCGCGCCTCCATGCCGGCAGCGGGCCGCAGGCGAGGTTGCCGCGCCTCCACGCCGACAGCAGGCAGCGGGCGAGCTCGCCGCCGCGTGCCGTGGGCCGTGGGCCGCGCCCCCACGCTGGTCGGCGCGAGCTCACCGCCGCGTCTAGATCCGGCGGTTGCGTTGCGCTTTTGCCGCGTCTGGATCCGCCATGAGCTCGAGCTCGCCCGCTGAGATTCGGCCGCGTTGTGCTTCACCTTGCCCTCGGTCGCTCGCTCCCGGTGTCCTCGAGGCAGATGGAAGCAACGGCGTGGATGTGGGACGAGGTCCACCCCCTCGATTTGGAGGGACGGGGCTGACCTTGAATCAACACGAATATTCGCTGGGGGGGGGGGGGGGGGGGGCGGTCCCGTCCTCTGTCGCCCCTGAACCAAACAGCACGAGAAGTGGAGTCGTCCCATCCCATCCTCGATGGTCCCTCCAACCAAACACACGGTTACATCGCCGCAGGACACACTGAAACAGCCGGGACCGACATCTCTACTGTCGGATTCCAGACAGTCGAACAGCTGGAGGAAGCCGAGTCACGGTGTCCTTAAAATAAACACTAATGGAGCTTTCTTAGCACAGACTGGAGAAGGTGGCTGGGGGTATGTGATTAGGGATGACGAAGGTGGGGTGAGAAAAGCTGGAGTTAGCAAGGGGCATTTATCCAAAGTGCGTTCCATGCCAAACTGCTGGGAGGTTTGGAAGGACTGAAAATGGCGGCTTCGATCGGTATGGCTCATGTCATCCTTGAAACAGATGCGTCGACGGTGAAGACAACTTTGGAGGGCGACGACTACTGGCTGTCACCAATGGGAGGTGTGATCACTAAGCTCAAATTCCTGACGGCGACGGAGTTCATATCGTGCGGTGTTAATGTTTTCTCTCGTGCCTGTAATAAATTAGCTCATGAGCTTGCTTCCTTAGGCTGTAAACTGCCCAGTGGTGATCACGCCTCTTGGGATGATGTACCTCAGCTTCTTAAGGGTACAGAGGAGTAATGAGAAAATCTCCCTTGAAATGGTACTTTTAACGGTTTCAAATAGGGTTAATTATCCAACGTATCAGGTGCAAACCAATCAACCAGTGCAAACTTGAAAACTATTAATCAGAACCACTAGATGCTGATCCAATGGATGGGATGAGAGGACTTAAGCGCAGAAAAAAGTCCGACGGGTGGGGGGCTTAAGCGCAAAAAAGTCCCACCTCTCACTCCATCCATTGGATCAGCATCTAGTGGTTCTGATGGATAGTTTTCAAGTTTGCACAGGTTGGTTGGTTTGCCTGATATGTTGCCTACTATTCGACAAACTACGCCAGTGCCATTATAATTCCACGCTTGTTTGAGGCACACCACTATCTACGCTCGACAACGTCTTGGGGCCACTTTCAGGCGTATCGGAGTGAGACGTATTTTTGTATGGACTCTTTTGCCCTCCCCCGAAAGGATAAGGCCACCGACGCTCACGTCCTCTGTACATTCGCCGTCCCCGTTCCCCACTCGCTTCCCCAATCCCTAACCCTAGAACACCAGTGGCGCAAATCTTGTTCACCGACGACGGCGAGGCGCTTTGCGGCGGTCCACTTGGTCTCCGGCGAAGACTAGGCGGAGTGGGCATCCTCCAACCATGAAGGTCGACATCGCTGAGGCGCCGGTCCAGTAGTGTTGTAGTGGACATGAAGACTGGCGACATCCCGCCTGCGCCTTCGGCGGCGGCGCCGGAAGACGCCGACCTCAGATCCAGGTATGCTTCTATCTTAGTGGAACGCTAACTCGTGGTTGAAGTTGCTGTGGGCTAACTTGGGATGATTATGCAGTATAAGTTGTTAGGGTTTTCCGCTCGTGCTTGTTTCAATTCAGCTTTGACTGTTTTTCTTCTCATTTCTGTTGTGCTAGGATGCCTATTTTTTCGTTAGAGATCAAAGTTGAAGCCTTTATGACGAAAGACAGTGATGGGAAAAATCGTACTGTAAGGAAAAGGTTGTTAACTGGGCTGTGGAGGTAGGCACGATTACATTTGATTTGCTGCTTTCTAGCCTGTCCAGTGTGGTCAGTTGGAGCTCTAACCAGAAGGCCATAGTTTTGTTCTTTGACAAGATTGTTGGTGAGGATGTAATGCTTGTAGATGAAGTGCAGTTCCAAAACTTGTTTGAAATGTATAAGTCAAAGATGCATTGCCAAGTGCTCTTAGTTGTGGTGGATAATACTGTGTGGGAACAGCATGAGTTTGATGATTTAGAACCCCCGTATGTGATTCCACCTGACACAGATGCATCAAAGAAGCCTGCTTGTACACAAATGCAACCAGACCTACCACATCTTATTGATCCAGAACCACAACTTGATCCACCAATGCAGCCTGAACCACCACAACCTCATGATCGAGAACCACAGCCTCATCCAACAATGCCTACTAGTACAGAGCGTAAACAATGCAAAGGTGTTGAAGAAGTCCCTGACATCTTTGACAATGAAGAAGCATATGTTGGTGTCAATGATGAGCATATGTAAATTGAAGCTAACAAAGGCTGCCAGCGCACAACATACCGGAAAGTGGTTAGGGCTCTTGTAGTACACATCATTGTTCTTGCTCCTGCATCTTATCACCTTGAGACCGCACTTGGGGCAGTAGATCCTAGGGAGGTCACCAAACTGGGTCCTGCTGGACGATGCGCCGCTAGCCATCTCCTAAGACGACCAAGGCACGAGTGATGGAGAGGGAAGAAGCCGATGGAGAGCGCCGTCGCCGGTGAAGAACAGAGGACGGGGGCGGGCGCGGGTGTTCTAGTGTTAGGGATTGAGGAACAAGAATGGCGAACAGGGACGTCCAAATTGGCTAGAGGACGCGGGCATCGGGCGGCCTTATCCTTTCGTTGGAGGGCAAAAGACTCCATACGAATATATGTATCACTCATGTACGCCTGAAAGTGGCCCCAAGACGCTGTCGGGCGTAGATAGTGGCGTGCCTCAAACAAGCGCGGAATTATAATGGCAATGGCGTAGTTTGTCGAATAGTAATGGTGCGCTTCAAAAACGGGAGAATTATAAGGGCACAGATCCAATTAACCCTTTCAAATAGCAGTTTTACTGATGTGGCGCCACACAAACCGTCCTATATGACAAGGGCTTAAATAGGGCCACATGATATGGGTAAATCAGACTGTAGTTTTTTTTACAAAAAAAATGTCCAAATATACTTTGAAAAATTATAAAATAAAATCCTCAAATCTAGTTTAGTCTTAAAAAATATATTTACTAAGAAAAATATAAAACTTGTGTCATACTTCTTCAAAAATCAGTTTGTCTTATGGTGCAAAGAATGGGTGGTTGGGGGTTTTGTGATATGGGATCGGTAGGGATAAACTTTGGTATCAGGTGCAAAGAATGTAGCTGAGGTATGTCTGCAAGCTCCTAGTTTTGCATTGGAGGTGGGCATGTTCAGAATTGAGTTGGAGACGGTAGGTGTCATTTTAAAGACTGTACTACAAATATATTCAGTTGTAATTGTAAGTAACAAGCCACAAGGCAACAATACTCCCAAAGTACAGTGATTAAGTCTCCTAAACGACATTAAGATGTACAAGTACAAATATATTCAGTTGTAGTTCTAACCTTGATTGCTTCTGTTGGGTTTCAACTCTAGCCTACCCCAACTTGTTTGGGACTTAAAGGCTTTGTTGTTGTTGTTGTTGTCGTCGTCGTCGTAGTTCTAAGTGAACAAGCCACAAGGCAACAATACTCACAACAGATGCATACAAGGAAATCCACTGCAATCTGTGTGGTTTGTAATACATAATGCACATTACACAAATAAATTTCAAGGCATCTTTGGTAACATAAAAAGCTAAGCAATACAAAACATGCATAGAAGTTACCAAATAACATATAACAATACAATAACTAACTAACAACAGCTTATCAGGAAATTCTAACACAGATATTCTTTGGAAAAAAAAAACTAAAAATAAGAACTCGTATTTGACACAACTCTCAATCCAATCTGCCTCTTTTCAATAGAAAAAGGCAAAGGTTTAATAAACCACCTACAAGCAGTTTGGACACAGGAATTTAAAATGGAATCAAGAAATTAGGAAAATATTTCTTGTTTGCTAGGTTTATTTATCTGAATCAGATACATAGGATTAGGAAAACTATAGCTTCTAATTCCTGATCTCTACATCCTGATATCATGTAAGATATGGTATTTCCGTTTTAGCGACAGGAAATGGGAAAGACGATTCAGAACCAGAGAAATTTGGGATGACTAACCCTAGTCCTAGATAACCAATTCGGCAATTCCTGACGCCTTCAACCAAGAACGGGCCAATCAAACATCAATTCTTTATACTTAACTAGTAGTAACAAAGATGGAATATATAGTTTGATGGAAATGGGAAAAAAAATATGAATCATCCCTGTAAAATCCATGTATGAGATCACAGTTGATGACAATAAAGCTTAAATGATCTTATTGAATAGTTACTGCAGAGTGTGGTAAAAGGCTAAATAGTTACTGCACAGTGGTTCAGATATCAGAAAAATGATATAAAATCACTTTACAAAAATCTTTGACGTTACCGATTTGACTGTGATTAGCATAAACTCCAACATTTTAAAACTGATGCAATACATCATTTTGCACAGCTGCCCATGTGAAAATTTGAAATTGTGCTGGTACGTGTAATTAAGAATTTCTTTTCTTTGAAGCATAAAAGTTCAAATTCACAATATTTTTTTTCTAGGATCCACTGGCATATTTTTTCATAATATACAAGATGGTTACAAAGTTTTATTGCAGGGAAAAAGAATACTTCTGCAGGAGCAGCTACATTTGAGTTTAGCAGAGGATTTCACCGATCTATATTCAAAATACTCGCTGCAAGATAAAACGAGTTACCTTATTCTTAGCAGTGGCATGACACAATGACAGTATTACCTGGGAAATATGGTGCTGCAAATGTAAATGACAAGCTGTTGATATGGGGGTTAATTAGATCCACAGATGCAGCGCATGAGCATTTCATGGATCTTGTGCTTCGTGGACATGCTGGGGTTTTGGGTTGATTTGGAAACAAGAAAATGGCCAGGAGGCTAGCTGAGGCTGCATTGTAATATTGATGTTCCCTGTACAGGAGTTAAAGCTTATCAAAATTTCAAACTTCATTTGCTTTGACACAGACAAAAGAAACTCTATAACCTAGCGCTACCCAGAGACTTAAATGGAGGCATTGTAATAACAGTTCCATATGCAGAGAAAATTGTACCACCAACGCTAAAAAATATACAGGAAGAACCAGTTCAATAGGATAGATACTAGAATTCTAAAACAAACTACATCAATATAAATAAAGCAAAGCAGGAGTTGAAATGATAAGGGATAGTAAAATTAAAGTTTACCAAACCGAGTTTTCATGTTCCTCAAGTTACCATAACCAGGTTAACACTAGACTTTTTCCACAACGGCATAGCCGAATTTCATTACTTGACAGCAACGAAATTACATAAGTTTGATGCAAACGAAACATAAGACGATCCTAATACGAGGCTGGAAAGAACACACAGGGTTCGATCCAACTGGAGCCAAAATAACCATCCCCCAAGCATTTAAACTCGCCAACTACAGAACTAGCAAAATAGCGTTTGAACAAAAGTGCCACTACTTCAGTTATTACATGCCCTTAAGGTGCCAACAGCTCGCAGGTTGTAACGCGGAACCACAGTATTCTACCATCTTCAGCAGGCACACTCCTTCAGCATGTGCAATCAGACATCTCTCCATCAGGCGATCTCAGGCAATTGCCATCCTGTTGTCACTCCCATCTGGCCTCCCTTGTTTGTGGAAAGGTTACACTTGACTAAACACCTGAGTCAAGTGCCGTATCAATATCATTGCCCATCAAAAAGGGAGGCCAACCCATGATGTACGGATACACACAGTTGTCAAATGTCCTTTGAAAGAGCTTCTCCAGTTTCCTTGTTTCCAGGCAGAAGGAAAGGAACCAAGAAGGCGAAGTATGTTCTCCATCTATCGACATATACACAATACCATCAAGAACTGCGAACGCTTTGAGCATGTGCCCATAAAGTTCATCTCCTTGGATCTCGGCAGCCTGAAGAATCTCTCCCTCCAACGGTATCACATTGTGGAGCATCCACTCCTCAGCACCACTAGCATCTGCTCTCCGGAACCAAATGTATAGTGTAAATCGAGCTACGGACACGATGCAGAGCTTCCCATCCTTGGTCCCCCCGAGCTCGTAGAGATAGCCCTGCCCCTTCAAGAACTCCAGCAGATTGATACAGGAGAGTTGCAGCGTTGAAGTGTCCAGGACCACCATGTAGGCCTGTTCGTCGTGTGGCCAGTACAGCTTCCCGTTCACCTGCGTGCCAGCCATAAGCCAGTGGTTGTTGCCTGACGGCTGTGCTGGGGCGGTCCCCGACCAGGGGAGAATTTGCCACTCCCTAGTGTCTGATGAGAAGACGGAAGCGCGCACTCTTGACTCGTCGTGGCAGGAGGATACCACGCGGAACGAACTGGGGCTCTGGTCGGAGCAGAGCAAGAAATAATTCATGTAGCAGAACTTGCCGCGATATCCACTGGAGATGTCACCATAGGGTGGCGTGGGGAACAAATCCAGGGCCCGCGTGAGGGGGTTGTAGACGGCAATCTGCTGGGTGCTACAGCTGACGAGGAGGAGGCAGCCTCCACGGCACTCTCTGATGTTCCACCCTGGGGAAGCATCTTTGTAGTAGGGTATCCGGGTGAGGAAGACATCCGCGCCGCGGACAGCGGCAGCGATGTCTGGGTCGGAGCGGCGGCGGATGGGCGAGAAGGAGGGGACGTCTGTGCCGATGGATTCGAAGAAGAAGCCGAGGAGAGGGGGTGGGTGGAGCGCGCAGAAGCGGCGGCGGAAAGTGGAGGGGCGGATTACGGCGAGGAAGGCGCGGCAGGTGAGGGCGGCGCGGACGAGGCTCGGGAGTGAGGGGAGGCGGAGGAAGATCTCGCGGAGGAGGTCGTCACCGAGGGAGTGAACGGTAGCGACGGTGGGCGGCTGCGGTTTCGCTGTCGACAGCTGCCGCTGCCGCCGGCGGCGGCGGCGACTTTGCGAGGGCATGGCAAGTGCAGCGGCGACTTTGCGAGGGCATGGCAAGTGCAGCGGCGACTTTGCGAGGGCATGGCAAGTGCAGGAAAGTGGAAAGCTGCCCCCGTCCGTCATGCCTGTGAGTTTTTATTGTTCGGTCTTGGGAACAGATGGGCCGTTTGTTGTTGTTTATTTATGTCAGCCCATATCGTGTTTGTGGGCTGTTGCTGGGCCTTTCGACCATTTTCAGCCTGTGCCGTGGCAATGTGCGAGGTACATTGCAAAAAGTCTTATCCCTTTGTCCGATTTCCTTTTCCACGTCTATAAAAGACTCCTCTAACTTTTAAACAGTTTGTTTTTTACATTGAACGGTTTTAATGGCAGTTTTACTCATGTGGCGCCACGCTACATGACGAGGGTTTAAATAGGACTACGTGATAAGGTTAAATCGGACTTTAGTTTCTTTTTTTTTAATAAATGTCCAAATATATTTTGAAAATTTACTAAATAAAATAATCAAATCTAGTTTAATATTAAAAAAATAAATTTTTATCTAAAAATATAAAACTTGTGTCATATTTTTCCTAAAATTAGTTTCCGTCTTATGGTGCAAAGAATGGGTGGTTGGGGTTTTGTGATATGTGATCGGTAGGGATAAACTTTGGCATCAGGTGCAAAGAATGCTGAGGTTATGTCTGGAAGCTCCCAGATTTGCATTGGAGGTGGGCATGTTCAGAATTGAGTTGGAGACGGATGGTGTCATTTTGAAGACTGTACTACTTATTTCTCTCTCTCCATTCCAAATTGTAAGTCGTTTTGGTTTTTATAGATTCATAGTTTTTACTATATATCTAAATATAGTATCTAGATCGATATATAACAAAAATTATGAATCTAGCAAAGTCGAAATGACTTTGGAAGAGTAGTACCTGACAATGGCCATGTTTTTCTTCACTGAAACAGTACGGCTCATAAGACAAGCGAACAGGGCCAATATAATTTTACATCGTTAGCAGTCCTCTTTACGGAAATTAAGTTTCTTTTGTCTACTAGTTTGGCGGATTACAAAGTCCTGTATACAACTGGCACTTTTGTAATCGAGTTGCTGATGCACTAGCGGGTGTTGGAGTTAGTCCTAGGCCAGCGGGTGTTAGTTTGTTTCTGTTATGATGATGTACCCTCATATGCATGTAAAATTCTTTGGTGATAAGTAGCTAATATTACGCCATGCCTCTGTTTAATGGAAGTGTTTTCATTTTTTTTTCATTGGGCATGCTGCTGCTGCTTATTTTCTACTATAAATAAGGCTAGACGAAAAACTCGAAGCTCGTTAGCTCACTCGGCTCGTGGCTGGCTCGGTTTGGCTCATTATGATAACGATTTTAGCTCGTTAGCTATAACGAGCTAACTCGAGCCAGCTTGTGAGCCGCTCGTGAGCCAAACGAGCCACACTTCCAAGGAAAAAACTATAGTATTGACCATGGATGTATGGTGTAATACTATAGATATTATTATACTTGTATATATGTTAGCACATATGAATATTTTGTTCAATTTAAGGCTGTTGGATGTGTTACTTTTGTTTTATTACTATTCTCAAGCTTTAGATAAATACAAATATTATATTTTGTGTACTTTTTACACCTGGCTCGCGAGCTTAACGAGCAAAGCTGAGCCGAGCTGGCTCGTTATCCAGCCTTAACTACAAAGAACGGTAGATGTAGTCAGGCTTGCTGAAGCAAGCAGTGCTGATTAATTGCACGGCTCATCAGAGGATGACAAAGCAGCCGTACAATTGCCTTGTCGGTGGACTGATCGTTTTATGGTGCGTACAATTGGGATGATCACGATCTCCAAGTCGCAACGATGCGCAAAAGAAGAAATGAACGGGAGTTGATGTAAAGTAATGAGCGGTACTCCAGGTTCCAAAGCTGTCAAATGCCATCTTGATGTAAAGTAATGAGCGGTACTCCAGGTTCCAAAGCTGTCAAATGCCATCCAAAGTCCAGTCTTCAGACTGAGATTGCTTTCAGTGTTGAAAATGCACAAGTCTGGATACTGGATTCTTATACTAAAAACTATTTTATCTATGAATATCTTTCGATGCAGATTATATTCTGGTTGCATTTGTTCTACACTACCCCAGAATTGTTGGCGCAACCGCGGCCATCTTGTTGCCTGCAGCATAATTCTCTTCTCCATGAGAAGACCCAATGAATGAACTACTCTTTGCTTGAAAACAATCTCACAGAAAAAACGCTGTAACACCATCTGGGATTCTGGGATAAGCGTTAGTTCCATAGGCACACATATAACCACTTTTAAGGTTATCCATACATGTATACTACAAACTTTTTTGGAGTTCAATAAGTACTAGACAAGCTGCCTACTGGCATACCAGTCAGCCACTACGTTATTACAAGCCATGGCTGACTATGGGCTATGGCATATGAGAATGCCGGCACATTACAGTTGTAGGTAACTGTTTCATCCGCATGGGGGCAAGCTCACGCATCATCGTCACCTTCAACAGTGTTGACACGCTCACACTCATCAATCCATTCACTATATCTGTGAGGGGGGGAAATGATTCCAGCTCAGTTCCAGTTGAGGATAAACATAACGGATTTATTATTAATTTGCAAAGATTGACAGGATTGACTTACATATCAATAGGCTCAGTGAGTGCTGCAAGAAAAAGAGATCAGATCAGACAATTAGTAACTTAGTATAAACATAAAGAAATATACTGCTTAACAGTTAGACTTCTACTAATCCCTCTATTATCTATGGTATTCCATCCAGTTTTACTTTACTTTTGATGGATGAAGTTTGGACATTCTACGAATCACATACACAGGAATTACTATGGAACAGACAACCCACAAAGTCCACCACTATTACTAAGACAAGATTACAAGATGAAATGGGAATGGCTCTGCAATTTTGTAAGCTACGTTCTGTTCCCAGGTGCCATGAAAATTTCACATTGCCTTGTCCATCAGCCCAATAATAAGAAAACAAATTCATGAGTTGCTTGATGCCAAACTTTCTAGGAGGAAATTAGTAACAGTTCATAGAAGCTAAATTAGGAGCAACTACTATAGTTTTATACATAGTTTTGACATACCATTAACAGTTGTGCTAAAGTTTTCCTGACAGATTCTACAAGAAGCTTCGCCAATCAGATTCTTCATGTCACTGGATAAAAGAGAGAAATCAAGTCACACATTCTGAATGCAATACCAAATCCAGCATCAAAGGCTAAACAGGAAAACTGGGAAAATGTTGCTCACATTCGGCACTCAACACTGCTCCCATGATTGCAGAATGGGCAGGAAAAGACAGTGTCAAGCTTGTCCATCCGCTTCTTAGGAGGCGGCTTAGCAGCTGACTTTCTCTTCCCCATGGTTCAACTTCTTTTCTTCCTTCAAAACAACCCAAACCACAGTGATTAAGCATCCTAATCGACCTTAAGATGTACACTTATATGCAGTTGTAGTTGTAATAGTAACTAACTAGCCACAAGGCAACAATACTCACGACAGGTGCATACAAGGAAATCCACTGCAGTCTGTGCGGTGTGTAATACATATTGCACATTACCCTAATAAATTTCAAGGAATCTTTGGTAACATAAAAAGCTATGCAATACAAAACATGCATAGAAGTTACCAAATAGCATATAATAATACAATACGTCAATACCTAACTAACAACATCTTATCAGGAAATTCTAGCACAGATATTCTTTGGGACAAAATCTAAAAATAAGAACTCGTATTTGGCACAACTCTCAATCCAATCTGCTGCTTTTCAATTGCAAAAAGAAAAGGTTTGATAAACCACCTACAAGCAGTTTGGACACAGGAGTTTAAATGGAATCAAGAAATTGGAAAAATATTTTTTGTTTGCTAGGTTTATTTATCTGAATCAGATACATAGGATTAGGAAAACTATAGCTTCTCATTCCTGATCTCTACATCCTGATATCATGTAAGACATAGTATTTGTGTTTTAGCTATGGTAAATGGGGGAAAGACGATTTATAAAGAACCGAAGAAATTTGGGATGAGTAACCCTAGTCCCTAGATAACCAATTCCTGGCGCCTTCAACCACGAACGGGCCAACCAAACAACAATTCTTAACTGTATCATCATCTGATTCAACGGAAACCCCAATCAGGACCCCCAACAACCACAGATCGGACGGATCAGCTTCGACAATAAGCGCACACAATCGACGCAAAATACACGCTCGAAATAAATGGAGGCAAAACACAAGCCACAGGAAATCGCAAGAAGAACATGAAGGCAATAAAAAACAAGAGAAAAAGGAATTTTGGGGGGATCGAATCTCACCTTGGGTGCTCGAGGGTCGGGGTTGGTCGAAAACGGGGGAGGGGAGGGGAGAGCGTTTGGAGACGACTCCTTATAAGTTATAAGTTATAACGGAAGGAAAGGAAAAGTTTCGGGAAACACGGGGGTTTGGGATGACATCTCACTGACGGCTAGGTCCCACCGGTCCACATAACGGACGCACCCGTCACCCGTCGGGCTCGAGGCCCATGCCGAGCCGGGTGCCACCCGCGCCGCCGCCACTGTCGCAACGCCTGCCGGCGGCGGCCTGAAGAATATGGCAGCCGCCCACGCCGCCGCCGCCGCCGCCACGCGGCAAGCGGCGGCGGCGGCGTGTAGTAGCCAACACGCGGTCCACCACGCGCACCTCGCGGCTCTCCTCAACCCTTCCGCGCGCTTGCCTCCGCTTCCGCTCCCCCTCTGCCGCCGCCACCTCCCACTCTCGCTCCCCGCGGCCTCCCGCCTCGTCGCGTCCTTCCCGCCGCTCCCGCTCCTCGTCTGCTTCCTCCGCGCGCTCCGCCTCCTCCCCTCTCCGCCGCCGCGCCCCTTCGATTCGCTCATCAAGTCCTATGCCTCCCTCCCCTCCCGCTCCTCCCTCGCCGCCGCGGCGCTCGCGTTCGCCAGGTCGGCCGGGTACGCCCCCTCTGTGCTCACCTACAACGCCGTCCTCCTCGCGCTCTCCGACGCGTCGCTCCCCTCCGCTAGGCGCTTCTTCGACTCCATGCTTAGCGACGGCGTGGCGCCCAACGTGTACACCTACAACATCCTCGTCCGCGCGCTGTGCGGCCGCGGACACCGGAAGGAGGCGCTCGGCGTCTTGCGCGAGATGCGCGGCGCGGGCTGCGACCCCAATGCCGTGACTTACAACACGCTCGTCGCCGCATTCTGCAGAGCCGAGGAGGTGGATGGCGCCGAGAGGCTGGTCGGCATGATGCGGGAGGGCGGCTTGAAGCCCAACCTGGTGACCTTCAATTCGGTGGTGAATGGGATCTGCAAGTCTGGGAGAATGGAGGACGCACGCAAGGTGTTTGATGAAATGGCGAGGGAGGGTTTGGCGCCGGATGGGGTCAGTTACAACACCTTGGTGGGTGGGTATTGCAAGGCAGGGTGCTCGCACGAGGCATTGTCTGTGTTTGCAGAGATGACGCAGAAAGGGATCATTCCAGACGTCGTGACATTTACATCATTGATCCATGTAATGTTCAAGGCTGGGAACTTGGAGCGGGCAGTGGCGTTGGTGAGGGAGATGAGGGAGAGGGGCCTCCAGATGAATGAGATCACTTTTACCGCCTTGATAGATGGGTTTTGCAAGAAGGGATTCTTGGATGATGCATTGCTTGCAGTAAGGGAGATGAGGCAATGCAGAATACAGCCTTCAGTGGTGTGTTATAATGCACTTATTAATGGTTATTGTATGGTAGGAAGAATGGATGAAGCAACAGAGTTACTCCATGAAATGGAAGCTAAAGGAGTGAAGCCTGACGTTGTGACATACAGTACGATTCTCGGTGCGTACTGTAAGAATGGTGATACACATTCTGCATTCCAATTGAACCAACAAATGCTTGAGAAGGGTGTTCTTCCAGATGCAATCACCTACTCATCACTCATAAGGGTTCTTTGTGAGGAGAAAAGACTCAGTGACGCCCATGTACTCTTCAAAAATATGATTAAGCTTGGCCTACAACCTGATGAATTTACATACACATCCCTTATTGATGGCCACTGCAAGGAGGGCAATGTAGAGAGGGCTCTTTCTCTGCACGATGAAATGGTAAAGGCAGGAGTTCTCCCTGATGTTGTGACTTACAGTGTGCTTATTAATGGGCTTAGTAAATCAGCACGTACTAAGGAAGCACAACGGTTGCTCTTCAAATTGTACCATGAAGAGCCAGTTCCAGCAAATGTTAAATACGATGCCCTGATGCGTTGTTGTAGGAAAGCTGAGCTTAAGAGTGTGTTAGCTCTCTTGAAGGGATTTTGCATGAAAGGTTTAATGAATGAAGCTGATAAAGTTTATCAATCAATGTTAGACAGAAACTGGAACCTTGATGGATCTGTCTACAGTGTGCTTATTCATGGGCATTGTAGGGGAGGAAATGTTATGAAGGCTCTCAGCTTCTATAAGCAAATGCTGCAGTGTGGTTTTGCTCCAAATTCAACAAGCACGATTTCCTTGATTAGAGGTCTATTTGAAAAGGGGATGGTTGTGGAAGCAGATCAGGTGATTCAGCAGTTGTTAAACTGTTGTTCCCTTGCTGATGCAGAAGCATCAAAGGCTCTTATTGATCTCAACTTAAAGGAAGGTAATGTGGATGCAGTCTTAGATGTTCTGCATGGCATGGCAAGGGATGGACTGCTTCCAAGTCCAAGATGAGGGTGATTTTGGACATTCAAGAACCACCCTCTCTTTGTGGAATACTGGAGAACTGATGGTCATAGTTGTCTCACGAGTCATCGTAACACAAAAGGATCAAAATCAGTGTTATGTGGCAGGATATGGTCTGCCATAAGTCTTGATGTGCTCCATATGGAAGGGCTGAAAGAAGTTATTGCCTCATGCGTCGTGATTATGTGAAGTGAGCAACCATTTCTGTCTCATTAACATCTCTGCTCTTAACAAGTGAATTAAATTGTGTTTCTCGATTTTGTCCTAGCAGCTTCTTGTATTGTTGTTTATAATAATTATTAGGTTAGAGAAGGTGGTAGTGGATTAGTGGTACTTGCCATTTTATGATGGATTACTTATTGTCTTTGTTTTAGACACTAAAAGATCATGATATATATAGTCCATGAACTCACTAGAGCTTCCAAGGTGATCTGATCTTTATTCAACATCCCTGCTGATACCAATCTTTCTTTATAGAAGTTATAAAATCAGTGATACGATTGTCATATTTCTAAAATGATTTACAATGGTGTGATGAGGGTCTACTATGTAATATGCAAAACTCAGTTTCATAATCAACAATAATATAATACATTTGAAAAGTAAAGGCTGATGAAGCATTGACAACGGAAATGGTGTAATTAACTAAATAATTTCATGACCAGACACTTTTGTCCTTTTTGTGCCTTTTGGGTTGACAGCAAGTGACATTCCTGTGGACTACCAGTTGAATACAATTGTTATAGTAACAGGTTCATCTTGCTTCACAGCAATACTTAATTTCATGATAGGGCAGAAGACACTGCTTCATGCTTTCTAAGTAATGACCCTTTTAATATATATTATTATCAACAACTTAAATCTATTCCACTTGTTTTGTAATGGGGCAGTCTACTGTCCAGTCTTGTGCTTCTACAACCCTTTCTTTTTCTTAGAGGGTAAAACAAAATAGCATGTTTCATTGTATTCTCACTTCATTCACTTTGTATCATAGATTTATCTTGTTAAAGTTGACAATACAGGAAAAAAAATGAATTTCTGGCATTCGATTCTTCTAATTATGTGCTTCCCTTTTTTTTCTGGGTAAATCTCCTTGTTTTGATACAAGAATATCCTGCAGGATGAAGAATTGCATGGTTGAAAGGACAGACAATTCAGTGCATGAAACACCAATGCATTAGGTATCCACCTGTATCCCTGATGATGCAACTTTGAGAAAAGGAATTAACAGCGGAACAGTAGTGTATTTTATCTGCCATTGGGAGTGAAAAGCCAATATACCATGAAACGGGAGATTATCATTCGTTTCTCGCTTCTCACTTGAAGAAAGGAAAATGAAAATCAAAGCGAGAAATTCACAGAAAATGAGGAGCTTGAAGAAAATGGAACGTCAATGGCAATGAATGTATACGTGTGGTTTGCACTTACAGGTACAATTGTCTAATTCACTAGCGATGGGTAACTTATTTCACAATGCTCAAGTTCCAACTTAACATCGACAACTTTTTCTATGTACCTGTAGCAAATTAAGTACCTGCGCATTAGCTCTTTTCTTACATGTATATCATATATGCAGAAGCCAGAAACCGTTGGCTCCAGCTAAACTCTTCTCATTTTTCTAATTTACATCAAATTGTATGGTGTCAGATTTCAAATAGCTAGCCACCTAGCCCTCCATCTTCTCTACCTTCCTCAGCACCTCCGCCTCCCTGTCGGCTATTACCTTGCCTCCTCAGCGGTGAATGGTGGCGGCAGTGTGCATGGGTCGAAGCCTGCGACGTTCCTCTCCATGGAGTCCATCATGCAGTCCCGGTGCAGGCCCTGTGCGGGGCAGACCATGGATTCTGTGCAGATTTCCACGGCGTTCTCCGGTATGGTAGGCTTGTACCGGAGCAGCTTGGCATACTCGGTGAGCAGGTGCAGCATGTAGGGCGAGCCCCATCCAAGCACCGCTCGGTGCACTTACCGTGTTTGGATGCCTGCCTCGCATCCTTTTTTTTTCTCTCTGTCTCATTCATCTTCACCCCTCCGTCCCGCATAAATCTGTCTTCTTGATTCCCACTTCTCTCGCGATACAGGGCGACGCGATGCACCCATGATATAGAGGCTCATGTGTCATACACTCAAAACTCTCATCCATACATGCAACCAAACAAGATCTCATCTTATACCGGACCAACAACAAAGACAACTAAATATGACTGGGTACACGGTTTAAGCATGCATCTCACCATCCTGGACCGGCTTCCCATCACCAAAGCAACCGATCATCCTAGATGTAGTCCATGCTCATCTCCTCCCTCACAAACTGGCTGCCCTGCTCACCGATGAGCTGCGCCTGTGCTGGGTGCTCGTTGCAACTTGATGGATTTGCAGATGTGCTCCCGGTTGATGGGCCAGTAGTGCTTGCCGGCGACGAGCCCCCTGGACAGGATGTCCTGGAAGGGCGTGGTGACGAACAGCACCGGCGAGTCGCACGCCAGGATGTACTTCTCGCTCTCCGACCACGCGTTCCCCTCCACATAAACCTTGTACCTGCATCCATTGTCAGATGATCTGAGCAACACCATGGATTTGGACCTGTGAATTTCACTAGAATTTTGCAGGAAGTCTCGTATAGTTTGTTAGTATACGAAATTTTGCCTTCGTACCACCAGTCTGAAAATTTGAACGTATGTGCTTACCTGTAAATGCATTGCTTAGGTATTCTCGAATCTTTGAACCCGTTTTGAATTGCATAATGCCAGTTCTACAGGACAGTAACATAAGGTAAATTGAGATCACCAACTAACTAGTGGCGTCAAAAAAAGAGGAAAAAATGCCAGTGTTCTTTATCTCTGAAGCACCTGGGTGAAGAGGCGGGCAGTCCATTCCTGGCCGTTGGAGGCGTTGCATCTCAGGAGCTCATGGCGTATGCGGTAGCCCTCGGGGTTGCCCTTCCAGAACGCGTAGGGCTGCCTCTCCGCTCGTTCTCCTGCCTCACCTCCTCCAGCAGCTGCGGCCACGGCCGGATGCCCACCTCCGGCCAGCCCCATAAGGACCAGTCCGGGAACACGATGTCGAGTAAGCTTAATGTCGAGCGTCAGGGCGTCCTTGCAGTACCGGAACACGGGCGGCGCGTCGGACGGCGTCGTCGGGAAGTCGGCGGCGCGCACCTGGCCCGGGTCATCGCAGGCGAACATGATGTCCAGGTCCGGGACGCGGCCCGGGTAGCGGCGCAGCAACTGCAGGATGCCCCACTGCGTGAACACGTCCCGGGTCTGGTACGCGCGCCGGTACGTCTCCACGTACGCGCGCCCGCCCACGACCACCAGCCGGAAGTAGGCGTGCGGCCGCGCGCGCTCCACCGCCTCCCGCGTGATCCCGGCGCCGCGCCACGGCCGCAGGTCGTCGTGGATGTACCGGAAGTAGTCCGGACACGACAGCGTCGGGTCGTCGCCGGGCGGTGGCGGCAGTGCTGGTGTCCCAGGGCATTCCGGTGGCGGCAGTGCTGGTGTCCCAGGGCATTCCGGTGGCGTCTCGTTGCCGCAGGTGAAAGGTATCGGCACGAGCGGCGCCGGAGAGTAGCTGTGGTGGCGACGCCGTTGCCCGGAGCCGATGCTGACGGTGTTCCCTAGTAGAGACGGCTGCCGTGGTGCCATTCGTGCAGGGGTATTCAGAGTATGCTTACTTGTAACAATAATAACAGTATAAAAACTCGTGTGCTGCACTGCTCGCTCATTTTTTATAATCAGTTTCATTTTAATTTTTTTTTTTTTGCTTTCTTAGTCATGAATGTGCCCATCTGGCCATCTTCTTCTCGTTTCAAAATATAAAAGACGTCCCCATCCAAGTCCTACGGACCCGTCTAGAACAGAATTTTTTTTTAATTTTAACACTTTTTCACAACTAATTTTAAATCTAACACTGCAAGTTTTTTTAAAACTAACACTTTTGGCCGCGGCACAGGTCTGACGTGGAGCCAAATGCCTGTGTCACGCCATGCATGGTGGCGCGGCACAGGTCTGACGTGGCGGCGACCGGTTTCGGTGACCGGTGACGTGGCAGCTCTTGCCGCGCCACCGATCTTGGCGTGGCAGTGCCGCGCCCTGATCCATGGCGCGGCAAAGCCGAATAAATACCGTTCACCCGCCCGCCCGCTGCCAGCGCCTGCAATCGCCTATCAGCCACCAGCGCCGCCAGCCGCCGCGCAGCGCCCGCCCGGCCTGGCCCGCCCGACCACGCCGTGCCCGGCCACTCCCGCTGCGCAGCGCCTGTGCCGACCGCGCCACGAATGCCGGCGCGTGAAGGCCGCCCGCTCCTAAGGTACCTCATCTCGTTTTCATATTTTTTTTTTGCTTATTATTGATTTAGGATAATTAGTGATTTAGGATAGTTAGTAATTTAGGATAGTTAGGGTTGATTTCATATTTTTTTTTATTATTATTGATTTAGGATGGTTAGTGATTTAGGATAGTTAGGGTTGATTTCATATTTTTTTGATTATTATTAATTTAGGATAATTAGTGATTTAGGATAGTTAGTAATTTAGGATAGTTAGAGTTTTATGATTGGTATTGATTTATGATAGTTAGTGATTTAGGATAGTTAGATTAGTGAATTTGTTTGTGATTTATGTAGGTTTGAGGTTGTGTGTTCTAGTTTAGTTAGGATTTTGGGTTTAGGGGTTGTTTATGTATTTATTATTTAGTTTATAGTTAGTTATTTAGTTAGGGATTTTGGGTATAGATACTAGTTTACTCTAAACTCAAAAGGGTTTAGGTATTTTAGGGATTGATTATGTATTTATTATTTAGTATAGTTAGGATTTTGAGTTTAGGGATCTATGATAGTTAGGTTAGTGATTTGTTTGTGAACTTACTAATGTTAATTTAAATTTTATTAATTTGAATACTCTAACGCTTTGTTTATTAATTCGTAACAGGATGACTCCTCCCACGCAGCACCCATTGTACCCCATTCTTGAGGTGGAGTACGACGACCAACACCGAGCACACATCTTGAGTGACAATGACGCAGAGGTGTCGTTGCCTCCTTTAAGGCTCCGCACGCACACCATGGCGCACCAGTGGAACGAGCGTTATGCGCCGTACATACGGCGTACCGGCTTCCTCGAGCTTGTCCGTGTTGTCAACCACGGTCTTCCGTCCCTTGACCTAGCACTACTTACTGCAGCTGTAGACAGGTGCGAGTGCATTCTTTGTACGTAAACTTTCTTGTAATAAATTTGAGGCAACTAACAGTCGTTCTATTCTTATAATAGGTGGAGGCCTGAGACCCACACGTTTCACCTACCTTGTGGCGAGATGACCTTGACGTTGTAGGACGTGAAGGCTATTTTAGGCTTTCGGTTGGGGGGACTTCCAGTGACAGGGATAGTTGACAACGATCACTGTAGGGAGCTGGTGGCTCAGTTTACTGGCTTTCTTCCACCGGACGACGATGCTTCCAAGAAAAATGAGTAATTCAAGCCTATTTAATACTTGCATTGCTTTTCTGCAGCCATGGGGTCTCATTTTCTTTGGTCAATTTCAGGAAAAGTTCTGGGGTTTTGTCGTCCTGGATTACGGAGCGCTTTGATTACTTGGACCCACAGGCTGAGGAGGCTCTAATCGACAGGTTCGCTCGTGTGTGGCTCTGGCACTTTCTTAGTGCTTTCCTCTTTCTAGACGCCTCGGGAAACACGATCAGCTGGATGTTCCTTGACATACTACGACAGTCGTGGGAGAACATAGCGGCGTACAGCTGGGGCAGCGCAGTCTTGGCATGGACGTATCGACAGCTATGCATTGTCTACCGTCGCACCTCAGGATATGCCAACCTTGGAGGTTGCTCGTACCTACTCCAGGTGTGGTGTTGGGAACGATGGCCCATTGAGAGGCCCCTTAATAATGGTTTACCGGTAAGTACTTCAGTTCACTATATTTTTTAAGGCAGTTATATATGAATTCATTATTAATGGCTAATTCATTATCGTGTTCAATGCAGCAATGGAACGGGCAGGATACACTCCCTACAACTCTGTATATCTAGACGAAAGCAGAGTTAGTTAGAGGGAATGCGAGGCGAAAGTACAGGGAGTACACAGACGGCCTCGACGTCCTGACACAGCACCAGGTTACGCTCTCTTTACTATCATACATGTGTCTTGTTCAATGTACACTATATCACAACCTAACTTAATTACAAAATTCAGGTACATTGGTGTCCTTGGGATGCTCCGGAGCTCTAGTACTATCTTAGTCTTGTCACTAGGGACGAGTCAGACGAGTATCGCTGCGACGTCCCTTTTATTTTCTTCCATGTGGTCGAGATTCACTTGCCCATCCGGGTCTGCAGACAGTTTGGGAGAATGACATGCTACCCACCACCGCTTTACTCCACCAACCAAGAATTGCACGGGTGCGATATCGATTAATAACAATGCTATAATCCAGAGGTGTGTGGTACAACTAACATCGTTTTATTGCAGATATAACCGTAGGAAGAGGTACAAGACCAAGGATTGGTGTGTGACACACAGCTCGCGCATCCATTTATGGCAGAACAGGGTACGACATCCGGTCCATGCGGGTCCTCCACACGACCAGCACACCTTCGACGAGTACCTGCGGTGGCTTCACAGGTCTACGAGGACACATATCAAGCCCCTGTACACTGACGTGGCGATTGACGAGGACTCGGAGGAAGATGTCATCGAAGATGTGTCCGACGTTACCACTAGGGAGGACACGCAGCTGGAGAGAGCCCCGCTTCAAAGATACGTGGTAATATACTTGAATGGTACAATTTGTTACCATTTTGGTATTAAGTATGTGTACTAAAACTGTCCAACCGCATTTCTGTACCCAGGCGACACAATTGTAAAGGCTATCCAACGAAGCAGCGTTCCGGCTTCACGAGTCTAGAGGTCAGGGGCTAGGCGTTCTCGTAGCTTTTGTGGAGGTAACATAAACTTGTCCGTTCTGAAAATATTTCTTTAGTGTATATGTGTTTGGGTAATGCACTAACTTTAACGTCTATTTATGCAGAAGGTGAAGAAGAGCTGCAGGAAGCTAGCTCATAAGCTGAGCTGCATGGACACTCCTTATGAGGAACCGCCACTCCCGGTGTGGTCAGGTGGCACATCTTCAGCCTCTTTGAGGACACCAGATGATATGACCACGCCAGCATCGGGGACCTCTCCGACCACCTCGGCGACCTCTCCGACCACTTCGGTGACCTCTCCGACCACCTCGGCGACCTCTCCGACCACTTCACCGACCTCGGCAAACTCTTCGACCACCTCACCAGCTGATACACCACTCCAAGTCCCTACTAGACCAATCACCCATAGCCACGCCCAAAAGATACAGCAAGAGGTGCACACGCTACTTTGTGAATTTCAATTAAACATTGATGGTAATTTCGAACTACCTAAGTCGTGCATGTTGTTATTACTCAGGTTCTTCGAGGAGGAAGACAAGGATATATCAAGGATGGATTAGAAAGAAGAGCTACGTTCGAGTCAACCCAGCATGACAGAACCATCCAGATGAAACAGTCATACCTTTTGTCTCCCAAAAGCTATGAAGGAAGGAGTTATAACCAAAATATTAAAGACTACATAGAAGCCCAGAAGACGCGCAGGAACTAAAGACCACCTCATAAAAGCTCTAGCCAGTTGGCCTTCCACCTCCCAACGTGATTTCTTTAGTTCACATCTATCTTAGAGACTTCTCATAGTATAAATACCACCTCTAGGCTATTAGAAAACACTTTTTGATGATTTGATAATTCCAGTGATATTACAGCCGAGCTGTCGAGTGCTTACTCAAACCCTTGTTCTTCCTTGTTCTTCTTGGACTTGTGAAGAGATTCCTCTAGAATCCACTAGTTCGTGCTCTGCGGGTTCCAGTACGGCTGCCCCGCCTTGTGTGGATTAGCTCCAGTTGTGGTTCTGCGGTCGTTCGAAGATCGAGTCGAAGTCTTCGTGGTCTTGGTGTCTCTCTCCCCATTGCTTGGTCACATCCAACCTTGGTCAAGTATAAAGCTAGTTATTCCGCTATTCTTTAGTAAGTTACCCTTTTATTCCCGCTGCCTTGTTGCAAGTTATCTTGATCATGACCTACTGTCGTGAAGATCTGGCCAACCCCCGTACTGAAATAGTTCAGTACCTATCATCTGGTATCAGAGCTTCGAATTGACACGGTAGGTCTTGCCATCATCCACATCGTTATCCTTGTTTAATCTACTTCATATATTTGTGTTTAATCATATCCTATAGTCCAAGACCACACAAAAGTACCTATAACCATTTCGTGGTACTGTTACATTGTGTTTTGTGTTCATCAAGTTGCTAGTCACCACCGTTTATATAAAAAAATTGAGTTGTGTCGTTCGTTATCGCTGTCGGTGTTATAAAAAAAATAGATCAAAAAAAGGAAGAAAAGAAAGATTAGTTTCAAAAAAAAAGAGAGAGAAGTGAAAAGAATTTTGAAGGATCTGTGTTGCAATGTATTGCTGAAAATTTTAGTTTACATATTTGAGTTGGTGGTGATCTTGTTAGCAGCAACGTCGTATCTTTGAGCACATCAAACCACTCGGTTGGTAGTACCGTAGCCCTTCTTGATATCCACCTATAGCTCCACCAAAAACCTGAACCAGGACGTTCGATTCGTAATCCTTACGACCTCTCTACCACCTCCGTTGAAGCTACCACACCAGCACTGTCACGGTCCTTGAGATCAGGAAAGAACTTGGGTAAGTAAAAGGTGAGATCGAGTGTTTTCACAAATTTACCTATTCCACTTTTTCTTGCAACTAGTCTTGGCAGGATCCAATTTGAGTATTCATGGTGGAAACCATGGAGATGGGGAGCCCCCTGTCACACAGGCTAAGGTGCGCCACATGGCAAACTCGCTGGTGGAGGCGATGGAGAGGATGCTTGACGCTCATCTTCCCATGGAGGGAGGCCGAGGGCCACATCGTCGTCATGAAGAAAATCACCGAGAGGAGTCTGGTGATGAGAATTCTGGTTTTGGCCATGGATTTGATCGCTTCGGCGATGGCCATGGAGGATATGGTGGTGGTTGCCGTGCTGGTTTTGATAATCAGCGTGGAGGCCATCGTGCACATGGACGTTGTGTATGATTTGAAGATGAAGATGAGGTTCATGATGAGTATGAGGCGGGATTTGATGATAATAAAAATCCTTTTGGTCACCATGGGCATTTTGGATAGCCACATGAACATCGTCGTGGTGCTGGTCCTGATGGGGAAAATCATCGTGGTTGTCGCAATAGAGATGATCCAGATAGCATTGCTCGTGTAAAGTTGAGTGTTCCAAAATTTTCAGGGAAAGAAAATGCTGATGCTTATCTTGAATGGGAGGAGCAATGTGATCAGATTTTTAGAGTGCATAATCTTTCTGATCAGAGGCGTGTCAACCTTGCTTCTGTTGAGTTTTCAGGTTACGCTCTCACATGGTGGAACCAAGTTCAAGAAAATCAACATGTGTTGGGACGTGATCATATCAACACATGGGCTAAGATGAAGAGAGTGATGAGAAGACGCTTTGTGCCATCAAGCTATCAGCGTGACCTCCGCAATAGGTTACAAACATTGAGCAAGGATCAAAATCTGTTGATGACTACTTCAAGGAGATGGAGTTACTCTTGGTGAGATCTGGAATTAGAGAAGATGAAGAGTAAAAAATGGCAAGATTTTTGAATGGTCTCAATGAAGAAATTTCAGGTTTTGTTGAGATGTTTCCATATCATAATTTGCAAGACCTTGTTGATCAAGCTATGCGCACCGAGAGGAAAATTTAGCAAGAGGGATGAAGAAGGTCTTATGGGAACCAATCAATTTTAGCCCCATGGCGTCGGCAGCAGTCCGGTACCTTTATTGGTGGGGGAAGATCACAAGGAGTTGCTACTAGGCTTTCGCCATCCATTGGTGCTGCAAAGACCACGGTTTCTACTACTTCTTCACCTGTAGTTCAGCAAGAACAGCGACATCCTGCTGCAAGCACATCAACCCCTTCTGTTGCATCAGCTGCTGCTTCTTCTTCCCATACCCGAGGCATTATTTGTCACAAGTGCCAAGGTCGAGGACATACTGCTCAATGTCCTAGTCGAAGGACCATGATTATAAATGAGCAAGGTGAATGGGAATCTAAAAGCGAACCTAAGGAAGAAGCTCCAATATATGATGAAGAAATTATGCAAGATAAAGGTGATAAAATTCAACCTGATGATGGAGACAACAATTGTTTCATTTCTCACCGAGTGCTTAGTGTTACTGCTGTCCAAGAAGAGAATAATTAGCGACACAATCTTTTTCACACCCGGGGTATGATCAAGGACAAGTTGTGTCAAATCATTGTTGACAATGGCAGCTGCAATAATATTGCCAATCGAGAATTAGTTGAAAGATTGGGACTGAAATAGCGGCGCCACCCTTCTCCATACAAGATGCAATGGTTAAATAATTATGGTGCGCTGCGTGTAACAAATATTGTGACCGTTCCCTTCTCCATTGGGCGGTACAATGATCATGTGGATTGTGATGTGGTTCCAATGGAAGCATGCCAATTACTATTAGGAAGACCTTGGTTGTATGACCGAGATGCTCAGATTTGCGGTCACGCCAACAAGATTGTTCTGATGTACAAAGGGAGAGCGCATCACTTTGCTTCCCTTGTCACCGGAGGAGATTGTGAGAGATGATCTGAAAAGAAAACAACAAGAGAGTGAGAACCACATACGGGTGACCCACAAAAATAGTGAGGGAGAGATTCTAAAGCCAAATAAAACCCCACAGCCTCAAAGAACCGAGACACCAGGAAAAGAGGGTTTAGTTATGATGGTCAGGAAAGGGGATTTAAAAAAATTGAGTGAACCCAATGCTGTGTTCTATGTGCTCCTGTACAAGGACAATTTTCTTGTCACTAATGACTTACCCTCTACTTTGCCAAGTGTTATCTTTGATGTGTTACAGGAATATAAGGATGTCTTTCCAGATGAAGTGCCACCAGGACTACCACCTAAGAGAGGAATCGAACATCAAATTGATCTTGTGACCGGTGCTTCACTCCCAAACCGTGCTGCCTACCGCGCCAACCCAGAAGAAACTAAGGAGATTCAGCGACAAGTGGAAGAATTGATGAGAAAAGGGTGCGTACAAGAAAGTCTGTCACCTTGTGCTATTCTTGTCCTTTTAGTGCCTAAGAAAGATGGGTCTTGACGGATGTGTGTGGATTGCCGAGCAATAAATAACATTACCATAAGGTATAGATACCCCATCCCTCGGCTGGATGATATGCTTGATGAACTTAGTGGTGCTATCATATTCACTAAAATTGATTTAAGAAGTGGATACCACTAGATTCGCATAAGAGAAGGAGATGAATGGAAAACAGCCTTTAAAACAAAATTTGGGTTGTATGTATGGTTGGTAATGCCTTTCGGGTTAACCAATGCACCAAGTATATTTATGAGATTGATGAATCATGTGCTTAGAGCTTTCATTGGCAAGTTTGTTATCGTTTACTTTGATGACATCTTAATTTACAGCAAGTCTCTTGATGAACATGTTGAACATATCCAATGTGTGCTTGCTGTCCTACGTGAACAGAAATTATATGCTAACCTTGAGAAGTGCACCTTTTGCACCGACAAGGTAGTCTTTCTTGGATTTGTTGTTACAGGACAAGGAGTGGAGGTAGATGAAGAAAATATCAAGGCTGTCCGGGACTGGACACCTCCACAGAACGTGAGCCAAGTAAGAAGCTTCCTTGGACTTGCTGGTTTCTATCAGCGGTTCATGAAGGATTTCAGCACTATTGCTGCACCAATCAATGAGCTGACAAAGAAAGAAGTGCTCTTCAAGTGGGGAGAAGCACAACAGAAGACATTTGAAGAATTGAAGATGAAGTTAACAACAGCCCCAGTCCTTGCACTCCCAGATTTTGGTAAGTCATTTGAAATAGAATGTGATGCAAGTGGAGTTGGGATTGGAGGTGTGCTCATGCAAGGACGACGGCCAATTACATATTTCAGTGAAAAGCTAAGTGGTCCGATTCTAAATTATTCAGTTTATGATAAATAATTATATGCTCTTGTTCGGAGTCTGAAAACTTGGCAACATTACCTTTTTCCTAAAGAATTTGTGATATATTCAGATCATGAATCATTGAAACACCTTTAAGGACAACTGAAACTGAATAGAAGACATGCAAAATGGTGTGAATTCATTGAATCATTTTCCTATATTGTCAAGTACAAGAAAGGAAAAGAGAATATTGTAGCCAATGCGTTGTCTCGACGTCACACTTTGCTAACCCAACTTGACACTAAGATTCTTGGATTAGAAAACATAAAAGGTTTATATACAACTGATTCATATTTTGCTGAACCATATTCCAAGTGTCGAGATGGCAAAGGATGGAAAAACTTTCATGTGCATAATGGGTTTTTATTTTGAGCTAACAAACTATGTATTCCAGAGTGCTCTGTTCGAATTTTACTTGTGCAGGAAGCCCACGTAGGAGGACTCATGGGCCATTTTGGCGCCAAGAAGACAGAACAAGTCCTTACCGACCACTTCTTTTGGCCAAAGATGAGAAGAGATGTGGAGAGACATGTTCTTCGCTGCAAATCATGCCACAAAGCTAAGTCTCGTGTGAACCCTCATGGATTATACACTCCTCTGCCTATCCCTACTGTGCCTTGGGAAGATATCTCCATGGATTTTGTTCTTGGTTTACCTCGAACCAAGCGGGGAAGGGATTCCATCTTTGTTGTGGTTGATCGTTTTAGCAAAATGGCACATTTTATCCCATGCCACAAGAGTGATGATGCGTCACATATCGCTGAATTGTTTTTCAAAGAAATTGTACGACTACATGGGGTGCCACGAACCATTGTTTCTGATCATGACACCAAATTTTTGAGTTACTTTTGGAAAACTTTATGGGGAAAACTTGGAACTTGGTTGCTGTTCTCTACGACGTGTCATCCACAAACGGATGGACAAACTGAAGTTGTGAACCGTACTCTTTCAATGCTACTGCGAGCTATCCTCAAGAAGAACTTGAAACTTTGGGAAGAAAGTTTGCCACATGTCGAGTTTGCATACAACAGGGCAGTACACTCGACCACTAAATTTTGTCCATTTGAAATTGTATATGGGTTTAAACCCACTGCTCCCATAGATCTTTTGCCTTTACCTATGCAGGAACGTGTAAACTTCGATGCAAGCAAGCGAGCCGAGTTTGTCAAGAACCTTCATGATAGAGCTCGGACAAACATTGAAAAGATGACAAAGATGTATGAGAAGCACGCTAATAAAGGTCAAAGGAAGGTGTTATTTGAACCAGGAGACTTGGTTTGGGTGCATCTACGCAAGGACATATTTCCTGAACAACGCAAAAGCAAGTTGCGAGCCCGAGCTGATGGTCCTTTCAAAGTGCTACGCAAGATCAACGACAACGCTTATGAAATTGATCTACCTAATACTTATGGTGTGAGTACCAGTTTTAATGTGGCCGACCTATCTCCATTCTTTGGATTGGAAGAGTCAAGGACGACTCTTTTTCAAGGGGGGAGGAGGATGATGTGACCACGCCAGTGTCGGGGACCTCTCCGACCACCTCGGTGACCTTTCCGACCACCTCGGCGACCTCTCCGACCACCTCGGCGACCTCTCCGACCACTTCGGTGACCTCTCCGACCACCTCGGCAACCTCGGCAAACTCTCCGACCACCTCACCAGCTGATACACCACTCCAAGTCCCTACTGGACCAATCACCCGTAGCCGCGCCCAAAAGATACAGCAAGAGGTGCACACGCTACTTTGTGAATTTCAATTAAACATTGATGGTAATTTCGAACTACCTAAGTCGTGCATGTTGTTATTACTCAGGTTCTCCGAGGAGGAAGACAAGGATACATCAAGGATGAATCAGAAAGAAGAGCTACGTTCGAGTCAACCCAGCATGACAGAACCATCCAGATGAAACAATCATACTTTTTGTCTCCCAAAAGCTATGAAGGAAGGAGTTATAACCAAAATATTAAAGACTACACAGAAGCCCAGAAAACGCGCAGGAACTGAAGACCACCTCATAAAAGCTCTAGCCAGTTGGCCTTCCACCTCCCAACGTGATTTCTTTAGTTCACATCTATCTTAGAGACTTCTCATAGTATAAATACCACCTCTAGGCTATTAGAAAACACTTTTTGATGATTTGATAATTCCAGTGATATTACAGCCGAGCTGCCGAGTGCTTACTCAAACCCTTGTTCTTCCTGGACTTGTGAAGAGATTCCTCTGGAATCCACTAGTTCGTGCTCTGCGGGTTCCAGTACGGCTGTCCCGCCTTGTGTGGATTAGCTCCGGTTGTGGTTCTGCGGTCGTTTGGAGATCGAGTCGAAGTCTTCATGGTCTCGGTGTCTCTCTCCTCGTCGCTTGGTCGCATCCAACCTTGGTCAGGTATAAAGCTAGTTATTCCGCTGTTGTTCAGTAAGTTACCCTTTTATTCCCGCTGCCTTGTTGCAAGTTATCTTGATCGTGACCTACTATTGTGAAGATCGGGCCAACCCCCGTACTGAAATAGTTCAGTACCTATCACCAGCCGCCTCTTCTCAGCAGATGATAGGTGCCACTTCCGCGGTGCGTACACCACCAGATCATAGCGCTAAGAAGGACCCTGCAACCGAGGACGACAAGGACGACGATGACGACGATCCCCCGAGCTTCCGCAGACAGCACGACCAGTGGGACGATTAGCCGCAGCACGAGATCGGCATGTCTCAGCTAGGTGATGTCCCGCTTGGTACCCAAGGAGCCTCACAAGTACTATCAAAGATAGTTTATTTAAATACGTAGGCTCCATGAACTAACGATCATAAAAAATTATAAGTAATCGTGCGTATCATATACTTGCAAGGTACGAGCCATACGCATCGTCGACGCGACCATACCGACGTTGGCTACTCTCTCAATGTGTTGCCAACAAATTCAAAGAGACAGAGACGTCCGATGGATCCTTACACTCCTGGGTCTTAGTTTGTTAGGTCAAACGAATATTGGCGTCCGAAACTTGCAGGGTTATTTTGTTATGTTATGTCAAACTTATGTCAAAACAATAAAAATGTTATATGGCAGCTTGTCAACTTGCGCACGGACTTCATTTATCTGTTTCATATTCGTTTCTTTGCGTCGCGGCAGCACTGCTGGTGAGATTATGTACCAACTACTTCGAGAAGCGGCAGTCCCGACGTATCTCGACGCCGGTGGCAATTTTTTATAATCGATTAGTTAAATTGGTGGTTAACCGTATTATGAAAGACGAAAAACAAATCATTGGCTTATCAAATTCACCCGTCGGCCGTGAAAAAAATTCAACAAAAGACAGAAACAAATCTACTATTGATTTTACGTCAAGCAATACTTAGAATTACTCCCACTATCGGTGCGACGCGTTCGGATTAAACCGTTCAGGTACCGCCGGCCGGGCGGCGGGCGCGGCGGCCAGGCGGGATTGCTGCTTGGGTAGGCGGGACTGGACGCGGTATTTATTCGGCTCTGCCGCGCCACGGGTCAGGGCGCGGCACTGCCGCGCCACGAATCAGGGCGCGTCACTGCCGCGCCAAGGGCGGTGGCGCGGCAAGAGCTGCCACGTCACTTGTCACTGAAACCGGTCGTCGCCACGTCAGACCTCTGCCGCGCCACCATACATGGCGCGACACAGGCATTTGGCCGCGCCAGGGCAATAGGCGCGGCCAAAAGTGTTAGTTTTTTAAAAAAAAACTTACGATGTTAGATTTAAAATTAGTTCTAAAAAAGTGTTAAAATTAAAAAAAAAATTCTCTAGAACATCGCAAACTTCTCGGAGAACCAGCCTTTTCCTTTGAAAATTATGCATACGATTACCGTGCACCAATAGAACATTTAGGCCAGATTAACACGTAATTGACCTTTTTTTGCGAGAAAACACGTAATGATTGACTTAAGTTGCAACGGTGAGCAATACTAGCAGTCTCACAAAATGTAACACGAAGAAAACAAACACACACACACAGATTCATGCTTATGCTTACAGCGTCGAGGCCCGTCCATCTGCGCGCGCCGAGCAGCAAGGCAAGAAGGACGAAGCCGACCATGACCGATCGCACGCCCCTCGTCCGCAGCACCGTCCCCGGCGACGACGACAGCCACCGCCCGGTCCGCGTCACCACCGGGGCGGCGCCGTCCTTGCGCGGCGTCCCGCCCTCCTCGGTGATCTCCTCCTCCGCCGCCGGTGGTACCAACGGCGACCCCTCCTCGCCCGACGACGACGTCGCCGGGAAGACGGTGCTCCTCTTGGCCAGCCACAAGCTGAACGGTACGAACGTGAACAGAGGCAGGCAGGAGAATGAGGGGAGCGAAAGGAAACTCTGCTGCGCTAGTCGGCTACACGGGTGGATCTTATATGTAGCTCGCCACGGCAAGTCAAACGCTCGGGGAAAACTCTCAGTACCAATACGTCCATGCTTGAATTTTGACACCCAGAAGGATGAATGAACAACGATCGTACTGCACAAGCACAACTATATACGTCTTTGGCATGAAAGTAGCAGAATGGCATGTGCAGATGCTCAGTACGAATGCATTTGCTATCACACGTCAGATTTTTCAGCGAAACGTGGACTTCTGTTCATAAGTTTGGCCAGGTCGCCTCCCCTGCTTGTGTTCAGCGAAAAGATGCATTGAGATGGCGTCGGAGCAACAGTGAATACCTGAGCTTAGTTTAAGACTTACCAGCTGATTAGGACACAAAGCCCAAGACTTGACACGTCCAGAGAGAGATGGATATACTCCATTGCAATGGGATAGTGCTGTAGCGTTTACTAAAAAGCACAGGCTTATACTCATGGCAACTGCTTTTAAAGTGGCAAATACGCATGTGATCAGTTATCCACCAATACATTTTGTACAACTAGCATATAAAAATGCTTTATATACACGTCGTCGTCAAGCTTTATACACAACATCGACTGTACATTTCAATGTAGTAAGACCTGTAACTGTGTATGTTTGTTCTGAACAGTGTAACTGTGTAGTCTGTATGTTCGTTCAGTCACAACAAAACAATGGGGAATCAGAACTCGATCCCGCTGTTCATCTGAACCGAGAACCATGGCCGGCCGAAACCGTGGAGTGGGGCGTCTACTCTGAACACTAACCCTGACCTCGCCGCTCCGCCATTCAGCTTCGATCTTCCGATCTGTGACGATACCCAAACATGATCAGCAGAGAGGAAGTGAAGTGAAACTTCTTCAGATGTAATGGTTCTGCTAACTGGACAGACCGATATGGAGGCGTATGCAGAAGGGGAAGCAGTGTGGGAGTAGCCGCAGACTACGCCGACATTGTCGTTCGCCGAATGGATCAGCTCCATGCACACCCCAGGATGGTGGCCGCCGATCGTCGGGCATATGCTATCCATCAGAAGAAGCTACAGTCAGTTCAGATGCCATGCATTTCGGTTTCATACAGAGTTCTGGACAGGAGCTGGTGAAACAGATCTTGGTACACTGCAATATGCAAGGAACAGGCAATTGTACTGACAAATTTTGTTATTTTTATACTACTGTTAGAATTAAGAGTGGCATGGTTGATGTGGTTTGCCTGATCTGTGATGCTGGCTGCAGGATCAAGCCAGATGTCCTCCAAGACAATGCCTGGACGATCCCCAGCGAGAGAGACTTATCCGGCCACTGGACCATTGGGACGACGCTGCCGCCACTCCTGTTCTGCAAGCAACTGAGACGGCCTTTGTAAGTGCAGCAAAGACATTTAGCAATGGAAATGCGATTCCTGCTGCAATGAAGCTTGGTACGCTTCGATCATCGGTTGCCTGACCTTGAAAGAGAAGCTGAGCCTCTTCTCCCCCGGGAATTTTCCATGGGCTTGCAGGATCCCACCACGGAGAGGAAGGAAAGCGCGCGTCGTGAAGCCGTCGCCGGCAACGTATCTTAGTTGCCCATTTGGGAATTGCATATCCATGAACGACTGACAATATAATGTTTGAACAAAATGTTCAGTTGGAGATGGACAGGAGCTACAAAACTGAAAGGTAGCAGAAACAGGGATCGCCTAGACTTACACAAGCGAATGGGTTCAGGCATAACATGGACATGAAGAACCATCTCTTGTGAGCCGACCAATAAGCAGGGCAAACCGAGTGCACTCCGTTCTGCAAGAAGCCAAGAACAGATAGAGCTATTGTGTTCTCAAGTCAAGGCATTCTTTTTGCACAGTGTGTGTGATTCTTGGTTTAACGAAGCAATGCTGAAATTTTTGCGCGAGATCAACGCAAGCACGCACCTTGCGCTCGAATCCGTACCAGATGAGGTGGCGCTTGGAGAGGTGCACCGGGAACAGCAGCGTCGTGTCGCGGACGAAGAGGACCGGGCCGAGCTGCACGAGGAAAAGGTTGGCACCATAGCCGGCGCCGGCGCCTGTCGGCGCAGAGCCACTGGCGGCGCCGCCGCTGCTGCTGCTGTGCGACGCCTCCGCGCGCCACAGGTCGCCTCTGGCCACCACCGAGCTCTCCACTTCGTTCGTCCTGCTGTCGTACGTCGCCGACAGGTTCATGCTCCCCTGCGCCCGCGCGAACCTACCGGAGGAGCCGAGGGGGTCGCCGCCTCTGGTGGTGGCCCCCTCCTTGCTGGCCGCCGCCGCCGACGATCTCCCGCCATTATTCTTGCCAGAGTTGCGCCGGCGCTGCTTTGGCACGCCGCCGCCGGAGTAGAAGGTGTCGTCGATGCGGAGGCGGCGGAAGACGTCGCCAATGGCGCGGCCCAGGCGTCCCCCGGCGTCGAGCACGGCAGCGGCCACGCCGGAGAGCTGCTGCTTCTGCGACGGCGACGGCGGCGGGAGCGGGACGGGGAGGAACGCGGCGACGCGGCGCGCGAGGCCATCGGCCGCGGCGGACATTGGCGGGCGGACGCGGAGCGCGCGCGGGGGAGGGAACCTGGTTCGGGGTGATCGTTGGCCGTTGGAGGATAAGGGGCTCGTGGCGGGAGGGAGCTGGAGAGGGAAGGGCGGAGGTGAAAGGAGTTCTGCATGGACGCGGTGTATGGGGATGTGTCTTCGGTGTTGCCAACTAGTTGTCTGCGTGGTTCGGTGGACGCTGTCTATGAGATCTGATGGTGGGACTTGGCGGCTTTTTTTTTTAGAAAGCCGTACTTTATTAGCTCATAATTGAATTACAAACACCATCAGGTGACGACAAAAACTAGACATGTCTACCAAGAGACATGGATACAGAGCTCCTAGCTAATCTATGTGAGACTTGCCACTTGAGAGAGCGTGCGCAGATTACCCGTTGAAGTCATTGGCTAGGGAGATGTTGGGCCTAGCAGCCCGTAGAGTGTGAATTACAACACCTTTGGCCCAGCTCCTCCGGCTCCTACAGTGTTGCTCCGTAGCAAGAGATGTGGGAGGCCGAAAATCTAGCTCCACCGACTCTGCGAGAGAAGAAAAGAGGAGAGAGAAAAAAACTCTTGTGAACAGTACATAAACAGTACACAACTGTGCATGTGTGAGAGAAGCTAGAGTCGGTGGGAGCTTTATCAAAGAGGCCCTAAGTTAGGAGAAACAAATCATTAGACCTCCGCCCATAGATGATGCTCTCTCTCGTGTTTTCAATTATAAAATGGTTTGTTTTTTTTTATAATTTTTATTACTATATACTTAGATATATACTATATCTAGATATATAGTAAAAAATAAATTTTAAAAAGTCAAAACTTTTATAGTTTAGAATGGATCGAGTAAATAAATCTCTATATAAAAGTAGATTTTCACTTGTAATTTTTATAGAATCAAATATGATCTCAGAGACAATTGAATACGAATCTAGTGACTAGGAATAAGGAAGCTATAGGTAATACAACTATGAACCAAATTTTATGCCTTAAGTTTGCATATAATTTAATTACCCATTGACCTATAATTTGTAGATTTTGAACTCCTTTATAATTAAGATAGGCTTACCATTCTTGGCGGAGGGAGTTCAAAGTCTTGTTTCTGATCTATTAGGGTTAGGGGTCTATTTGGATCTATTATTAGCACTAAAAATTAGCTAACTGTTGGTACATTTAACGCACACAGATAAATTCGCAAGCGTACGGATACCGCTGTTGCTTTCACCTGAAAGTATTTCAGGTATCGTATCCATAGGGAAACGTGTGAGACTAACTATGATCTAACTTAACTAGGGATAGCAACAAGGTTGAGATAAATAGGAGCGTAGAGAGGAAAACTAAGGTTCTCTAGTTCTGACTTGGGTAAACTATGTCTTCTACTATTTAACTAGGGACATTATCAGGAAAAGACACCAGCGGAGGATGCTTTCCTTCGTAACCGCGTCCTACTTGCGCCTACAGACGGGAGGTGGACTACAAAGGATCAACGAAGCTATATAGTACAGGCTATATAAAACTAATGTCACACACACGATCTACCACCATCCGGAATGCAGGGTGCATCCACGATTAACCTAAGTCTAAGCACCACGCTTACACTTACGATTAATACTTTAACCTAAAGCGTCTATAGATTAAAGCACTTAAAAGAAAGTCATGATCCTGATGAACAATATAAACAATCACTTACTTGAATCAGAAGTTGATTACCAGAGAAATCTCGAAGGCAAGCTCAAGTAGAACTTAGATCCGCCAAGGTACAAGCCGTAGAGAGAGCACCAATAGGCCGGCACCTCCTCCAAACTCTTCCCTCACTCTCTATCTCATTATTATTTACAAGACTAGATCATATGGAGGACTAATCTTCTCTTGAAAGCTAGCTCTGATCCTTATAATATGAATTAGGGTTTTAGGATGGCTCTAGAAAGGGTGGCAGGGGCTGGTATATATAGGTCGGAGCATCCAACGTGAGCCCTTTGATCAAACCGACTTAAAGGATGACGTAGATGCAACCTACGAGGTGGTGGAGAAGCCACATTGAGATACAGAGGCTGAAAGGTGAGCCCAAGGGCCGGTCGGCCTGCAGGTGAGGCCGGCCGGCCCCACATAGCAGCCCCTCGAGGTTTGCTTCGGTGGAGAGCCTTCTAGAGTCTTCTAGAATCTTCCCACGCTATTTACGCAACAGAATTATGTAATGTCCTTTGACGAATAGGTCCCCTTGATAGTTTTCTGGATAAACCCTACTGAAAACACAGATTCACCAAAACTCATAGAATTTATTAGTTTAAACCCATATACCTATGTTTGGTGATAGAATTAAGTATAAATATAGGTTATGTTGATGGTTTATAATTGATGTTAGAGACCGTCAACAAGTCTCCCCAAGCTTAACCTTGGCCAATCCCTGAGCAAAGCTAAACTCAACAATAGATCAGGAGTTGCTACAACATTTTCACGCCTCAAAAGTACACATGCGTTCAATAAAAAATTCTCCTTAAGATTAGAATAAACTGATCTGACTTTCAAACTTACCCGTATTACCTTAAACCATGTGGCTTCTTAACCTTCACTTGGGTCTTGAGCAATTGAAAGACAGAACGATCAAGTCAAGCATTATGTCTCAAGTTCTTTGTTCCACCATTGTTCTGAAGTTTTTATAAGTTTTCAACATAAAACTCAAAGATTCCATTGTATGACACTATCAAGTCTCTCAATATATGTGGTATTTGTGGAACATCATCAAAGGCAGTAAAGATGTTATGCCTTTTTTCTCTTCCAATAACTAAAGCTTATGTGGAGTTCATACGTAGAGAGAAAGCTAGAGCATACTTGCAATGCATATATTATAAAGTCAAACAATGGATCCAAAGAGAGTTGAGTCATACAATCAAATCAAGATGTGGATGTGTGTGGATATATGGTGGATATATATGGTGGCTAACCTAATTCTACTATACTCCTTGAAAATATATCTCTCCTTTGAAACTTGGAAACATTTGCTAGAGAGCAGGGACTATCTTATTCATCTCTTTCTTTTCTCTTTTTTTAGACGGGCATCTAAGTACCCATTGTTTTAAATATCTCGAACACTTGTCAATTTTTTCATCTCTTTTTTCTCTCTTTTTTATAAATAACTTTTGCATAGCCCATGTCTCTTTTCTACAACAAAACTTTGAGAGAGATATCAACAAGAACTTTAGAGCATTTATTTTGAGGGGATGAAAAACCTATCAAACATGTTTTTATATTCACTCCTAGCGTAGGAGTAAAATATTTTTTGGTGGATCTAGATGGAAGACATGTTTTGCGTACTCCCAATGTAGGAGCAGCAGGTATCTGTGGTGTGTACGTGATCTTAATTTTAAAAGCATGACAAACCTCTCATAAGGGTCAACAAAGCTTGACAAAACTCAATGTAAAAACAAGCAACATATATGTGGAGGTTTTTCTAGCCTAAATAACATGTATGGTTCTGGTGAAAATTCAAGTTTTGTCATACAGGAACTCATCATGTAGCATTTTTTTGTTTTTCAAAAGATAAATCTCCAGAACTTTAGTGTCACTTGGAACAAGATAAACAGCAGCTCAGACCTTCTCATATCATATCCGTCAATTACCTAGACTTAGATCAAGCATTTGCTATCTATGAGTTTCAACTTTAGAGTAAATCTTTATATCAAATCAGTCGTATCTAAAACTCAGGAGAATTCGAGGCTGAAAACTAGGTACTTGAAAGGAATTACAACAGAGTAACTATACATCATTTCTATTTAAGAGATTATTCTAAGTCCTCTTTATTTTATTCAACTCTCAAAAATAAATTAAAGCAAACTAGACACACCTTTTTATTTTGTTTTCAATTCACCATTTTCTTAACTATTTAAAAGAAATTAAAACTAAAACAAAGGGAAAGCATACTTACCTGGATACACGAGAGTGCTTCTCCCCCAAGCTAGCTCTTTTGGTGAAGGTTTGGTGCTTTAAGTCCTTCGAACTGGATTTCTCCTTGTGAAGTTCATTGACCAAGTACATTGGTTCGCTCTGAAGATGAGGATTCTTGTGGTGGTGTCTCTATTGGTGATGTCACCTTTTTTTTGCCAAACCAGTCTTGATTTTGAGTTTTGATTTTGGTTTAGTAGGCTCAGAACCTTTACTTGTAGAAATTGGGGAGTCGACTGTCTTCCTCCACACTTTGTTTGAAGTGTGTCCTGCTCATGAGACAATGTAGAGATCAAGTGCATGGGCTCTGTTGGTGGGAAAACACCAATAGAACCAAAACTTTACTTATTCTTCTCTAACCTTAGGCACATTGAACAAGATAAAGTTGATGTTGTGTGTTTTGTTCACTTATGTCACGGGTGATAAGATCAAAAGATTCAGCTGCTTAACCTATGGAAGGATTGTCCATAAGATATTATCTTTACATGATTATGACTTTCATCTTCCAGAATTAGAATGTGCACTATTCAGCTTATTTGGTTAAGACTATGGGATCAAGAAAGTGGTGCTAGGAACAAGCTTAAAGAATAAGACATGTTGAGCTAATCAGGTTTGATCAGGTAAATTGTAACTCAAATATATTTTGTTTCTTATTTATGTGCCTACCAGAATTAAGGAAAAGCTTTTTAAATAATGACCATTTACCTTAGAATATTACATTTGTCATTGGAGCGTAATGTCACCATATGACGAAGGGTAGATGACTCGTGATGGTCCTTCCCTTTTGCTTGAAGTTTTCCTTGTTTAGCTAGTCTCGCAGCTTGAGCTGTTCATGAGCTTCTTGTTTTCTAGTTCACACCTTTCCTTTCTCATCCTTTTGTCATGCCATGTTTCTGCTCTTCGATCTTTTGACATCTTGTTAGACCTTTTGCCTCACTCATTATTTTATGCCAGCAAAGGATTAGTGGACAACACATACCCGAAGGAATATACAATTTTGAAACACGGGTTGTTTGTCTAGAATTTTGTAATTTTTCTCTATGCTAATGAAAAGATGGTTTTGTGATTACTTTAGTATAGAGATCATATTTTATACAAGCATGGCTCAAGACAAAGGTAACTTGTAGCAAAAGACAAAGTGAATGAACTTTGGTACTTACAGTTCTTTCATCCATATTGAATGAGGTATGTAGTTCTTACATCTATAATGAATGAGTTGTGTCTTGCTTCATCTCCGATTTGAATTCATCTCATGACTTACCAATATTGAATTAAAAGTTTTTTGCAAAGGGTTAATCCAACAAAATGACCAGTATCTACTATAGCATATTCTTGGTTCAAAAATCAACTTAGACATCACGTCTAATTTGATTCAGGAAGGCATTTTAACCTAAGCACCATGCTTAATTTAAAAACCTTTGGAAGTACGAACAACACCCCTAAACTAAGCTCCATGCTTAATTTAAAAGATGTATGAACATATTCCAAACCTTGAACATATTATAGTAAACAAAGGTAGCATGAAAGCATTACATACATTTATTCAATTGGAGATGAAAGAGCATGATTGTTATTGAGCATGATTTAAAGGTAGAGACAACCAAGATGAATTAGCAATATGACATAAGATTTTTCAAAGAAACCCATCCCCCAGGCTTGAATTTTGCAAGGCAAAGTCAAGTTTGTATGGATGTGATTCAGTGTTACATAATGATTGGTTGGACATACCTTGAGTAGTCATCCTTCATTCTTTTTGCTTCAAACCTAGAATGGTTAGTGACAAAAATACCTGAAGGAATATTTTCATAATTATGTTTCTATGCTCACTTCACAAGGGCATTACAACAAAAAGTGAAAGCTCATGTTATCTCCCAAAAGTGCATGCTTTAGGATGAAAGCTTGTCCTTGGAAAACCTTCTAATTGCACTCAAGTTGGTGAAGTGGTTTCCCCTCCAACTTAAACCTTTGTGTACCTATCTCAAGATTCACACAGTGAGATCTGCAATATTTATGATAAACATATGCATCTACAACCACCCTTTCAAAGTCTTTATGAACAAGGAGAATGAGGGGGTTGAAGATCTCATGTGTGGCAATGTTGGAGAGACCAATTAATTCAGGAGATTTTTCATGCGAGCATGGATTTAATGAGGTGTTCATGAAATAACTACCATGCTCATTGATGTTATCTTCCTTTTCAAGCTCTAAGGGTTTTTCTTCATGAATGTCTATAGGTAGAAACATTATCTCAATTATTCCATGCCTATGACATTCATTGTATGTTTTATTGTCCAAGATTTCCCATGGATTGGTGGCTCTCAGGTTGATCTCGTCTAAGGCCACATCTAAACTTGGATGAGTCATGTTTATTAAAGAGATTGATTTAAGCTCACCATTTAGATCTAAGCCAAGTTTGAATTCTATCCATAAGGCTTTGTCCTTATCCTTCCATTCTTTAGCAACTGCATACAAGTTCTTAATACATTCCTGCCATTGTCGTTACTCTTTTTGGTCATCCTTGTGGCCTTCATGATTCCTATGCTTTGGTTGTCTTAGTGGATTTCTAGGGTCATCATGAGACTTAGGAGAGAGAGCATAAGAGGGATCATCGGGGTCAAGGATGGGTTGAAAGATGGGTTCAGATGGGACATCTAATATGGACATAGAAGGGGAGAGGATAGGAATGGCTTCTAGATGGCTCAGCTCTCCTTCTATGGCATTACTTGAAATGCTATCCTTGAATTCTTACCAATGTCCTATATGGGAATAAGGACACTTTCTAAGAGATCCCTTCTTGAGAGGAATTGAATTATATTCGCTCAAAAGTCTCTTATGGAACTGGAAGTTTAAGCTTTTCCCAAAATCATAAAAAAGATCATCCTCACAAGATATTTCAAAAGATTGAATTTCTTCTTCCTTTGGAGGATTTGGATTTTGGGGTATAGATGGTTTGGGATTGATAGCTAAACCTTGGGATTGAAGTGGTTGTGATTTGGCTATCTAAACTTCCTCTTCTTGTTTGGGAGATGATTCATTCTCTTCCTCGAGGAGTTTATTATAATTGCTAGTGCAGGGAGTTTTTCCACTAATCTTATCAAGCATAGACCTTGCTTCACTAGTAGACAAATGAAGGAAAGCTCCTCTAGAGGCTGCATCAAGGGATTCCATGGAATCCTTGCTAAGACCCATGTAAAAATGTTGAAGAAAGCTTGTTCGTATATTTAACGCACACAGATAAATCCGCAAGCACACGGATACCGCTGTAGCTTTCACCTGAAAGTATTCTAAGTATCGTATCCACAGAGAAACATGTGAGATTGACTATGATCTAACTTAACTAGAGGTAGCAACAAGGTTGAGATAAATAGGAGCGTAGAGAGAAAAACTAAGGTTCTCTAGTTCTGACTTGAGTAAGCTATGTCTTCTACTATTCAACTAGAGATATTACTAGCGAAAGACACCAGCAGAAGATGCTTTCCTTCGTAACTGTGTCCTACTTATGCCTACAGATGGGAGGTGGACTACAAAGGATCAACGAAGCTATATAGTACAGGCTATATAAAACTAATGTCACACACACGATCTACCACCATCTGGAATGCAGGGTGCATCCACGATTAACCTAAGTCTAAGCACCACGCTTACACTTACGATTAATACTTTAACCTAGAGCGTCTATAGATTAAAGCATTCAAAAGAGAGTCATGATCCTGATGAACAATATAAACAATTACTTACTTGAATCAGAAGTTGATTACCAGAGAAATCTCGAAGGCAAGCTCAAGTAAAACTTAGATCCGCCAAGGTACAAGTCATAGGGAGAGCACCGACAGGCCAACACCTCCTCCAAACTCTTCCCTGACTCTCTATCTCACTATTATTTACAAGACTAGATCCTATGGATGACTAATCTTCTCTTGACAGCTGGCTCTAATCCTCATAATATGAATTAGAGTTTCAGGATGGCTCTAGAAAGGGTGGCAGGGCTGGTATATATAGGTCGGAGCGTCCAACGTGAGCCCTTTGATCAAACCGACTTAAAGGACAGTGTAGATACAACCTAGGAGGTGGCAGAGAACCCACATTGCGATGTGGAGGCTGACAGGTGGGCCTAGGGGCCGGGCAAACTATAGGTGGGGCCAGCTGGCCCCACATGGCAACCCCTCAGGGTATGCTTCGGTGGAGAGCCTCCTAGAGTCTTCTAGAATCTTCCCACGTTGTTTACGCGGTGGAATTCCATAATTTTCTTTGATGATTTTCTGGATAAACCCTGCTGAAAATACAGATTCATCAAAACTTGTGGAATTTATTAGTTTAAACCCCTATACCTATGTTTGGTAATGAAATTATGTATAAATACAGGTTATGTTGACAATTTATAATTGATGTTAGCGACCGTCAACACTAACTAATTGCTGCTATTTTTAGCTAGCTAATTTTTAGTAGGAGGTCGTTTGGATCCACCTACTAATAGGTTTTTATATGAACTATCCAGCACCTATTAGCAACTCCAAAATAGCTAATGGAACTAATAGTCACTACTACAGAAAAACTTATGCGAGGCGTTTGGGAATAGGCCTTGAAGGTGGGCAGGAATTTCAACCGCCTCGATTAATGCCTAGGATTTAACCAAGGCGGTCGTTTTTTATTAACCAAGGCGGTCACAATTAACTACCTCATAAAATTAATTTATGGAGGTGGTTTCTAAAATCTACTAATGGAGGTGGGCCTTATAAGTGGCCCACCTCCAAAATACCCCCACTTTTGGAGGCAGGCCTCCTATATGGCCCGCCTCGAAAAAAAGACCGAGGCCCAACACAGGCCCAGGCAAAGCTCAATAGGTGCATCCGAATATCAATACGTCACTTAGGGTTTCGTTTCCTCACCTCCCTCTGTTCGACTCTGTCCTCTCCCGATAGACCGCGCGTGGGGTTCCTCTCCTTCTCCGTGCAGGTCTCCATCTCCCTTACCCATGAGCGCTCCCTCCCTCTCCATCTCTCCTCCATGAGCGTGCCCCTCCCTCTCCATCACCCTCTCCTTCTTCCCTCCCCAAGCAGTGCCACCACCCTCCTTCTCCTCTCCCCTAGCGGCACGGCCTCGCATGGGCGTGGGCGTCATGGTGGCGCGTGTCCCAGTGGTGGAGGTCTGCTCCGACGGTGGATCTAGCGTGCCCTGACGAGAAACAGCTCGGATCCGACGTGGAGTAGCCTAGATCTAGCAGGTGCGAGCGAGGTGGCAGCGGCACTCCTCCACTGGCATTGGGTGGGCAATGCGGCACTCCTCCACCTTAGCTCTGCATCAGCTCTGACGCTGAAAGGTCCTAATATGGCTAGAGGGGGTGAATAGCCTATTTAAAAATTCTACAAAGCACTAGAGCAATTGATTAGTATAACAAATGGATAAATGCAATTTTGCTCTAGCTCTATAAGGGTTGCAAGCCACCTATCCCAACAATTATAGTTTATATGATCACTCGACACACAACAAGCTAGGTCACTACTCACTAAGCTAGTGTGCTCTCAAAGACTAACTAAAGAGCCACACTAACCAAACTAACAAGCTCTCAAAGACTAACTACACTAAAGAGCTTGACAACTAGTTTGCAAGGAATGTAAAGGAGTGAGTACGATGATTATACCGCCGTGTCGAGGAATGAACCAATCACAACATGATGACCACCAATCGTCGGGAGAAATCCAATTTCAAGAATGACACACGATTTTTCTCCTGAGGTTCATGTGCTTGCCGGCATGCTAGTTTCCATTGTGTCAACCAACACTTGGTGGTTTGGCGGCTAAGAGGTGTTGCACAAACCTCGGCCAACAAATGGACACCGCAAGAACCTACCCACAAGTGAGATAACTCAATGACATAAGCAATACACTAGAGTTACCTTTTGGCTCTCCACCGAGAAGGTACAAGACCCCTCACAATCACCGGAGCTAGCCACAAACAATCACCAACACATGCCAATGCTCCTCCACTGCTCTAAGCCGTCTAGGTGGCGGCAACCACCAAGAGTAACAAGAAATCTGTAGCCATAATGATTTCCAAGTGCCACTAGATGCAATCACTCAAGCAAATGCACTTGAAATAACTCCTAATCTCACTATGATGATGAATCAATGATGGAGATGAGTGGGAGGTGTTTGCTTAAGCTCACAAGGATGTATCACAGGTGAAAAAGTGTAAGAGAGTGAGCCAAAGCCAAGCCACTTCTATTTATAGAGCCCTCAAGGCTCCACTAGCCGTTATGCCTCGGGAAGGACCATTGGACCGTCCCTATAGGGGCATTAGACCATCAGACATAGGGTCTGATGCCCTACCACAGGCACTCCTGAGCTACCAAGTGTGCCTGTTTAATCAAGACAACCGTTGCCACCAATGGCTCTCTGCCACGCGCTCATCGCTGTCGTCGGACCGAGCCTCGGACCCACCATAGGACCACACACCAGGCGAGTCCGACACGATCCAATAAGGTCCAGAGAGGGCAAAACTCATTGAACGCCGGTCCAACACCCTTCATCAGACCCAAGGGTGGTCCAATGCTACCACACGTCACACCCTCGCACGCCTCACTCTCTCCCACCAAAACAGTGCGCGCGGTCAGTCCGACGCCTCCAATTGGGAGGGTTCGACGCCGCCGCACTCAATCTGCCACTCCTAGACAGACCGTCGGACCTAGCTAGGTAGGGTCCGATGCCTCCTGAGCCAGGGTCCGATGCCCCTAACTCTTCTCCTTTTCTTTTTCAAACTCAACAACCACTTCACCCTTGCTTCCAACTTGCCATCTCAAGGTGTAGAACTTGTGTGCACGTGTGTTAGCATTTTATAAGGGTTAAAGTTAGCACACTAGGTTCCTAAATGCATATGCAAGAATCATGACACCTAGTGGCACTTGATAAACCGTTTAGCCAAAGATTTCTCCTCTTTATAGTACGGCTATCGATCCTAAATGAACTTACACCCTCTATGGTGTCTTAAGTGCCAAAACAAAATCCTATTAGATACCTTTGCCTTGATCTCCTCAGATCTTGTTTTTCTCTTTCTTCTTTTCAAGTTGAGCACTTGATCATCATCACATGTGGCCATCTCCTTCACCATCACTATCTTCTAGCTCCACAACTTGGATTGGACCACCTTGTCTAAATCACACACTTAGATCAAAGGTTAGTCCTAGGTTTCATCAATTATCCAAAACTAAATTAGGGCTTTCGATCTCCCCCTTTTTGGTAATTGATGACCACCTTTTCACAAAGATATTTAATGAAATCTTTTAGGATTCATGTTGCTTGCCTGAGCATTTTACCATGTGTAAATGATATGGACAAGCTTCATAAACCCGAATTGGTAGCATTAGCTCCCCCTATATATGTGCTAAGAGTTTGGATTTGAAAGCTTGCACATATGCATGGATTAGGAAGTGTGGGAAAGTAATGTCTACCAAATGATGCTAAGGTGTAAAGAATGGACCTTTGAAGCATGATACCAATCAGAGTTGCCATTTGAACACCATCCTTAGCACCATGGTTAGTTAGATAGCACTTGCAAAACTCAAACACTAGATACCTCGTGAGATCAACATTATAAGCAAGGCTCTAGTACCACTTGTAAAACAAGCAAGGCACATCTAACTACCATCCTATGCATGCTAGTTTTTCATTTTACCAATCATTTTCTATAATCTAGCATACACCACACAATCATGGATATGAAATTTAAAAACTTGTGCCATACAAGCAAACATATGTAATGCACATACAAATGCAACATACAAGTTTATGAGCCTGCTCCCCCTACTTGTGTGCTTCAAGTTTTAATTGATCCCCTTACAAAGTCAATTCATTTGTTTGCTCCCCTATCTTACTATCTTTGTGACTCTCTCCCCCTTTGGCATCAAATACCATAAAAGGTGACCTCAAATTTTAGATAGGTTAGGGTGAAATCATGTTATGTGGGGATCATTTTGTCAATTTGGTTCAATCTAGATCATTTGCAAAAGATATTTAACTCGATTTGATCCAAGGCCAAGCTTATTCACACCTCATTTCAAGGGTTATCTTGACCATGTTGAGTTAAACACTTATAGCTCATTTTCTAGATTAAACACTAGGTTCACAAGCCCACAAACATGTCATATTCTACCACTAGATCATTTCAAGCATATAAGCAATAGTGGTACCATACAAGCATCAAACCCATTTGATTTTCATGAATGAGTCTAAGACATGAGAGGAATGACTTGATGCACTGAACAAGTCCTTACCAATGGATGAATGACATGTCAATCAATTTTACATTGCTTTGCTTTGAAGGAGAGGCATGCCATATATGGGGTGCATCAACATATATTTGAGAAGCCAAGTATGTTCAATTCATTCCTTAGCTTGCAAAACCTCTTCTCATCAAGTGGCTTGGTGAAAATATCGGCAAGTTGATCTTCGGTGCCCACACTCTCAATGCAAATGTCCTCTTTTTATTGGTCATCTCTTATTAAATGATGGTGGACATCTATGTACTTTGTTCTTGAATGTTGAACTGGGTTGTTAGTGAGTTTCATGGCACTCTCATTGTCACATAGCAATAGCACTTATTTGAATTTGATTACAAAGTCACTCAAAGTAGCCTTCATCCAAAGTAATTGAGCACAACAACTACTGGCCGAAATGTACTCTGCTTCAGCGGTTGAAAGTGCTACACTATTTTGCTTCTTTGATGACCAAGGCATAAGTGATCTTTCTAATAGTTGGCATGTGTTTGATGTGCTCTTTCTCTCAACTTTGTATCCCGCATAATCGGAGTTTGAATATCCAATCAACTCAAATCTTGCTCATCTAGGATACCATAATCCAATATTTTATGTATGCTTCAAGTACCTCAATATTCTCTTTGTTGCTTTCAAATGACTTTCTCTTGGTGAGGCTTGAAATCTTGCACACATACACACACTAAACATCACATACGACCTTCATACGGTCACATAGAGTATACTTCCAATCATAGACCGATACATCTTTTGATCTATTATATTACCACTAGGATCACTATCCAAGCTTCCATTTGTCCCCATTAGTGTACTAATGGCTTTGCTCTCATCTAAGCCAAACTTCTTGAGCGTGTCTTTGATGTACTTGCCTTGACTCATAAATGTGTCATTCTTCATTTTCTTGATTTGTAGACTAAGGAAGTAACTAAGCTCTCCAATCATAGACATCTCAAACTCACTTTCCATCATCTTTCTAAACTCCACACAATAATCTTAATTGGTTGATCCAAATATGATATCATAAACATAGATTTGCAACACAAATAAGTCCTTACCAATCTTCTTGGTAAAGAGAGTGGTGTCAACCTTGCCTATAATGAATCCCTTAGAGAGTAGAAAATCCCTCAATCTCTCATACCATACTCTTGGTGCTTGCTTTAATCCATACAAAGCCTTTCTCAACTTGTAGACATGGTTAGGTTTCTTTTCATCTTTAAAACTAGGAGATTGCTCAACATAGACAAGCTTATTGATGTACCCATTGAGAAATGCACTCTTCACATCCATTTGGTATAACTTGACTATGGGGGGTATGACCCTGGATACCCACGATAAACTATATGGGCTATGCCGCCAGGGGTGGTCTAGCCCACAAGACGAAGCCTTGCGGAGCACGGCGTTGCTCGGCACACCCTGCAAGATAATGGGAAGATATCCTGAAGATACGGCGTAATCTGTTAGGATATGTTATGATCCCTATAACCTGTTATTACTTACCGGTTATCTCCTAGATCTAACTGACTTATAACCCTACCCCTGGCTATATAAGGCGGGTAGGGGACCCCCTCAAAATACACGCAATATCATACGATAGCCAATACAAATCAACAGACAGCAAGAGTAGGGTATTACGTCGTGCTAATGGCCTGAACCTATCTAACTCTTGTGCCTCTGTTGACTTCTTGTTCTTGATTATGTGCACCACTGCCGATCAATCTACCTTTATGGGATACCCCTCAGAGGAATGTCGATAATATTCTATCGATAGTTGGCGTGTTAGGTAGGGGTGTGTGTGCTGTTTCTATGATAAGTAAGATGGTACATTTTGTAGGCTCTTTGTCCTCTCCAAAGCTTGACTAGATCTTTATTGTTAGATCAATCTCATAGGTCATCAATGCTGACAGAGACGAAGAGATTATAGAGCCAGTACAGATTGATTCTACGCCGACCACACCAACACCTACAACAGTAGATCTAATCTCAGAACCGCTTCTGAGGTCGTCTTCACTAACAACTCACCGCCTGCTCCCCCACTACCTGAGGAAGTAGATCGGCAATGACGATCTAATCAAATCCATCGATTAGGTAGGCCAGAAGCTCACCGACTGCCTCTCCATCGCCAAATTGGCTCTAACCACTTTGGTTCGGCGCCGACCACCCTCCGATTCTAATCTATTGGAGGCCAATCAGGAAACTCCAGGGGTTATGGCCACCATCCATCAGGATTCCCTAAGGGACAAGTTTGCCAATAAGATTGGAGACATCCACCCTCTCGCCGACCTGGTCACCAACCAGCTCTCGCCGACTATAAATATGCTACAAATCGGTCAATGTCCCACATAATCCCTCCATAATATCCTAGAGGAAAATCCAAACTCTGAGTCCTAGGGCTCTACGGAGATCATCGTCGAAACCACCGCCATCCAACCTTCTTTTCCACCCTTTCGTGGAGGTGGGATTTTTAATGTCAGCATCGACATCCCTCTGTGAGATGGAGAAACCGATGAGGACCGCGCAACTCGTGTCAATAGAAACGCCAACCGTGCACAGCACCAAGCAAATGAGGCCACCATTGTGTTAGCCAAGGCTGCTCGCAATGGAGAACAACTCAAGCATCAACTTGGCCGTGGCCGCTAACGAGCTCGCTCTGCTCGAACAAACGTTAGAGGTTGCCAAGGTCACCGCAATGCTTAAAGCTATGCACTGTCAGGTCATTGAGATCCGCTAGGATCAGGGACCTTCCTACTCGACAAGCTTGAATCACAGATCCGCCATGCCAAGATCCAATCACTGCCCCAGTAGAAGTCGTTTCGCCGACCAACATCGTGATGATGGACAACCCCTCTAGGGGGGATCTAGGGGGAACTGAATCAACTACCCTCGCCAACATAACCAAGAAGTCGATCAAGATATCTGAGCACACATCAACAACTTCTAGGATGCATGATGTCATATCGATGGGTGCCGTTTCTCTTGGCATGAGGAGGAAGTACGCCAGCGTCAAGAATACAAGCAAGAATTTGGTAATCTAGATGCAGCCCTCCAGCCACTTAACGCTGGCAACGCTGTGGATCCCGACGGTGATGATCCCGAAAGGCCCTGAGCATTCACGAGAGCACTCCAAACACTCCAGTGGTCCTATGGTTTCAAAATCACCGGGGTCGAGCCCTACTGTAACACCCTAATTTTGCATTTTCTAAAAAAATAGTCAAATTGATTTATTTAAGCAATTTAGGTGAGCATTCAAACATAGGGAAGTAATAATTTTTATAAAACTAAAATCAAATATAAGATTAGCTACAAGTGATGCATACATGCTGCTACATATTATTTTGTGAATGTTTGGAATTGATTAAAGATTTCAAAGAGAATTGAAATTTGAATTTAAAAATGGATTTGGAAAATTGTTAAAAAAAGAAAAGAATCATTTTCCTCTCCCTCCCTTCTTGATTTTCGGCCCGCAGGCCTTTCCTTCTGCTGGCCTAGCTCCCTCCCGCTGGCCCAACCGGCCGCTAGCCCATTTCCTCCCCGCGGCCCAGCTCGCGCGATGCGCCCTGCTAGCCCAGCTCGCCTCCCCCTTATGCACCGTGCGGCCTAGCACCTGCGTCGGCCCAGCCGAGTGGCCTTCCGCGGGCAACCGCTGCCGCGCCTCCTTTCCTCGACCGCTGACCGACCGGGCCTGCCTATCGACGCCGTCCCCTTCCTCCCGCACGACTCAGAAACCGCCCGCACGTGCGCCTGGGCAACCGCCGCCCACGCCTCCAATCGTGGGAGCGCCCCCCGCTCCTCGGCCTCGATTTAAAGGAGTCGAGCCCCCCCCCCCCCCGTGCACCCCCCTGCTGTCCCCGCTCACTCTCGCATCGCCCGTGCCTGAGGAGACAGCCGCATCGTGGATGTCGTGAACCGCCGTCCGCCATCCACATCGACCACCTTCCCCGAGCCGTCTCCGACCAGTTTCTTCCCCGCTATGAGAATCCCTATGCTCCCCTCTACCTCCCCATGCATTCGATTCGTTGTTTCACGGCCCCTAGAGCTTTAACCACTTGCGCCGAGAATCTCCGGCCGCCGGCCATGGCGACCACCGTCTCGGCCTTCCCCTCCGGCCACTTCTTTGGCCTGGCCGCGACCCCCTACTCCCCCCGCTACCCCCGGTGCTCTCGGTTCTTCGTTTGGTGAACCCTATCCCCCTAACCGAGCTCGCCGGTGAGCTCCCGCCGCTGTTCATGGCTGAGCCACTGCGTTGCCACTGTTCTGGCCAGCCATCCTCCTTCTCTCTCCCCCGGATTCGTTTCTGGCCGTTCCTTTCTAATCCGATGGCTCTGATTGGCCGATACCTCTTCAGGGGTCAATTTGCTAAAGAGACCCTATAATTTTCTAAGTCCTAACCCTCAGTCCAAAGCGTATTTCCCCGAGTACGCATTCTCATTTTGAAAGCGTAAAGTTCACTGCTTTAGTCTAAAATACGTTTTCAGTATTTACAGAAATGCCATTTGAACTGTTTTGCTTATAAAATTGTCATTTTAGCTCTTAATTGATCCGTTCAAATCGCGTTAGCTTCGTAATTTCATAATCTACATGTTAGAATCACTGTTAGTCAAGTTTGGAACTTTTTAATTTCATGGTTAGATTTAATTAAATATATTGCTATAGGAAATCCCGTTTGAATCATAACTTCCGCATTTTAGCTCCATTTTTCGTGAACTTCGCGTTGATGTGATCATAGTGAGACATAGATTATTTTCACAAACATTTTATCTTGTTTTCTATACTGTTGGTGTACTGTTCTAATGATAGGAATGTTTGCTTTGCATAAATGCTTTTGGAATGTTGTATGTTGCCGTGTTGGTCGCGTTCAGACGGTGAGGAGAACGTTGGAGACCAAGAATTCTTTGACGACCAGCAGGATCAGCAAGAGTTTGTGAACCAAGGCAAGTATAGCATGGGCCTACCTTGATGTCCTATTCACTATTATTAATTACTCATTTACATGTGTCTAATTTTGAAACCCGTAAGGACATCCTAGTGATTGATTATCCTGTTCCTTGTCTCCTATGGGTTATTTGCATATTGGTCGACTGCTAGTGCTCTAACTGAACATGATCTACATGATGATGAAGGATTCTATGGAACTAAAAGTATAACATGATTTATAACAACTGTTCCATAGGGCGACGGTGCAAATGACTTTTGATCATGTTGCTCCTGGCCCTCCATAAGGACTTATCTGTCGGCAAAAGTTGGGACTGACAGTGCAACCAGGAGAGTCATATGGCTCTAACTTTAGCTCAGTAATAGGACCTTTTCTAGCTAGTTAGAGGTTACCTTTTTGGCGCAAATGGGGCTTGCCACGTTGGGTATAGGGCTGCCTCTGTTCCTATGAGTATAGCCACGATGGATATGTGCCATAGGAAAGGCGGGTTCCTACATCTACCTGCCAAGGAAACCTAGCAGCCCTAACTTGTTAGAGAAACCTATGAAATGGCTTCATAGTGTACCCTGCCCGCTCACCTTGGTAGTGACATGGGAGTAATTAACCCGGGTATATGGGAATCATGACTCACGGTGAATGTGCACCACCTCTGCAGAGGGTAACAAACTGTTATAATAGCCGTGCTCACGGTCACGAGCGGCCTGAAAAACTCACAGAATAACTAGATACTTGTTGATGATCATTTAAGATGTTCTATGATGTTATATGATACACTTGACCCTGATATCTGTTCATATGGGATTAAATGGGAGCTTAAGCATAATTTGATAATACCTGAGAATAAAAGCTTGACTTACTAAAAATGATAACTGCAGTAAACCAGAGTCAACCTTTTTGAGCTTCATAACCCCATGTTAACTTGTTAAGTACGGGATGTACTTACGCTTGTTTATTTTGTTTATTTAGATAAAAATCCCGAATGGGTAACAGATGACAACGGGTATGAGGAATTCCCGGAGGATTTTTAGGCTTGTGGTCAATCAGTTGACCTTCCCTGTGATGAAGCCCACAAGAGTCTTATTATCATTTTATTTTCCGCTGTGTGATGTAAGACTAAGTTGTATTATGGATCTAATGTAAGGACACCATGATGATACTTTATGTAATTTGTCAGCTTATGTGTGTGATGGATCCCTAGGCACACACGAGTTTTGTGCATTCAATTTTATCCTTAAAATTGGGTGTGACAAATTGGTATCAGAGCCGTGTTGACTGTAGGACGCAAGCCTAGTTAGAAAAATGGTCGTTTTAGCATCTTTGCTCCTCTGGTTTCTTGCTTACTGTCTTATTCTTGTTATTTTATTAAAACATTTATGCTTTTCATATCTTAATCTATTATTTAAAATTGTTGATTCTAATTCTATCTCACTTTAAATCTATAGATGTCTCATAACCCAAAGACTGCTCGCCTCAGCACTGCTGGCTATCGTGCCCTGTTCACCCCACGTGCTCCATAGGCAGAGAAGGAGATTGTGATCATCTTCGACGATGAGGAGATGGCTACCCCGATGCCTGCACCTGCTCCTACTCCAGTTGCCGCGCCGGTCTGTCCTGTCATAGCTACACCTAAGGAGTCGACGGCTACTTCCCCTACACCTGCACCATCCCCAGCTGTCCCCATGGTGGATGAGGAGATTGGCTGGAAGTGCAAGTACTACTTCGAGCCAGCTCCAGAGACGGCCTACTACCACACCCTCCTCACTCACGTGCTGGATGACTACTACCCCGACTTGCACGCCTCCATCAGCTACCACTGTGCCGAGTACCAGCATCCATTGGAGGCTACCTTCTGGAAGGTAGAGCTGGTGGTCACCGCCTAGAACGACATCAAGAATGGACATGAGGTGGAGACTGTCCACTGTGCCCCTGCTAGGAGAGCCCATGCCTTGGATGGCATGGAGGATGCAGCACAGAATGCCTACATCCACTACCATGGTCGTCGCTTTGAGGCCATGAGGGAGGATCGCTTCAGGTTCCTTCCTCACAATGATCATGAGGGTGTTTTGCAGGTTTTGGCTCCACCAGAGAGTGACCCAACTCTGGAAGCAACGGTGCAGCATGTCCACGCTATGCAGGGGGTGGATGAGGAAGTCAAAGGAGAACTGTGTGCATCTCAGATGGCTCAGAGACGCCTCCAGAAGTAAGTGGATGAACTTCGAGCACAACTTGGGCAGCCTTCGATCTACAAGAAGAAGCACCAGTCCTTCACCATGATTGACACTGCTCCATAGGTGTTAGGTGCCTTGATCTAGATTACCACGTTGTTAGTTCGTGTTTCATATTTAGTTTTGTTTGGTCTTGTGAACTTGGATGATTAGATGTTTAATTTGTGAACTTGGTTGATTTGGTATTTGTTTGATTGCTGGAAGTTTGTGGGCATGTTCACAACTTCCTTAGATTGGAACTTTAAGTTTAGAATGAAATCTTAATGCAGATGCCTCGCTTTATCTTATCTCTGCTGTGCTGATTTCTGGAGCAGCCTGTGTTCTTTATCTGGTATCTCGAAATCTGGGCTGTCAAAAATTCTAAAATTTTTGTGGAGATAACTAGACCTCTGTATCTTTCAAATGTCTCTGGAATCACGTCAATAGCTACTCAGGTTTGTGAGATCTAGCTGACAAAAGTTGATGTCCCTGCGCTGTCTGGAACCCAGATTAGTTTCGGTTTAGCTCTACTTTTGACCATGTGTGTTTCAGAATCTGTAAAAGTGATCTAAATAAAAGTTGTAGCTGATCTCCTAAGCTTTCTAACAAATCTTGGTGCACCTCTGTTGGATCTCTGAAACTCGAGTTATAATAGTTTTACTAAACTGCTGAATTTGAATCTTGTCCAGAAAATTCTTAGCATTGTTTCTTATATTTTGTAAGCTCTCTATAATTTGGAAAATCTCTAAATTTTGCACATTTGTTGGAAAATATATGGCCGCAAGAGGAGGAAGAGGCAGAGGCTGTGGTCGTGGATGTGATGCTCTCATAAATCCACCACCACCGCCACCTGTGACCATGGAACAAATATTGAGAATACAAGCGCAGCTGATACAAGCTATGATGCAGCACTTGGACAATGAACCTGCAAGAGGACCACTGCCTGTTCAGGTCAGAGATAAGCGTGGAGAGTTTATGAAAGGTCGACCACCGGTGTTCACCCTTGCCTCAGACCCTATGGAGGTAGATGATTGGTTGCGTGCTGTGGAGAAACAACTGAACATAGCACAATGCAATGATCTGGAGAAGGTGTTGTACGCTTCTGGGCAACTCCAAGGAGCTGCTCAGGATTGGTGGGAATCATTCTAGTTTGGACGTCCCAATAATGCTCCTGCTATCACCTGGCAGGAATTCAAGGACAATTTTCGGTCATACCATATTCTCGATGGACTAGTGGAACTGAAGCAAGAAGAATTCAGGTCACTCAAGCAAGGATCCATGACTGTGGCGGAGTATCGGGACAAGTTCACACAACTATCACGCTATGCTCCAAATGATGTAGTGGGCGACAAGGATAAGCAACGCTGTTTCCTCAAGGGACTCTATGATGGACTGCAGCTCCAGCTGATGTCTAATACCTACCCTAACTTCCAGTCTTTGGTGAATCGCGCTATCGTGATTGACGATAAGCGCAAGGAGATGGAAGCTAAGAAGAGAAGGCTCCAAGGGCAAGCTTCTGGAAGCAACACTCGCTCACATGCTTATCCCTAGCAAGGTTTCCAGGAGAGGAATCAAGGACCAACTCACCAGGGAAACCATGGTCAGTATCCTCAGCGGAACTAGTTCTAGCAACGCCCCCACTACCAGCAACAGTTTGGAAATCAGCGACCCCTCGCAACAGACCAGCAATCCTGCAACATGCCAGGGAGTGCCTAACAATGCTCCTATGAAGAGTGGTGCACCCAACAATCCCAACGCCTGCTATCGTTGTGGAGAAGTAGGTCACTATGCTTATCAGTGTCCTAAGAAGCAGAACCAACAAGCACCTCAGAACCAGACCGGCAATCAGAAGTTCAACGCCCGACCACCTCACACTACAAAGGTGAACTATGTGTCATCTGATGCAGCTCAGGAGATGCCTGAGGTCATGTTGGGTATGTTCAGCGTCAACTCTATCTCTGCTACCGTACTTTTTTATTCTGGTGCTTCACATTCTTTTATCTCCCAAGCTTTTGTTAGAATGCATAGCATACCTTTGTGTGCCATGAAAAACCCCATACTAGTAAATTCCCCGGAAGGTAGTATGCTAGCTTCTTATTGGAGCCCCTCAACTAGCATTTCCTTAAGGGGGGTAGACTTCAAAGTGAAGCCTATTGTGTTGAGAACAGTGGGAATTGATCTTATTCTGGGAATGGATTGGATGAAACAACACCGGGCAGTGATTCAGTGTTAGGAGAAATCTGTGGTTGTGACATCACTCAATGGAGATAGAATCTATGTAGAAGTGGTAGTGCAAGCCCAGCCTACAGCCATAGTGAACCAGCTAGATGGTGAAGTCAATGAACAAGATCGTGTCATGGAGGAGTTCTCGGATGTCTTCCCTGATGACTTGCCAGGTATGCCACCTGATCAAGACATTGAATTCATTATTGAATTATTACCTGGAACTGCACCAATAGCTAAACGTCCATATAGAATGGGAGTTAATGAATTAGAAGAGCTTAAGAAACAACTAAAAGAGTTGCAAGAAAAAGGTTTCATACGCCCCAGTTCTTCCCCATGGGGGGCACCTGTGATCTTTGTGGATAAGAAGGATGGTAGTCAACAGATGTGTGTGGATTACCGTTCACTTAATGAGGTTACAATCAAGAATAAATACCCTTTGCCTAGAATTGGTGATTTGTTTGATCAGTTGAGAGGAGCCCATGTGTTCTCTAAGATTGATCTCCGCTCTGGTTATCATCAGCTTAAGATCTGAAACTCGGACATACCCAAGATAGCATTCACTACACGGTATGGATTATATGAGTACACCGTTATGTCTTTTGGATTGACCAATGCACCTACATACTTCATGTATCTGATGAATAAGGTGTTCATGGAATTTCTGGATAAATTTGTGGTGGTATTCATAGATGACATACTAATATTCTCCAAGACTGAAGAAGAACATGCTGAACATATAAGGTTAGTCTTGCAAAAGCTTAGAGAGCATAAGTTGTACGCTAAGCAGAGCAAGTGTGAGTTTTGGTTGAAGGAAGTCTCTTTTCTGGGTCATGTAGTCTCCAATGGTGGAATAGCAGTGGATCCAGGCAAAGTGCAAGATGTATTGAATTGGAAACCACCAACTACTGTAAGTGAGATTCGTAGCTTTTTGGGATTGACTAGATACTACAGAAGGTTCATTGAAGGTTTTTCCAAGCTAGCCAAGCCTATGACAGCTCTGTTGGAAAAGAGTGCTTAGTATGTATGGTCGGATAAATGCCAGGCAAACTTTGATAAGCTAAAAAAGAGATTGACTACAACTCTAGTATTAATTCTGCCCAATTTAAGCAAGAACTTCTCTATATATTGTGATGCATCCCGTTTGGGCCTTGGATGTGTGCTTATGCAAGAAGGAAGAGTGGTGGCATATGCATCTAGACAACTAAGGAAGCATGAGTTGAATTATCCTACTCATGACTTGGAATTGGCAGCTGTGGTTCATGCTTTGAAGATTTAGAGACATTATCTAATTGGACATAAGAGTGATATCTATACTGATCATAAGAGTTTGAAGTATATCTTCACCCAATCAAATCTGAATCTGAGGCAACGTCGTTGGTTGGAATTAATCAAAGACTATGATTTGGAAGTGCATTATCACCCGAGAAAGGCAAACGTCGTAGCTGATGCACTTAGCAGAAAGAGCTATGCCAATGGACTTTAGATAACATCTATGTCAGTAGAGTTGTGTGCTGAAATGGAGTATCTCAACTTGAGTCTTGTCACTAATGCAATGGAATTGGTGATAGAGCCTACATTGGAGCAAGAGATACGAAAAGGTCAATTGGAGGATGAAAAACTTAAGGAGATAGCAGAGAATGTAGTGCTTAGAAAGGCACCCGGATTTAGAATGGATGAGAATGGCACTCTTTGGTTTGGAAAAAGGATATGTGTATCTAAAGTGAAAGCTATCCGTGATGCAATTCTGCAAGAGGCCCATGAGTCTGCTTATTCTATACATCCCGGAAGTACCAAGATGTACTTGGATCTCAAGGAGAAGTATTGGTGGTATGGTTTGAAGAGAGATATGGCAGAATATGTGGCTTTGTGTGACACTTGTCAAAGAGTGAAAGCTGAGCATCAAAGACCTGTAGGGTTACTACAACCAATGAAGATTCCTGAATGGAAATGGGAAGAAGTTGGTATGGATTTTATCGTAGGATTGCCCCGCACTCAAAGAGGCTATGATTCAATATGGGTAATAGTGGATCGACTCACCAAGGTTGCTCACTTTTTACCAGTCAAGACTACCTATACGGGTGCAAGACTAGCAGAGTTGTACATGGAAAGAATAGTGTGCTTACATGGTGTTCCCAAGAAAATTGTGTCAGATAGAGGCACTCAGTTTACATCGCAATTCTGGCATAAAGTACATAGATCTTTGGGGACAAAGTTGAATTTTAGTTCCGCTTACCACCCGCAAACTGATGGACAGACTAAAAGGATCAAATAGATTTTGGAAGATATGTTGAGAGCTTGTGCACTTTAGTATGGTGATAGTTGGGATAAGAGTCTACCATACGCAGAGTTTTCATACAACAACAGTTATCAGAAGAGTCTCAAGATGACATCTTTCGAGGCGTTGTATGGACGTAAATGTAGGACGCCGTTGTTCTGGAATCAGACTGGAGAAACTCAAGTGTTTGAACCCAATGTCCTTAGAGACGTGGAAGAACAAATGAGAATGATTAGAGACAATTTGAGAGTAGCTTAGTCCCGACAGAAGAGTTACGCTGATACTCGTAGAAGAGAGCTAACTTTCAAAGTTGGTGATTATGTGTACTTGAAGGTGTCACCAATGAGAAGTGTGAGAAGATTCAATATGAAGGGAAAGTTAGCACCAAGGTATATAGGACCTTATAAGATCCTAGAGAGACGTGGAGAAGTAGCTTATCAGTTGGAACTGCCTGAGAGTTTGTTAGGTGTGCACGACATGTTCCATGTTTCCCAATTGAAGAAGTGTTTGAGGGTACCAGAAGAGCAAATTCCTTTGGAAGAACTTGCTGTTAAGGAGGATCTTACTTACGAAGAGTATCTGATAAAGATCTTGGAAACTGCCGAAAGAGTTACGAGAAGCCAAATCATAAAGATGTGCAAGGTGCAGTGGAATCGGTATACAGAGGATGAAGTTACGTGGGAAAGAGAAGAGGATCTGAGAAAGACTTATCCCCAACTATTTGAGTAAGCAATCACCTGAATCTCGAGGACGAGATTCATTTTAAGGGGGGTAGAATTGTAACACCCTAATTTTGCATTTTCTAAAAAAATAGTCAAATTGATTTATTTAAGCAATTTAGGTGAGCATTCAAACATAGGGAAGTAATAATTTTTATAAAACTAAAATCAAATATAAGATTAGCTACAAGTGATGCATACATGCTGCTGCATATTATTTTGTGAATGTTTGGAATTGATTAAAGATTTCAAAGAGAATTGAAATTTGAATTTAAAAATGGATTTGGAAAATTGTTAAAAAAAAGAATCATTTTCCTCTCCCTCCCTTCTTGATTTTCGGCCCGTAGGCCTTTCCTTCTGCTGGCCCAGCTCCCTCCCGCTGGCCCAACCGGCCGCTGGCCCATTTCCTCCCCACGGCCCAGCTCGCGCGATGTGCCTTGCCAGCCTAGCTCGCTTCCCCCTTGCGCACCACGTGGCCTAGCACCTGCGCCGGCCTAGCCGAGCGGCCTTCCATGAGCAACCGCTGCCGCGCCTCCTTTCCCCGGTCGCTGACCGACCGGGCCCACCAATCGGCGCCGTCCCTTCCTCCCGCGCGACTCAGAAACCGCCCGCGCGTGCGCCTGGGCAACCGCCGCCCATGCCTCCGATCGTGGGAGCGCCCCCCGCTCCTCGGCCTTGATTTAAAGGAGCCGAGCCCCCCCCCCCCCCCCCGCGTGCCCCCCTACTGTCCCCGCTCACTCTCGCGTCGCGCGTGCCTGAGGAGACAGCCGCGTCGTGGACGCCATGAACCGCCGTCCACCATCTGCGTCAACCACCTTCCCCGAGCGGTCTCCGACCAGTTTCTTCCCCGCTGTGAGAATCCCTGTGCACCCCTCTACCTCCCCATGCATTCGATTCATTGTTTCATGGCCCCTAGAGCTTTAACCACTTGCGCCGAGAATCTCCGGTCACCGGCCATGGCGACCACCGTCTCGGCCTTCCCCTCCGGCCACTTCTTTGGCCTGGCCGTGACCCCCCTACTCCCCTCGCTAACCCCGGTGCTCTCGGTTCTTCGTTTGGTGAACCCTAGCCTCCTAACCGAGCTCGCCGGTGAGCTCTCGCCGCCGTTCATGGCTAAGCTGTCGCGCTGCCACTGTTTCGGCCGGCCATCCTCCTCTCTCCCTCGAATTCATTTCTGGCCGTTCCTTTCTAATCCAACGGCTCTGATTGGCCGATACCTCTTCGGGGGTCAATTTGCTAAAGAGACCCTGTAATTTTCTAAGTCCTAACCCGCAGTCCAAAGCGTATTTCCCCGAGTACGCATTCTCGTTTTGAAAGCGTAAAGTTCACTGCTTTAGTCTAAAATACGTTTTTAGTATTTACAGAAATGCCATTTGAACTGTTTTGCTTATAAAATTGTCGTTTTAGCTCCGAATTGATCTGTTCAAATCGCGTTAGCTTCGTAATTTCATAATCTACATGTTAGAATCACTGTTAGTCAAGTTTGGAACTTTTTAATTTCATGGTTAGATTTAATTAAATATATTGCTATAGGAAATCCCGTTTGAATCATAACTTTCACATTTTAGCTCCGTTTTTCATGAACTTCGCGTTGACGTGATCGTAGCGAGACGTAGATTATTTTCACAAACATTTTATCTTGTTTTCTATACTGTTGGTGTACTGTTCTAATGATAGGAATGTTTGCTTTGCATGAATGCTTTTGGAATGTTGTATGTTGCCGTGTTGGTCGCATTCAGACGGTGAGGAGAACGTTGGAGACCAAGAATTCTTCGACGACCAGCAGGACCAGCAAGAGTTTGTGAACCAAGGCAAGTATAGCATGGGCCTACCTTGATGTCCTATTCACCATTATTAATTACTCATTTGCATGTGTCTAATTTTGAAACCCGTAAGGACATCCTAGTGATTGATTATCCTGTTCCTTGTCTCCTATGGGTTATTTGCATATGGGTAGACTGCTAGTGCTCTAACTAAACATGATCTACATGATGATGAAGGATTCTATGGAACTAAAAGTATAACATGATTTATAACAACTGTTCCATAGGGCGACGGTGCAAATGACTTTTGATCATGTTGCTCCCGGCCCTCCATAAGGACTTATCTATCGGCAAAAGCTAGGACTGACAGTGCAACAGGGAGAGTCATATGGCTCTGACTTTAGCTCAGTAATAGGACCTTTTCTAGCTAGTTAGAGGTTACCTTTTTGGCGCAAATGGGGCTTGCCACATTGGGTATAGGGCTGCCTCTATTCCTTTGAGTATAGCCACGATGGATATGTGCCATAGGAAAGGCGGGTTCCTACATCTGCCTGCCAAGGAAACCTAGCGGCCCTAACTTGTTAGAGAAACCTATGAAATGGCTTCATAGTGTACCCTGTCCGCTCACCTTGGCAGTGACATGGGAGTAATTAACCCGGGCATATGGGAATCACGACTCACAGTGAATGTGCACCACCTCTGCAGAGGGTAACAAACTATTATAACAGCCATGCTCACGGTCATGAGCGGCCCGAAAAACTCACAGAATAACTGGATACTTGTTGATGATCATTTAAGATGTTCTATGATGTTATATGATACACTTGACCCTGATATCTGTTCATATGGGATTAAATGGGAGCTTAAGCATAATTTGATAATACCTGAGAATAAAAGCTTGACTTACTAAAAATGATAACTGCAGTAAACCAGAGTCAACCTTTTTGAGCTTCATAACCCCATGTTAACTTTTTAAGTACAGGATGTACTTACGCTTGTTTATTTTGTTTATTTGGATAAAAATCCCGGATGGGTAACAGATGACAACGGGTATGAGGAATTCTCGGAGGATTTTTAGGCTTGTGGTTAACCAGTTGACCTTCCCTGTGATGAAGCCCACGAGAGTCTTATTATCTTTTTATTTTCTGTTGTGTGATGTAAGACTAAGTTGTATTATGGATCTGATGTAAGGACACCGTGATGATACTTTATGTAATTTGTTAGCTTGTGTGTGTGATGGATTCCTGGGCACACACGAGTTTTGTGCATTTAATTTTATCCTTAAAATTGGGTGTGACACCTACGAGGGGTAGCTGAACCCCACATAGTGGCTACAAGCTTATGCCACCGCTGTACGTGCCATCGGGAGAGATACCAATGTCATTGCAAACAATCTTCCCATCATGCTCATGCTGACCACAATGAACTAGCTCACAAGCCTCGCCCTAGATTCCATTGAATCTTGGGAACAGTTGAAGAAGGTCTTCACCGACAATTACATGGCTATGTGTACTCGGTTGGGCACCAAGCATGATTTGAATCGTATTTATCAGAAACCATCTAAGCTCCTCCGTAGTTACATCAGATGATTTTCCAAGATGAGGAATTCTATTCCCAACATCATGGAAGCAAAAGCCATCACTGTCTTTGTCTGAGGACTCCATCACTGTGACCTCCGCTACAAACTCAATCGTAAGCCGCCAAAGGGGATTGGCAAGATGATCATGACCACCGATCAATACACCTATGCTAAAGAGGCCGAAGTTCACTTCAACAAGGATGCAGGCACTCACTGCCCAACTCGCCATAGCGATGAGCGCCTCAACGAACAATGCCATAGTGACTGCCGCTACGACAACCGCGGCCACCATTAGGACAGTGGCCACGATCGGCCAAAAGGGTCCAAGGCTGGTCAATATTGCCGCCGCCGACCAGACAACATCGTCGCCACCGTTGATGAACCTCATGCCAAACATAACTATGACAAGCAGTACAAGAAAATCCTTGAAGGCTCGTGCCCTCTCCACAAGAACAGCAAGCATAAGATGAAAGACTGCCTTGGCTTGGCTAAGGAGTTCTAGGCCAAAAATAAGGACAACGACAATGACGACGGAGCTAGAGGTCATTGACCACCTAGGGACAACAATAATGCCTTCTAGGATCATGACAAAGTGGTTGCCACTATCTTCGGGGGCCTCGCCGCCATCGAGAGCAAAAGAGATCAAAAACTCAACGCCCACCGAGTGCTCGCCGTCAACATAGAAGACACTATCGCCGACCCTAGCGATCGCCCCTGGTCTGAGGTCCCCATCACCTTTAGCAGGGCCGACCACTGGGTGGACATTCCTTACATAGGGTGTTTCCCCCTCGTACTCGATGCAACCATCAAGAAAGTACTCTTCAGGAAAGTACTCATTGATGGTGGGAGCGCCTTGAACCTCCTCTTCGCTAGAGCCCTAAAGGAGCTGGGCCTTGGAGTAGAAGACCTCACTCCCTCCGACTCCTTCTAGGGGGTGGTACCTGGCAGGGCATCACGACCGCTTGGAGAGATCACCCTCCTTGTACAATTTGGCATGGCTAGCAACTTCTGTATTGAGCACATCAACTTCTACGTCACCGACTTCAACACCGCCTACAACGCCATACTTGGTTGGCCAGCTCTGGCCAAGTTCATGGCCATACCGCATTACGCCTATCTAGTATTAAAGATGCCTTCGCCTGTAGGAGTTCTGGTCCTCCATCACCTACGCCTATGAAACAGAGAGTCTCTCCCTCGCCAAAGCCACCGACCTCTCCATCTAGATGTCCAGTATGGTCACCGATGCCAAGACGGTGCCCACCGATGACCTAGAGACCCCAGCGCTAGAGCCTTCACGTGCCTCTTCCAAGTCTAAGGAAATGAAGGAGGTCAGCCTCAGCCTCAATGACCCCACCAAGACCATCAAGATTGGGGCTCATCTTGACCCCAAATAGGAAAGCACACTCATCTCCTTCCTACATGCCAACGTTGATGTGTTTGCTTAGAAACCTACAGACATGTCGGGGTACCATAGGAGAAGATCGAGCACTCCTTGAATGTCTCACCGACCACCAAGCCAATCAAGCAAAAGCTCTGATGATTCATGCTAGACAAAAAGGAGGCTATTGGGGAAGAAAAAAAGTAGCTCCTAGTAGCTAGATTTATCAAAGAAGTGTATCATCCTGAGTGGTTGGCAAACCTAGTCCTTGTTCAAAAGAAGAATAAAGAATGGAGAATATGTGTTGATTGGACTTATCTCAACAAACACTACCCTAAAGACCCCTTTGGTCTGCCTTGGATAGACGAGGTTGTGGACTCCACCGCCGACTGTGAACTCCTCTCCTTCCTCGACTATTACTCTGGCTATCACTAGATATCCCTCAAAGAGGACGACCAGATCAAAATATCATTCATCACTCATTTCAGTGTGTATTGCTATACCACCATGTCCTTTGGACTAAAAAATGCCAGGGTGACCTACCAAGGGCCATCTAGATGTGCCTTGATCAACAAATAGGCCACAACATCGAAGCTTACATTGATGATGTGGTCATCAAATCTAAAACTGCCGACAGTCTCATCGCTGACCTTGAAGAAACGTTCGCCAACCAGAAAAGATACAGATGAAAGTTGAACCCTTCAGAGTGCATCTTTAGAGTTCCATTCGACATTACCAATATGAAATGGTTGACCTACGTAAAGGATGTACAGAAGCTCACAGGGTGCATGGCTACTCTCAGCCGCTTTATATCACGCCTCGACAAAAAGGGACTACCGTTCTTCAAACTACTCAAGGTCTCCAAGCATTTCTCCTAGTCAAAGGAGGCTGATATGGCCTTCGAGCAGCTCAAGTTGTTTTTAATGAAACCCCCGATCAAGACGGTGCCTCAACCAGACGAAACCCTATTGATCTACATCGCCGCCACTTCTCGCGTCGTTAGCATAGCTATCATCATCGAGCATGAGGAAGTTGGACATGCCTATAAGGTACAACATCTGGTCTACTTCATCGGTGAGGTTCTTAATGAGTCCAAAACTCGTTACCCTCAGGTTTAGAAGCTGTTGTACACCATTCTGGTCATGTCACGCAAGCTCCGCCATTACTTCAAGTACTATAAGATTGCCATGGTAATCGAGTTTCCTCTAGCAGACATCCTTCACAACAAAGAGGCCAATGGCCGCATCATCAAGTGGGTAGTCGAGCTTGGCACTTATTCCATCAAATTCAAGAGCAGGCCGACCATTAAGTCGCAGGCGCTGGCTGACTTTGTCGCTAAGTGGACCGAGATCCAAGAGCCCATCCCCGCTGCTTTCCCTGAGCACTAGATAATGTATTTTGATGGCACCCTCAACATCAATGGTGCTGGTGCCAGCATTTTGTTTATTACTCTGACTAAGGACAAGCTTCGATACGTCCTCCAAATTCATTTTCTAGTTTCCAACAACGCCGCGGAATATAAAGCATGTCTCCACATACTTCATATAGCCATCAAGCTTGGTGTCAAATGCCTCATGGTATACAGAGACTCCATGCTAGTCATCAACCAAGTCAACAAAGATTGGTTCTATTCCAGTGAGAAGATGGACGCATACTGCACCGAGATCAGGAAACTAGAAGGAAAGTTTTATGGTATTGAGTACCACCATGTGGTATGAGACCAAAATCAGCTCCCCAACCACCTATCTAAGACAGGTTCTTCTCGCACCGTGATTCTACCTGGGGTCTTCGTTCAAGACCTCTTTACGCCGTCTATTAAGGAAGAGAAGGAAGTTCAAGAAATCCCCTCCGCCGAGCAGTTGGTACTTGCAGTACCTTCATCGGCTATAGATTGGAGGGAGCAGTTCATCAAGTACCTAACCAACGCTGACATACCCGCCAACAAGACCGAAACTAAATGTCTCATTCGTCATAGCAATCATTACGTGCTGGAAGACGGAAAATTGATGAGGAAAAGCGCCAAGGAAGGGATACTACAGAAATGCATCACCCGAGAAGTGGGTGCAAAATTACTCCTTGAAATTCTCTGTGGTTCCTGTGGCAATCACGCAACCTCTAGAAACCTGGTCGGCAAAGCTTTCCGAGCTAGTTTTTATTGGCCCACGGCCATCCCCGACATAGAAGACATCATCCAACATTATGAAGGATGTCAATTTTTTGCCAAGCAAATACACGTGCCAGCGCAGGAATTGCAGACCATCCTAGCTTTTTAGCCATTTGCATGCTAGGGACTGGACATGATCAAGCCTTTTAAGCCTATGCCAGGTGATTTTTGGTACATATACATCACCATTGACAAGTTCTCCAAGTGGATCGAATACAAGCCGCTTGTTTTGGCTACCGCAAAGAAGGCAGTCGAGCTCTTCGAAGATATCATCCATAGATTCAGTCTCTAACAGCATTATCACCGACCTTGGAACTACATTCATTGATCACCATTTTTGGGATTTCTATGAAGACTGATGCATCTCCATCAAATACGTCCCTATTGCCCATCCTAGAGCTAATGGCCAGGTCGAACGGGTGAACGGCATGATCCTTGATGCCCTCAAAAAGAGACTATACCAGAAAGAGGAAAAGCATCTGGGCAGATGGCTCAAAGAGCTCCCAGCTATGGTATAGGACTACACACTCAAGCTAGTCACAACACCGATGTATCTCCATATTTTTTGGTCTATGGCTCAGAGGCCATACTTCCTACAGACATTGACTTCCGAGCACCTAGGGTGGAGCATTATAATGAAGAGCAAGTCACAGCTGTTCGGACAGAGGATGTCGACAGAGCCGAAGAGGAAAGCCTAATCACTTGCGTCCGCATAGCCAAGTACCTTGAAGGCCTATGAAGATACTAGAATCGCAATATCAAAGGTCGTTTATTTGCGGTCGGCGACCTCATTCTCTGTAGAAAGCATAAAATCGAAGGGATGCACAAGCTCTCCTCCCCCTGGGAAGGTACTTACATGGTCAAAAAGGTTACCCGACCAGGGTCTTATTGGCTATGTGACATGGAGGGAATCGACATCCCCAACTCATGGCACATCGAGCAGCTTATACGTTTCTATCCTTAAAATGCTCCAAATATGTACTCTTCACTCCATAATGAATGAAGTTTTTGTCGCCATAATTTATCTCCATTATTTCTCCACTCTAGTTTAATCTCCATTTAAGATTACTAGCTCCAAGCTCCAAACTCCGATAATTATATGTGATCTCCATAAATGCTTCGCCCTATTTCTCCATACTAAAATATCTTTAAAATATTCTATCAACCATAGAGAAGCAAATGTTCCGCTCTTTGTTCTTTGGAGAAAACCCTGTCTCTGATCTCTCCCTACACATGCTACGGGCTCTAGCACTCTATGTTATGGGTGGTCGGTTGTGGTTCCTCTGTCACATCTATTCCCCCTACACGTGCATGGGCTCTAGCGCTCGATGTTATGGGATACGGGCTAGCCAAGGCCAAGAGCCTAGTAACAAACTAACTACTCGGATGCTACTTATACCACGTATAAATGTGTTAGGGTTAACAACACGTCTCTTTCTCACCGCAAGCACTAGCAAGCCACCTAAACATGCACATGTCGTCTACTTACAATATTTATACAATTACACAAATGTTTGCTTAGGCCCTCATGCATTCAACTCCCCTTTCTAGTTGTCCCATATAGGTTCCTCTCTACTCAGGTTATTGAGCTTGTCCCTCACCATCTACCTCACCAAACAGATCGACATCGCTGGCCAGCCTCTTCATCGCATCCTCCACCTCATCTTTTAGCTGCTCCTCCTTCGTCGCACCTGTCCCTCTGGTGAATCCAGCCCCTATCGCTAGAAGATTGATAGCAGGGTAGTGAGACCAGACCACCACCAAGGCATGTGTCATGACAGAGACAACAGCATCTCAGTTGAAGCCTTTGAAGTTCTCCCACGCCGCCTTGCACCTATCAATGATAGCATCCGAACAAGGCGGCCTGTCATTGGGCTAAGGAGCTACCTCCATATTGATACAATCAAGCACCGGCCTGACTCTAGCCACCACAGTGTCAAAATTTCCCCTCTAGATTTTTACCTCCAGCTCTAGCGCGTCGAACTACGCCTTGGTTCTTCGATGGTATTCCATAGACACCAAAAGGATTCGTCAAAAGAAGAAAACATTTCAGCAACAACACCAACCATTAACTACTAACCTTCTAGATCCATGACCAGTTTCTCCACTTGCCCAGACACCTTATCCTTCTCCTCTTGCTGTTGGTTGGTGACTTGACGCAACCGACTGAGCTTCGCATCTTGCTCTACAAACGTAACGGTCGACAGCAACATCAAGACTATTTGGCAATGCAGACCAAATTCACCGATCTGCAGTACCTTTCTTCTGTTCAGAGATGCTTTTAGCTGCTTGGAGGTGCGCTCCAGCTGCTTGGTGCTGCTTTTCAGCTGCTTAGAGGTGCACCCTAACTGCTCGGAGATGATCTTCAACTGCTCGGATAAGATGCCCTTTTGGTACTCTAGGTCCTTGGTGTTTGATTCAGCAAGATCCCTTTCATGTTGGGCCCTCCAAACATTCTTCTCCATTAGTTTCATCGCCTCCCTTAGTTTCTCGTTCTCCTCGGCGAGGGGCTCCATCCTTTTGATCAACTGCTGCCATTGTTCGATAGTCCGCACTATGCCCTACAAAGCAATAAGATTATAAAAGACCATAGTCTCCAACACTAAAGATGGACACTACTGACGCAACACTAACCTTAATTTGCTTCATAGCTATGCAAAGGGTGGACCACAACCTCTTCAACTCCCTGGTGGTGTCCTCCTCTTCTATGACCACAATTTCCTCCCCTTGCTTGTGAAAGATACAGACGGTTTGAGTTCATGATCCCTCACGCTCAATGTCCTCGACCTCGTCCTCTTCCTCCACAACTGGTGGCACTCCCTGGGGGCTCGATGGCCACATAGAGCGACCAACCATGCCCTACGGCATCCTAGGGTGCACTGCTTGCTCTTCCGACGCTGCCGGCCTCTATGCCCCAAATTCTGGCACGATGTCGGTAGCTCCTGCTCTCGCCTCCAAAGACTCGGTGGCTCTCACCGTTACTCCTAGCATCTCCATCGAATCGCCCACCATTGTTGCCAACCGCTCTCCACCTCCAACTCCATCAGCAACGGTGGTTGAATCCTCCGTAAACCGACAAGCGCTCAGGAACTCTAGGATGGAGTCTGTCCACAATGTCTCCATGTTGTGAACAGGCCCTGACTACTCACCAGTCTGGCCTAAAGGATTTAGATCCTCCGTGCAACCCATTCTACAACAGATTAGCTCATCGATCACCGCAACTATAGAAATTGGATAGCTACCGATCCCAAGGCAAAGATACTTACATGTCGGCTTCCTGATAAACGGTTCTAAACCGACGCTACCTCCTTGAGCACCCAGGCACTGCTCTGGGGTCAACCCGTATGCCCTAGGCTAGAGGTCTTGTGGCCCCCGCTATTGGCGTCTTCTCCACCTATTGCTCGAGGACTCTTTTCCCTCCCTTCGATTGCACCTCCATGCGCGTGTTGCACAATGACTCTTTAGTGCTTAGAAGGGGAGCTACTAGAGCCTCATCGTCGTCTAACCACTCAAACATCACCGCACTCTATGTCCGAGTGGTCCGATCGCCACCAAATGAGATGCCTACCGGCTTGCAGGGAGCTACATCTACTGTTCTTCTCTCCTTTTAGGCCAGCTCATCTTTTGCTGCCCTTTTCCCCCAAACTTTCTCTGATACCGAGGGGGAACTCTCCTTTTGACCAGCACCTTCATCTCTAGGTTTAGACGAGGTGCTAATGGCACCTTCCTCTAGCTGAGTGGTTGGCCTAGCATCCACTGCTTTTGGCCAATCGCTCCTCAGCACACCTGACAATTACACCACTCGTTCCTGCCAATGGATCTTTCCACAAGGGAATCAATCCACTGCTCAGCACTGGCACGAGATAAAAGCCCTAGGAACAACAGTCAAGATTTTTACTTGAGGAGATGGGTTCATGCAGTTGAAGGGTTTTGGCTGCCCTGGCATGGTGTACAACATGTTTGGAGCGAATAGTTCAGTGGCCTAGTGTAGCACAGCCTCCTTCACCAAATTCTCCATCCTCTCCCAGGTACCATCAGTATCTCCTTTGAAGTCAAAGCCCGCATGAGCTCTCTCCTTATAGGGCTAGACGTGGCGTAGTATGAAGTTCACCACCACCACCACTCCACTCATCTTCATGCCCCTCATTAGCTCGAGGAGCTCCTTCACCTGTTCTATATCGACACTGGTCGATTTCTCTGACCAGCTCCTTTGATTCTCTAGAATCTGGTCGACATCATATCAGATGGCAGGATCACTTTGCCTCATATAGAACCACCTGGTATTCCACCCCTTTAGCGAGGTATTCAACGGCATAGAAATGTATTCGCCCACCATCCCGTCGTGGAGCTATAGATACATACCGCCGACAACTTTGGAACCGCTCCCTCCTTTCTTCTTTAGCCAGAAAAAGTGTTAGAAGAGATTGAAATGGGGAAGAATGCCAAGATAAACCTCACAGAAGTGGATAAACACATAAATGTGCAAAATAGTGTTCGGATGAAGATTGCACAAGCTCCCTCCCCAATACTCCAATAGATCCCACAAGAAAGGATGTACCAGAAGCCCTAATCCATGCCAAAAATAATCTTTGAATACAACGAGTTCATCGGTGTGTGGCATCAGATAGGGCTCACCATCGGCCAGACACCATCCGGCGGTGACATAGTCAGGAAGAACGCCCGCCTCCACCATCTCATTGAGCTTTGTCTCCCCCATGAGTGACGTTACCCATTCCTTATCATGGCTCACCTCGGCAGACGCCTTCTTCGTGTTACCACCTCCCCTCTTCGGTGCCATCCCTCAGATCTGGAGTGCATGTGAATGCGAATGGGGGAGCGCGAGGGCGAGGAGGAAGATGAAGTGATGGAGTGGCAAAGGTGGGAGCGCGGAGTGCGGCGATGCAGTTATAAAGACACCCTCCCCACTTTTCGCATTCAAGGGTTTTTGGGAAACTGCACCATGCTGATTTGTGCCCATCTGAATTCCCCAAAGTAGTGTGATGGGATGTTATATGGGCTTCCACACAACTATGGCCCATATCACCCATTTTTCGATGCAACTCAATACTAGACACCAAATATTCGCCGACCTCTCTGCAATGCCATTAAGGCTCAATAATTTCTACTATACAGTCATCACTCTAGCTTTTTCTCCATGATTTGAGTAATCAACACTTCTTGATTTATCTGAGATTTTCACTTGTGGCCCGGGGACTACGTCATCATTATGATTTAGTTTCTCACCATACTAGGGACTTTTTTTGGTGACTGTTGTTTCTGACCCTGGCACCACGTGACCACTTCACCTACTGTTAGGCTTAGGGACTAAGTGGGCATACTTCACCTTGAGGTGAATGTGCACTTTTCATTTCAGGGCTTAGCCCGTGGACTGGTTGCCTGCTCGGCTAGTCTTCTATCCTTCTTCTACTTTCTAGACCTTGGCACCACGTGACCACATCACCTACTGTTAGGCTCAGGGACTAGGTGCGCAGACTTCACCTTGCGGTGAGTGTGTTTTCTTTAATCTATTTAGTGGAAGACTCCGTGCCTCCTGAAGTTGAAGAAGATTATCTCCCTTTCCTATGGTCGGACTCTAAGTGGGCACACTTGGTTCACAGCGAGGAAATTTTTTATTTTGAACTTGAGCTCCTTACATCCTTCTGACAAGCCTTACTTGGGTAAGCCCAGGCTCAATCGGACAGTTAAGCTGGTCGGTTACAATCCACAACTGCTTAGTGACTCATTGGGGTGGTCGGACTATGAGTCTGACTGCTTGGCTTTGTTTACACCTGCTCAGATAAGCTCAAGATAGCGTTGCACAGCAGATACAAGGCACTCGGGGACTAGTTGTGGGGGGTACGACCCTAGATACCCATGGTAGAATATATGGGCTACGCCGCTAGGGGTGGTCTAGCCCATAAGACGAAGCCCTATGGAGCACGACGCTGCTCGGTGCACCCCACAAGATACTAGGAAGATATCCTGAAGATACAGCGTAATCTGTTAGGATATGTTATGATCCTGTGATCCCTATAACCAGTTATTACTTACCGGTTATCTCCTAGATCTAACCATCTTGTAACCCTACCCCTCGTCTATATAAGGCGGGTAGGGGACCCCCTCAAAATACACACAATATCATACAATAGCCAATACAAATCAATAGACCATAGGAGTAGGGTATTATGTCGTGCTGATAGCCCAAACCTATCTAACTCTTGTATCTCTATTGCCTTCTTGTTCTTGATTATGTGCACTACTGCCAATCAATCTACCTTTATAGGATACCCCTCAGAGGACTGACGATGATATTCTATCGACATTGATGTTGTGGGCACAGGAATAGGCAAACAAGATCCTAATTGCTTCCAATCTTGTAACTGGGGCATATATTTCTTGAAAGTCAAGACCTTCAATTTGAGTGTAACCTTGAACTACTAATCTTGCTTTGTTTCTTACAACTATCCTATCTTGATCTTGCTTGTTCCAAAAGACCCACTTTATTCCAATCACATTATGATCCTTAGGCCTCTCGACTAACTCTCATACATGATTTCTTGTGAAGTTGTTTAGCTCTTCATGCATAGCATTCACCCAATCAACATTCAACAAAGTTTCATCTATCTTCTTTGGTTCAATGGATGACACAAATGAGAAGTGTTCACAAAATGATGCCAATCTTGATCTTGTTTGTACACCTCTTGAAATATCACCAATTATGGAGTTTAAAGGATGATCTCTTACCACATTGGTTGGTTGGAGCACTTGAACTTGATTGCTTGCACTTGATTGCTCATTTGGTTCAAATGATGTACTAGCCACTTGTTGTTGATCTTGCTCTTTGTCATCACTTGCACATTTGAGTTAGAGAGCACTTGATTCTTGTCATCTTCAACTTCAATCACCTCTCTTGGCCTATATCATCAATGTCCATGTTCTTCATTGCATTGACTAATTGAGTGCCTCTCACATCATCTAGATTCTCATCTTTCTCTTGGGAACCATTGGTTTCATCAAATCCCACATCATGCATCTCCTCAAGAGTACCACTAGCCAAATTCCAAACTCTATAAGCCTTGCTAGTAGTGGAGTGACCAAGCAAGAAACTGTCGGTGCAGAAAGTGACCAACACGTAAATATTTATAGTTTTGCCATACGTTGTGATTGGAGGTGGCCTAGCACTCAATGACACATGGTTTATACTGGTTCAGGTAACATGCCCTATGTCCAGTTTGAGTCGGTCGGTGACTTTATTCCTAAGCCTAGGTGCTCGAAGTTTGCAGTGGGGTTACAAACGAGAAGGAGAAAGATGGGGGGTACAAGAGGTCTGGGCAGACTTTGGTTAAAGGGGCCAAGAGTGATGGGAGCCCCGCTATGTGCTAAGTGTTTGAGCATGTGCTCGTGGTTTGAACCCAGTGGTTCTGTTGTTGTGAACTAGTAAAACTGATCGATCTGAATCAACTGAGTTTTGTTGGAGAGAACGCATCCCTTTTTATAGATGAAGGGGATGGCCTTATAAGTGAGAGGGAGAGAGTGTGTATGCTTACTAAGTCTTGTTGCCCACGCTGGTGGGTACAAGATGATGGTAGGCGCCCATAATACTGTTTAATGTCAGATGCACATGGGATGTTGTGTCGTCTTCTTCAGGTATGCCAGATGTCAGTGCCTGCCACACTGTTGATACCTAGAGGCATGCAAGGGGTTTTACCATGTTCACCTAGCATGGTAAATGCTTGCGCCCACAACACTGTTGATGCCTCAGAGGCATGTGGAGCCTTACCATATTTGTCTGGTATGGGAGTTGATGGCGCCCACAACACTATAGGGGAAAATGTTGGCGCCTACAACACTGCTCTGGTTCTATCATGCCAGGTAGGTCGTAGGGTATGGTCCTGTAGGTGTATAGGGTATAGTCCTTGGTATTGTGGTTGACTTGAGTGCCTTGCCTTAATTTCTCCATTCATTTACTGGTCCATACCGAGCGGGCGTCCTTGGTCGGTTAGTCCTAGTCGGCTCTGATTGCGCCAGTTCGAGAAGAGCAGTGAGCAGGGGCTCGGCATTTTCCTGGTCGAAGAAGCAGGTCGAAGTTGGAAGCGGGTGTTTTGGCCAAGCCTTCCGGTTGGAGAGGCCATCTAGAGGTGGGCTGGAGACCAAAGCGAGTGCTTTCGTCGGAGAGGCGGGTCAGAGTCAGAAGCGGGTGCCGTTTCTCCTTGACTAGGCCTTCTAGTTGGAGATTGGATCACCCCTCTGGCCTGTCGTTTAGGTATTTAGGCTAGCCCAAGAGTTGCGCGTTGGTTCGCGACGTTGTCTGCTAGGCTGAGCCTTTGCTGGGAAGCCGATCCATGAGGGACCTCGGGTTTATGAACCTGACAGGAGCCCCTGAGCCCCTGGGCAATTTGGGTAGAATCATCTGGGGGATTTTTGTCTTTGACGGCAGGTGCACACGAGCGCACCCGTGGGTGTACCACTCTAGCCCCCAGGCGATTCGGGCAAAATCATCTAGGGTTTTTTCTGTTGCCAGCGAGGGAGGTTTCATTTCATCAGTGGGTGTGTGTGAGCGCACCTGTGGGTGTAGCCCCTAACCCCTGGGTGATTCGGGCAGGATCACCTGGGGGTTTTATCAGCGGACATGTGTCCATGCATTTTAGTTGAGATAGAGTCGTCCTAGCATCGGTGCAGCCCACGCAGCCGAGGCAGTTAGTTTAGGGATCGAGCAAGGCAGAGCTCATGGATCCTGGCGTCGGTGCAGCCCGCACAGCTGAGCCAGTTAGTTTAGGGATTGGGCGAGGTGGAGCTCATGGATCCTAGCATCGGTGTAGCCCGCATAGCCGAGGTAGTTAGTTTAGGGATCAAGCGAGGTGGAGCTCATGGATCCTGGCATCGGTGCAGCCCGTGTAGCCGAGGTAGTTAGTTTAGGGATCGGTCGAGGCGGAGCTCATGGATCCTAGCGTCGGTGTAGCCTATGCAGCCGAGGCAGTTAGTTTAGGGATTGGTCATGGTGGAGCTCGCGGATCCTAGCGTTGATGCACGCGTCGGTTGCTGCCGAGGTAGTTTTTAGGTGTCTTGAGCCCCTGAGCCCTGTTGGGCTTGGTAGGGGTCGGTTTGAGTTTTTGTGTGTTACCCCGTCCTTGGTTTCTCACAATCAGAGAGGCTAAGCATTGTCGCTTGCCTCGATCGCTTGAACTCGAGTGACACGCTCGGTGAGCTCTCTAATGGGTATGATCGAGTGGAATCCAGGTTCGTTGTTCTTAATAGGGTCGACATAGCCCTCTTATGACATTCCACTACTCCTTAACCTACAACCCGGTAGATGCCTAGGTCGTTTTGGAGACCGATCTGGGTGGCCCGCTGGCCTCCCCTCGATGGAGATTCTGTGGGTTTGGTAGAGGTTTTAGGATCAAACAAGAAGGTTGAGATGACCCTATCTGCTTTAGGGCAGACTGGATGAGGGTTGCACGGGGCTCATCTGCATTTTCTCCCCTAGCTCTGTTTGACATGAGGCGGCCTCAAGCCCTCCATGGGCCAGCCTTTGAACTCCGGTTGGTTGTTGCTCATGTTGAATGAGGCAACTGCCGCTTCATGATGCAACATGGAGCGTTGTGATGCATTTAGCCGCATGTGTGATGCCTTAGTTCCCGAGCCCCCGGGTGATTCGGGTAGAATCATTTGGGGGGTGTGGGCGTATGGAATGAATACGTGTATGGATGTATGAATGATTATAAAGAAAGAATGGGGGTTAGTAATGTTACCTTGATGACTCGAGTGACGGGGTTTGAATAGCACCAATCAGAAATGTCCAATCGGGACCCACGCTCGTCGTTCATGATAGAGTCGACATGGCCTACATGGGGCAACCCTTTGCTCCTTACCTGTCTCTTGGTGTTTTCCTGAGCCATTCGATTGATTTAGGAAGCCCAATGGTCTCTCCCAGCGGAGATCCTATTGTTTGGGTTTTTCTAAGTCTCGCCTAGGGAGGCAGAGAGCCACCTGCGCGTGGTGGCGCTTTGTTTTTCATGCCCAGTCATGTAGGAGTGGTGGGCCATACCCAAGCCACGTCTCATCTGATCAGGCATCGTTCCATTGGGCAGGGTGCATCTCATCGGTTAGGGTGCATCCCATCATATCCCATCTGCATTAAATGGGGAAGGGAGAGGGTTTTTTGCCCCTATCATTTTGCCTTTCCCCGATCGCCACGCCTTCCCCAACTGTTGCGCCCTTTTCTTTAAGTAGAAGAAGGGAGAGGGCTTTCACCCCGTTCCTTCCCCTATTCCTCATCTACGTCTCTTCTCTTTCTTCCTTCTCGCCAAGAGCATCTGAGTGCCACGGTGGTTCCTAGGAGAGAAAAGGGAGAGAGCGAGGGAGAGGAGAAAACTCACAAATCCATTTGCAAACCTAGAGCAAAATGTTGGCCTAGAGGACATCCGTTGTGAGGGAGCCAGTGTTGGAGGCCTTCACCGAGAAGGGGTTTTTACCGCCAAAGGAGGTGGCGCACTGGAGGGCTCCCAGGAGGGAGGATTTCCTGCAACCTCGGCCTAGTGAGGTGGTTTCCTTCCTTGCCTTCCACGAGCATGGGCTAGGATACCATGTGCATTAGTTCCTACGTGGGCCCCTCAACGAGTGGGGTTTGGAGCTACAGCACCTCAATCCGACTGGGGTGCTGCATATCACCGGCTTCGTCACCATGTACGAGGCCTTCCTTGGGATGGAGCCGCACGTGGACTTCTTTCAGTGGATGTTCTCTAGGTGAACTTTGTTGGTGGGGAATCCGCCCAAGGCCACGTCGGTGGGGGGCTTTTCCCTATAGAAGAAATAGAGCATAGGGGGCTCATACCCCGTGTATATCCCCTGCAATTCCAATCGGGGGTGGCACGGGGAATGGCTCTATATTAGGAACCCAGCGGAAGTGTCATTCCCTCCTTTCACCGGCAAGAGGCCAGAGAGGCTGGACAGCTGGTTGTGGGGCCCCGCCAGCCGGTGGAAGCATAAGGTGGAGATTATCGAGGTGGAGCTAAAAAAGCTCATGCGGCGTGGCCTTGATGGGGTGCGGGTGTTCCACACCCTCTTCCACCATCGGGTTGCTCTATTGGTGGAGAGGACACGGCTAATGTGGAAGTACAGCAGCCCAATGGACCCTAACCGCGTGTTGCCAGAGGAGCTACCGAATGACAAGGTCTAGAGTTGCCTCGACCAGGTGCTACAGCTAAAGCCCAAGGAGAACATCGATGGAAAGCCTAGACCTCTCAACTCCTCGGTGGTGTCCAAATTGTAATGCTGCCCTTTCTTTACTCCATGTTCTTTTCCCCTTTGTTCTCCTGTTTTTTATTAATTCGCCTATTTCATAGGGACTTGGAGTTTACAAGTCCTAACCACACCTTCCAAAGGGGTCGGAGGGCACGGCTCGGTAGGCCGCCCAGAAGGAGGCGGTGGATGTCAAGAAGAAGAAGAAAGCCGAGGAGGCTCGGCGGAAGCATGAGAAGGAGAAGGAGATCACCCAGTGAGTGCGGGCTAGGAAAAATAGGAGCGACATAAAGTCAGAGCTCGAGTTAGAGGACCCCACACAGGTGGGGGGTGACATGATCTTCTTTGAGGAGGAGGAAAGCCGAGAGGTCATTGTGACCTCGGTGGAGCGTTGTGATCCTATGGCTGCGTCCGCTGGCGGTGAGCAGAAGGTAGAGAGGCACGGTGATGTTCCCACACCGAGGAAGCATCCACGAGCATGGATGCCGTTGGTGAATGGGAGGCGAAGCGGACGCGGTCACCGCGCCCTTCGGTGGTGTCGCCGGTCTCGTCCCCACCTACCATAGGTGCGGTAGAGCAAGTCCGGTGGTCAGAGGAGCAGGCTTACACCCACGCATCATCGGGGCCAACGCCAACACATAACTCACAATGGGAGGATGCCCCGCCAGCTACTCCAATCGGCGTGCCCTGAGCCGTTGGTCATGGTGATTCGCACGCTGAACAGCTGGCAGTTGAGTCAACTCCCTCGGTTGAAGTGAGGGGGCACGGGTCGTGGCCTAGGAGCGGTCCTTGTCTTGTGGGCCCATCGTCATTGGGTCAGGGCTTAAGAGACGTACCGCTTTCATCCCGGTATGCTTGTTTTTGTCTCTTTTCGATCTTGCTGTTAGTTTTTTAGAGTGTGACTAACCTATACTTTTTCGACAGCGGCCGAATGCTGATGGGGCTTAGCATCACCCCAACTTCCGTGTAGGAGCTTTGGAGTCCCACCTTGTAGCGTGCCGCGGCGAGCGGTGGGGAGAGCAGGGTGGTGGCGATGGATCCCTCCCTTCTGGGGGTGGCGCCCCCTGGGTCAGTCGCTAGTATGACGCCAGCGGCAGCGATGATGTTGTCAGCGATCCTGGTGGTGACGGCAGAGGTCATGTCGGAGGTGTCCCTTACGGCCCCTCCTCCACCGGCTGCAGTGGAAGAGGAGAGGGAGACTAGGCTCCCTGCCTCACCAGGCAGAGGGCTGCATGGCTCACCTTCCCAGTTAGCGCTGGAGGTGCTAGGGGGGAGATGCAGCTAGGATGGAGCCAGAACACCAATCGATGGCCCATGAGACTGAGGTGGTGGAGATCCCCTCCGATGATGAAGCAGATGACAAGGTCAAGCCACCAGTGCTGTCGTGGGAGCTAGTAGTGGTCCGGTCGGAGGCTGGGCCCTCCAATGGGCTAGAGGAGATCGACCTAGTGTGGCCCTACCCCAAGGACCGAACGAAGGTTCAGTTAATCCTTCAGGATTTGCAGGAGTGTCAGCTCTAGGACATCCTTGGGAGAGAGGACTTGCCATGGAGTCTGATCTAGCGAAGCTGTCTGTGAAGCTTGAGGATGCCCAGGAGCGGGTTAAGTCCATCCAGCGGTTGGTCAAGGTCGACCTATGCCATGCTGTGGAGGTGAGTTTCTCGTGCTTGTCCTAGACCCCTTGGTCTCTCGTTGGTTGCCTCAGCATGCTTGCTTCTCATTTTTGCAGGGTCTACAGGAGACGTCGTGCCGCAAGTCCCATTTCCTCTGGATGGAGCACGCTCGAATGGCCAAGTTTGAGCGCTAGCTGGAGTCTACCCACCACGAGTCCCAAGACCAGGCGGCGAAGGCGACTAAGGCGAGGGCGGTGGAGCAGCTCGTCGCAGAGCAGGAGACCACCGCCAATCAGGGGCTTGAGGAGGCGAAGGCCCGCCAGGGGGAGACCAAGGCGATGCTGTGGAAGTCCCTGGTGAACACCAAGGCGACGCTCCAAGGTACCCTAGAGACCTTAGAGATGGAGCGGAGCGCCCTGGCGTCGGAGCGGAAGGCCTGATCGGAGGCTGACTAGGAAGTGCTCGCGCTTTGGGGCCGGGTGATGGGGATGGAGGAGGCGAACACCCGGCTGTGCGAGCAGGTGACCCAGCAGGCGGAGGGACTCTCCATCCTCGAGAACTCCTGCCTCGGTACGTACCTTTTTTATTTTTCGTCATGTTGGTTTCTTCCATTAGCTTGCTTCTGAGCTTGTCACCCTTCTTCTAGAGCTAGGTGGAAAGGTGGAGTCATTGGAGCAGGGCCTAGAGACAGCCAAGGCGATGTTTGGCCGGAATGCAGAGGCACTGGCCAAGTCCCTTGAAGAGCGACGTGCTCTCGAGGGGGAACTTGACCAGATCTACAATGTTGCCCAGCTTGTCGTCTCAGAGGTCTTCAGGTTAACACCAAGTACCAGCCAATCCACCATCTGGCTGGCGGAGGTTCCAGATGAGGTTCGGACCCTCATCACCCATGGGCTGCTCTACATAGCATCGGGGTGTTGACTTTGGTGGCGACATACCACCCAGACCTAGACTTTGCCACCATCTGTAGTGGGTATGCCAATGGCTGTAGCATAGAGGACATCCAATCGCTCAGGGAGAGCTTGCTACCACACACAAAAGTTGTTGGCCAAGCAAGTCTCCACAAAGTGGGTGATGGATGCTCACCATGAAGACATGGCCGGAAGCATGCGTCAGGAGGACATTGCCTAGCATGTGGATGGCGTGGAGCCTGGGTCAGAAGTGAACATTGCCCCGCCTTCGACTGAGCCGAATGTTGCCCAGTCGATGGATGAGCAACACCTTCCCTCACCAGTCGAGCCGGTGGTCGATGCCACCATGGAGCCAGAGTAGAAGTAGCAGAAATACTTTAGCAATTGTTAGAAGATAATGTCATGGGGGAGCCCCTTGTGTAAAGCGTTTTTGTGTATTTATGGATATAGTAACTTTGTTTTTGTGATGGAACTACTCCGTTCGAGGAAGCTTATTCCGTCCGTTCCTTATTTTTATCTTAGCATAACTTTTTTTTATTCTCTTTTTTTTGCACCTGCTCGTTCGCACCGTAGGGTGCAACTTTAAGAGCTCGAGCGTGGCCTGTGAGGCTAAGTCGCTCATAACCATAGGTAGAGGCGGGGCGCGATCAATCGGAATATTTTAAGCAAAGTTACGTAAGGAAATTGAAGGAATGGACTGCCCTTTCGTTTGGGAAAAATGTATTTATCATGTGAAAGTAAAAAGAGGGGTGACATTGCATCCCTATGGGCCCCCCAAGCGACCCAGGTCGAAAGTGTTCTGGTCAGGGCGCTTTATAGGAGCGAACGTTAAGTAAAAAATGATAAGACTAAATTTTAGAGGAAGAAACGACGTAGTTGTTCGCTATTACAAGTGTTGGTGAGAACGTTGCTATTGTCACCCTTCGGTCGATAATCGTCCAGTCGGATCACCTCGATCACCGTATAGGGAACTTCAGTTGTCTAGATCCTTGCCCACTACGCCCCCTTTCTTGGCCGCTGCTTCTTTGCCTTTTCCTTCCTTTGGCCCGCCGGTCTGTCGTAGAAGGTGCTTGAGGAGCTCGCAGTCCTTGTAGAGGTGTTTGACGAGGTAGGTGTGGTTGGTGCATGGGCTCTCCATGAGCTCGTTGAAGTGGTCCGGAAGGACCCGCTGGGGCTACTTGTCTGTAGGATCAATCGTGGTGACCAACATGGAGTTGGCCGGTCGGCAATGATCTTCTTTGTTTTTTTGCCCCTCTGCGTGGAGGGGCCCTTGTCCTGATCCTAGCACTTGGCCTTGCCTTTACCTCAGCCTCAATTAGAGCGCTGTGGGAGCGGCGCTCTCTGGATGCGTCGAGCAAAGGCCTATGGTCCTGGACCATCTGGGCTGGGACTCTGGTCGTTCGGCCGGTGGCCACGCCTAGGGTGCATTTCACCACTCCTCATGATGGTCCGGCCGGGGTCTGTGTCACCTACCATCACCACCGTTTGATGGACGCCATCATCATGCCAGGACCAATGCTGGTTGCTGATGACGCTGTGAGCATCTTGGTTTGGCCTGAGCCACTCACATACAGGCAGTCGGTGTGGAGCGGGCGCCAAGTCAGACCGAGGCATAGATGCAGCCTCCTGTGCTACACTCGGTGGCTGTAGTGATGAGCGGGTGGAGCGATTTGTCTAGTGTGTCCCTACTCCCCTGGTGGGGAGAGAGGCTGTGAGTTGATGTCGTGTTGCGGAGCTCTCCGCTGTTGAACGGCGGTGGTTTCCACTAGTGCTCGGAGATTCTAGTGGATCGCCTGTTCCTAGAGGTCGTTCGGCTCAGGAAGGCCGCGCAGAAACATTGCCGCAACGGCGATGTTCTGGTCAGCCCGAGCGAACTATGGGGGATCGTTCCCTCCATCCATGATGTTGCGCTGGACCTGGTGGGCGCGACCCCAAGCGCCGCTCACCGGTTTATGCGCACGGGGTGCAGTGTGGTGTGCCAAGCACACTGGCATAGGCGGCGGCTGGTTCAGCCATTGTTGTTATAGCTCCTCACCATGCTCCCATGTGAGTGTGGGGGTCCCCGTACAAGGGTCCAGAGGGGTGTGAGTCTACAAGGGCTTCGCTACCACCAGCGGTTGTCCTAGAGCGTCTGTCATAGCGTGGTCCCAAGACGGGCGGTGGCTAGGTGCCACGTCGCCGATGCTAGAGCCATCACTCTCAACATCATCATCCATGAGGTCAAGAAAATAGGTGGGAGCATAGCTCACCATCCCCATGAATTTGGATGCGAGAGGGGGAGGCGCCGACATCCTTTGGAGCCCCTTAGTGTATGCATCCATGGGGGATGCGAGGCCATAGGGGAACCGGTCACATGGCGGTCATGGTAGGGACAATGGGGTCCCCCCCAGATAATCGATAGAAGATAGCAAATAGTGAGTAAATAACAGTATGTATATTACTCATAGCGGGGTTTGAGCAGAGAGTTTGCTCAGAATGAAGCACAGGCGCCTCATCGTTGAAGTCGTCATGCATCCTAGAGCCAAGGGAGGGCGCCCCTCCGACGAGCGCCAGAACAAGTGCCTCCTCGCGGAGGTGTAGCGCGCTGAGCTGGTTGGCGACGTAGTCTAGGCTTCTGAAGAGGAAGGCCTGGGCGGCTCAAAGATGGGTGGAACCCACATCTCAATAGGTGGGAGTGCAGGGAACTCCAGTGAGCCAAAGCGAGTCGTATCGCTTGAGCCCTCAATGGCGAAGGTGGCAGAAAAGTGGGCTATCCGATGACCAAAAAGTGTTGAACGTGCAGCGTCTTCCCCATGGACGGTGCCAACTATCATTGCAGAAAGTGACCAACACATAAATATTTGTAGTTTTACCGTACGTTGTGATCGGAGGTGGCCTAGCACTCAATGACATAGGGTTTATATTGGTTCAGGCAACATGCCCTACATCCAGTTTGAGTCAGTCGGTGACTTTATTCCTGAGCCTAGGTGCTCAAAGTTTGTAGTTGGGTTACAAACGAGAAGGAGAAAGATGGGGGTACAAGAGGTCCGGTCAGACTCTGGTTAGAGGGGCCAAGAGTGACAAGAGCTCCGCTATGTGCTAAGTGTTCGAGCATGTGCTTGTGGTTTGAACCTGGTGGTTCTGTTGTTGTGAACTAGTAAAACTGATCGATCTGAATCAACTGAGTTGTGTTGGAGAGAGCACATCCTCTTTTATAAATGAAGGGGATGGCCTTATAAGTGAGAGGGAGATAATGCATATGCTTACTAAGTCTTGTTGCCCATGCGCAGTGGGTACAAGATGATGGTAGGCGCCCACAATACTGTTTAATGTCAGATACACGTGGGAGATTGTGTCGTCTTCTTCAGGTATGGTAGATGTTAGTGCCTGCCATACTGTTGATACCCAGAGGCATGCAAGGGGTTTTACCATGTTTGCCTGGCATGGTAAATGCGGCACCCACAACACTGTTGATGCCTCAGAGGCATGTGGAGCCTTACCATATTCATCTGGTATGGGAGTTGATGGCGCCCACAACACTGTAGGGGAAAATGTCGGTGCCTACAACACTTCTTCGGTTCTGTCATGCTAGGCAGGTCATAGGGTATGGTCCTGCAGGTGTATAGGGTATGGTCCTTAGTATTGCGGTTGACTTGAGTGCCTTGCCTTACTTTCTCCATTCGTTTACTGGTCCTTACCGAGTGGGCGTCCCTGGTCGGTTGGTCTCAATCTGCTTTGATTGCGTCAGTTGGAGAAGAGCAGTGAGCAAGGGTTCAGTGTTTTCCCGGTCGGAGAAGCGGGTCAGAGTCAAAAGCGGGTGTTTTGGCTAGGCCTTCCGGTCGGAGAGGTCGTCCGGAGGTGGGCCTTCTTGACTTGCTCAAGGAGAGAGGAGTGAGATTTTTCAAGCTTGGAGTGAGCCTTGCCAAGCTCCTCATGGTCTTCCATTAGACTCTCATGAGAGGCATTGAGCGCATCAAAGGATTGCTCAAGAGATTTGACCTTCTTGTGAAATTCTTTGCACTCCTTTCTCTTCATCTTAAAGCAAGTGTGTACTTGCTCCAACATGTCCATGAGCTCCTCCTTGGTGTACTCCTCCACCTCATCATCACTCCTACAATCATCACTTCCACAAGCATCATTATCACTCACATCATATTTTACCTTGGTAGGCTTTGTCATGAGGCAAGTTGATGGAGTGTCGAAGATGATGGCTTCCACAAGCATCATTATCACTCACATTATATTTTACCTTGGTAGGCTTTGCCATGAGGCAAGTCGATGGAGTGTCGAAGATGGATGACTTGTTGTTGATGGCGATGCTTGCTAGTGCCTTCTTGAGATACTTCTTATCATCATCACTAGAATCATCATTCGATGAGCCATCACTATCCCATGTCACCACATAGCCACCACCCTTCTTCTTCTTCTTCTTTTGGAAGGTCATCTTCTTCTCCTTCTTTTTCTTTTCTTTCCTCTCCTTTTCTTTCTTCTTCTCATTCTCATCATTGTCACTATTGTAGGTACAATCCGCTACAACATGATCCTTGCTCTTGTACTTATAGCATCTTCTCACATAGTCCTTGCTCTTGAAGTTGTCTCTTCTCTTTCTTGCACCATAGCCCTTCTTCTTCATGAACTTGCCCATCTTGCGCACAAAGAGAACCATGGCCTCATCATCAATGTCACTAGCATCTTCATCCTCACTTGATTCTTATTTCTTGGACTTGCCCTTGTTCTTGGATGATGAGCTAGCCTTGAATGCTACACTCTTCTTCTTCTTGTCTTCATCCTTCTTCTCATCTTGATCAACCCGTTACCTTTCCACACGGTATGTCTCTTGTGTCATGACATCACCTAATACTTGGTTGGGGGTTAGTTGCTTTAATCCTCCTCTAATGATGATCAATCTCAATGTCTCAAATCTTAGAGGTAAGCATGTCAAGAACCGATGAGAGACATCATCATCATTGATCTTCTCACCCAAGGCCTTTAAGTCATTGACAATTACTTGCAATCTATGGAACATCTCCGTAATGCTCTCATCATCCTTCATCTTAAAGCTTGTCAACTTGTCCATGAGTATGTACAACTTGGTACTCTTGACCAGCGGTGTGCCCTCAAAGGTTTCCTCCAATCTCTTCCACTAGCCGTTATGCCTCGGGGAGGACCATCGGACCATCCATGTGGGGGCGTAGAACCATCTGGCACAGGGTCCGATGCCCTGTTGTGGCCACTCCCGAGCCACCACATGCCCCTGTTCAATCTAGACGATCGTTGCCCTCGACATCTCTCTGCCACGCGCTCATCGCTGTCGTCGGACCGAGCCTCGGACCCACCATAGGACCACACACAAGGCGAGTTCGACGCGGTCCAGTAAGGTCCAGAGAGGGTAAAACTCATCGAACTTCAGTCCGACGCCCTTTGACGGACCTAGGGGCGGTCCGACATTGCCACGCGTCACACCCTCGTGTGCCTCGCTCTCTCCCACGAAGTTGAACAGTGCACGTGGTTAGTCCGCCTCCTCCAATTGGGGGGTCTGACACCGCCGCACTCAAATTGCTGCTCCTAGGCAAACCGTCGGACCTGGCCAGGCAGGGTCCGACGCCTCCTGAGCCAGGGTCTGATGCCCCTAACTCTTCTCCTTTTCTTTTTCAAACTCAACAACCACTTCACCCTTGCTTCCAACTTGTAAACCACAAGGTGTAGAACTTGTGTGCACGTGTGTTAGTATTTTTCAAAGCATTTTACAAGGGTTAAAGTTAGCACACTAGGTTCCTAAATGCATATACAAGAATCATAACACCTAGCGGCACTTGATAAACCATTTAGCCAAAGATTTCCCCTCTTTATAGTATGGCTATTGATCCTAAATGCACTTACACCCTCTATGGTGTCTTAAGTGCCAAAACAAAATCCTATTAGATGCATTTGCCTTGATCTCCTTGATTTTGTTTTTCTCTTTTTTCTTTTCAAGTTGAGCACTTGATCATCATCACATGTGGCCATCTCCTTCACCATGACCATCATCTAGCTCCACAACTTGGATTGGACCACCTTGTCTAAAACACACACTTAGATCAAAGGTTAGTCCTAGATTTCATCAATTATCCAAAACCAAACTAGGGCTTTTGATCTTCCCCTTTTTGGTAATTGATGACAACCTTTTCACGAAGATATTTAATGAAATCTTTTAGGATTCATGTTGCTTGCCCGAGCATTTTACCATGTATAAAGGATATGGACAAGTTTTATAAACCTGAATTAGTAGCATTAACTCCCCTACATATGTGATAAGAGTTTGGATTTGAAAGCTTGCACATATGCATTGATTAGGAAGCGTGGGGAAGTAATGTCTACCAAATGATGCTTTTCACACGCGCCCTCTCTCCCTCCAACGACGTGCGGCGAGCAGGCAGCCGGATCTAGCGAGTGGCGGCCGGATCCGGTGAGCGGGTGGCCTCCTCCAGCAAGCGGACGTGACGGCGATGCGGATCCGACGAGCGAAGCGGCGGCGCGTGGACGGGCCCGTGGATGGGTTCACTGGGTTTGTCCACGGGCTTTCTTATTATTTTGTTTTTTTATTTGATTAACCGAGGCGGGCGACCAACCGTCTCCGTTAAGGCACGATTATCCGTGACCTTTCGGCGAAGGCGGTCGGCAAAACCGTATCGGTTAAGACTTTTTGCCCATCTAGGTAAAGATTTGTGTAGTAGTGAGTTAGAAAATCCCTAGCTAATAATTATCATGTTTATCAGCAGGTATATTTGGATTCACTGGTACTCTTTGTAGCTGCTAATTTTTAGTGCTAATGGATCCAAACAAGTCTTAAGACTAATCTTTAGTAGCTAAAATTTAGCAGGTGAAAATACTTACAAGTCTGCTAATAGACGTGTTAACTATTAGTTAAGATCCGACTAACAATTAATTCTTTAGCTGGTAGAGAGTTGCTAATACATGTTAATAGTTTCCACAATGGATTCAGCAATCTGGTAGCAAATGTTGAACTATTAGCTACCTAATTACTACAATAGCACCAGTGGATCTAAACATGTTATTATATTATTAAAATTTAATGTGATAAGCTACTTGTTTGTTTTAGCTTGCTGTCGTAAAAGCTAGTCGAGACACAATTCAAAGGCTCCAGGCTGAAACTAGTAGGATCCAACATTCTAAAAAGGGCTTTACTTCGGTTATGTTGGGTCATGTCCAAATGAGTCACGAAGACCGAAAACAAAAGAAATTTGAGCATAAATAACAAACATAATAAGTACGTTGTTAAAAGAACAGCATAAAATAAGATGTTTATAGATCTCCTGCTTGTTGTTAAAACATATCATAATAAAATAATTAAGATGTTCAGAACTCGACCAAGATAAACGAGTAATGAAAATGTTTTGTCGACCGGTCTTTGACAAAAAAAAAAAGGACACCCACCCAACCCGGGTTACTACTTACTAGGCAGAAGTGGCGCTGGACCGAAGCTTGAGCCTTCAGCTCCTAGCTTTCCCAGCCATAACCTTAGACCTTACGCGTAGGCCTGGCCCATTAATACCTGCCCAATTTCTCCAGCCCAGGACGACTAACTTTTTCTAAAGGGGTTTTTTTTTTGGGAGTGAAGACTAAATTAAACCGAACTGCGCAATTAGCATGTAGAGAAAATATATGTTTCTAGACTAGAGTAAAGTCTGATTTACCTAACTAAATTTGTGGCTGAATTCAAAGACATCTTTGAACTCGAATACGGGATAAAATTGGATAAATTAACCCCTAAAATAATTTGGAGTGGTTTCGGTGGTAGTTTTAGCTTATATAGTACACATATGATAGGTGGGTCCATATACTTTCATTTTTTAGCCATGTCATCTTTTATTAAATATTCATTATTCAGGCTCTTAAATGGTCTCGAATGAATAAAATCTACTAAAAAGTTTTAGGTATCATCTAGCACCACACATTTTGTACATAATAGAGCTTGTATGCATCCGAGGTTATTTGAAAAATCAAAATTTTGAATTCATAATAAAAAAAGCTTAAAATGAATATTTGGTATACATCACGTTGATACATACAATTCTGGTATAAAACATGTCAATGTCCAAGGTCATTTCAGAGATAAAAAAATGATTTTCAAAATCTGAGAATTTAAAACGAATATTTGGTCCTCTAAACTGGCTCAGATAAAAATGTTTTTAACTACAAAATTGTATATCACATTAAGAACTATACCTTTAGTATATACTCCCTCCATTCCAAATCATAAGTCATTCCAAGAATCTTGGAGAGTCAAAGCATCTCAAGTTTGACCAAAATTATAGAGAAAACTATAAATATTTATGACATCAAATAGGTACACTATAGAAATATAATTAATGAAGAATTTAAAGATACTTAGTTGGCATCATAAATGATATTATCTTATCATATAAATTTGGTCAAACTTGAGACACTTTGACTCTTCAAGATTCTTAGAATGACTTATAGTTTGGGATGGAGGGAGTCGACATACCATGTTAACATCCAAGATCATTATAAAAATTTAAATATATATATATATTTTAAAATATGTGAACTTAAAACAAACATTTCAATTTCTAAATGACCTTGGGTAATAATGTTGTCAACTAATCCCTCTATTATAAATTATAAGTCATTTCAAGAATCTTGGAGAGTCAAAGCGTCTCAAGTTTGACCAAAATTATAGAGAAAACTACAAAAATTTATGACATCAAATAGGTTTACTATAAAAATATAATTAATGAAAAATCCAATGATACTTAGTTGGTATCATGAGTGTTATTGTGTTATTATATAAATTTGGTCAAACTTGACATGCTTTGACTCTCCAAGATTCTTGGAATGATTTATAATTTGGGACGGAGGGAGTATAAATTTATAGATCACATTGAAGCTATAACTTTGATATAGACCATGTCAAAATCCGAGGTTGTTTGAAAAATTCAAAAGTTTGAAATTCAAAATCTAATAACTTAAAACGAATATTTGAGCCTTTGAAAGATCTTAAATAAAAAAGTTGTCAAAAACAGAGTTGTAGGTTGTGTCAAGCTCTCTATGATTTTAATATAAAGTTTGTATTAATATGAATTCATATAATAAAGTTATGGTTTTCTGATATAAGAAAACGAGAGACCATATGACAAGTGGGCCCACTACCACGTTAGCAAACTCAGCCAAGAAACCAATTTGTAATTGTCAAGGGCATATTTTGTCCTGTTTTAAAAGTTGAGATATATATATATTGTTGGTATTGGAGTTCTAGTGCTTTTCCAAATTCATCGACTAGTTGATCGAGGAGGGTAAACCAGATTTGACTCCTTTTTATTAAAATGTTTTTAGAAAACATTATTGCGTAGCAATATATATTTTTTTTGTCAAAATCTTTCTAGGTCTAGTATTCTAGAACCAGTTATGTGAAAATTTGATTGACGGCACCACAATATGACTTGATCTGCTACTGTTAGTGGGCCTTTGCCCATGGCGTGCCAGGTGTGCCTCTGTCTTTACTTGCAGGTTGCAGCATTCGTTGGACATGAGTCATCTAACCTACAATTTGTGTACCTTGTCACACCATCAGTTAGCCAGGGTTAAGCCTATGTGACTTGGTTGATGTATCCTTCGGAATGCAAGAATTTTACATGAATCTTATAAAAAATTCACAAGATTAACTTTAATTTTATATATAAAAAAATAGAAACAAAAAAAACGCGTTCTAAATAGGGCTTCAGAATCCCTTGTGTGTGAAAGTACATGACAGTTTTGGACTTCAATATGTAACTTTGGTTTGCTAGTTTTCGTAGCAGTATTTGTTTTAACATATGTATATACTCTCGGTTTGAAATATATAACTGAAACAAGTTAATTACTTTATTTATAAACTACTAATTAGCTTGTTGTAAGTGCCGTATATTAATAACAGAAGAACTCTATTTCTAAGAGATATAAGGATGGTATCTTAACATTAGTTATCAATGTATTGTGCGAGTAAGCAACCAAAGCTGAGAGACTTCAGCAACTCAAATTCCAAATCACCAGTTCACCACACATTCCAATTCCGAACCCCAGAAGTAGCTTTGTATATGGTGATAAGACTAATTTGGAGCATTTTTTTTACCAGCTGGCAATTCCAATCGTACATTTGCTCATACGCGTGTAATTAATCCTTTTTGTAAACATGTAAAGGCATAAGATTTGAAGTTGATTTAACTGTACAATAATATATATATTTGCCCAGACAACCACTTGAAGAGTCAGATAGCTCTACTCGATCAATATAAAATGATAGCTTAGAGTGCTAGCTTGGAAGCAGCGTTTGAGCACAAGAAGTTGAGAATTGGCGTGCACACTTCCATTAGTAAGTATATAGCTTGCATTGCATCCATATGCATGTCTTGGGTTAACACAAAAAACAACACTTGACAATCTTAATCCACTTCTTTCCGGTCCATTTGCCAAATTGCAACACCCGCCCCCCCTCGCTCCCCACCCACCCACACACCCACCACACACACACGCGTGCGTGCGTTTGGGATCACATCAAGCTGAGTTGGGGCCAAGTGGCGTTGAATTTATGTATGACAAGTTGTATTTGAAATTGTAGATTAATTAATAGTTTATGCTTTGGACTGATCAGTGTGAACTTGATAATTTGCGTATTAAGTTTATTGACTTTGGGAAGCGGATAAGAGCCATGGAGATGAAAATGTTAGCGAAAAAAAAACACAGCATCAATTTGTCAGTTTTTTATCGCAAAGAAAAGAAACCCTTAACTAATCGTTGTTGTTCTTTTTATTATTGGGTGCTACACCTGGAAGGCTAGTTAGTGGGTTAGGGCAGTCCCAATGAGAGAAACTAATAGTTTCTATAACATAGGATACCGCACCAAAAAAGTACTGCTTTTCAACCCATGGTTTCTATGAGGAATAATTATTTTCTATTTCTCTCTCCCAACTCTATCTTCTTCCTCCAATAGGAGTGCGGCATGAGCCCGTTAGAAACTGGTGGTTTCTCTCCAATGGCGATTTCATGGTTTCTTTGTGCATTGGGTCAAGAGAAGACCTGATTTCTTCATGAGGAAACCATTTCTATGATTTTTGCTCTCTTTCTTCATTAATTACGTTGTCATGTCAGCATTTTGTCTACGTGGCAAGTCATTTAATGAGGATAGAAACCATCATTAATACACCATTGGGACTGCACTTATAGATTAATCACGAGATCAAGTTACTCAACTTGCTGGTTTGGGAAGAGGTGTTTTCAGAGTGAGTCGATGACACATCGATCAAAGTAAAAAAAGAAAAAAGAAATTAACTTAGACTGATATTATTGCGCATGCGTGTTGCTTCAATATCCAATTAATTAATTCCCTCGTGCTGTAAATATATTTTTTAAACGCACTACAAACACAGATCAAATATCATGTAGTACATATATACTTATCTACATGAACATACATGAGCACCCATACAGTCCGAAAGACTAGGGCGGAGGTATCGGTGGTCTACACAAGGTGAGAACGCACGTCCGGATCAGAGATGCGGCTATGCTACTGGAGACAGGGAAGACGTCGGAGAGCTGGTCTATGAGACATGATACACGGATTAGGATTGAAGACCAGGTGGAGATTGGATCATGCCTTTGATGGTTTTGTTGTTAGGCTTAGGCTCCGAACTCGTGAGCCAGCTCGAGCTTTATCTCCGAATAAATCAATTTATAGAGTCATACTAAGTTATTTTTTTCATATTTGATCAAATTTATTTAAAAAGTTAGTGGGTTATAGATTAATCACGAGATCAAGTTATTACTCAACTTGCTGATTTGAGAAGAGGTGTTTTCAGGGTGAGTCAATGACACATCAATCAAATAAAAAAGAAATTAAATTAGACTGACATATTGCGCATGTGTTACTGCAATATCCATTAATTACTTCCCTCGTGCTGTAAATATATTTTTTTAAACACACTACAAACACAGATCAAATAGCATGTGCATACTTATCTATATAAACATACTCGAGCACCCATATCCTACTCCGTGAGCGATTTTCGAAAGACGAGGGGTGGAGGTGGATGGAGGTCTATGCAAGGTGAGAGCACACATTTGGGTCGGAGATGCGGCTATGCGCCTGGCACTAGAGACAGGGAAGATGTCCGAGAGTGAGTGGCGATCTGGTTTATAAGACATATACACGGATTAGAGTTGAAGACCTGGTGGAGATTAGATCATGCCTTGGATGGTTTTGTTGTTGGGCTTAGGCTCCGTCCAGCTCAAGCTATCTTATTACTTTTTTAATCTCCGAGTAAATTAATTTGTAAAGTCATATTAAGTCAGATTTCTTTCATATATATATATATATATATATATATATATATATATATATATATATATATATATATATATATATGATCAAATTTATAGAAAAGAGCATAAATGTTTACAACACCAAATAAACATATTTATTATAAAAGTATATTTTATGGTGTATCTGATGGTGCTAATTTAGTTTCATAATTCTTAGTACTCTTTTCTATAAACTCTATTAAATTAAAAAAAGTTTGACTTAAAACAACTCTAAAGATTTATTCAAGTATAGAGAGAGTATATAACAAGCTAAAATGCTACCTCACTTTGTGTTAATAAAAGTCAACGAGCTGAGTGAGCTAACAGGCCACGGAGCTTCGGAATTGTTAGGTTACGCTGCTAAATGGTCTGTTCGCTTGAACTTATCAGCCGGCTTATCAGCTAGAATTTACAGTATTTTTCTCTCACAACAAAACAGTTTTAATCGGCTTACCAGTCGACTTTAATACCAGTCGAACAGGCCCTTAAGTTGAGAGATGTCGTTGTACGAACATTTTTTTTTCTATGTCCTGTTACTCGTAGAGAACAGTACTACGCGAAACGATGTGTACGTTCTATGTACTACGTAGTGACTAATGAACCTCAGGAAGCAGATTTTTTTCTTCTTTATGTCCTGTTACGATTATAAGTCCAAGGAAGAACACAAGGAGCGCGCAACAGAGAGGGAAGCAACAGTTTGCCTGAAAGAAATAATGCCTTCTCCACGCAGGCAACGATGGGGTTTGTGTACCTGCGCTCAAACGGGGAAACCGGATGTCCCTTCCGGTTCAATTCGTGACCTGCAATAAGCCAAGCTAGAGAGAGAAAGAGCAAGTGTTCCCTGGAAGGAAAGCTTCCTGAGAAGCAAGAGCAACAAGATCAGCTGGACCAACACTGCATCTAAACCAAACGTCATTTAGGACACTCCTAATGCAAAGTTTCTATGGACATTAATTATACTGTCACCTAAGCATTTTACTGATGTGGTAAGATAATTATTGAAGAGAGAGAGAGCAAAAAACATAGAAACCAGGTCTAAGTTAGAAACCATATCTACACGAGAACCATGTCTAAGTTAGAAACTAGGGTTTATACTGGTTCAGGCAACGTGCCTTACGTCCAGTTTGAGTCAGTCGGTGACTTTATTCCTAAGCCCAGGTGCTCGAAGTTTGCAGTGGGGTTACAAACGAGAAGGAGAAAGATGAGAGGTACAAGAGGTCCGGTCGGACTTTGGTCAGAGGGGCCGAGAGCAATGGGAGCTCCACTATGTGCTATGTGTTCGAGCGTGTGCTCAAGGTTTGAACCTGGTGGTTCTGTTATTGTGTACTAGTGAACTTGATCGATCTGAATCAATTGAGTTATGTTGGAGAGAGCACATCCCCTTTTATAGATGAAGGGAATGGCCTTATAAGTGAGAGGGAGAGAGTGCGTATGCTTACTAGGTCTTGTTGCCCACGCCGGCGGGTACAAGATGATGGTAGGCGCCTACAATACTATTTAATGTCGGATGCACGTGGGAGGTTGCGTCCTCTTCTTCAGGTATGGCAGATGTCGGTGCCTGCCACACTGTTGATATCCAGAGGCATGCAAGGGGTTTTTACCATGTTCACCTGATACGGTAAATGTCGGCACCCACAATACTGTTGACGCCCAGAGGCACGTGTGGGAGCCTTATCGTGTTTGTCTGGTATGGAAGTTGATGACGCCCACAACACTGTAGGGGAAAATATCAACGCCTACAACACTGCTTGCGTTCTGTCATGCCAGGGAGGTCACAGGGTATTGCCCTGTAGGTGTATAGGGTATGGTCCTCGGTATTACGGTTGACTTTGAGTGCCCTGCCTTACTTTCTACGTCTGTTTCCTGGTCCCTATCGAGCGGACGTCCACGGTCGGTTGGTCCCAGTCGGCTCTGATTGCGTCAGTCAGAGATGAGCTGTAAGCAGGGGTTCAGCGCATCTCCGGTCGGAGAAGCGGGTTGAAGTCAAAAGTGGTGTTGGGCCAGGCCTTTCGGTCCGAGAGGCCGTCCGGAGGTGGGCTAGAGACCAAAGCGAGAGCTCCGGTCGGAGAGGTGGGCCAGAGTCAGAAGCGGGCGTCGTTCCTCCTTGGCCAGGCCTTTCGGTCGGAGATTGAATCGTCCTTCTAGCCTGTCGTCTAGGTATTTGGGCCAACCCATGAGTTGCGCGTTGCTCGCAACGTTGTCCGTTGGGCCGAGCTTTTATTGGAAAGCCGGACCATGAGGGACCCCGGGTCTGTGAACCCGACAGGAGCCCCCGAGCCCCCCGGTGATTCAGATAGAATCGTCTGGGAGATTTTTGTCTCGACGGTGGGTGCGCGCAAGCGCACCCGTGGGTGTAGCACCCGAGCCCCTGGGCGATTCGGGCAGAATCGTCTGGGGGGTTTTCGTGTTGCCAGCGGGGGGAGTTTTCATTTTGTTAGCCGGTGCGCGCGAGCGCACCCGCGGGTGTAGCCCCCGAGCCCCCGGGTGATTCGGGCATAATCATCTAGGGGGTTTTGTTAGCGGGCGTGTGTGCATTTTAGTCAAGACGAAGTTGTTAACCAAGGTGCCGTGCGCAGCCGAGGTGGTTTTTTTAGGGATCCCCGCGCAGCCGAGGTAGTTAGTTTAGGGATCGGGCGAGTTGGAGCTCGCGGATCCTGGCCTCGGTGCAGCCCACGCAGCTGAGGTAGTTAGTTTAGGGGTCAGACGAGACAGAGCTCGTGGATCCTGGCCTCGGTGCAGCCCGCGCAGCCGAGGCAGTTAGTTTAGGGATCGGGCGAGTCGGAGCTCACGGATCCTGGGCTCGGTGCAGCCTACGCAGCAAAGGCAGTTAGTTTAGGGACCAGGCGAGTCGAAGCTCATGGATCCTGGCCTCGGTGCAGCCCGCGTAGCCGAGGCAGTTAGTTTAGGGATCGGGCAAGTTGGAGCTTGCGGATCCTGGCCTCGGTGCAGCCCGCGCAGCCGAGGTAGTTTAGTTTAGGGATCTTGAGCCCCGAGCCCCGTTGGGCTTGGTAGGGGTTGGTTTGAGTTTTATGCGTTACCCCGTCCTCGGTTTCTCACAACCGGAGGGGCTAAGCTTTGTCACTTGCCTCGATCGCTCGGGCTCAAGTGACGCGCTCGGTGAGCTCACTAACGGGTATGATTGAGTGGAATCCGGGTCCATCGTTCGTGACGGGGTCAGCATAGCCCTGTTGTGACATTCCACTGCTCCTTTACCTACAACCCGGTAGATGCCTGGGTCGTTTAGGAGACCGATTCGGGTGGCCCGCTGGCCTCCCCTCGATGGAGATTCTATGGGTTTGGTGAGAGGTTTAGGATCTAACGAGAAGGTTGAGATGACCCTGTCTGCTTTGGGGCAGACTAGGCGAGGTGCACGGGGCTCATCTATGTTTTCTCCCCTGGCTCTGTTTGACGCGAGGCGGCCTCGAGCCCTTTGTGAGCCAGCCTTCGAACCCTAGTCGGTCGTTGCTCATGTTGAATGAGGCAACTGTCGCTTCGTGACGCAACATGGAGCGTTGTGATGCATTTCGCCGCATGTGCGATGCCTTAGTTCCCGAGCCCTCAAGCGATTCGGGCCTGAATCGTCCGGGGGGTGTGGGCGTATGGAATGAATGTATGAATGATTATATAAAGAAACAGCAGGGGTCGGTAGTGCTATCTTGATGACTCGAGTGACAGGGTTTGAAGAGCTTCGATCGGAAATGTCCGACTAGCGTCCCTTTGCTCCTTACCTATCTCTCGGCATTTTCTTGAGCCGTTCGATTGACTTTAGACAGCCTGATGGTCTTTCTTGGGCGGAGATCCTGTAGTTGGGTCTCCAAGTCCTGCCTGGGAAGGTGGAGGGCTGCCTGCGCATGGTGACGCTTTGGTTTTTGCGTCTGGTGTGCGGAAGTGGTGGTCCATACCCAGGCCACGTCCTGTCTGACCAGGCGTCATTCCATCGGTTAGTGTGTGTCCCATCGGTCAGGGTGCGTCCCATCATTTCCCATCCGCATTGAATGGTGAAAGGGAGAGTTTTTCGCTCTGATCCTTTGTCCTTCTTTAGCTGTCGCGTTTCCTCCTTAAATAGGGGAAGGGAGAGGGCTTCTCGTCGTAGTCCTTTGCCTGTTCTCCAACTATTGCTTCTCCTCCTTCCTCCTCACCGAGAGTGCCTATATGCCGTGATAGTTCCTAAGTGAGAGAGAGGGTAAGCGAGGGGGGGACTCATAGATCCCTTCATGAATCTAGAGCACAATATTGAGCTGGAGGCTGCTTGAGCTGGTGATGCCGTCTTTGTCTAAGAAGGGGCAACTTCCGCCGAAGGAGGTGGCGTGCTGGATTCATCTGCGAGGCCTTTTTCGGGATGGAGCCATGCGAGGATTCTTTTTGGTGGATCTTCACTGAGCGAGCCTAGTCAGAGGGGAAGTTGCCTAGGATCATGTCGGTGGAGGGTTTTGTGCCTGCAGCTGCTCAGGTTGGCCAGTTCATAAAGTTTGATGAGATATCTTCCAGCCAAGGTGGCCATACCTCGGTGGCAGCGTCCCTGCCCAGGAGCTGCCTCGACTGCATGAGAAGGCCAGGAGCTCCATGCTCTTCTGCTGAGCATCTATGGGTATGACACCCTTGAGGTACCCATTGCGCTCGTCGAAGTCGAGGGAGTGGAACCGGGCGGGTCCCTTGAGGTGCCCGTTGCGCTTGTCGAAGTTGAGGGAGCAGAATCGGGGTGGGGCCCTTATGGCATTGGTTATGTCCAACGGCGTGTGTCATGGCCTCTCCTTTGGTGTCAGCCGATGCCGCCGAGCGGCCACAGTAGTATTTAGAGTAGAAGTAGTTAGCAAATGTAATCATTTAAGTTTGGTGGAGCCCCCATGTGAATAAGTTTTGTATCAATACATCAGTTCTGTTTTTGTATAGAATCACTATCCGTTCCTTATTTTTTATCCTAGCATAGCTTTGCTTTTATCCTTTCTTTTTCGCACCTACCCGTTCGTTCTATAGGCTACAACTTTAAAGAACCTGGGCATGGCCTGCGGGGCTCAGCTGCTCGTAACCGTAGGTCATGGTGGGGTGCGTTCGGTTGGGAGTAAGAACAAAGTCACATAGGGTAATCAAATGAATGGAATGCCTTTTTGTTTGGGCAAAAAAATTTTACCATGTGATAGTAAAAAAGAGAAGTAGTATTTAGTATTGTACCCTCATAGAGCCCCTGAGCAACCCGGGCTAAAAATGTTTGGGCTAGGGTGCTTTACAGGAGCAAGTGTTGACTAAAAAGTGGTAAGACCAAATTTAGGGGGAAAACGATGTAGCTGTTCAATGTTCCAAGTGTTGGTGAGAACGTTGCCATTGTCGTCCTGTAGTCGGTAGGCGCCCGGTCAGATTACTTCGATCACCGTATAGGGTCCTTCCCATGGTGGAGAGAGTTTGTGTTTTCCTTCATCGATTGGGTCCTCTAGAGCATAAGATCACCGACTTTGAGGATTCTCCCCTAGATCTTCCTTTCATGGTACCTACAGAGAGTTTGTTGGTAGCAAGCGGAGCGAATGACAGTCATCTTGTGGGCCTCCTCGAGTAGGTTGACTGCATCTTGCTGAGCCTCCGTGGTTCAGTCGCAGTCGAAAGCCTTCACTCTTGGGGCACCGTGGTTGAGGTCAGAAGGTAGCACTGCTTCAGCTCCATAGGCCAGGAAGAAGGGCATGAACCCTATGGGTCAGTTCAGCGTCGTTCTCATGCTCTAGAGGATCGATAGGACCTCTGCAACCCATCGCCCGACGTACTTGTTGAGTCGATCGAAGATGCGTGGCTTAAGTCCTTGGAAGACCACACCATTGGCACGCTCGACCTGACATTAGCACATGGGTGTCTGACCGAGGCCTAGTCGATCCTAATGCCATATCCATCACTAAAGTTTAGGAACTTCTTTTCGGTGAAGTTAGTCCCGTGGTCAGTGATGATGCAGTTAGGAACGCCAACCCGGTAGATGATGTCGAGGAAGAATTTGACCGCCTCTTCCGAACGGATGTTGGTGATGGGCTTGGCCTCTATCCACTTGGTGAACTTGTCGACAGCCATGAGTAGGTGAGTGAAGCCACCCGGGCCTTTTTTGAGGGGTCCTACCATGTCGAGGCACCGGACCACGAATGGCCAGGTGATGGGGATGGTTTGGAGCTCTTGTACTGGCAAATGGGTTTGTCGAGCATAGAACTAGCATCCTTCACACCTACGGATGACCTCCTCTATATCTCATAGTGCAGTGGGCCAGTAAAAATCTTGGCAAAAGGCTTTTCTGACCAGCGACCTTGGTGCCATGTGATGTTCGCAAATTCCAGCATGGACCTCGACGAGGAGCTGCTTCCCTCGGTCGGTCGAGATGCACTTCATGAGTATTCCCGATGAACTTCATTTGTAGAGTTCATTTTCGATCTCGACGAAGGTCTTGGCATGTTGGGCGATTCATCACACTTCGGTCCTTTCAGATGGAAGAATCTCCTCGAGGAGGTAGGCGAGTAGCGGCACTCGCCAGTCGGATTGATCGAGTGCCAACATGGTGATGCCATCATAGAGGCACTAGGGTCAGAGCCCCCAGGTGCCGGCTTGGCATTGGGGTGTGTCTAGATTGGACCTTCTAGGACACGGGCAGACAGCTTGTGAAGATCATTGGTGAAGATCCCGCTCGGGGATAGATCTCGCCTGGTGGCTAATTTTGTGAGAAAATTGGTGGCATCGTTGTCCTCTCGGGGGACATGATTGAAAGCTCTAGTTTGGTTTTGGTGAATTGATGAAACCCTAAGTCCTAACCTACTTTATCAAGTGTTCATGAGATAGGTAGCACACTCCAAGCGGTGAAGCAAATAAAGATCATGACATGATGACAGCGATGCCATGATGATGATCAAGTGCTTGGACTTGAAAAGAAGAAAGAGAAAAACAAAAGGCTCAAGGTAAAGGTATAAATGGTAGGAGCCATTTTGTTTTAGTGATCGAGACACTTAGAGAGTGTGATCACATTTAGGATCGATAGCCGTACTATTAAGAGGGGTGAAACTCATATCGAAATGTGGTTATCAAAGTGCCACTAGATGCTCTAACTAATTGTATATGCATTTAGGATCTAGTGGAGTGCTAACACCCTTAAAAACATTTTGTGAAAATATGCTAACACATGTGCACAAGGTGATACACTTGGTGGTTGGCACATTTGAGCAAGGATTAGGAACTTCACCGGCGGAGTGTCCACCCGTAGAGTGCGGACAGTTCAATGGTGCCACTGGCGCTCTATACAGAAAAGATGGAGGTCACTGGAAGTGACCGGACGCTGGCCTTGGTTGGACTAGCACGTCCGGTTAGTTGAAGCAGCGAAGACGCTAGCGTCGGACTCTGACCGGACGCTGGAGCGTTGCGTCCAGTCCTACTGATGTGGCAGCGCACATGGGAGACGTTATGTGACCGAACACTGGGTGTGTCCAGTCGAACATGACTGGACGCATCCGGTCATGAAAAATTGTTTCTAGACGCTTACTGGAAATGACCGGACGCTGAGGTCCAGCATCCGGTCACTTCGCAGCAGCGCGTCTGGTCATCACTTGACCGTTGGGATCGGGCGCTCAGTATTTGAAGAGATGGAACACATGGCGTGTATCATGTGACCAGACACTGAGGTCCAGCATCCGGTCAATATGACCAGAGCGACCGGTCACCCTGTGTTGTGCCCAGTGAAGAGGTACAACGGCTCTATTTCATGGGGCTTCTATTTAAGCCCCATGGCCAGCTCAAGCTCACCCTCTTGGCTATTTGCATTGACATAGCAACCTTGTGAGCTTAGCCAAAGCCCTCCTACTCATCTCTATCATTGATTCATCATCTTTGTGAGATTGGGAGAGAATCCAAGTGCATTGCTTGAGTGTTTGCATCTAGAGGCACTTGGTGTTCGTGTTTTGCTGTGGGATTCGCTTGTCACTCTTGGTGGTTACCACCACCTAGACGGCTTGGAGCAGCGAGGATCGGGGTGGTGATTGTCTCTGGCTCCGATCGTGGTGATTGTGAGGGGTTCCTGACCTTTCCCCAGTGGAGAGCCAAAAGGTACTCTAGTGGATTGCTCGTGGCTTGTGTGATCATCATCTTATGTTGGTTGTGTGGCACCCTATTGAGGGTTTGGCGTGTGATGCCAATTAGCGCGTGAACCTCCAAGTGAGTGAATCGCCACAACGAGGAGTAGCTTGCCGGCAAGCAAGTGAACCTCGGTAAAAAATCATTGTGTTCATCATTTGATTCCGAGGTGATTGGTTTTCATTGGTATTCATTCTTGTGATTGATTGGTTCACTCCATGACACGGCGGTATAAACATCTTGCTCACTCTCTTTATATTACCGCAAACTAGTTATCGGGCTCTTTAGTGTAGCTAGTTGTGAGAGCTTGTTAGTATGGTTAGTGTGGCTCTTTAGTTAGCCTTTGAGAGCACACTAACTTAGTATAGTGACATAGCTATTGTATGGATAGATACTATATAAACTAGAATTATGGTAGGTGGCTTGCAATTTTAGTAGGCTAGCGCAACACTTGCTTCGCCTCATAATTGTTTAACCGGTTTGCTAAGTGTTGTTGTAGAATTTTAATAGGCTATTCACCTCCCCCCCTCTAGCCATTAGGACCTTTCAGTGATGCAACCCAATTCCCTAGAATTTATCCTTAAGGTTGCGCACCTCTTGGTAGTATGCTACCATGAGGGGGTTTTGTAGGAGGACTCCTTCATGACCTGATCGACGACCAGCTCCGAGTCGCCATGAACGTAGAGTCGCGTAGCACCAAGTTCGATGGCGATGTGTAGTCTGTTGATGAGGGCCTCATACTCTGTGGCATTGTTTGAGACTGAAAGGTGGAGGCGGATGGCGTAGCGGAGCCTACTCTCGTCTAGGGAGATCAGAACCGCTCCAGCCCCCGATCCGGGTGCCATGACGGATCCATCGAAGTACATTGTCCAGTACTCATGGATGATGTCTGGGTCGGTAGCTGGACCTCCGTCCATTTGGCAACAAAATCCACGAGAGCTTGAGACTTAATAGTGGTACAGGGGATATACCTGATGTCGTGGCCCATGAGTTCGAGTGCCCACTTGGAGATCTGTCCTATGATGTCGTGGTTGCAGATGATGTCTCCGAGCGGGTATGAAGTGACGACCGTGACTTTGTGGTCGGTGAAGTAGTGTAGGAGCTTCCGGGTCACCATCAGCATGGCGTATAAGAGCTTCTACACCTAGGGGTACCGGACCTTGGGGTCGGTGAGTACCTCCCCGACAAAGTATACGGGACGCTGGACCTTAAGGTGGTGTCCCAGCTCCTCCCTTTCGATGACTAGGGCAGTGCTCACCACATGGTTGCTTATCGCAACGTAGAGGAGGGGTTCTCCCTGTTCGGGAGCGATGAGGATTGGGGCCAACATCAGGGATGCTTTGAGGCTCTCCAAAGCCTGCTGAGCTTCCTCAGTCTAGACGAAGGCGTCCGTCTTTTTGAGGAGCTTATAGAGTGGCATCCCCCGTTCGCCGAGCCAAGAGATGAATCGGCTCAGGGCAGCCAGACAGCCGGTAAGCCTTTGTACACCCTTAACATTGTGTATAGGGCCCATGTTAGAGATGGACGTGATCTTTTTGGGGTTGGCCTCGATGCCGTGCTCGGATACAATGTATCCTAACAGCTTCCCCTTTGGAACCTTGAAAACACATTTCTCAGGATTCAATCTAATGTTGAACCTTCAGAGGTTCGCGAACGTTGTGGCCAAGTTTGCGATCAGGTTGCAAGCTTGAGCTGTTTTGACCACTATGTCATCTACATAGACGGCGATTGTTGGTTTTGGCCGCTCGGCTTGATCAGGCTGATCAAGCAAGTCGATTTGGTCGGTGAAGCATTGCTGCATGCACCTTTGGTAGGTGGCGCCAGCGTTCTTCAGGCCAAAAGGCATGGTTACGTAGCAGTATGAACCATACGGGATGATGAACGAGGTTGCGAGCTGATCGGACTCTTTCATTGTGATATGGTGATAGCCCGAGTAGGCATCTAGAAAGGAGAGGATCTCGCAACCCGAGGTGGAGTCGACTATCTGGTCTATGCGCGGCAAAGGAAAGTGATCCTTTGGACATGCTTTATTGAGGCCAGTATAATCAATGCAAAGGAAAGGAAAGCATCCGCCATAGCACACTCCCAGGATGGATGGTGGCTAGGTGCCATGTCGCCGATGCTGGAGCTGTCGCTCTCACCCTCGTCATCCAGGAGTTCATGGAAAATGGTAGGAGCATAGCTCGCCATTCCCACAAATTTGGATGTGAGAGGGGATGGCGTCGACGTCCTTCGGAGCCCCCGAGTGCACGCGTTCACGGGGGACGCGAGGCCGTAGGGGAACCGATCGTACGGTGTTCGCAGTGCGGACAATACGGTCCCTCCAGATGATCGGTGGGAGATAGTAAATAGAGAGTAAATAACAGTATGCACATTACTCACAGTGGGATTTGAGCAGAGAGTTTGCTCAGAATGAAGCGCAGATGCCTTGTCGTTGAAGTCGTCATGCGTCCCAGAGCTGATGGAGGGTGCCCCTCCGACGGGCGCGGGAACGAGTGCCTCCTCGCGGAGGTGTAGTATACCGAGCCGGTCGACAATGAAGTCTAGGCTTCCGAAGAGAAAGGCTTGGGACTGCTTGAAGACGGGTGGAACCCACATCCCAACAGGTGGGAGTGCGGGAAACTGAAGTGAGCCGAAGCGAGTCGTATCGCTTGAGCCCGCCATGGCGAAGGTGGCTGAAAAGTGGGCCATCCGATGACAAAAAAGTGTTGAACGTACAACGTCTTCCCCATGGACGACGCCAACTACCGGTGCAGAAAGTGACCAACACATAAATATTTATAGTTTTGCCGTACGTTGTGATCGGAGGTGGCCTAGCACTCAATGACACAGGGTTTATACTGGTTCAGGCAACGTGCCCTACGTCCAGTTTGAGTCGGTTGGTAACTTTATTTCTGAGCCCAGGTGCTCGAAGTTTGCAGTGGGGTTACAAACGAGAAGGAGAAAGATGGGAGGTACAAGAGGTCCGGTCGGACTCTGGTCAGAGGGACCGAGAGCGACGGGAGCTCCGCTATGTGCTATGTGTTCAAGTGTGTGCTCAAGGTTTGAACCTGATGGTTCTGTTGTTGTGTACTAGTGAACTTGATCGATCTGAATCAACTAAGTTGTGTTGGAGAGAGTGCATCCCCTTTTATAAATAAAGGGGATGGCCTTACAAGTGAGAGGGAGAGAGTGCGTATGCTTACTAGGTCTTGTTGCCCACGTCGGCAGGTACAAGATGATGATAGGCGCCCACAATACTATTTAATGTCGGATGCACGTGAGAGGTTGCGTCGTCTTCTTCAGGTATGGCAGACGTCGGTGCCTGCCACACTGTTGATATCCAGAGGCATGCAAGGGCTTTTACCATGTTCGCCTGGTACGATAAATGCCGACGTCCACAATACTATTGATGCCTAGAGGCGCGCGTGGGAGCCTTACTGTGTTTGTCTGGTTTGGGAGTTGATGGCGCCCACAACACTGTAGGGGAAAATGTCAGCACCTACAACACTATTTGCGTTCTGTCATGCCAGGGAGGTCGCAGGGTACTGTCCTGTAGGTGTACAGGGTACGATCCTCGGTATTGCGGTTGACTTTGAGTGCCCTGCCTTACTTTCTCCGTCTATTTCCTGGTCCCTACCGAGCGGACGTCCCCGGTCGGTTGGTCCTAGTCGGCTCTGATTGCGTCAGCCAGAGAGGAGCTGTAAGCAGGGGTTCGGCGCATCCCCGGTTAGAGAAGCGGGTTGGAGTCAGAAGTGGTGTTGGGCCAGGCCTTCCAGTCGGAGAGGCCATCCGGAGGCGGGTTAGAGACCGAAGCGAGCGCTCCGGTCGAAGAGGTGGACCGAAGTCGGAAGCGGGCACCGTTCCTCCTCGGCCAGGCCTTCCGATCGGAGATTGGATCGTCCTTCTGGCCTGTCGTCTAGGTATTTGGGCCGGCCCATGAGTTGTGCGTTGCTCACAACATTGTCCGTTGAGCCGATCTTTTGTTGGGAAGCCGGTCCATGAGGGACCCAGGTTTATGAACCTGACAAATAGTGTTCTCCTCTCACAACAAATCAACATAAGCATCAGTTTGAGCTAAATTTCAGCATAACCGAACAAGGTGATTGCTCTTATGGAGAACACTGCAACACCAAGACGGAGTGAATTCTATTACCGGATGGGTACTGTTCCGTGAACAATGCAATAGTGGTTGGCCACCGTACAAGCTATATTACTCTTTATAGATGACGCACTAAGATCATACAATACGACGAAATGTAACCCATAAGAGGGTGGCATGTGCGGATGCACAAGGGGCGCAGTAGTTGAGATGCTCCGGTGGGAGCCAGCCGGCCGAGGCTCGAACCCCGGTTCCGCACACCTCCTTAAAGGCAGCGGGCAAAGGCCGCTGTAAAAAAGAAAAGAAAAGAAAAGAGGGTGGCATGTGGGGGCGTTTTAACAAAACCACTGATTAAGGTCCATTCTTGAGTTTTTGTCTGCAAAACCCTTCCACTTCGTCACTTGGTAATGCACCTAGACAAAAACTTTGAGCATCCCTTCTCTTTTTTCGTTTTCCAAAACGTGACAGTTTTTTTTATTTTTCTTTTTTGCAGGAACGAACGTGACAGCTTAGAAAGGGTGGTCCTGTACGTCTTGCGTCAAAATTTTCCACAGCTCCATAAACCTTCACGCGTCCTAATAAATCAAGCTTCCTTCTCATCTGACGTTCGCATGCATGATGCGTCATCACATACGACGAGCAAAACCGAGTTACTACGTCACGGAGATTTTTTACATACCAGAAACGGTTAAACACGGGTCGCCATTTACAGGCGCTAATACTTGCTCCAAGTAAGTTGTACGTGGCCGCCCCGCCCCCCGTCCCACGTCACAACAAGATACTCGCGATCCGTCCCGGACGAGCGCAAACCGGCCGACGTACGACGCGACGCCGGCGCACGGGCCGCTAGCCCTCGTCCCCGCCCGCCCGACCCCGACCCCGACCCCGACGACCTCGACCCGGCCGGCCCGACCCCCGGCAGCTCCCGCGCGCGGATCGCTCTCGGGCTGCGGCTCGCGGGACCGGGTGGCCACTGGCCACCCCGCGCAGCGCGCCCTACCAGGGCGCCCCATCGAGCCTTTTTTTCGATGTGAAATCGTCGCGGGATCCTGACGTCGCCTCCGCGTCCGCGTGTTTTTCGTCCGCTTCCTCCGGTTTCGATGCTCCGGCCGATGCCTTTTTGCTCCGCCTCCGCCTCCGCCTCCGCCTCGATATCGATCGGTTGCTTTGCCGCCGTACGCGCGCGCGCGGCAGGCTTCTGCGGCTTTGCCGTGGCGTTGCCTTTGTCCCCACGCCTCCATCGCGTTCTCCCACTGGCCACTGCGCCGCGCCAGCGCCACCAGCCCACCACGCGCCCCCTCGACTCGCGCTTATATAAACCCTCCCTAATCCCCTCGGAATCTTCCCCGACCGGCTCGCGCTGCCTGCACACACACACGCGCGCAGATAAAGATAGCCACATAGGATCGATCGAGAGCAAAGCAAGAGATGGCCGCGTGCAGCTGCAGAGTGGCGGTGCTGGTCCTCCTCTTCTCGCTCGCCGTGATGCTCGTGGCGACGCCTCCTCCGTGCGCAGCAGCGGCAAGGGTGCTGCTGCTTGTTGCCGACGTACGACCACGCGCCGGCGCCGCCGGTGGGGAGCATGGCAGCAGCAAGGGAGATGGACCGTCGTTACCGACGGCGGCGGCCGAGAGCGGGCTCCGGCGAGGATCGCCGCCGGCGTCGTTGGCCGGAAGGAGGACGACGGCCGCTGGCAATGCCACCGCGCGGGTGCTGGGGTCCGTCCCGAGCCCCGGCGTCGGGCACTAGCTTCCTATACGACGACCTACCTACACACGTACACGTCAATAATGGTGGTCGATCGTCGACATGATTTTAGCGCCGTGCCCATGCTGTTGGCTGAGTACTTGAGTTTATTGGTTTGCGTGTGTTCTTTCTTTGCTGCTGCTTCTCGCCGATCGAGTGATCATCTGATTGGAGGTTGAGTGCCATACGAAGGAAGTTTTGTAGGTCCGGTCCGTGTCCGTTCTGCCTGCCATGCCATGCCGTGCGTGCGTTAGACGGTCGTCGAGCTACTAGCTAGCAAGAAGCTGTCCGTACGCTACGTCTTGTTTCGCCCACTTGCCTTCGTCTTTGTTGGTTGTTTTTTAGCTAGGTTGGGGGACTTGAGAGAGTGTTGCCTTACTGTGTATGTATGTCTGCTTGTACATAGCAATTCCATTCATTGATTACTACTACTCCTACATCATGATTACTACTACTTGCTTAATTATCAGCTTCCATTTTTTTGAGCAATTATGAGCTTTCATTCATACACACATAGTTATATAGGACAGATTATGATGATCCTTTTTAAAGATACATGTCCCGGTTTCATCCGAATCAGAAGAATGGATCCACCTTATTATTAAGCTATATCTATGATATATGTAGACCTTTTGGAATAAGTTGATTTTCTTTCTACTAGTTTTTGATGTAGTAGTATATATAGTAACTTCAAAGTTTCTTTCTGAACTGCAGTAACGAAATCAGAGCTAAATTAAGCAGTGAACATTCAGCTAATTACCAAAATTCGTATGCGGTGTAAATAGAACACAAAAAAAATGGCCTTTTGGTTGGTCCCTCTTTTTTTTCCCAAAAAGCAAGATTTACACTCCATATTTCTATTGTGGAATGGGCCTCAAATCCATCTATTGGTGTTTATCAACCCATGAAATCCTATATATATATATATTCTGTGTTACTGAAGTTTTTACTCATTTTGCACACAACCTGTACAAGCTAGAAAGAACTGAATCCAAGAATGAGCTTGAATCCGAATCCAACTCAAGAATACCTTCAATCCTTTGAATGTTCAGAAATCAGAATACAAATTTTATGCACCCACGCGCTCTGGGCCGAACATGCGATTGCTCACTCTGCACCGATGCAGGGCAAAGAGAAAACATAGTATGTTCTTGTGAATTGGTTTTTCTCCAACGAGTAAAGGGTTTGTTACTTTTTAGAGTGTTTGTTCAAGTATATGGGCTTTGGGTGTACTTTTTGCACATGATTTAATTCGTTGAAAGGTTCGATCTATGTGTGTCTAGCTTTATTTAAACTAGACATCTATACAACCTCTGATACATGCACTTCAGCCTACAAAACTGCAACAACTAAAACAGAATCCATCTCTTCTTTACCAAAAAAAAATTCAAATGAATGTACCCCGGCCGGCTCCATTATTCTTTATTCATCAGTTTTTTAAGAAAATAAAAACAAATGTAGCACTATCCAAAAGCCAGTTAATAAACCTATCATTATCGATTGAGTGACGATCCATTTTTTCATGGACATGCTTGGCACGTGTTTCATTAAGAGGAACATGTACCAAATTAGTACTCCATGACCTCTGATTCGTCTATGCTATATTGTTATCATTCAGATTTCAAAATAATCATGTATGGTTGCAATTTTGCTCCCAAATAAATAAATGTTGTATAGTTCCTCGTACCTATCGGTGGACCATATCCAAACCTTTGCTGAAAGCAATATACACCCCACAATAGTCAGATGTCTACTAGTATACTCCAAAGAGCTCCTTTTCCTCTTTCCCGGTGACAAAGATGTATATACGGCACACTCACATCTGCCGCCCATTCATTGTCACCCTAGCAGCATCAATGCTATTTGCATTGGCTGATATGTGTGGAATGCTATCCTGGAACAAGATACCATTTAGTTCGGTAAAATGTAATGCAACCCCATTACAGAGGATATGCATCACTGTTACACATGTTTGATTCCTACTGTCTGTAACTAGTGTTATCTAATTGTGTCTGAAACTAGTTCGACTGCAGTGTGATCTGACTCTATTTCCCTTTGCATTACCACTGATTGCATCGAAGTGGCAACTCTCATGAGTGTTCTAGAAGAAGAAAAAAACACATGGTTCACTTTAGAAGAAAAAATGACATGATAAGTTCTTTTCTGAAAAAAAAACACACACATCTAAGGGTGTGTTTGCTGTAGGTTCTTGCAGCTGCTGCAACACTACTACTACTACAGTACCCACAAAGAGTAAATTACAGCCACAGCACAACAGGCCCTATATCTTCAAGAAATCAAATATCTGAATATCCTATTGTGTATTTGACTATTTGTGTGAAACTAATCGAGACATGTTTGTGGATACAAAGTTGGGAAATGTTATATGCGAAGTGCAAAGCGGAGATGGATTGGAGTTGATGGCAATATGCATGTTTGGTACACTTAAATAATACAACTACAAATGCAAGGCGACATGCATCTCCATCGCCAAGTGGCCCCTGAGAAAGGTCATATATCTGAAAAATATCTGCAAGATTTTGGGGAGCGACGGCAAGTTCATTCCAAGCGCATGCTGCGAGGGAAATGTCACGCCCTTGAAGATGACAACAGAGAAGCATTGCTGCTGAGTCGGCTTCCGATCCACGAAAAAAACAAAAGACGACATCTCTATACATACATATATTTTACCATTAATTGGTGTTGTTTGACTTGGTGATGACCGATGAACGAGAAAAACAAAACCGGTGACCTGTACATGTCTGAAGCAAAATCGATGGAATTGTGCATCTCATATCACGCTCGGCTTCACCAGTCCTAACTCCTACGGGCCCGGCTGCGTCGCAAGCTGAAGCTACCAAATGCAGTGGATGAAGTCTACAGACGCGCTGCAGGGAATTGTGCATTTGCTGTAGCCTGCGCAGGTACCCCTGGCTGCAGAAGTCTCTATTGATTGTGTGCCCCCAAGCGTCCTCTCCCTTCTCATTTTTTTGGCCATGCCTTTTTTTCTCGAAAACCTAAGAATGGAAGTGTTAACGAACGTTATGTGCCGTGTATCCGGCGTCTGCCTGTGGTTACATCAGACGTGCAGACTGTAAACTGTATGGTTGGGTTTCCCAAAAAAAAAAAGAGTATAGTTGGGAACGTGACGTGAGCCTGATTTGTCCAAGCGGTTCACTGACTTTGCCACTTGCCGTTTGCCGACTTGTCGTTGTCGACAGCCGTACAGATTTCGTACAGTGACGGTGCATAGTAGACGCGAGAGACAGGAGCCCAAGAAATAAGGCCAGCGGCCCAGCGCTGCTGAGCAAGCCGGGCCCAGTCTATGTATATGGGCTAAAAGATGGCTGAGGTTAGCATCGCCCCGGCAGCCGGCCAGGCCCAAACGGCCCGACGGCGCGTACCGTGTGCTACAGCCTGCCGGCCTTAGAGACGACTGGTCAGCGATCGGTGAGTCGACGACTCGACGTACACTCGGATAGTTGGATGTCGTGGTCTCGTGGTCGTGGACAAGGGCAGCTTTGGAGAAAACTGAAAAAGGTGGCACGGACAAGAACTTCGCCTTCAATACTGCGCGTCTGCGCCGGACAGCAATCGCTGTAGAATAGTAGCCAAGCTTTCATGGCTGTTCGGCTGATGGTCTGGGCAGAGCAAAACAGCATAGCTTCCTAGTGTTCTACAGCGATTGCTGTGCGGCGCAGACGCGCAGTATTGAAGGCGAAGTAAAGAACGGATTGGTTAGGTGTCCAGGACCACACGGTGACAATGGCACGTACACAGAAGGGCTTCCGAGGAGTAGGACACCGGCCGGCGACTCGCGGATTAGCTCGATCGGGAGAAGGAACGGGAGCTGGAGATGCTAGCCGAAGGCTCCGCGCCGCGCGCTCAACCGCCGGCACATGGCGCCGCCGCGGGCGTGGGGGCAGCTTCCGGTTCCGCGTGGGCAGCTGGGCGACGTGCCGACTTGTCCTGCTGCTGCGTCCGCGGCCTTATCGTCAGGTAGACGCCTCTCGTCGCCGTCACGGTCACGCGTGGCGCCGCGTCAGAAGCGTCAGCCGTCAGGTTCTAAAAAAAGAGGCGAAAACGATGTGGAGCACCGAAGACGGACGGCTCGTCAGCATGCATGCCGCTGTACGTATGGAGCGCTGCCTGACCGGGTCGCATCGCACATCTCGCAGTATCACACCACTGGTGAGCCGCCGGAGGATGAGGTGTCACGCCAAAGAACACACGCCAGGAACAGTGATGAGCAGATCACGCTCAAATGGCCTCGTCAGAGATCCAAAGAGGCATGCTGCTCTGCTCTCCCAGTCCACAGTCTGACAAGATAGAGGTGGCCGTGGCTGGGTGTACCATGGGCTGGCAGTATACATACATACTACATGGGCCAACCGTCCAGCCGGTTCGGCTGGGGCTGAAACGATCGTATACGATCGTGGATTATTACTGTTGTCTGGTTTGGTATGAGAGAAAAATACTATTCTGGCTGGAAAGTTAGAATCGTTTACAAAGTGTCATGATTCGTTATGAGCCGCATGCAAAAGTGGACGTAGACCTGACTGCGACTCTGGATCCTCACCTGATCATTTTACTTCCACAAAGGGTTAGTAGGTAGGTCCATCAGAATCCACACCAGATTTTTTTCCCCTCCTGACTCTGAAATTCATGCATGCAGTTCCAGGGCAAAACAGAAATGAATGAAACCGATGGCATTATCGGACCAGCAACTCAACCCCAGATACAGATCAGATCACTTGCCATTTTCATTTTGCCAACAAGCCACAGACTCAACAACCACCCGATAGATGTGGGCACGCACAAATGCAGCACTCCAAGTTCCCAACCACAGTCTACCTGCAGTCCTGCACGCTACCGACCTGCCTTTCGGGAGGCTTTCAGGCTCCCTTCGCTTCTACCAGAAAGAAGCGCTGTTGGTCAAGCTTACATTGCCACACAAAGCCTGTGTTGTGTGCAATGAGAGCAGTGCTCGCCTGCCAGCATCATGGCGGCATGCACGCAGCCAGGTTTGCATCCGTGTGTTAGGTCCAACAACCACAGTGTCTTCTTCGGTCAGTCCGTAACCATCCCATTATATTCTACGAATATTAGATATATTTTATAACCTTGATGACGCCCTCGGCTTAGACTAAGACCACGGGTCCAAGTGTGCCGGGTTTGTGGGTCGGCGGACATGGTACGTACGGAATGTTTGGATCCAAATCCGGATCCGAGCATGGTGATTTTACTTGTGCAGTTCAGATCTGCCTTTTTGGCCACCCCATGTGGATCGATCTCGGATTCGATGCGCGCTTGTGCATTGGGCAAATGGCACTCCCGTTTGTGCAAGTCATGCTTGGCATTTTCGTCTCCGGCTCAGGCCTGCACCGGCAGATTTGGAAGCATGCGGCACGTACTGGTCTATGTGAAGCTATGCCTTGTGCCTCCTCGTCGGATGCTTTTCAGTTTGTACGATTTTCTTTACTTGCATTATTTGCTTATTTATTATCTCTGGCTCTCTGCTAGCTACTCTTCTGTAAGCTGAATAATTAAGCAGGGTGTTTTAGACTAACAATTGTAGCCTTTTGTTTTAGGGTTGAGTAATGCAACACATATTTTTGAATTTTTTAGACAAAAAGGCACAACATATATCGTAACTAAGCCTATAACTTTGTTTATATAGTATGTTATGTTGTTGTATCGTCAGTCGTCACATGTCCGTCTTATAGTTCGGTGCAAATAAAATAGTTCTCTTCGGGACAAGTTGCATAGTGATCTAAGATATCTAAGTAACATGAGAGCTACACGATGTTGACCATCTGATCTTAATGATAAGTACATAAGCATCACATGGAGGTGTTACACTAACAACAAAATAAAACCATAAACAAACCGATCCGTGTGAGATGCAACACGAAAGGTTAAAAGTGCAAACATCCTCGTCAAACACACCGGTGCCAGCATCCAAGCGAGGTGAAATCTTAATCATGCAATGTATGGGTATGGCTAAGGAGCTTTCAATGCCAAGCACATCAGCAAATTAAAGAAGGCCTACGAGGAGCTCTTCGATGCCGGTTCGAGCGCTTCCAGCATTCAAGCACTAAGAGATTTCTTCCTAGCTTGTGAACTAGGGTCTCAAAGCCAGCAATGGCGACACAAGGGTATGACTTAGGCCGCATCGCTGCCCCTATTTCGGTTGTTTGGCCATAAGTAATATCTTATAGCGTGAACCTAGAAACACAGACACGGGAGGTCTGGCTTTCTGCCATAACTCTAGATCACCTAGGACGCTCGAAGCGCATTATTCGTACGTTCAAACTCTTCTACCTTAAAGATAATAATGCGTAAACCTTTTACGTATTAGAAAAAACATCCTCGGAGAGATTAACATAACAACTAGAAGGTATATCCATGATAGATGGTACATTTTCATGCTTGCATGCTAATTTCTTGTACAACTGGATTATCACTATTGCTATATAAAATCACAACACGCCTTTTGTACAACTTTTATCATTTTAATCGTCAATACATGTTGGCCCTATTCGGGACTTCGTCTCTCGAGGTGGTGATGGAGGAAAATCGAAAATTCCGCCAAACACTCTATGGTCTGCATGATTTTTATCACCGCGCCAGACTCAACCGCCACAAAAATGAACTATGGGGCCGATTTTACATATCACACGGCTTGTCGATCCCACCGTGTGGTGAGAGATCATGGTCCCAAACAAGGCCCTTGTAATGAATATTATTTAAGTTTACCAAGTGACTCCATATCCTTTGAGCGAGGTAAAATGCACATCCCAATACACCATTTTTACTGTTAAATATCTGACCATATACACAACATTCCGGTCATTAGAACTAACGTGTAAATATTTAACCATACTACAAAAAATAATCTAGTTATTAGATCTCTCTTACTCGTAAATATTTAACAATAATACAAAACAATCCGGTCCTAACCAAATACCAATAATTGGTACTACAAAGTTCTAACCTAGAAGATCAAACTAAGTTGAGCATAGCTTGATTGGTTAGGATCGTCTGTCATGACTTATGAATCTCGAGATCAGCTTAGTTTTTTTAGAGATTTTTCATAAAAATAAGATATATATTTATAGATGTGAGTGTACACATATTCAAATTTCTACTTGTATACCATGTGATTTGAAAGGAAAATAAAATATAAAAAGATCAAAGATAACCATTGTTCAGTCCTCTCTTGCTGTCATGCACCACCAGACCACCATCACATCACGTGATGTCCCACCACACCCCAAAACCCTTCCATTCCACGTTTCGGCAGGGGTGAAGCCGGCCCCGCCCCGGCAGGCAGGCAGCGTGCGCCCCACAGACACAGAGCCACTAGATGAAAATGGTATGAATATTTTCCGATCGTATTCGAGATCAAATTCATTTGGAGAGGTTTAGATCTGTCCATATCTATCTGTATCCGAATACTCAAATAGCATATTTATGATATCAATATCTAATCATATTCTATCCGGCATGATTGACACTATTTATATTCAAATTTAATTTTAAACAGAAATATAAAAATAAATATAACATCAGTGATATCCGTCCGTATCCGATCCGTTTTCGTCCTGCTACCAACCCACCAGACAGACCAGGCGCCCGTCGGGGCGCGTCCATCCGGCCACCCGACCCAACCCCCGTTGCGCGCACCCGCCAAATCAACCACCCCTTCGTCCCCGCCCCCGTCCCCGTTCCGTTCCGGCACTCCGGCAGGCAGCCGCTCGCGAAGGCGCAGGCGCCGTCCCCACGGCCCCCCACCCCTCTCACGTCGCGCCTCCCTCTCGCGCGCCGCGTTCCCAGATCCCCCCGGCCCGTGCCGCGGCATTGGCACCGGCACCCCGGTCGAGCGCCCGCAATGCGAGCCTTGTAGCGTAGCGCCCCGGAGCACGGACGGAATCGCGAGGAGGCATGCATCCCAAGCCCGAGGGCGGCGACGCCGATGGGGCCGCCGCGGAGGTGGGCTCCCCGCGGCCGGGCTACTTCCGGCAGCGGAGCATGCACGCCGCCGCCGCCGCCGCGGATCCGGAGGCGGCGGCGCGCAGGGCGTTCGACGTCGAGAACCCCCCTTGCTCCGCGGTCGTGGGCGGGGGGCTCCGGCCCAGCGAGTCCGTCACCAAGCTGGAGTCGCTGGAGCGTGCGGAGCGCGCCGCGCTGCCGCCCGCCGTCGTGCTCAGGACCGGGTTCTACATCCTGGTGTGGTACGCGTTCAGCACCTGCCTCACGCTGTGAGTGGCCTGGATCCACCCACTCCTCCCCTACTGTTTCCCCCGCTGCGGGAATGGCGGTCTGACTGCTTCTCTCGTTGCTCGGTGGTGGTGGTGGCAGATATAACAAGACGCTGCTGGGGGATAAGCTCGGCAAGTTCCCGGCGCCGCTGCTGATGAACACCGTGCACTTCGCGCTGCAGGCGGGGCTCTCCAAGCTCATAATCTTCTTCCAGTCCAAGGGGCCCGAGGCCGCCGTCGAGATGGGGTGGAAGGACTACTTCATGAGAGGTGTGGATCTCGGTTCACGAGAGATTGCAGCTATGACTTGCGCTTGCTTGTTTATGGATGAGTAGCGATCCTTACTAGCCGTTCTGCATGCAGTCGTGCCAACTGCTCTCGGGACGGCCTTGGACATAAACCTGAGCAACGCGTCTCTAGTGTTCATCTCGGTGACGTTTGCTACTATGGTGTGTCCACCAAAGGATTTAATTCACTTGCTCTTCTTTATTTAGTTAGATTCCTCAATTTGTTCAGTGACTAGATTTCATGAAATTGATCTTTTGCAGTGTAAATCAGCCTCCCCGATATTCCTGTTGCTCTTTGCTTTTGCATTTAGGTGAGTACTGGCCTTCATCCCGCCCCCCCCCCCCCCCCCCCCCCCCCCCCCCCCCCCCCCCCCCCCCCCCCCCCGGCCGGTTATCGTTTTTCGTACTTGTAAATTGCACCATGTACATATTAGCACAGCAGGAACATTTATATTCTCCAACAATTGTTACAAACTTGCCACATGATTGGTTGATACAGTTCTATGTTTATCCCTCTTTTGAAAACAATTAGTTGAAGCGGCCAATGCCACGCACTAATGAATTATGCTAGTCGCTTTTTAAGACAATTAGTTGAAGCAGCCAGTGCTGTGCACCAAAATGAAGCATGGTAGTCTTAAGCTAGAAAGAAGTGTTACTAACATTTTACATGAAAGCAAAAAATTGTGGTTCAAATGTAAAGCAGTGATAAACCCACACTTCCCTTAACCCACATGAGGATCTGGTGTGAACTTTAAATGGACACATCTACACTAATTGTCTAGTATCTGGACATGCCAAGCAGTACAATGTAACTTTTTCTAAGTAGAGAAGTCGTAAGTAAGCTAATTTCGAATAAGCATGTTTTTTTTATCATGACTTGTCATATGAAATATTTTTTCTGAGTTACTGCTTCCTTCTTTAATTATAGCTTGCAAAATATTCTTTAAGTACAGATGAGCACTTATTCTTTTTCGATAGTTTTGTTGCAATTGCAACCTCATTGGATCACATAGAACCTGCTCATTCACTAACTTATTTGATTACATACTATCCATTTATTATTTTCTTGTGATAAGTTTATTACTGTGTCATAATATTCATTTGTTTCTTAAGGAAGGGGTCAACATCGCTCCCTAACTAACATGCATCTCTGAGCGTTTTTTTTCCTTTTCCATTGTTTTCGACGATATGCGCATCTAAAAGTTTCTTCCTATTTTCAAGGTTGGAGAATCCTAGCATCAAGCTTCTAGGAATTATAGTTGTTATTTCTACTGGAGTTCTGTTGACAGGTACAATATGCTTCTAAGATTTAACTGTTTGCCTGTCTTTGTTAGACTGTATTTTTCCTGCACTGCTTGGAACATAAACCTTTAGGTGATGAACAAAAGCTTTACCTATAGAAAGGTGTTGTTAGGATACACATAGATATTCCATATATATATTACTAGTTTTTTAGAGTTCCAGGGACAAAGCCCCAGTCCATTGCATTGCATCAGGACCACTAAATTCAGCGTTATTACAGCATAATCAAAGTGCATGCCCTCTGGTTGAACATCCAGTACAAAACGTTGAGCAATGCCATAGAGTTAAGCATCAGCGAGTTTCAGACTGGCTTTTTTTATTTTCCTCGCAAAGTGGACATCTGCACAATATTGCAGGAATCCACATCCTCTGTTGATTCTGTATTCTTATTTTTACTGGAGGAATTGATCTTATTTCCAGTTTTATTTGTAGCTACCAAATATGGCTTCCAGCCTTTCACTATATTCTCTTGGGAGTATTTCTTTTCTTTTTCTTTTTCTTTGGGCTGCGTGTGCTTTTGGGTGTGTTTGGCTCTACTCTAGTGGTTTTCTTGTATTTGTTCTCTCCTTAATATAATGACGGGCTGCTCTCCTGCTGGTTCGAGAAAAAAAAAAGTAATTTCTCTTCAACAAGCATGTCACAATAAGAGCATGTGATATATTTGACTATCTTACTTGATTCAAATTCACTTCAGCAACTTGTGAAGTCAACAAACTTTGCTTTGACCAGAAGGCCAGAATGGAATTTATGTTCTTCATAAAAATAATAAAAATACATGTCAAATCATTGTCAGCATTCATAATTAAATTAAATGGATATCTTGGAGTTCTGGATGTTTTTCAGTTTCATCACTCTGAGGTAGTTTTTCAGAGGATGTGTTGTTAAAAATAGTCAGCTCCACATCATGCTGAATTCACCAAAGTTCATACACTGTAATTTGCAGTAAACTTGAATTTAGTAACTGAATGTTTTCCTTATCTTAGTCACCATGTTAACTGTAACATGCTGATGTGTACTTGTATCAGTGCTAAAAAAATCTTGGATTTATCTTTTTTGATTTAGCAATATTATTTTCATCAGTTTCCAAGGAGACGGAGTTTGACTTCTGGGGCTTCATTTTTGTGACGCTTGCTGCTGTTATGTCAGGATTCCGTTGGTCCATGACTCAGATTCTGTTGCAGGTGAGTGTATTGACGAAGTTTATGCCTTTTCTTGTATAGCTATGGTGAATCCCATGTTTCAACCCTTTTGTTTCTTTGATGCTCCTAGGCTAATGGTTTCTTTCTTTATGTGCATGTGAATCTTGATGTTTCAAGAAAGACACTTACGGTATGTAAGCTTTGCTTTATTCTTGAATATCAATTCTGATAATAGGAGAGTAGTGCAGGCGTTTTAATTCTACATATCTGATTATTCAATCAATTTTTTTATGCTTACCAGTCAAATCATTTTCTTAATTAAACTAAGGACTAGCCTGACCTTGTTCTTACAAGTCTATCTCTACCAATGAGGTGTGGCAATCATGTTAGGAGCTGTTTCCTTAATTAAACGAAGGCCCAGTTTGGTCTGGTTCTTGTAAGTCTATCTCTACCAGATGAGGCGTGGTGTTCAAAAGTTAAAACCTAAGAATTAGTGGAGAACTCTACCCTCTCTTTCTGAAGGCACTGTTTGGCCATTTAATAGTGAATCAAGTGGCAGAACAAAACAGTTGATATAATTTGATCCCAAATGGTATACAGCATCAGATGCTGTTGATTTAGGAAGAACACTTCACACAAATGGGGGCTCTGCCGCTCTGGTTTCTGCTTGAGCCATTCCATTTGGTAGATCTGACTCCAGCTTGTGTCCTAAGCTTGGATAAAAGTGGGACCAATACTATTCAGTTAAAAATTATGAATTGATTATTGGTAATCAATGAACTATCTTCCTTTTGCAGGCCTGAAGAATCCAATTACCTTGATGAGCCATGTTACACCAGTGATGGCCATAGCCACGATGATACTATCTCTATTATTGGATCCTTGGAGTGAATTTCAAAAGAATTCATATTTCGATAACCCTTGGCATGTCATGCGCAGTTTCTTACTTATGCTTATCGGAGGATCCTTAGCTTTTTTCATGGTAACGAGTTTTACATGATCTGGGACATGTACTTTCAGTAATTATCGGATATTTCATGGTCTTTTGATTCTAACTGCAGGTGTTAACAGAGTATATACTTATTTCAGCAACAAGTGCCATAACCGTGACGATAGCTGGGGTAGTAAAAGAAGCTGTAACCATTTTGGTAATATTTAAAATTGATCCTTTCTAAAGTTATCCTCCTATTTATTTTCTTGCTTTGCTGTGGAATCTGGATTTTGTGAACTGCTTGTCAACCATGAACTACACTTCATCTGAAACAAACATCAGCTTGATACACTTGGTTGACAATTGAGTGGCTCATGGTAGAGAAGCTAACAAGTCTTGAACAGTAAAAACTGGAAGCAGTTCATTGTTTGTGCATACAAATCATTCAAAGAAAGAAAGAAAGGAAAAACCCCAACAAGTACCTTCGATTTTTTGGTAGACAATGTTAGATGGAAGCTATAAAGTATCAGCAGAGTTACGTCAAGGCTAAACACATTAGTTGTCTGCTAACACTAGCATGAAAAAGTTTGATAACCCCAAATATTAGGAAATAGGCTGTATGGAATTCCTAGGCTCCATGTAATTTATAATTACATGAATTTAGTTTCTAATGGCTCTTATGAAGGATCTATTTACCTTGGTCTTTCAGGTTGCGGTATTTTATTTCCATGATGAATTTACTTGGTTGAAAGGGTTTGGTCTTTTCACCATTATGGTTGGTGTTAGCTTGTTCAATTGGTACAAGTAAGTACTCCTTTCCAAGATCAACTCCTGCACAGCACAATGAGATTTCAAAGTCCTTAATTCCTACAAGCAAAACTTTTGCTCACCCCAGGCTAAGAGGGAAATGCCAAACAGATAAACTGAAACATCTTCCCTTAACATTTGGTCAAGTTAAAACTATCATTTTTTTTCTTGTGGGAAGTTATTGCCTGCATTTTAGTCCCAGGGAGTAATATCAGAGATGTTTATTTGTTCAGAATTAACATTGTAACCATCAAGAATAGCTCGACTCAGGTTAAAATGCTAAACATAAACTGAACTTTTCCGTCAATAGTCAAGTTATAGCCAGCATTGTAGTCTGAGTAGGTAATGGTAGATGGTTTATGCGGTGTTGGTTGTTTAGAATTTTAAAATATAACTGCTCAGAGAAGCGTAGCATAGATATCGTACTAGCCAGTGGTCGTGGATGCTGAAATAAGTGAACGATAAAGTTAATCTCTTATGGCTAGTTGAACTATAGTAGTTGAAGGACTACTACAGACAATAGGTCCCAAAGAGGAAAGATCAAGATACTCTGTCAGGGCTGCCACAGATAAAGCTCTCACTAAATCTTGAATCCATGTAAGCACATCCATTGCTCCCCTCCCTCACTGTAAAGCTTGTTAGCCCACCGTTTTGGGATGAGGGCAAAAAGGTGAGCAGCAAGATTGGCAATCAAGTTGTTATGCAGTCAATTGTATTTCCAAAATAAAGTATTAGCTCCATTACCAGTGGTCACAATCGCTATTGAGAACAGTGCAGTCACATTAGTGATTCTGTACCAGTAGTTGCATGTACACAAATTTATAGGTTCATTTACACCAAGCAATTTCCAAAAAAAGAAAGAAAAGCAAAGGATACCCAAACCTGTAATGTCATAAAAAGTTTCACTTTCTTGATATTGTTGTAAACTTACTGTTGTGCATTTGAGTAACTTTTGGATGCATTGTGAACATATTAACATACTACTTCCTCTGATCATAACTAATAAGTAGCTAAACTCACTGGACACCATATAATGACAGGTATGAGAAATTCAAAAGGGGCCAGACAAATGTATTGTGAACATCACTGATTATAACATGCATTGTGAACATAGTAACTTTTGTCATGGTGTAACAATATTTCATCTCTAATCACAGGTATGAGAAATTCAAAAGGGGCCAGACAAATGAGGATGACGTCAACTCTCCTCCATTTACTGGTGATGTCAAGTACATTATTCTAGACGACTTGGAATATCAGGATGAATTTGAGGAGGAAGATACGTAATTTTGTAATACAGTGACTTCTAACTGCCACTGGTAAGAATAAAAGAAAGGAAGACCCCCCCCCCCCCCCCCCCCCCATCAAGCAATGTTCCCTCATTCTATTACTAAATTTTTTATGTGTGTCGAAGTAATAGAATAACAATTTAAAAATATCTGAGTATGGTTCCCATATCCTTTGGTTTCACAATGCTTGAGTGTAAACATTTTCACTTCCTACCCTATCTGTCTTTATGATAGAGGTGATAGTTAAAAGGGGAGATATTTGATTCGTTTTTCCTATATATAGTATTATTATATCTGAAAGCCCCATGGTCCTGCATTTTCTTACTGGATATTTGGACTTCCATTGTGCTCTGACTTCGGAATATCATGTTGACAGTTGACATATGGCAGTGATATTTTAAAAGATTAATGAGCTCATACTATTTTATCTCAATATTTTTCTATTATTCTATAACCAATGTATTGAGGATTTAACCTTTCTTGTTTGGGCAGGCTTGTTCATGCCTGAACCTATTGATGCCTGCCTATTGAAATAGTAGTTACCTATGGAGGTTTTCTCTGGAAAACATGCATGAAGAACACACCCAAGGCTAGGTGTGATTATACTATGCACACCAAAATCTGGTGTGATATTTGTGAGCTATGTTTGTCACGATGGATGTTCAATTCTCATCTTGATTGAACAGTCAGGCTAACTACACTGTCAAGCAAAGAGCTAACGCCATCGGATCAGAATTCCCATTTTGAGAGCCATTTGAAAGCTTGGGATATACCTAGAGATCTATGATTGAATACGAGTACTTGAAAAGCAGCTATTGAAGGGTACGTTGTTGTTGTTGTTGTTTTCTAAATATACATTATGTCTAGATACATAGTAAAAACTACGAATCTAGAAAAACAAAAACAACTTAGATTTGGAAAGGAGGAAGTATGCTGAATAGCTTTGTCAACAAGCATTGCTAAGCCACCATTGCACAAGGAGCAAAGCAGTCGAATATAGCAATGAAAAGCAAAATATCAACACTTGCCAACAGAAGCTAACTGAACCAGTTCATTATAACACACTTAATTTTTGAAAATATGCTTGCATTTATGTTGTCATATTTCTTCCATGTTTTCCAGCAAGGAACATTGTAGTATCCTTAAAATCATGTACTGTATTATTGTTCAAATTTTGCTCCATGGATACTATATAAGAAGATATTGGGAAATCGTACATCACATCAGAAAACTTGGGACGCAACGGAGCTAGGTTTCCAGCACCAAATAAAAAAATGGCCACCACAAACCTTTTCAGGAATCTTCTCACTGTTATCTAGTTCAATAGCCTCTTTATCACCATCGGTAATTTTAGAGCCTTCCACCCCTGTATCAGCATCCTCCTAAAATGAACAGCCAATTCAGGTTAGCTAGCCACAAATCTCATCAGGAATCAACAAGCATTTGACAAATTTGCAAACAACTGTTGCATCCTCATCACTGAAATATGACCAAGCAGTCAATGCCATATGCAGCATTTTCACTTTATCAGTTCCACACTTGATTCACCAATGTCATATAAGAAGAGGCAATGAAGTCATATATGTCATCTAAGACTTGGGCAAACAGCAGTAGAGATGCACATTGCACAACGGAGCATATTCGTTTCACAGCAAATAATCAAAACTGACAACACAAACCTTTTGACAAGCCTCTTTACTTCTCTCTAGTTCATTAGCATTTTCATCACCATCAGTACTCGAGTATTCCATCCTGTTCTCGCGATCCTCCTAAATCAACAGCCAAATCAGATTAGCAGAAAAGAAAGAGCCAACAACTTTGCATATAGCTCTTGCATCTTTATAACTCAAATATGACCAGGTAGCCAACGTCATATAATTACCCTAGTTCAAAGCATAATCAACCAATGCCATATAAATATATAATAGGAGACAAGGAAGTCATATATAACATCAAAGGCTTGGCCCTGGTCATGAAGCCGCAGTGGTCTCGTCTCGTATGAATTCAGCCTCATTGGTGCCGCTCACATGCGCCTGTTCGCTTTCTCTCACACCAAACCAACCAATAGTACTTTCAGCCATGACTTATAAGCCAAACCAGCCCAAACGAACATGGCGATGGACTCCATAGCTGTAGAGCCAGAGCCACGTGTAACCTTTTCAAACGGGTTGAAAGCGTACTATGGCAACACGCTTTCGCGTATCACTATTGCTATCGCAAAATCTATCCGGCGACGCGTCGCGCCCCGAGCATGGAGCGCACCCTATAATAATCCATGAGCTCGGTGCGCCCCGCGACCTATGAGCCCATTGACTGCCTTCCACCTCCACCGCCATTGCCGGAGATGAGCTCACTGGCGAATTTCGGGTTTTAGGGGGCTCCATGGCCAGAGGCCTTAAAGGGGGAGGGGGGCGATGGCAGCTCTCGGTCCAGTGGTGGTGACAGGTTGAGGACGGCGAGCGAGAGGGGGGCGCCGCACGGGTGGACGGTGGAAGACAACCGGTTGGGAAGAGCTCGTGGCGAGGGTGAAGGTTGCATGCCATCCTCCTCTGTTTGTGATTCGATAATGCTCAATCGCGGGTGTCCGTCCCACACCTGGACACCGGACGCTACGTGGTCCACATATTTTTTTTACCACACAAATATTTGATACTCCCGTCAGGTGGCCATTTAGACTTATCCTCTCCGGTTCCATCTTGTCTCTATCTCTCTCTCTCCTCTGTCTTTCCATTCAAAGCAATAGGGAGAGGAAGGATGTCATGGAGCCTATGCATCTCCTCCCATCTCGAACTCGCGCAGCCACCCGCCCCGCGCGTGTCACGTCCATACCCCACACGCTCTCTACGCGTCACCGACAAAGCTCCACGTGCGCTGCCGCCAGAGAGCCTTGTGTTGCCGGCGAGCTCCGCGCCACCATCATCCACGCGTCATCGCTGAACTTTGCACGCGTTGCCGTCAATAAGCTCCGTACTGGCACCTTCATGGCATCGAGCTTCGTGCCGATATCGAGCTCTGCGTCGACGAACCTCGATTCGCCCCCAAGCAGCAAGAAAATTTTGCGCTGAAAATGCACGTTGCAAGCGTATGTTTTAAGTGTTTCATGTGGATGTTGAAACTATTTTCATGTGGATATTGCATATGTTGTCATGGCTATACACATATGTTGTAAGTGTATTCTTCTAAATGTTTTAGACATATGTTGCAAGCGTTTTATCTATATGTTGCATATGTTTCACACATATATTGCAAGTGCTTCATCTGGATGTTGCATATGTTTTACATATATATTGCAAGTGTCTCATATGAATGTTACATATGTTTTGCAATGGCTACATGCATGTTTTCCTAGTGTTTCAGACATATGTTGTAAGTATTTCATCTAAATGTTACAAAAGTAGAATAGGTGTCGGACATGTTACATTGCAGTATGACCCATTTAACGCAGCCACCTGGTGGACCCGCGTGCATGCGCGCGTGTGTGGAGGGGGCGTGAGCGACAGACATGAAAAACGGTGTGAGCGCAGATTGAGACACGCCCCACATGGGCGCGCACAGGCGTAGGAAACAGAGCGGCGCTGGCCCCCATGTGAATGAGGCATTGGCGTGCGGGCAAGCACAGTAGCATACGTGGGCGGGGGCGCGAGCGTCCGGACGAGAGCCCCTATCCGGACGCTAGCATTTCCCATAGTGGAGGGACGGTGCGGTGTGGTGTGGTGTGGTGTGGCGAGGGTGGGTTGGACGACCGGCAGCCGTAGTGCCATCGGCCGAGGTGGTGGGAAGGCAGGGGTGGGACATGAAGGGCCGAGGAGCAAAGATGAGATGGGCGAGGAAGAACAGTTGAAACCTCGACCTGGTCACGCATTAGCACACTCTATTGCCATCTGTTCATTCCTGCCCAGTGTATCCTCTGAAAGGAGAAGAGATCTGATTGCAAATGGCCGCAGCAAAAGGTAGCACAAGAGCAAGGGAGGAATTGACAAAGACCCTGTTCGCTTGGTTTATGAGCCGTACTATTTTAACGAACGAACAATATTTTTCTCTTACAAAAAATCAGCGAACAATACTTTTAGTCATGGCTTTTCAGCAAAACGAACAGGGCCAAAATCTAAAAATAGGTCAAGATTTCAATGATTGCACAAAGTTACTCAGGTATCAATCAAATAACAGAACGAGTGATCTAGCATTGTGAGACAAACATGTCCAAGTTCGTTCATAAACATGGCGCCTCTACAATTCATGGTTCATGGATACATGCGCCTTCACTCAGGGTTTTCTCAACAACAGGTTTAAGCAGAAGCAGTAGGGGCGTCGGTCATTTCCTGTTCAACCGGAGTTTTCTGAACCGGGTAGTAGTGGTAGTGCAGCTCCCCGACATCATCCCCAGAAAGCTTCGTCCAACCATCAGGGCCAACGTGATAAACTGTAATTCAAACAAGTAATATCAGCCAAAGCCCCACCCGGGTATATAAATATCACAATGGATTTGATTTGACAAAAATCAATAAGCAATCAATATGCCACTAGCACGGTCAACAGGCAATGCCAGAAAGGAGTACTGAGCAAACAAAGGCAGCAGGATACCACCATGACAATTTCAGGTTAGCAAAGAGCTACAAATGATTGTTTTTATAATAAGAACTGAATTACCAGTTTACCGGGTTCGACAAAACCTAAACAAGCAAGTTGCTTAGCACAACATAGTCAGATTCAGAATTTCTTCAAGATATGTAGTTGCAACATAAGACCCCATGCACATTATCAAAAGGACATCTTGGTATTATGTTCATATTCTTAAGAATGTTCATTTTTGTTACTGGTCAAATAGCAATTTAGATATATCTAATATCTGTAGTCAGATTAACTATGGTGACATAAGAAATAAAACCATATAAAACATAAATAAACATAATAAAGTAGACTTAAACATACCACTAACGCAACCACCACTTGCTGCATCACGGAACGTTGCCCCATAAATAGCCCGTCGCGCTAATTCGGCAGCTTCCTTAACTGACATGTTGAAGCGGTAGCTGAAAAGTGGAGGTAAGGACATTGTTCAACTCAAACTTAATCAGAGAACACAGCAAAGCAACACATCATCAGATGATAAAAAGAGCCTACCCGTCGTCCAAAACACCATAAGCATAGAGGGAACCAGAGCCAACAGAGAACTTGTTTCCCACAAGCCTTGCACCCTCACTATCAACATAGTACAAGCCAGGGCCCTGGATCAAGAGAAGAATTGAAGTTCAAGAAAAAGATTGTCATTATGCATAAGTCATACTCCCTCCATCCCTTAAAAGAGTTCGTTCTGGTGGCTGTTCATGTTTTCACAAGGGACTTCGTTTCAAGTATACCACCGTCAGTTTAGACGGCTTTGCCCTTCGGCCTCTTCGTTTCTAGAGCCGTCATTAACTCGCAGGAAACTAACGCTAGAGCCGCTCGCGCTGCAAGACGCCGAAGGACATGGAGGAGAGGTAGATCACGCCGGCGCCGAAGTCTATCCCGTCGGATTCGCATCGGAGGAGATGGCGTCGGAAGGTCACGTCGCGGCGGAGGTCGATCGTGCCGGTTCGGAGATGGCGCCGGAGTTTGCGTCGCGCCGCGTCGCGGTGGAGGTCGATCGCGCCGGCGCCGGAGATGGCACCGGAGTTTGCGTTGCGCCGGAGGTCGCGTCTGGCTCACGTGACTCCATAGCGGCAGTGAGAAGATGCAAGATGGACAACGACGCCGGTGCGGCTACGAGCCCAGGACTAGGACGAAGAGAATCGAGTGGACGAGAAGTTTCTGTTTTTTTTTTTAAATAAAAACAATAAATTATACAGTGCGGCCGGTGGTTTTTGTTCTCATGCAAAAACGAGTGGATGAGAATTTTCAGTTTTTTTTTCCCAAAAACTAAAAAACAATAAATCGGCCGGTGGTTTCTGTTCTCATGCAAAAATCACAAAAAAAAAGCATGAGCGTGGGTTCGAACCCGCATCGCTCGTCTAAAACTGGGCGTCGGTAGCCGATAGGATGGAGAGTTACATTGATTCATTAGACGCTCAACAGGCTATTTAATAGGGGCAAACAGGGGAAAATACTCTAATTAACCACTCCTTGGTATCCTAAATCATGTCCAAAACGAACTTATTTCTGGGATGGAGGGAGTACAACTTAAGACAAACTGAAGGTGTAACCAAAACAAACAACTCACCTTCTCATCCCATCCAGCAATCATTGTACCAATCGACAGTCCCATCCCACGATATGAATAAAGGATGTTAGCCAACAGTTTGGAAGCACCAGCAATAGAGATCCTTCGCTTGTTTGAAAGCTCATGGAGGCGACACTGAAAAGGAGAAACTATGTTAGCCCCACCCCGCAAAGGTGTAATGTGTGAAATAATAATTAAAACGAAGCCAACTTCTGACCTTGTTTCCTAGGGTCCTATGCCAGAATTGGCAATCAGCAGCACCTCCAGCCATTGTCCCCAGCATGTAAGGATTTATTTCAATAATTTTCCTCACGGTTTGTGAGGCTGCATAGTAAAAAAGAAATGTGAGATCATATGAAACAGTATACAATCTTATGTAACAAATGAACATCAGTACAAATTTTCTTAACTAAAAGAACCCAAATCTCTATTGTCTTCCTCCAAACCAATTGGTAAAAGTTGGATGTTAATAATTTCATTTAATCCATCACACACTTAGGGCATAAGAGAAAGATACTTGAACCCAATAAGAAAGTAACATATTCTCCACACACACAAAAAATAGTTCATCTCTACATTATCTTGATTCACTCACTGTTATCATTAAATAATCCTCACCATTCCATAAACAACATTCTATCGAGAAGTACTTCTATTCCTATCCTACAACTAAAAAGCGGCAGCACATAATCAGCATTTCTGAAGAGCCCTCTTAGATGCTTAAGACATGTTCCTCTATTAGAGCCCAAGCAGCAGTCCTGAACCCCTACTGTGTTTATTTGAGATAATAGCCATAAGCCACCACAGTTCACACCGGGATATGAAAAGATCCATACTACACCAGCGGATACCACAAATCTCGCATAAAAATCACTTCTTTTCCCAATCCCACATACCAAATGCAACGCATCGCTAACCGGCTGTCAAAGCCTCCAAATTCCGCACAAAGATCTAACTTTCCTACAGATTCAACCCGACGGAAAACCCTAGTCGGCCCTAAACACAAGTCTGAGAAGAAGGCAAGGTACTTACATATATAACCGCCCATGCTGGCCCTGGAATCAGCGGCAACGATGACGCCCTTGTCGAAGATGAAGGCGAGCGTGGTCGTCCCCTTCTTATTCTTCACCATATTCTTGGTGTCCGCCTGGAACCCGTCGAACTGCGCGGGAGACAAGAGGGAAACCAAGGTTCAGAATGAACGAATCTGGCGGATCGCGGACCCCTTAGCGGAGGAGATCAAAGGTAGGGGAAGAGAGGGAGAGGCGGGGGGGGGGGGGGGGGGGGGGGGGGGGGGGGGGGGCGGCGACGGAGTGCTCACGTCGTCGCAGGTGGGGAGCACCATGGACGGCACGTCGGGGGCCGCCGGCGGAGAAGTACGTGTCGTCGCCGGCGGAGAAGGTCAAGTTGCCGAAGTTGGTCTCGAGCGCGGACATGTCCACCTTCATGGCCATGGCGCCGCCGGCGTCGTGTGTGCTGCGGCGAGGCGATGGATCGAGTGAGGCGTTTTCTTCTCACTGCTTCCGATTTCTACCCTCCTTTCTTTCTTGCGTTAAAAGAAGAACCGGAGTTTTGCCGTGCGGCTGCGCCGGAACTTGTAGAGGGGGTTTGGGTTTACGCGGGCCTTGGGCCGGTGTCCATGTTGGATCCCGAGCTCGAATTGTGTATGGGGTCCGATTGGATGACAGCAATCCGAACCGGTCCGGTTCGCTTTCGGCCTACATGCCAATTAGACAATCTCGTTTCTTCTGTTGCCCAAAGAAAAAAAAAAGGACGATCGGTTGCAAAATTTGATACATGTAATGCTAGTTTTGTATTGAAGAAATGGAACTCCAACATGGCCAAAATTGAAGAGCTGCCTAGAAGTGGTCAACGTAACCGAGAGTCATTCTCCAAAAAAAAAAAACGAGAGTCAATGTTAACGCTTGGAACTGGAACTTGTTCAGAGCTCAGTTCTTTTTTTTACTCGAATATAAGCAGCCTGCGTACACAGTAAAAAAATAGAGTACAACACACCCCAAACACCAACTCACAAGTCACAACACCCACACTAGGCCTTAGTGTGGGTGTTTTTTTTCCCCGAAACTGATAAGGTAGGTCCATGTTCAGTTGGCATATCCTTAGTCCTTACATTTCATTATTTTTCATTTTTGAAGTGCTAAGAACTGCATTTCTGTTTCAAAACCAAGGATTATGATTCTGGTATATTAAGGTCAAGCATTGTAGCCATGCTTCTTGGGCTTGGGCAGCATGCATACATGTTTCAGGAAGTCTCATCAGGCACAAAAGCAAGTCAACCTCTGATGTAGGTCTAAAAAAGGTAATAAGAAGTTGATCCTTCCATCTATTCTTCTTTTCTTTTTTTTTTCCGTGACCGTGCCTAAGCTCGTTTTTTCATTAAGAGGAGAGAAGATTTACAACAAATGGTCTTAGACTCTTAGTAAGACAAGGCTTAACAAAACCAAACACGATCCCTGCAAAACTAGTTTCACAGGGATCAAACAGAATTCACAATTAGGCAATTACATACAACAATTCACCACCGAACCACTATGAACTCTAAGTGAAGCAATGAACGTAGTGGCACCAGCTAGCCACTAAGGCGACACCTCTAGGCAACTGATATCTCTATGCATCTCCCCAATTAAAGCTAACATCTCATTGACGTCCGAAGGTGACAGAGCAGAAGCACCAAAGCATCTGATAATTGAGGCAGCGGCATGGTCTATTCTTCTTTTCTTTGTTGTTTAGGAAAATACCACTGCTTTCTCTCACAGAGATTGATTGGTGTGCACATCTCTTCCACCTCCCACATTTTCTCACAGCCCTAGAAATGGTTTAAATAATAGGTAAAATAAATCAAGTGACCATAGTTGCAGGTATAGATGCCGGTTGAGTAGTTGATCAGTGCTCATGCATTAAGAATGTGATAATGTGGCCAAGCCATGACTACAGAAACTGTGGGCAACATGAAGTGTCTTTGTACTATATAAGATAACTTATAATGAGAAAACGATTGTGTACCTTCCGTGGTTTTAATGGCTAGCTCATTGTCTTCCATAAGAATGGCCTTCAAACCCAGCAGTTCCAGTACCTTCTGATAACTATTTCAGAAAGGACAGTTATCAGCGCAACAGTAAAGAATAATG